>NW_027040617.1:0-718648 GCF_037179485.1 Ochlerotatus camptorhynchus
CAAACTGGCTGTCTACAAACAAATCATAGCACCTGCGATCCTCTATGCAGCTCCCCTGTGGGAATCATGTGCACAGACTCACAGGAACAAAATCCAAATCACTCAGAATAGAGTGCTGAGGATGATTCTTGATCGTCCTTTCGACACTAGAATAACAAATTTACATGAAGAGGCAGGCATTGCCAAAATAGATTCCCGAATTAACGAAATTAAGACTAAATTTGCACAAAAATGTAATTTATCAGAACATGCTTTGATAAGCAATTTGTATATAGTAGATTAGGTGTATATAGTAGTTGTAGGTTAGTTGTAGTTGTAAATAGTAGTTATAAGTGTCGTGACCACAGTCTCCTTTTTTCAAATTTTAAACAAACCAATCCCACCAAGGTGGTCATTCTTAAAACAGGCCTGATAGGACTAGGAACTGTAATTAATAATAATTTTAATTGAAAAGGAACTAAAGCTGAAAAGACGCATCTGTGTCACTTGATAAGGTATACATGTAAACCACACAATACAAGAAATAAAGATCATTTAAGTCAAGTGCCACCTGTTCCATTCAGTTCATCTCTCTTAGCGTTTCAAGTTAAAAAGCAAGTAGTTTTTTACGATGGATAACAATTTCAAGTGTTGTTAACCTCTACCTAAATCAATTTCAAAGCATGACACAGTAGCAGTTCAGTTGTTTATCTCAAAATTATTAGAATTTTTAAAGTCGCAAATAACAGTCCAAAAGTGTATTTTTATGTTAGATAGAGCAGCATCACAATACAAAAACATAAAAAATTTTGCTAGCCTTTGTGGATTTAAAGATAAGCATAATGTAGAAATGGAATGGCATTTTTTTTGCAACTTCACACGGCAAAGGTCCTTGTGATGCGATTGACGGTACCCTTAAGAGAATGGCAACCAGAGCAAGTTTAGCTAAGCAACACGAGCACCCTATAACGAACCCTAAACAACTGCACGACTGGGCAAATAGTCGTAAAGAAGATCTTCAAACAAAAATGTCATTTTGTTATGTTTCTACGGAAGAATACAAAAAGGCTGACACGGAATTTGATCCAATCTTTAAGAAAGTGAAACCAATTCCTGGAACTCGAAAATATCATTGCTATATTCCAGTTTCAAACAACCAAATTGCAGTAAAAATATTATCTAATTCAAACGATACACCCAAATTATTCAATGTATTCAAATAATATGAGTTGTAAAATAAAATAATAAATATATACTGTTTCTTATCTCAACAAATCTTTCATTTGACCACATCAACGTGCTTCTCTTCCGCTGCCTCTAGATAGAAACGGGTAAGTCTGACAGCTACCATATCTGAGAATGAATTGTTTGGTTTTTAATATACAATCATGAAATAAAATCTCGTTGCTGGACATCTCGACGAACATTTGAAAATGGCCTAATATGTTGAAAATTGTTATAATTATATTTTTTTAATTCGCATTAACTTGAGAACGGCTGGACTTAGGAAAAAAGTTTGTATATGCAAAGTTATCGAAAATTATGCGTAGAATCCAAATAAATTATTATTTTATAAAAAAATATGCATTTTCATCAACTTGTAAAAATCAACAAAAATTTAAAAAATTATAGCTTTCTTTTTAAGAAAGTTACCAGCATACACTTTTCACGAAATTTAAGGATATTCCATCAATATTCTTGAAAAAAAAAAATATAAAGATCGAAGGGGGGGTGTTTTGAGATAATCATCGTTTTACGTTTTTTGAATACTAATTTACCAAGTTTTTTCTTTCAGTGTATTTTTTCCGCAAAGATAATTTAACTACCTAAAACTTCTTCTCATATGCCGTTTTGATCAGATCAATAATTTTCAAGTTATGATTTTTTGAAAAAAAAATAATCCATTTTTTTATACGCCCTTTTCAAAAGTTACTCTGGAGGAAAAAATCATATTTAAATGAAAAATGCAACCATTAGTAGCAGCGAACACGTGAGCAATGTTTCATTCAAATCAGAAGGGGTCGAGACAAAATTGACATTTTTTTTAACGATTTGAGCTAGAAATGCTCTATAATTATTCCACAATAAACGTTAAACGGGGAAATCACTCTATCTCAAACAACAAGCATTAGATTGTCCTGAAATTTTTTCTACAAGTAGAGGTCACTACCAACTGCCTTCTGTGCAAATTTCAGCTTGATTTGTTGTGCCGTTAATTAAAAAAAATCGTAATAGATTTATTACACAACAGTAAAACAGGCAAATCGCTCTATCTCTAACCCCAACCTTCAGATTGGCCTGAAATTGTTTCTACAAGTAGAAATTATTGCAAACTCAACCATTATGGAGTAGTCACTACAAAGCGCAAAAAAAAAAAAAAAAAAAAAAAAAAAAAAAAAAAAAAAAAAAAAAAAAAAAAAAAGTTCGGATTCCCTAACACAGACATCAGATTTCAGGTGTTAAGACTCATTGCCGTGTCTCATGGGGAAACTTTGAGTCAGGCTTCCCCTTTTTAATAAGGTAGTTTCTACGCCGATTTTTTTTTCGATTCTAAACCCAATCACCCCGTTTGCAAGCAGGTTGAACGTTACTAAGAACAACCAACAATCCGAGATGGTTTTTAATGTCCTATATGAAGACTGCTTTTCTTTTGTTAAAAATCTTCAATTTATTTTTTCCACAACAAAAGTAAACCGGGGAAATCACTCTATCTCTAACCCCAACCGTCAGATTGGCCTGAAATTTTTTCTACAAGTAGATGTCATTACCAACTGCCTTCTATATAAATTTCAGCTTGATAAGTTGTGCCATTTTAAAAAATAGTGATAAGTTTATTACACAAAAAAGTATAATTATTCCACAACAAACGTAAAACGAGGAATTCACTCTATCTCAAACAACAAACATCAGATTGGCGTGAAATTTTTTCTACAAGTAGAAGTCATTACCATCTGCCTTCAGAGAAAATTTCAGCTTGATGAGTTGCGCCGTTAAGTTTAAAAAAAATAGTGATAGGTTTATTACACAAAAAAGTATAATTATTCCACAACAAACGTAAAACGGGGAAATCACTCTATCTCAAACAACAAACATCAGATTGGCCTGAAATTTTTTCTACAAGTAGAAGTCATTACCAACTGCCTTCTGTGAAAATTTCAGCTTGATGAGATGTGCCGTTAATTTAAAAAAAAATAGTGATAGGTTTATTACACAAAAAAGTATAATTATTCCACAACAAACGTAAAACGGGGAAATCACTCTATCTCAAACAACAAACATCAGATTGGCCTGAAATTTTTTCTACAAGTAGAAGTCATTACCAACTGCCTGCTGTAAAATTTTCAGCTTGATGAGTTGTGCCGTTAAGTTTAAAAAAATAGTGATAGGTTTATTACACAAACAAGTATAATTATTCCACAACAAACGTAAAACGGGGAAATCACTCTATCTCAAACAACAAACATCAGATTGGCCTGAAATTTTTTCTACAAGTAGAAGTAATTACCATCTGCCTTCAGAGAAAATTTCAGCTTGATGAGTTGTGCCGTTAATTTAAAAAAAAAAGTGATAGGTTTATTACACAAAAAAAGTATAATTATTCCACAACAAACGTAAAACGGGGAAATCACTCTATCTCAAACAACAAACATCAGATTGGCCTGAAATTTTTTCTACAAGTAGAAGTCATTACCAACTGCCATCTGTGAAAATTTCAGCTTGATGAGTTGTGCCGTTAATTTTTAAAAAATAGTGATAGGTTAATTACACAAAAAAGTATAATTATTCCACAACAAACGTAAAACGAGGAATTCACTCTATCTCAAACAACAAACATCAGATTGGCCTGAAATTTTTTCTACAAGTAGAAGTCATTACCAACTGCCTTCTGTGAAAATTTCAGCTTGATGAGTTGTGCCGTTAATTTTAAAAAAATAGTGATAGGTTTATTACACAAAAAAGTATAATTATTCCACAACAAACGTAAAACGAGGAATTCACTCTATCTCAAACAACAAACATCAGATTGGCCTGAAATTTTTTCTACAAGTAGAAGTCATTACCAACTGCCTTCTGTAAAAATTTCAGCTTGATGAGTTGTGCCGTTAATTTTTAAAAAATAGTGATAGGTGTATTACACAAAAAAGTATAATTATTCCACAATAAACGTTAAACGGGGAAATCACTCTATCTCAAACAACAAGCATTAGATTGTCCTGAAATTTTTTCTACAAGTAGAGGTCACTACCAACTGCCTTCTGTGCAAATTTCAGCTTGATTTGTTGTGCCGTTAATTAAAAAAAAATCGTAATAGATTTATTACACAACAGTAAAACAGGCAAATCGCTCTATCTCTAACCCCAACCTTCAGATTGGCCTGAAATTGTTTCTACAAGTAGAAATTATTGCAAACTCAACCATTATGGAGTAGTCACTACAAAGCGCAAAAAAAAAAAAAAAAAAAAAAAAAAAAAAAAAAAAAAAAAAGTTTGGGTTCCCTAACACAGACATCAGATTTCAGGTGTTAAGACTCATTGCCGTGTCTTATGGGGAAACTTTGAGTCAGGCTTCCCCTTTTTAATAAGGTAGTTTCTACGCCGATTTTTTTTTCGATTCTAAACCCAATCACCCCGTTTGCAAGCAGGTTGAACGTTACTTAGAACAACCAACAATCCGAGATGGTTTTTAATGTCCTATATGAAGACTGCTTTTCTTTTGTTAAAAATCTTCAATTAATTTTTTCCACAACAAAAGTAAACCGGGGAAATCACTCTATCTCTAACCCCAACCGTCAGATTGGCCTGAAATTTTTTCTACAAGTAGATGTCATTACCAACTGCCTTCTATAAAAATTTCAGCTTGATAAGTTGTGCCATTAATTTTTAAAAAATAGTGATAAGTTTATTACACAAAAAAGTATAATTATTCCACAATAAACGTAAAACGAGGAATTCACTCTATCTCAAACAACAAACATCAGATTGGCGTGAAATTTTTTCTACAAGTAGAAGTCATTACCATCTGCCTTCAGAGAAAATTTCAGCTTGATGAGTTGCGCCGTTAAGTTTAAAAAAATAGTGATAGGTTTATTACACAAAAAAGTATAATTATTCCACAACAAACGTAAAACGGGGAAATCACTCTATCTCAAACAACAAACATCAGATTGGCCTGAAATTTTTTCTACAAGTAGAAGTCATTACCAACTGCCTTCTGTGAAAATTTCAGCTTGATGAGATGTGCCGTTAATTTTTAAAAAATAGTGATAGGTTTATTACACAAAAAAGTATAATTATTCCACAACAAACGTAAAACGGGGAAATCACTCTATCTCAAACAACAAACATCAGATTGGCCTGAAATTTTTTCTACAAGTAGAAGTCATTACCAACTGCCTGCTGTAAAATTTTCAGCTTGATGAGTTGTGCCGTTAAGTTTAAAAAAATAGTGATAGGTTTATTACACAAACAAGTATAATTATTCCACAACAAACGTAAAACGGGGAAATCACTCTATCTCAAACAACAAACATAAGATTGGCCTGAAATTTTTTCTACAAGTAGAAGTAATTACCATCTGCCTTCAGAGAAAATTTCAGCTTGATGAGTTGTGCCGTTAATTTTTAAAAAATAGTGATAGGTTTATTACACAAAAAAAGTATAATTATTCCACAACAAACGTAAAACGGGGAAATCACTCTATCTCAAACAACAAACATCAGATTGGCCTGAAATTTTTTCTACAAGTAGAAGTCATTACCAACTGCCATCTGTGAAAATTTCAGCTTGATGAGTTGTGCCGTTAATTTTTAAAAAATAGTGATAGGTTTATTACACAAAAAAGTATAATTATTCCACAACAAACGTAAAACGAGGTATTCACTCTATCTCAAACAACAAACATCAGATTGGCCTGAAATTTTTTCTACAAGTAGAAGTCATTACCAACTGCCTTCTGTGAAAATTTCAGCTTGATGAGTTGTGCCGTTAATTTTTAAAAAATAGTGATAGGTTTATTACACAAAAAAGTATAATTATTCCACAACAAACGTAAAACGAGGAATTCACTCGATCTCAAACAACAAACATCAGATTGGCCTGAAATTTTTTCTACAAGTAGAAGTCATTACCAACTGCCTTCTGTAAAAATTTCAATTTGATGAGTTGTGCCGTTAATTTTTAAAAAATAGTGATAAGTGTATTACACAAAAAAGTATAATTATTCCACAATAAACGTTAAACGGGGAAATCACTCTATCTCAAACAACAAGCATTAGATTGTCCTGAAATTTTTTCTACAAGTAGAGGTCACTACCAACTGCCTTCTGTGCAAATTTCAGCTTGATTTGTTGTGCCGTTAATTAAAAAAAATCGTAATAGATTTATTACACAACAGTAAAACAGGCAAATCGCTCTATCTCTAACCCCAACCTTCAGATTGGCCTGAAATTGTTTCTACAAGTAGAAATTATTGCAAACTCAACCATTATGGAGTAGTCACTACAAAGCGCAAAAAAAAAAAAAAAAAAAAAAAAAAGTTCGGATTCCCTAACAACAGATATCATATTTCAGGTGTTAAGACTCATTGCCGTGTCTCATGGGGAAACTTTGAGTCAGGCTTCCCCTTTTTAATAAGGTAGTTTCTACGCCGATTTTTTTTTCGATTCTAAACCCAATCACCCCGTTTGCAAGCAGGTTGAACGTTACTAAGAACAACCAACAATCCGAGATGGTTTTTAATGTCCTATATGAAGACTGCTTTTCTTTTGTTAAAAATCTTCAATTAATTTTTTCCACAACAAAAGTAAACCGGGGAAATCACTCTATCTCTAACCCCAACCGTCAGATTGGCCTGAAATTTTTTCTACAAGTAGATGTCATTACCAACTGCCTTCTATAAAAATTTCAGCTTGATAAGTTGTGCCATTAATTTTAAAAAAATAGTGATAGGTTTATTACACAAAAAAGTATAATTATTCCACAACAAACGTAAAACGAGGAATTCACTCTATCTCAAACAACAAACATCAGATTGGCGTGAAATTTTTTCTACAAGTAGAAGTCATTACCATCTGCCTTCAGAGAAAATTTCAGCTTAATGAGTTGCGCCGTTAAGTTTAAAAAAAATAGTGATAGGTTTATTACACAAAAAAGTATAATTATTCCACAACAAACGTAAAACGGGGAAATCACTCTATCTCAAACAACAAGCATTAGATTGTCCTGAAATTTTTTCTACAAGTAGAGGTCACTACCAACTGCCTACTGTGCAAATTTCAGCTTGATTTGTTGTGCCGTTAATTAAAAAAAAATCGTAATAGATTTATTACACAACAGTAAAACAGGCAAATCGCTCTATCTCTAACCCCAACCTTCAGATTGGCCTGAAATTGTTTCTTCAAGTAGAAATTATTGCAAACTCAACCATTATGGAGTAGTCACTACAAAGCGCAAAAAAAAAAAAAAAAAAAAAAAAAAAGTTTGGATTCCCTAACACAGACATCAGATTTCAGGTGTTAAGACTCATTGCCGTGTCTCATGGGGAAACTTTGAGTCAGGCTTCCCCTTTTTAATAAGGTAGTTTCTACGCCGATTTTTTTTTCGATTCTAAACCCAATCACCCCGTTTGCAAGCAGGTTGAACGTTACTAAGAACAACCAACAATCCGAGATGGTTTTTAATGTCCGATATGAAGACTGCTTTTCTTTTGTTAAAAATCTTCAATTAATTTTTTCCACAACAAAAGTAAACCGGGGAAATCACTCTATCTCTAACCCCAACCGTCAGATTGGCCTGAAATTTTTTCTACAAGTAGATGTCATTACCAACTGCCTTCTATAAAAATTTCAGCTTGATAAGTTGTGCCATTAGTTTTTAAAAAATAGTGATCAGTTTATTACACAAAAAAGTATAATTATTCCACAACAAACGTAAAACGAGGAATTCACTCTATCTCAAACAACAAACATCAGATTGGCGTGAAATTTTTTCTACAAGTAGAAGTCATTACCATCTGCCTTCAGAGAAAATTTCAGCTTGATGAGTTGCGCCGTTAAGTTTAAAAAAATAGTGATAGGTTTATTACACAAAAAAGTATAATTATTCCACAACAAACGTAAAACGGGGAAATCACTCTATCTCAAACAACAAACATCAGATTGGCCTGAAATTTTTTCTACAAGTAGAAGTCATTACCAACTGCCTTCTGTGAAAATTTCAGCTTGATGAGATGTGCCGTTAATTTTTAAAAAATAGTGATAGGTTTATTACACAAAAAAGTATAATTATTCCACAACAAACGTAAAACGGGGAAATCACTCTATCTCAAACAACAAACATCAGATTGGCCTGAAATTTTTTCTACAAGTAGAAGTAATTACCATCTGCCTTCAGAGAAAATTTCAGCTTGATGAGTTGTGCCGTTAATTTAAAAAAAAAAATGATAGGTTTATTACACAAAAAAAGTATAATTATTCCACAACAAACGTAAAACGGGGAAATCACTCTATCTCAAACAACAAACATCAGATTGGCCTGAAATTTTTTCTACAAGTAGAAGTCATTACCAACTGCCTTCTGTGAAAATTTCAGCTTGATGAGTTGTGCCGTTAAGTTTAAAAAAATAGTGATAGGTTTATTACACAAACAAGTATAATTATTCCACAACAAACGTAAAACGGGGAAATCACTCTATCTCAAACAACAAACATCAGATTGGCCTGAAATTTTTTCTACAAGTAGAAGTAATTACCATCTGCCTTCAGAGAAAATTTCAGCTTGATGAGTTGTGCCGTTAATTTTAAAAAAAAAATGATAGGTTTATTACACAAAAAAAGTATAATTATTCCACAACAAACGTAAAACGGGGAAATCACTCTATCTCAAACAACAAACATCAGATTGGCCTGAAATTTTTTCTACAAGTAGAAGTCATTACCAACTGCCTTCTGTAAAAATTTCAGCTTGATGAGTTGTGCCGTTAATTTTTAAAAAATAGTGATAGGTGTATTACACAAAAAAGTATAATTATTCCACAATAAACGTTAAACGGGGAAATCACTCTATCTCAAACAACAAGCATTAGATTGTCCTGAAATTTTTTCTACAAGTAGAGGTCACTACCAACTGCCTTCTGTGCAAATTTCAGCTTGATTTGTTGTGCCGTTAATTTTTAAAAAATAGTGATAGGTGTATTACACAAAAAAGTATAATTATTCCACAATAAACGTTAAACGGGGAAATCACTCTATCTCAAACAACAAGCATTAGATTGTCCTGAAATTTTTTCTACAAGTAGAGGTCACTACCAACTGCCTTCTGTGCAAATTTCAGCTTGATTTGTTGTGCCGTTAATTAAAAAAAAATCGTAATAGATTTATTACACAACAGTAAAACAGGCAAATCGCTCTATCTCTAACCCCAACCTTCAGATTGGCCTGAAATTGTTTCTACAAGTAGAAATTATTGCAAACTCAACCATTATGGAGTAGTCACTACAAAGCGCAAAAAAAAAAAAAAAAAAAAAAAAAAAAAAAAAAAAAAAAAAAGTTCGGATTCCCTAACACAGACATCAGATTTCAGGTGTTAAGACTCATTGCCGTGTCTCATGGGGAAACTTTGAGTCAGGCTTCCCCTTTTTAATAAGGTAGTTTCTACGCCGATTTTTTTTTCGATTCTAAACCCAATCACCCCGTTTGCAAGCAGGTTGAACGTTACTAAGAACAACCAACAATCCGAGATGGTTTTTAATGTCCTATATGAAGACTGCTTTTCTTTTGTTAAAAATCTTCAATTTATTTTTTCCACAACAAAAGTAAACCGGGGAAATCACTCTATCTCTAACCCCAACCGTCAGATTGGCCTGAAATTTTTTCTACAAGTAGATGTCATTACCAACTGCCTTCTATATAAATTTCAGCTTGATAAGTTGTGCCATTTTAAAAAATAGTGATAAGTTTATTACACAAAAAAGTATAATTATTCCACAACAAACGTAAAACGAGGAATTCACTCTATCTCAAACAGCAAACATCAGATTGGCGTGAAATTTTTTCTACAAATAGAAGTCATTACCATCTGCCTTCAGAGAAAATTTCAGCTTGATGAGTTGCGCCGTTAAGTTTAAAAAAAATAGTGATAGGTTTATTACACAAAAAAGTATAATTATTCCACAACAAACGTAAAACGGGGAAATCACTCTATCTCAAACAACAAACATCAGATTGGCCTGAAATTTTTTCTACAAGTAGAAGTCATTACCAACTGCCTTCTGTGAAAATTTCAGCTTGATGAGATGTGCCGTTAATTTAAAAAAAATAGTGATAGGTTTATTACACAAAAAAGTATAATTATTCCACAACAAACGTAAAACGGGGAAATCACTCTATCTCAAACAACAAACATCAGATTGGCCTGAAATTTTTTCTACAAGTAGAAGTCATTACCAACTGCCTGCTGTAAAATTTTCAGCTTGATGAGTTGTGCCGTTAAGTTTAAAAAAATAGTGATAGGTTTATTACACAAACAAGTATAATTATTCCACAACAAACGTAAAACGGGGAAATCACTCTATCTCAAACAACAAACATCAGATTGGCCTGAAATTTTTTCTACAAGTAGAAGTAATTACCATCTGCCTTCAGAGAAAATTTCAGCTTGATGAGTTGTGCCGTTAATTTAAAAAAAAAAGTGATAGGTTTATTACACAAAAAAAGTATAATTATTCCACAACAAACGTAAAACGGGGAAATCACTCTATCTCAAACAACAAACATCAGATTGGCCTGAAATTTTTTCTACAAGTAGAAGTCATTACCAACTGCCATCTGTGAAAATTTCAGCTTGATGAGTTGTGCCGTTAATTTTTAAAAAATAGTGATAGGTTAATTACACAAAAAAGTATAATTATTCCACAACAAACGTAAAACGAGGAATTCACTCTATCTCAAACAACAAACATCAGATTGGCCTGAAATTTTTTCTACAAGTAGAAGTCATTACCAACTGCCTTCTGTGAAAATTTCAGCTTGATGAGTTGTGCCGTTAATTTTTAAAAAATAGTGATAGGTTTATTACACAAAAAAGTATAATTATTCCACAACAAACGTAAAACGAGGAATTCACTCTATCTCAAACAACAAACATCAGATTGGCCTGAAATTTTTTCTACAAGTAGAAGTCATTACCAACTGCCTTCTGTAAAAATTTCAGCTTGATGAGTTGTGCCGTTAATTTTTAAAAAATAGTGATAGGTGTATTACACAAAAAAGTATAATTATTCCACAATAAACGTTAAACGGGGAAATCACTCTATCTCAAACAACAAGCATTAGATTGTCCTGAAATTTTTTCTACAAGTAGAGGTCACTACCAACTGCCTTCTGTGCAAATTTCAGCTTGATTTGTTGTGCCGTTAATTAAAAAAAAATCGTAATAGATTTATTACACAACAGTAAAACAGGCAAATCGCTCTATCTCTAACCCCAACCTTCAGATTGGCCTGAAATTGTTTCTACAAGTAGAAATTATTGCAAACTCAACCATTATGGAGTAGTCACTACAAAGCGCAAAAAAAAAAAAAAAAAAAAAAAAAAAAAAAAAAAAAAAGTTTGGGTTCCCTAACACAGACATCAGATTTCAGGTGTTAAGACTCATTGCCGTGTCTTATGGGGAAACTTTGAGTCAGGCTTCCCCTTTTTAATAAGGTAGTTTCTACGCCGATTTTTTTTTCGATTCTAAACCCAATCACCCCGTTTGCAAGCAGGTTGAACGTTACTTAGAACAACCAACAATCCGAGATGGTTTTTAATGTCCTATATGAAGACTGCTTTTCTTTTGTTAAAAATCTTCAATTAATTTTTTCCACAACAAAAGTAAACCGGGGAAATCACTCTATCTCTAACCCCAACCGTCAGATTGGCCTGAAATTTTTTCTACAAGTAGATGTCATTACCAACTGCCTTCTATAAAAATTTCAGCTTGATAAGTTGTGCCATTAATTTTTAAAAAATAGTGATAAGTTTATTACACAAAAAAGTATAATTATTCCACAATAAACGTAAAACGAGGAATTCACTCTATCTCAAACAACAAACATCAGATTGGCGTGAAATTTTTTCTACAAGTAGAAGTCATTACCATCTGCCTTCAGAGAAAATTTCAGCTTGATGAGTTGCGCCGTTAAGTTTAAAAAAATAGTGATAGGTTTATTACACAAAAAAGTATAATTATTCCACGACAAACGTAAAACGGGGAAATCACTCTATCTCAAACAACAAACATCAGATTGGCCTGAAATTTTTTCTACAAGTAGAAGTCATTACCAACTGCCTTCTGTGAAAATTTCAGCTTGATGAGATGTGCCGTTAATTTTAAAAAAATAGTGATAGGTTTATTACACAAAAAAGTATAATTATTCCACAACAAACGTAAAACGGGGAAATCACTCTATCTCAAACAACAAACATCAGATTGGCCTGAAATTTTTTCTACAAGTAGAAGTCATTACCAACTGCCTGCTGTAAAAATTTCAGCTTGATGAGTTGTGCCGTTAAGTTTAAAAAAATAGTGATAGGTTTATTACACAAACAAGTATAATTATTCCACAACAAACGTAAACCGGGGAAATCACTCTATCTCAAACAACAAACATCAGATTGGCCTGAAATTTTTTCTACAAGTAGAAGTAATTACCATCTGCCTTCAGAGAAAATTTCAGCTTGATGAGTTGTGCCGTTAATTTTTAAAAAATAGTGATATGTTTATTACACAAAAAAGTATAATTATTCCACAACAAACGTAAAACGAGGAATTCACTCTATCTCAAACAACAAACATCAGATTGGCCTGAAATTTTTTCTACAAGTAGAAGTCATTACCAACTGCCTTCTGTGAAAATTTCAGCTTGATGAGTTGTGCCGTTAATTTTTAAAAAATAGTGATAGGTTTATTACACAAAAAAGTATAATTATTCCACAACAAACGTAAAACGAGGAATTCACTCTATCTCAAACAACAAACATCAGATTGGCCTGAAATTTTTTCTACAAGTAGAAGTCATTACCAACTGCCTTCTGTAAAAATTTCAGCTTGATGAGTTGTGCCGTTAATTTTTAAAAAATAGTGATAGGTGTATTACACAAAAAAGTATAATTATTCCACAATAAACGTTAAACGGGGAAATCACTCTATCTCAAACAACAAGCATTAGATTGTCCTGAAATTTTTTCTACAAGTAGAGGTCACTACCAACTGCCTTCTGTGCAAATTTCAGCTTGATTTGTTGTGCCGTTAATTTAAAAAAAATCGTAATAGATTTATTACACAACAGTAAAACAGGCAAATCGCTCTATCTCTAACCCCAACCTTCAGATTGGCCTGAAATTGTTTCTACAAGTAGAAATTATTGCAAACTCAACCATTATGGAGTAGTCACTACAAAGCGCAAAAAAAAAAAAAAAAAAAAAAAAAGTTCGGATTCCCTAACACAGACATCAGATTTCAGGTGTTAAGACTCATTGCCGTGTCTCATGGGGAAACTTTGAGTCAGGCTTCCCCTTTTTAATAAGGTAGTTTCTACGCCGATTTTTTTTTCGATTCTAAACCCAATCACCCCGTTTGCAAGCAGGTTGAACGTTACTAAGAACAACCAACAATCCGAGATGGTTTTTAATGTCCTATATGAAGACTGCTTTTCTTTTGTTAAAAATCTTCAATTAATTTTTTCCACAACAAAAGTAAACCGGGGAAATCACTCTATCTCTAACCCCAACCGTCAGATTGGCCTGAAATTTTTTCTACAAGTAGATGTCATTACCAACTGCCTTCTATAAAAATTTCAGCTTGATAAGTTGTGCCATTAATTTTTAAAAAATAGTGATAAGTTTATTACACAAAAAAGTATAATTATTCCACAACAAACGTAAAACGAGGAATTCACTCTATCTCAAACAACAAACATCAGATTGGCGTGAAATTTTTTCTACAAGTAGAAGTCATTACCATCTGCCTTCAGAGAAAATTTCAGCTTAATGAGTTGCGCCGTTAAGTTTAAAAAAAATAGTGATAGGTTTATTACACAAAAAAGTATAATTATTCCACAACAAACGTAAAACGGGGAAATCACTCTATCTCAAACAACAAACATCAGATTGGCCTGAAATTTTTTCTACAAGTAGAAGTCATTACCAACTGCCTTCTGTGAAAATTTCAGCTTGATGAGATGTGCCGTTAATTTTTAAAAAATAGTGATAGGTTTATTACACAAAAAAGTATAATTATTCCACAACAAACGTAAAACGGGGAAATCACTCTATCTCAAACAACAAACATCAGATTGGCCTGAAATTTTTTCTACAAGTAGAAGTCATTACCAACTGCCTGCTGTAAAATTTTCAGCTTGATGAGTTGTGCCGTTAAGTTTAAAAAAATAGTGATAGGTTTATTACACAAACAAGTATAATTATTCCACAACAAACGTAAAACGGGGAAATCACTCTATCTCAAACAACAAACATAAGATTGGCCTGAAATTTTTTCTACAAGTAGAAGTAATTACCATCTGCCTTCAGAGAAAATTTCAGCTTGATGAGTTGTGCCGTTAATTTTTAAAAAATAGTGATAGGTTTATTACACAAAAAAAGTATAATTATTCCACAACAAACGTAAAACGGGGAAATCACTCTATCTCAAACAACAAACATCAGATTGGCCTGAAATTTTTTCTACAAGTAGAAGTCATTACCAACTGCCATCTGTGAAAATTTCAGCTTGATGAGTTGTGCCGTTAATTTTTAAAAAATAGTGATAGGTTTATTACACAAAAAAGTATAATTATTCCACAACAAACGTAAAACGAGGAATTCACTCTATCTCAAACAACAAACATCAGATTGGCCTGAAATTTTTTCTACAAGTAGAAGTCATTACCAACTGCCTTCTGTGAAAATTTCAGCTTGATGAGTTGTGCCGTTAATTTTTAAAAAATAGTGATAGGTTTATTACACAAAAAAGTATAATTATTCCACAACAAACGTAAAACGAGGAATTCACTCGATCTCAAACAACAAACATCAGATTGGCCTGAAATTTTTTCTACAAGTAGAAGTCATTACCAACTGCCTTCTGTAAAAATTTCAATTTGATGAGTTGTGCCGTTAATTTTTAAAAAATAGTGATAAGTGTATTACACAAAAAAGTATAATTATTCCACAATAAACGTTAAACGGGGAAATCACTCTATCTCAAACAACAAGCATTAGATTGTCCTGAAATTTTTTCTACAAGTAGAGGTCACTACCAACTGCCTTCTGTGCAAATTTCAGCTTGATTTGTTGTGCCGTTAATTAAAAAAAATCGTAATAGATTTATTACACAACAGTAAAACAGGCAAATCGCTCTATCTCTAACCCCAACCTTCAGATTGGCCTGAAATTGTTTCTACAAGTAGAAATTATTGCAAACTCAACCATTATGGAGTAATCACTACAAAGCGCAAAAAAAAAAAAAAAAAAAAAAAAAGTTCGGATTCCCTAACAACAGACATCAGATTTCAGGTGTTAAGACTCATTGCCGTGTCTCATGGGGAAACTTTGAGTCAGGCTTCCCCTTTTTAATAAGGTAGTTTCTACGCCGATTTTTTTTTCGATTCTAAACCCAATCACCCCGTTTGCAAGCAGGTTGAACGTTACTAAGAACAACCAACAATCCGAGATGGTTTTTAATGTCCGATATGAAGACTGCTTTTCTTTTGTTAAAAATCTTCAATTAATTTTTTCCACAACAAAAGTAAACCGGGGAAATCACTCTATCTCTAACCCCAACCGTCAGATTGGCCTGAAATTTTTTCTACAAGTAGATGTCATTACCAACTGCCTTCTATAAAAATTTCAGCTTGATAAGTTGTGCCATTAATTTTTTAAAAATAGTGATCAGTTTATTACACAAAAAAGTATAATTATTCCACAACAAACGTAAAACGAGGAATTCACTCTATCTCAAACAACAAACATCAGATTGGCGTGAAATTTTTTCTACAAGTAGAAGTCATTACCATCTGCCTTCAGAGAAAATTTCAGCTTGATGAGTTGCGCCGTTAAGTTTAAAAAAATAGTGATAGGTTTATTACACAAAAAAGTATAATTATTCCACAACAAACGTAAAACGGGGAAATCACTCTATCTCAAACAACAAACATCAGATTGGCCTGAAATTTTTTCTACAAGTAGAAGTCATTACCAACTGCCTTCTGTGAAAATTTCAGCTTGATGAGATGTGCCGTTAATTTAAAAAAAATAGTGATAGGTTTATTACACAAAAAAGTATAATTATTCCACAACAAACGTAAAACGAGGAATTCACTCTATCTCAAACAACAAACATCAGATTGGCCTGAAATTTTTTCTACAAGTAGAAGTCATTACCAACTGCCTTCTGTGAAAATTTCAGCTTGATGAGTTGTGCCGTTAATTTTTAAAAAATAGTGATAGGTTTATTACACAAAAAAGTATAATTATTCCACAACAAACGTAAAACGAGGAATTCACTCTATCTCAAACAACAAACATCAGATTGGCCTGAAATTTTTTCTACAAGTAGAAGTCATTACCAACTGCCTTCTGTAAAAATTTCAGCTTGATGAGTTGTGCCGTTAATTTTTAAAAAATAGTGATAGGTGTATTACACAAAAAAGTATAATTATTCCACAATAAACGTTAAACGGGGAAATCACTCTATCTCAAACAACAAGCATTAGATTGTCCTGAAATTTTTTCTACAAGTAGAGGTCACTACCAACTGCCTTCTGTGCAAATTTCAGCTTGATTTGTTGTGCCGTTAATTTAAAAAAAATCGTAATAGATTTATTACACAACAGTAAAACAGGCAAATCGCTCTATCTCTAACCCCAACCTTCAGATTGGCCTGAAATTGTTTCTACAAGTAGAAATTATTGCAAACTCAACCATTATGGAGTAGTCACTACAAAGCGCAAAAAAAAAAAAAAAAAAAAAAAAAGTTCGGATTCCCTAACACAGACATCAGATTTCAGGTGTTAAGACTCATTGCCGTGTCTCATGGGGAAACTTTGAGTCAGGCTTCCCCTTTTTAATAAGGTAGTTTCTACGCCGATTTTTTTTTCGATTCTAAACCCAATCACCCCGTTTGCAAGCAGGTTGAACGTTACTAAGAACAACCAACAATCCGAGATGGTTTTTAATGTCCTATATGAAGACTGCTTTTCTTTTGTTAAAAATCTTCAATTAATTTTTTCCACAACAAAAGTAAACCGGGGAAATCACTCTATCTCTAACCCCAACCGTCAGATTGGCCTGAAATTTTTTCTACAAGTAGATGTCATTACCAACTGCCTTCTATAAAAATTTCAGCTTGATAAGTTGTGCCATTAATTTAAAAAAAATAGTGATAAGTTTATTACACAAAAAAGTATAATTATTCCACAACAAACGTAAAACGAGGAATTCACTCTATCTCAAACAACAAACATCAGATTGGCGTGAAATTTTTTCTACAAGTAGAAGTCATTACCATCTGCCTTCAGAGAAAATTTCAGCTTAATGAGTTGCGCCGTTAAGTTTAAAAAAAATAGTGATCGGTTTATTACACAAAAAAGTATAATTATTCCACAACAAACGTAAAACGGGGAAATCACTCTATCTCAAACAACAAGCATTAGATTGTCCTGAAATTTTTTCTACAAGTAGAGGTCACTACCAACTGCCTACTGTGCAAATTTCAGCTTGATTTGTTGTGCCGTTAATTAAAAAAAAATCGTAATAGATTTATTACACAACAGTAAAACAGGCAAATCGCTCTATCTCTAACCCCAACCTTCAGATTGGCCTGAAATTGTTTCTTCAAGTAGAAATTATTGCAAACTCAACCATTATGGAGTAGTCACTACAAAGCGCAAAAAAAAAAAAAAAAAAAAAAAAAAAGTTTGGATTCCCTAACACAGACATCAGATTTCAGGTGTTAAGACTCATTGCCGTGTCTCATGGGGAAACTTTGAGTCAGGCTTCCCCTTTTTAATAAGGTAGTTTCTACGCCGATTTTTTTTTCGATTCTAAACCCAATCACCCCGTTTGCAAGCAGGTTGAACGTTACTAAGAACAACCAACAATCCGAGATGGTTTTTAATGTCCGATATGAAGACTGCTTTTCTTTTGTTAAAAATCTTCAATTAATTTTTTCCACAACAAAAGTAAACCGGGGAAATCACTCTATCTCTAACCCCAACCGTCAGATTGGCCTGAAATTTTTTCTACAAGTAGATGTCATTACCAACTGCCTTCTATAAAAATTTCAGCTTGATAAGTTGTGCCATTAATTTTTAAAAAATAGTGATCAGTTTATTACACAAAAAAGTATAATTATTCCACAACAAACGTAAAACGAGGAATTCACTCTATCTCAAACAACAAACATCAGATTGGCGTGAAATTTTTTCTACAAGTAGAAGTCATTACCATCTGCCTTCAGAGAAAATTTCAGCTTGATGAGTTGCGCCGTTAAGTTTAAAAAAATAGTGATAGGTTTATTACACAAAAAAGTATAATTATTCCACAACAAACGTAAAACGGGGAAATCACTCTATCTCAAACAACAAACATCAGATTGGCCTGAAATTTTTTCTACAAGTAGAAGTCATTACCAACTGCCTTCTGTGAAAATTTCAGCTTGATGAGATGTGCCGTTAATTTTTAAAAAATAGTGATAGGTTTATTACACAAAAAAGTATAATTATTCCACAACAAACGTAAAACGGGGAAATCACTCTATCTCAAACAACAAACATCAGATTGGCCTGAAATTTTTTCTACAAGTAGAAGTAATTACCATCTGCCTTCAGAGAAAATTTCAGCTTGATGAGTTGTGCCGTTAATTTAAAAAAAAAATGATAGGTTTATTACACAAAAAAAGTATAATTATTCCACAACAAACGTAAAACGGGGAAATCACTCTATCTCAAACAACAAACATCAGATTGGCCTGAAATTTTTTCTACAAGTAGAAGTCATTACCAACTGCCTTCTGTGAAAATTTCAGCTTGATGAGATGTGCCGTTAATTTTTAAAAAATAGTGATAGGTTTATTACACAAAAAAAGTATAATTATTCCACAACAAACGTAAAACGGGGAAATCACTCTATCTCAAACAACAAACATCAGATTGGCCTGAAATTTTTTCTACAAGTAGAAGTAATTACCATCTGCCTTCAGAGAAAATTTCAGCTTGATGAGTTGTGCCGTTAATTTTAAAAAAAAAATGATAGGTTTATTACACAAAAAAAGTATAATTATTCCACAACAAACGTAAAACGGGGAAATCACTCTATCTCAAACAACAAACATCAGATTGGCCTGAAATTTTTTCTACAAGTAGAAGTCATTACCAACTGCCTTCTGTAAAAATTTCAGCTTGATGAGTTGTGCCGTTAATTTTTAAAAAATAGTGATAGGTTAATTACACAAAAAAGTATAATTATTCCACAACAAACGTAAAACGAGGAATTCACTCTATCTCAAACAACAAACATCAGATTGGCCTGAAATTTTTTCTACAAGTAGAAGTCATTACCAACTGCCTTCTGTGAAAATTTCAGCTTGATGAGTTGTGCCGTTAATTTTTAAAAAATAGTGATAGGTTTATTACACAAAAAAGTATAATTATTCCACAACAAACGTAAAACGGGGAAATCACTCTATCTCAAACAACAAACATCAGATTGGCCTGAAATTTTTTCTACAAGTAGAAGTCATTACCAACTGCCATCTGTGAAAATTTCAGCTTGATGAGTTGTGCCGTTAATTTTTAAAAAATAGTGATAGGTTAATTACACAAAAAAGTATAATTATTCCACAACAAACGTAAAACGAGGAATTCACTCTATCTCAAACAACAAACATCAGATTGGCCTGAAATTTTTTCTACAAGTAGAAGTCATTACCAACTGCCTTCTGTGAAAATTTCAGCTTGATGAGTTGTGCCGTTAATTTTTAAAAAATAGTGATAGGTTTATTACACAAAAAAGTATAATTATTCCACAACAAACGTAAAACGAGGAATTCACTCTATCTCAAACAACAAACATCAGATTGGCCTGAAATTTTTTCTACAAGTAGAAGTCATTACCAACTGCCTTCTGTAAAAATTTCAGCTTGATGAGTTGTGCCGTTAATTTTTAAAAAATAGTGATAGGTGTATTACACAAAAAAGTATAATTATTCCACAATAAACGTTAAACGGGGAAATCACTCTATCTCAAACAACAAGCATTAGATTGTCCTGAAATTTTTTCTACAAGTAGAGGTCACTACCAACTGCCTTCTGTGCAAATTTCAGCTTGATTTGTTGTGCCGTTAATTAAAAAAAAATCGTAATAGATTTATTACACAACAGTAAAACAGGCAAATCGCTCTATCTCTAACCCCAACCTTCAGATTGGCCTGAAATTGTTTCTACAAGTAGAAATTATTGCAAACTCAACCATTATGGAGTAGTCACTACAAAGCGCAAAAAAAAAAAAAAAAAAAAAAAAAAAAAAAAAAAAAAAAAAAAAAAGTTTGGGTTCCCTAACACAGACATCAGATTTCAGGTGTTAAGACTCATTGCCGTGTCTTATGGGGAAACTTTGAGTCAGGCTTCCCCTTTTTAATAAGGTAGTTTCTACGCCGATTTTTTTTTCGATTCTAAACCCAATCACCCCGTTTGCAAGCAGGTTGAACGTTACTTAGAACAACCAACAATCCGAGATGGTTTTTAATGTCCTATATGAAGACTGCTTTTCTTTTGTTAAAAATCTTCAATTAATTTTTTCCACAACAAAAGTAAACCGGGGAAATCACTCTATCTCTAACCCCAACCGTCAGATTGGCCTGAAATTTTTTCTACAAGTAGATGTCATTACCAACTGCCTTCTATAAAAATTTCAGCTTGATAAGTTGTGCCATTAATTTTTAAAAAATAGTGATAAGTTTATTACACAAAAAAGTATAATTATTCCACAATAAACGTAAAACGAGGAATTCACTCTATCTCAAACAACAAACATCAGATTGGCGTGAAATTTTTTCTACAAGTAGAAGTCATTACCATCTGCCTTCAGAGAAAATTTCAGCTTGATGAGTTGCGCCGTTAAGTTTAAAAAAATAGTGATAGGTTTATTACACAAAAAAGTATAATTATTCCACGACAAACGTAAAACGGGGAAATCACTCTATCTCAAACAACAAACATCAGATTGGCCTGAAATTTTTTCTACAAGTAGAAGTCATTACCAACTGCCTTCTGTGAAAATTTCAGCTTGATGAGATGTGCCGTTAATTTTAAAAAAATAGTGATAGGTTTATTACACAAAAAAGTATAATTATTCCACAACAAACGTAAAACGGGGAAATCACTCTATCTCAAACAACAAACATCAGATTGGCCTGAAATTTTTTCTACAAGTAGAAGTCATTACCAACTGCCTGCTGTAAAAATTTCAGCTTGATGAGTTGTGCCGTTAAGTTTAAAAAAATAGTGATAGGTTTATTACACAAACAAGTATAATTATTCCACAACAAACGTAAACCGGGGAAATCACTCTATCTCAAACAACAAACATCAGATTGGCCTGAAATTTTTTCTACAAGTAGAAGTAATTACCATCTGCCTTCAGAGAAAATTTCAGCTTGATGAGTTGTGCCGTTAATTTTTAAAAAATAGTGATATGTTTATTACACAAAAAAGTATAATTATTCCACAACAAACGTAAAACGAGGAATTCACTCTATCTCAAACAACAAACATCAGATTGGCCTGAAATTTTTTCTACAAGTAGAAGTCATTACCAACTGCCTTCTGTGAAAATTTCAGCTTGATGAGTTGTGCCGTTAATTTTTAAAAAATAGTGATAGGTTTATTACACAAAAAAGTATAATTATTCCACGACAAACGTAAAACGAGGAATTCACTCTATCTCAAACAACAAACATCAGATTGGCCTGAAATTTTTTCTACAAGTAGAAGTCATTACCAACTGCCTTCTGTAAAAATTTCAGCTTGATGAGTTGTGCCGTTAATTTTTAAAAAATAGTGATAGGTGTATTACACAAAAAAGTATAATTATTCCACAATAAACGTTAAACGGGGAAATCACTCTATCTCAAACAACAAGCATTAGATTGTCCTGAAATTTTTTCTACAAGTAGAGGTCACTACCAACTGCCTTCTGTGCAAATTTCAGCTTGATTTGTTGTGCCGTTAATTTAAAAAAAATCGTAATAGATTTATTACACAACAGTAAAACAGGCAAATCGCTCTATCTCTAACCCCAACCTTCAGATTGGCCTGAAATTGTTTCTACAAGTAGAAATTATTGCAAACTCAACCATTATGGAGTAGTCACTACAAAGCGCAAAAAAAAAAAAAAAAAAAAAAAAAGTTCGGATTCCCTAACACAGACATCAGATTTCAGGTGTTAAGACTCATTGCCGTGTCTCATGGGGAAACTTTGAGTCAGGCTTCCCCTTTTTAATAAGGTAGTTTCTACGCCGATTTTTTTTTCGATTCTAAACCCAATCACCCCGTTTGCAAGCAGGTTGAACGTTACTAAGAACAACCAACAATCCGAGATGGTTTTTAATGTCCTATATGAAGACTGCTTTTCTTTTGTTAAAAATCTTCAATTAATTTTTTCCACAACAAAAGTAAACCGGGGAAATCACTCTATCTCTAACCCCAACCGTCAGATTGGCCTGAAATTTTTTCTACAAGTAGATGTCATTACCAACTGCCTTCTATAAAAATTTCAGCTTGATAAGTTGTGCCATTAATTTTTAAAAAATAGTGATAAGTTTATTACACAAAAAAGTATAATTATTCCACAACAAACGTAAAACGAGGAATTCACTCTATCTCAAACAACAAACATCAGATTGGCGTGAAATTTTTTCTACAAGTAGAAGTCATTACCATCTGCCTTCAGAGAAAATTTCAGCTTAATGAGTTGCGCCGTTAAGTTTAAAAAAAATAGTGATAGGTTTATTACACAAAAAAGTATAATTATTCCACAACAAACGTAAAACGGGGAAATCACTCTATCTCAAACAACAAACATCAGATTGGCCTGAAATTTTTTCTACAAGTAGAAGTCATTACCAACTGCCTTCTGTGAAAATTTCAGCTTGATGAGATGTGCCGTTAATTTTTAAAAAATAGTGATAGGTTTATTACACAAAAAAGTATAATTATTCCACAACAAACGTAAAACGGGGAAATCACTCTATCTCAAACAACAAACATCAGATTGGCCTGAAATTTTTTCTACAAGTAGAAGTCATTACCAACTGCCTGCTGTAAAATTTTCAGCTTGATGAGTTGTGCCGTTAAGTTTAAAAAAATAGTGATAGGTTTATTACACAAACAAGTATAATTATTCCACAACAAACGTAAAACGGGGAAATCACTCTATCTCAAACAACAAACATAAGATTGGCCTGAAATTTTTTCTACAAGTAGAAGTAATTACCATCTGCCTTCAGAGAAAATTTCAGCTTGATGAGTTGTGCCGTTAATTTTTAAAAAATAGTGATAGGTTTATTACACAAAAAAAGTATAATTATTCCACAACAAACGTAAAACGGGGAAATCACTCTATCTCAAACAACAAACATCAGATTGGCCTGAAATTTTTTCTACAAGTAGAAGTCATTACCAACTGCCATCTGTGAAAATTTCAGCTTGATGAGTTGTGCCGTTAATTTTTAAAAAATAGTGATAGGTTTATTACACAAAAAAGTATAATTATTCCACAACAAACGTAAAACGAGGAATTCACTCTATCTCAAACAACAAACATCAGATTGGCCTGAAATTTTTTCTACAAGTAGAAGTCATTACCAACTGCCTTCTGTGAAAATTTCAGCTTGATGAGTTGTGCCGTTAATTTTTAAAAAATAGTGATAGGTTTATTACACAAAAAAGTATAATTATTCCACAACAAACGTAAAACGAGGAATTCACTCGATCTCAAACAACAAACATCAGATTGGCCTGAAATTTTTTCTACAAGTAGAAGTCATTACCAACTGCCTTCTGTAAAAATTTCAATTTGATGAGTTGTGCCGTTAATTTTTAAAAAATAGTGATAAGTGTATTACACAAAAAAGTATAATTATTCCACAATAAACGTTAAACGGGGAAATCACTCTATCTCAAACAACAAGCATTAGATTGTCCTGAAATTTTTTCTACAAGTAGAGGTCACTACCAACTGCCTTCTGTGCAAATTTCAGCTTGATTTGTTGTGCCGTTAATTAAAAAAAATCGTAATAGATTTATTACACAACAGTAAAACAGGCAAATCGCTCTATCTCTAACCCCAACCTTCAGATTGGCCTGAAATTGTTTCTACAAGTAGAAATTATTGCAAACTCAACCATTATGGAGTAATCACTACAAAGCGCAAAAAAAAAAAAAAAAAAAAAAAAAGTTCGGATTCCCTAACAACAGACATCAGATTTCAGGTGTTAAGACTCATTGCCGTGTCTCATGGGGAAACTTTGAGTCAGGCTTCCCCTTTTTAATAAGGTAGTTTCTACGCCGATTTTTTTTTCGATTCTAAACCCAATCACCCCGTTTGCAAGCAGGTTGAACGTTACTAAGAACAACCAACAATCCGAGATGGTTTTTAATGTCCGATATGAAGACTGCTTTTCTTTTGTTAAAAATCTTCAATTAATTTTTTCCACAACAAAAGTAAACCGGGGAAATCACTCTATCTCTAACCCCAACCGTCAGATTGGCCTGAAATTTTTTCTACAAGTAGATGTCATTACCAACTGCCTTCTATAAAAATTTCAGCTTGATAAGTTGTGCCATTAATTTTTTAAAAATAGTGATCAGTTTATTACACAAAAAAGTATAATTATTCCACAACAAACGTAAAACGAGGAATTCACTCTATCTCAAACAACAAACATCAGATTGGCGTGAAATTTTTTCTACAAGTAGAAGTCATTACCATCTGCCTTCAGAGAAAATTTCAGCTTGATGAGTTGCGCCGTTAAGTTTAAAAAAATAGTGATAGGTTTATTACACAAAAAAGTATAATTATTCCACAACAAACGTAAAAAGGGGAAATCACTCTATCTCAAACAACAAACATCAGATTGGCCTGAAATTTTTTCTACAAGTAGAAGTCATTACCAACTGCCTTCTGTGAAAATTTCAGCTTGATGAGATGTGCCGTTAATTTAAAAAAAATAGTGATAGGTTTATTACACAAAAAAGTATAATTATTCCACAACAAACGTAAAACGAGGAATTCACTCTATCTCAAACAACAAACATCAGATTGGCCTGAAATTTTTTCTACAAGTAGAAGTCATTACCAACTGCCTTCTGTGAAAATTTCAGCTTGATGAGTTGTGCCGTTAATTTTTAAAAAATAGTGATAGGTTTATTACACAAAAAAGTATAATTATTCCACAACAAACGTAAAACGAGGAATTCACTCTATCTCAAACAACAAACATCAGATTGGCCTGAAATTTTTTCTACAAGTAGAAGTCATTACCAACTGCCTTCTGTAAAAATTTCAGCTTGATGAGTTGTGCCGTTAATTTTTAAAAAATAGTGATAGGTGTATTACACAAAAAAGTATAATTATTCCACAATAAACGTTAAACGGGGAAATCACTCTATCTCAAACAACAAGCATTAGATTGTCCTGAAATTTTTTCTACAAGTAGAGGTCACTACCAACTGCCTTCTGTGCAAATTTCAGCTTGATTTGTTGTGCCGTTAATTTAAAAAAAATCGTAATAGATTTATTACACAACAGTAAAACAGGCAAATCGCTCTATCTCTAACCCCAACCTTCAGATTGGCCTGAAATTGTTTCTACAAGTAGAAATTATTGCAAACTCAACCATTATGGAGTAGTCACTACAAAGCGCAAAAAAAAAAAAAAAAAAAAAAAAGTTCGGATTCCCTAACACAGACATCAGATTTCAGGTGTTAAGACTCATTGCCGTGTCTCATGGGGAAACTTTGAGTCAGGCTTCCCCTTTTTAATAAGGTAGTTTCTACGCCGATTTTTTTTTCGATTCTAAACCCAATCACCCCGTTTGCAAGCAGGTTGAACGTTACTAAGAACAACCAACAATCCGAGATGGTTTTTAATGTCCTATATGAAGACTGCTTTTCTTTTGTTAAAAATCTTCAATTAATTTTTTCCACAACAAAAGTAAACCGGGGAAATCACTCTATCTCTAACCCCAACCGTCAGATTGGCCTGAAATTTTTTCTACAAGTAGATGTCATTACCAACTGCCTTCTATAAAAATTTCAGCTTGATAAGTTGTGCCATTAATTTAAAAAAAATAGTGATAAGTTTATTACACAAAAAAGTATAATTATTCCACAACAAACGTAAAACGAGGAATTCACTCTATCTCAAACAACAAACATCAGATTGGCGTGAAATTTTTTCTACAAGTAGAAGTCATTACCATCTGCCTTCAGAGAAAATTTCAGCTTAATGAGTTGCGCCGTTAAGTTTAAAAAAAATAGTGATAGGTTTATTACACAAAAAAGTATAATTATTCCACAACAAACGTAAAACGGGGAAATCACTCTATCTCAAACAACAAGCATTAGATTGTCCTGAAATTTTTTCTACAAGTAGAGGTCACTACCAACTGCCTACTGTGCAAATTTCAGCTTGATTTGTTGTGCCGTTAATTAAAAAAAAATCGTAATAGATTTATTACACAACAGTAAAACAGGCAAATCGCTCTATCTCTAACCCCAACCTTCAGATTGGCCTGAAATTGTTTCTTCAAGTAGAAATTATTGCAAACTCAACCATTATGGAGTAGTCACTACAAAGCGCAAAAAAAAAAAAAAAAAAAAAAAAAAAAAGTTTGGATTCCCTAACACAGACATCAGATTTCAGGTGTTAAGACTCATTGCCGTGTCTCATGGGGAAACTTTGAGTCAGGCTTCCCCTTTTTAATAAGGTAGTTTCTACGCCGATTTTTTTTTCGATTCTAAACCCAATCACCCCGTTTGCAAGCAGGTTGAACGTTACTAAGAACAACCAACAATCCGAGATGGTTTTTAATGTCCGATATGAAGACTGCTTTTCTTTTGTTAAAAATCTTCAATTAATTTTTTCCACAACAAAAGTAAACCGGGGAAATCACTCTATCTCTAACCCCAACCGTCAGATTGGCCTGAAATTTTTTCTACAAGTAGATGTCATTACCAACTGCCTTCTATAAAAATTTCAGCTTGATAAGTTGTGCCATTAATTTTTAAAAAATAGTGATCAGTTTATTACACAAAAAAGTATAATTATTCCACAACAAACGTAAAACGAGGAATTCACTCTATCTCAAACAACAAACATCAGATTGGCGTGAAATTTTTTCTACAAGTAGAAGTCATTACCATCTGCCTTCAGAGAAAATTTCAGCTTGATGAGTTGCGCCGTTAAGTTTAAAAAAATAGTGATAGGTTTATTACACAAAAAAGTATAATTATTCCACAACAAACGTAAAACGGGGAAATCACTCTATCTCAAACAACAAACATCAGATTGGCCTGAAATTTTTTCTACAAGTAGAAGTCATTACCAACTGCCTTCTGTGAAAATTTCAGCTTGATGAGATGTGCCGTTAATTTTTAAAAAATAGTGATAGGTTTATTACACAAAAAAGTATAATTATTCCACAACAAACGTAAAACGGGGAAATCACTCTATCTCAAACAACAAACATCAGATTGGCCTGAAATTTTTTCTACAAGTAGAAGTAATTACCATCTGCCTTCAGAGAAAATTTCAGCTTGATGAGTTGTGCCGTTAATTTAAAAAAAAAATGATAGGTTTATTACACAAAAAAAGTATAATTATTCCACAACAAACGTAAAACGGGGAAATCACTCTATCTCAAACAACAAACATCAGATTGGCCTGAAATTTTTTCTACAAGTAGAAGTCATTACCAACTGCCTTCTGTGAAAATTTCAGCTTGATGAGATGTGCCGTTAATTTTTAAAAAATAGTGATAGGTTTATTACACAAAAAAAGTATAATTATTCCACAACAAACGTAAAACGGGGAAATCACTCTATCTCAAACAACAAACATCAGATTGGCCTGAAATTTTTTCTACAAGTAGAAGTAATTACCATCTGCCTTCAGAGAAAATTTCAGCTTGATGAGTTGTGCCGTTAATTTTAAAAAAAAAATGATAAGTTTATTACACAAAAAAAGTATAATTATTCCACAACAAACGTAAAACGGGGAAATCACTCTATCTCAAACAACAAACATCAGATTGGCCTGAAATTTTTTCTACAAGTAGAAGTCATTACCATCTGCCTTCTGTAAAAATTTCAGCTTGATGAGTTGTGCCGTTAATTTTTAAAAAATAGTGATAGGTGTATTACACAAAAAAGTATAATTATTCCACAATAAACGTTAAACGGGGAAATCACTCTATCTCAAACAACAAGCATTAGATTGTCCTGAAATTTTTTCTACAAGTAGAGGTCACTACCAACTGCCTTCTGTGCAAATTTCAGCTTGATTTGTTGTGCCGTTAATTAAAAAAAAATCGTAATAGATTTATTACACAACAGTAAAACAGGCAAATCGTTCTATCTCTAACCCCAACCTTCAGATTGGCCTGAAATTGTTTCTACAAGTAGAAATTATTGCAAACTCAACCATTATGGAGTAGTCACTAAAAAGCGCAAAAAAAAAAAAAAAAAAAAAAAAAAAAAAAAAAAAAAAAAAAAAAAAAAAAAAAAAAAAAGTTCGGATTCCCTAACACAGACATCAGATTTCAGGTGTTAAGACTCATTGCCGTGTCTCATGGGGAAACTTTGAGTCAGGCTTCCCCTTTTTAATAAGGTAGTTTCTACGCCGATTTTTTTTTCGATTCTAAACCCAATCACCCCGTTTGCAAGCAGGTTGAACGTTACTAAGAACAACCAACAATCCGAGATGGTTTTTAATGTCCTATATGAAGACTGCTTTTCTTTTGTTAAAAATCTTCAATTAATTTTTTCCACAACAAAAGTAAACCGGGGAAATCACTCTATCTCTAACCCCAACCGTCAGATTGGCCTGAAATTTTTTCTACAAGTAGATGTCATTACCAACTGCCTTCTATAAAAATTTCAGCTTGATAAGTTGTGCCATTAATTTTTTAAAAATAGTGATCAGTTTATTACACAAAAAAGTATAATTATTCCACAACAAACGTAAAACGAGGAATTCACTCTATCTCAAACAACAAACATCAGATTGGCGTGAAATTTTTTCTACAAGTAGAAGTCATTACCATCTGCCTTCAGAGAAAATTTCAGCTTGATGAGTTGCGCCGTTAAGTTTAAAAAAATAGTGATAGGTTTATTACACAAAAAAGTATAATTATTCCACAACAAACGTAAAACGGGGAAATCACTCTATCTCAAACAACAAACATCAGATTGGCCTGAAATTTTTTCTACAAGTAGAAGTCATTACCAACTGCCTTCTGTGAAAATTTCAGCTTGATGAGATGTGCCGTTAATTTAAAAAAAATAGTGATAGGTTTATTACACAAAAAAGTATAATTATTCCACAACAAACGTAAAACGGGGAAATCACTCTATCTCAAACAACAAACATCAGATTGGCCTGAAATTTTTTCTACAAGTAGAAGTCATTACCAACTGCCTGCTGTAAAAATTTCAGCTTGATGAGTTCTGCCGTTAAGTTTAAAAAAATAGTGATAGGTTTATTACACAAACAAGTATAATTATTCCACAACAAACGTAAAACGGGGAAATCACTCTATCTCAAACAACAAACATCAGATTGGCCTGAAATTTTTTCTACAAGTAGAAGTAATTACCATCTGCCTTCAGAGAAAATTTCAGCTTGATGAGTTGTGCCGTTAATTTTAAAAAAAAAGTGATAGGTTTATTACACAAAAAAAGTATAATTATTCCACAACAAACGTAAAACGGGGAAATCACTCTATCTCAAACAACAAACATCAGATTGGCCTGAAATTTTTTCTACAAGTAGAAGTCATTACCAACTGCCTTCTGTGAAAATTTCAGCTTGATGAGTTGTGCCGTTAATTTTTAAAAATAGTGATAGGTTTATTACACAAAAAAGTATAATTATTCCACAACAAACGTAAAACGAGGAATTCACTCTATCTCAAACAACAAACATCAGATTGGCCTGAAATTTTTTCTACAAGTAGAAGTCATTACCAACTGCCTTCTGTAAAAATTTCAGCTTGATGAGTTGTGCCGTTAATTTTTAAAAAATAGTGATAGGTGTATTACACAAAAAAGTATAATTATTCCACAATAAACGTAAATGGGGAAATCACTCTATCTCAAACAACAAGCATTAGATTGTCCTGAAATTTTTTCTACAAGTAGAGGTCACTACCAACTGCCTTCTGTGCAAATTTCAGCTTGATTTGTTGTGCCGTTAATTAAAAAAAATCGTAATAGATTTATTACACAACAGTAAAACAGGCAAATCGCTCTATCTCTAACCCCAACCTTCAGATTGGCCTGAAATTGTTTCTACAAGTAGAAATTATTGAAAAATGAAACCATTATGGAGTAGTCACTACAAAGCGCAAAAAAAAAAAAAAAAAAAAAAAAAAAAAAAAAAAAAAAAAAAAAAAAAAAAAAAAAAAAAAAAAAAAAAAAGTTCGGATTCCCTAACACAGACATCAGATTTCAGGTGTTAAGACTCATTGCCGTGTCTCATGGGGAAACTTTGAGTCAGGCTTCCCCTTTTTAATAAGGTAGTTTCTACGCCGATTTTTTTTTCGATTCTAAACCCAATCACCCCGTTTGCAAGCAGGTTGAACGTTACTAAGAACAACCAACAATCCGAGATGGTTTTTAATGTCCTATATGAAGACTGCTTTTCTTTTGTTAAAAATCTTCAATTTATTTTTTCCACAACAAAAGTAAACCGGGGAAATCACTCTATCTCTAACCCCAACCGTCAGATTGGCCTGAAATTTTTTCTACAAGTAGATGTCATTACCAACTGCCTTCTATATAAATTTCAGCTTGATAAGTTGTGCCATTTTAAAAAATAGTGATAAGTTTATTACACAAAAAAGTATAATTATTCCACAACAAACGTAAAACGAGGAATTCACTCTATCTCAAACAACAAACATCAGATTGGCGTGAAATTTTTTCTACAAGTAGAAGTCATTACCATCTGCCTTCAGAGAAAATTTCAGCTTGATGAGTTGCGCCGTTAAGTTTAAAAAAATAGTGATAGGTTTATTACACAAAAAAGTATAATTATTCCACAACAAACGTAAAACGGGGAAATCACTCTATCTCAAACAACAAACATCAGATTGGCCTGAAATTTTTTCTACAAGTAGAAGTAATTACCATCTGCCTTCAGAGAAAATTTCAGCTTGATGAGTTGTGCCGTTAATTTTTAAAAAATAGTGATAGGTTTATTACACAAAAAAAGTATAATTATTCCACAACAAACGTAAAACGGGGAAATCACTCTATCTCAAACAACAAACATCAGATTGGCCTGAAATTTTTTCTACAAGTAGAAGTCATTACCAACTGCCATCTGTGAAAATTTCAGCTTGATGAGTTGTGCCGTTAATTTTTAAAAAATAGTGATAGGTTTATTACACAAAAAAGTATAATTATTCCACAACAAACGTAAAACGAGGAATTCACTCTATCTCAAACAACAAACATCAGATTGGCCTGAAATTTTTTCTACAAGTAGAAGTCATTACCAACTGCCTTCTGTGAAAATTTCAGCTTGATGAGTTGTGCCGTTAATTTTTAAAAAATAGTGATAGGTTTATTACACAAAAAAGTATAATTATTCCACAACAAACGTAAAACGAGGAATTCACTCTATCTCAAACAACAAACATCAGATTGTCCTGAAATTTTTTCTACAAGTAGAGGTCACTACCAACTGCCTTCTGTGCAAATTTCAGCTTGATTTGTTGTGCCGTTAATTAAAAAAAAATCGTAATAGATTTATTACACAACAGTAAAACAGGCAAATCGCTCTATCTCTAACCCCAACCTTCAGATTGGCCTGAAATTGTTTCTACAAGTAGAAATTATTGCAAACTCAACCATTATGGAGTGGTCACTATAAAGCGCAAAAAAAAAAAACAAAAAAAAAAAAAAAAAAAAAAAAAAAAGTTCGGGTTCCCTAACACAGACATCAGATTTCAGGTGTTAAGACTCATTGCCGTGTCCCATGGGGAAACTTTGAGTCAGGCTTCCCCTTTTTAATAAGGTAGTTTCTACGCCGATTTTTTTTTCGATTCTAAACCCAATCACCCCGTTTGCAAGCAGGTTGAACGTTACTAAGAACAACCAACAATCCGAGATGGTTTTTAATGTCCTATATGAAGACTGCTTTTCTTTTGTTAAAAATCTTCAATTATTTTTTTCCACAACAAAAGTAAACCGGGGAAATCACTCTATCTCTAACCCCAACCGTCAGATTGGCCTGAAATTTTTTCTACAAGTAGATGTCATTACCAACTGCCTTCTATAAAAATTTCAGCTTGATAAGTTGTGCCATTAATTTTAAAAAAATAGTGATCAGTTTATTACACAAAAAAGTATAATTATTCCACAACAAACGTAAAACGAGGAATTCACTCTATCTCAAACAACAAACATCAGATTGGCGTGAAATTTTTTCTACAAGTAGAAGTCATTACCATCTGCCTTCAGAGAAAATTTCAGCTTGATGAGTTGCGCCGTTAAGTTTAAAAAAAATAGTGATAGGTTTATTACACAAAAAAGTATAATTATTCCACAACAAACGTAAAACGGGGAAATCACTCTATCTCAAACAACAAACATCAGATTGGCCTGAAATTTTTTCTACAAGTAGAAGTCATTACCAACTGCCTTCTGTGAAAATTTCAGCTTGATGAGATGTGCCGTTAATTTTTAAAAAATAGTGATAGGTTTATTACACAAAAAAGTATAATTATTCCACAACAAACGTAAAACGGGGAAATCACTCTATCTCAAACAACAAACATCAGATTGGCCTGAAATTTTTTCTACAAGTAGAAGTCATTACCAACTGCCTGCTGTAAAATTTTCAGCTTGATGAGTTGTGCCGTTAAGTTAAAAAAAATAGTGATAGGTTTATTACACAAAAAAGTATAATTATTCCACAACAAACGTAAAACGGGGAAATCACTCTATCTCAAACAACAAACATCAGATTGGCCTGAAATTTTTTCTACAAGTAGAAGTCATTACCATCTGCCTTCAGAGAAAATTTCAGCTTGATGAGTTGTGCCGTTAATTTTTAAAAAAAAGTGATAGGTTTATTACACAAAAAAAGTATAATTATTCCACAACAAACGTAAAACGGGGAAATCACTCTATCTCAAACAACAAACATCAGATTGGCCTGAAATTTTTTCTACAAGTAGAAGTCATTACCAACTGCCTTCTGTAAAAATTTCAGCTTGATGAGTTGTGCCGTTAATTTTTAAAAAATAGTGATAAGTGTATTACACAAAAAAGTATAATTATTCCACAATAAACGTTAAACGGGGAAATCACTCTATCTCAAACAACAAGCATTAGATTGTCCTGAAATTTTTTCTACAAGTAGAGGTCACTACCAACTGCCTTCTGTGCAAATTTCAGCTTGATTTGTTGTGCCGTTAATTAAAAAAAAATCGTAATAGATTTATTACACAACAGTAAAACAGGCAAATCGCTCTATCTCTAACCCCAACCTTCAGATTGGCCTGAAATTGTTTCTACAAGTAGAAATTATTGCAAACTCAACCATTATGGAGTAGTCACTACAAAGCGCAAAAAAAAAACAAAAAAAAAAAAAAAAAAAAAAAAAAAAGTTCGGGTTCCCTAACACAGACATCAGATTTCAGGTGTTAAGACTCAGTGCCGTGTCCCATGGGGAAACTTTGAGTCAGGCTTCCCCTTTTTAATAAGGTAGTTTCTACGCCGATTTTTTTTTCGATTCTAAACCCAATCACCCCGTTTGCAAGCAGGTTGAACGTTACTAAGAACAACCAACAATCCGAGATGGTTTTTAATGTCCTATATGAAGACTGCTTTTCTTTTGTTAAAAATCTTCAATTATTTTTTTCCACAACAAAAGTAAACCGGGGAAATCACTCTATCTCTAACCCCAACCGTCAGATTGGCCTGAAATTTTTTCTACAAGTAGATGTCATTACCAACTGCCTTCTATAAAAATTTCAGCTTGATAAGTTGTGCCATTAATTTTTAAAAAATAGTGATCAGTTTATTACACAAAAAAGTATAATTATTCCACAACAAACGTAAAACGAGGAATTCACTCTATCTCAAACAACAAACATCAGATTGGCGTGAAATTTTTTCTACAAGTAGAAGTCATTACCATCTGCCTTCAGAGAAAATTTCAGCTTGATGAGTTGCGCCGTTAAGTTTAAAAAAAATAGTGATAGGTTTATTACACAAAAAAGTATAATTATTCCACAACAAACGTAAAACGGGGAAATCACTCTATCTCAAACAACAAACATCAGATTGGCCTGAAATTTTTTCTACAAGTAGAAGTCATTACCAACTGCCTTCTGTGAAAATTTCAGCTTGATGAGATGTGCCGTTAATTTTTAAAAAATAGTGATAGGTTTATTACACAAAAAAGTATAATTATTCCACAACAAACGTAAAACGGGGAAATCACTCTATCTCAAACAACAAACATCAGATTGGCCTGAAATTTTTTCTACAAGTAGAAGTCATTACCAACTGCCTGCTGTAAAATTTTCAGCTTGATGAGTTGTGCCGTTAAGTTAAAAAAAATAGTGATAGGTTTATTACACAAACAAGTATAATTATTCCACAACAAACGTAAAACGGGGAAATCACTCTATCTCAAACAACAAACATCAGATTGGCCTGAAATTTTTTCTACAAGTAGAAGTAATTACCATCTGCCTTCAGAGAAAATTTCAGCTTGATGAGTTGTGCCGTTAATTTTTAAAAAAAAGTGATAGGTTTATTACACAAAAAAAGTATAATTATTCCACAACAAACGTAAAACGGGGAAATCACTCTATCTCAAACAACAAACATCAGATTGGCCTGAAATTTTTTCTACAAGTAGAAGTCATTACCAACTGCCTTCTGTAAAAATTTCAGCTTGATGAGTTGTGCCGTTAATTTTTAAAAAATAGTGATAAGTGTATTACACAAAAAAGTATAATTATTCCACAATAAACGTTAAACGGGGAAATCACTCTATCTCAAACAACAAGCATTAGATTGTCCTGAAATTTTTTCTACAAGTAGAGGTCACTACCAACTGCCTTCTGTGCAAATTTCAGCTTGATTTGTTGTGCCGTTAATTAAAAAAAAATCGTAATAGATTTATTACACAACAGTAAAACAGGCAAATCGCTCTATCTCTAACCCCAACCTTCAGATTGGCCTGAAATTGTTTCTACAAGTAGAAATTATTGCAAACTCAACCATTATGGAGTAGTCACTACAAAGCGCAAAAAAAAAAAACAAAACAAAAAAAAAAAAAAAAAAAAAAAAAAGTTCGGGTTCCCTAACACAGACATCAGATTTCAGGTGTTAAGACTCATTGCCGTGTCACATGGGGAAACTTTGAGTCAGGCTTCCCCTTTTTAATAAAGTAGTTTCTACGCCGATTTTTTTTTCGATTCTAAACCCAATCACCCCGTTTGCAAGCAGGTTGAACGTTACTAAGAACAACCAACAATCCGAGATGGTTTTTAATGTCCTATATGAAGACTGCTTTTCTTTTGTTAAAAATCTTCAATTAATTTTTTCCACAACAAAAGTAAACCGGGGAAATCACTCTATCTCTAACCCCAACCGTCAGATTGGCCTGAAATTTTTTCTACAAGTAGATGTCATTACCAACTGCCTTCTATAAAAATTTCAGCTTGATAAGTTGTGCCATTAATTTTTAAAAAATAGTGATAAGTTTATTACACAAAAAAGTATAATTATTCCACAACAAACGTAAAACGAGGAATTCACTCTATCTCAAACAACAAACATCAAATTTGGCGTGAAATTTTTTCTACAAGTAGAAGTCATTACCATCTGCCTTCAGAGAAAATTTCAGCTTGATGAGTTGCGCCGTTAAGTTTAAAAAAAATAGTGATAGGTTTATTACACAAAAAAGTATAATTATTCCACAACAAACGTAAAACGGGGAAATCACTCTATCTCAAACAACAAACATCAGATTGGCCTGAAATTTTTTCTACAAGTAGAAGTCATTACCAACTGCCTTCTGTGAAAATTTCAGCTTGATGAGATGTGCCGTTAATTTTTAAAAAATAGTGATAGGTTTATTACACAAAAAAGTATAATTATTCCACAACAAACGTAAAACGGGGAAATCACTCTATCTCAAACAACAAACATCAGATTGGCCTGAAATTTTTTCTACAAGTAGAAGTCATTACCAACTGCCTGCTGTAAAATTTTCAGCTTGATGAGTTGTGCCGTTAAGTTAAAAAAAATAGTGATAGGTTTATTACACAAACAAGTATAATTATTCCACAACAAACGTAAAACGGGGAAATCACTCTATCTCAAACAACAAACATCAGATTGGCCTGAAATTTTTTCTACAAGTAGAAGTAATTACCATCTGCCTTCAGAGAAAATTTCAGCTTGATGAGTTGTGCCGTTAATTTTTAAAAAAAAGTGATAGGTTTATTACACAAAAAAAGTATAATTATTCCACAACAAACGTAAAACGGGGAAATCACTCTATCTCAAACAACAAACATCAGATTGGCCTGAAATTTTTTCTACAAGTAGAAGTCATTACCAACTGCCTTCTGTAAAAATTTCAGCTTGATGAGTTGTGCCGTTAATTTTTAAAAAATAGTGATAGGTGTATTACACAAAAAAGTATAATTATTCCACAATAAACGTTAAACGGGGAAATCACTCTATCTCAAACAACAAGCATTAGATTGTCCTGAAATTTTTTCTACAAGTAGAGGTCACTACCAACTGCCTTCTGTGCAAATTTCAGCTTGATTTGTTGTGCCGTTAATTAAAAAAAATCGTAATAGATTTATTACACAACAGTAAAACAGGCAAATCGCTCTATCTCTAACCCCAACCTTCAGATTGGCCTGAAATTGTTTCTACAAGTAGAAATTATTGCAAACTCAACCATTATGGAGTAGTCACTACAAAGCGCAAAAAAAAAAAAAAAAAAAAAAAATCGGATTCCCTAACACAGACATCAGATTTCAGGTGTTAAGACTCATTGCCGTGTCTCATGGGGAAACTTTGAGTCAGGCTTCCCCTTTTTAATAAGGTAGTTTCTACGCCGATTTTTTTTTCGATTCTAAACCCAATCACCCCGTTTGCAAGCAGGTTGAACGTTACTAAGAACAACCAACAATCCGAGATGGTTTTTAATGTCCTATATGAAGACTGCTTTTCTTTTGTTAAAAATCTTCAATTTATTTTTTCCACAACAAAAGTAAACCGGGGAAATCACTCTATCTCTAACCCCAACCGTCAGATTGGCCTGAAATTTTTTCTACAAGTAGATGTCATTACCAACTGCCTTCTATAAAAATTTCAGCTTGATAAGTTGTGCCATTAGTTTTTAAAAAATAGTGATAAGTTTATTACACAAAAAAGTATAATTATTCCACAACAAACGTAAAACGGGGAAATCACTCTATCTCAAACAACAAACATCAGATTGGCGTGAAATTTTTTCTACAAATAGAAGTCATTACCATCTGCCTTCAGAGAAAATTTCAGCTTGATGAGTTGCGCCGTTAAGTTTAAAAAAATAGTGATAGGTTTATTACACAAAAAAGTATAATTATTCCACAACAAACGTAAAACGGGGAAATCACTCTATCTCAAACAACAAACATCAGATTGGCCTGAAATTTTTTCTACAAGTAGAAGTCATTACCAACTGCCTTCTGTGAAAATTTCAGCTTGATGAGATGTGCCGTTAATTTAAAAAAAATAGTGATAGGTTTATTACACAAAAAAGTATAATTATTCCACAACAAACGTAAAACGGGGAAATCACTCTATCTCAAACAACAAACATCAGATTGGCCTGAAATTTTTTCTACAAGTAGAAGTCATTACCAACTGCCTGCTGTAAAAATTTCAGCTTGATGAGTTGTGCCGTTAAGTTTAAAAAAATAGTGATAGGTTTATTACACAAACAAGTATAATTATTCCACAACAAACGTAAAACGGGGAAATCACTCTATCTCAAACAACAAACATCAGATTGGCCTGAAATTTTTTCTACAAGTAGAAGTAATTACCATCTGCCTTCAGAGAAAATTTCAGCTTGATGAGTTGTGCCGTTAATTTTTAAAAAATAGTGATAGGTTTATTACACAAAAAAAGTATAATTATTCCACAACAAACGTAAAACGGGGAAATCACTCTATCTCAAACAACAAACATCAGATTGGCCTGAAATTTTTTCTACAAGTAGAAGTCATTACCAACTGCCATCTGTGAAAATTTCAGCTTGATGAGTTGTGCCGTTAATTTAAAAAAAATAGTGATAGGTTTATTACACAAAAAAGTATAATTATTCCACAACAAACGTAAAACGAGGAATTCACTCTATCTCAAACAACAAACATCAGATTGGCCTGAAATTTTTTCTACAAGTAGAAGTCATTACCAACTGCCTTCTGTAAAAATTTCAGCTTGATGAGTTGTGCCGTTAATTTTAAAAAAATAGTGATAGGTGTATTACACAAAAAAGTATCATTATTCCACAATAAACGTTAAACGGGGAAATCACTCTATCTCAAACAACAAGCATTAGATTGTCCTGAAATTTTTTCTACAAGTAGAGGTCACTACCAACTGCCTTCTGTGCAAATTTCAGCTTGATTTGTTGTGCCGTTAATTAAAAAAAAATCGTAATAGATTTATTACACAACAGTAAAACAGGCAAATCGCTCTATCTCTAACCCCAACCTTCAGATTGGCCTGAAATTGTTTCTACAAGTAGAAATTATTGCAAACTCAACCATTATGGAGTAGTCACTACAAAGCGCAAAAAAAAAAAAAAAAAAAAAAAAAAAAAGTTCGGATTCCCTAACACAGACATCAGATTTCAGGTGTTAAGACTCATTGCCGTGTCTCATGGGGAAACTTTGAGTCAGGCTTCCCCTTTTTAATAAGGTAGTTTCTACGCCGATTTTTTTTTTCGATTCTAAACCCAATCACCCCGTTTGCAAGCAGGTTGAACGTTACTAAGAACAACCAACAATCCGAGATAGTTTTTAATGTCCTATATGAAGACTGCTTTTCTTTTGTTAAAAATCTTCAATTATTTTTTTCCACAACAAAAGTAAACCGGGGAAATCACTCTATCTCTAACCCCAACCGTCAGATTGGCCTGAAATTTTTTCTACAAGTAGATGTCATTACCAACTGCCTTCTATAAAAATTTCAGCTTGATAAGTTGTGCCATTAATTTTAAAAAAATAGTGATCAGTTTATTACACAAAAAAGTATAATTATTCCACAACAAACGTAAAACGAGGAATTCACTCTATCTCAAACAACAAACATCAGATTGGCGTGAAATTTTTTCTACAAGTAGAAGTCATTACCATCTGCCTACAGAGAAAATTTCAGCTTGATGAGTTGCGCCGTTAAGTTTAAAAAAAATAGTGATAGGTTTATTACACAAAAAAGTATAATTATTCCACAACAAACGTAAAACGGGGAAATCACTCTATCTCAAACAACAAACATCAGATTGGCCTGAAATTTTTTCTACAAGTAGAAGTCATTACCAACTGCCTTCTGTGAAAATTTCAGCTTGATGAGATGTGCCGTTAATTTTAAAAAAATAGTGATAGGTTTATTACACAAAAAAGTATAATTATTCCACAACAAACGTAAAACGGGGAAATCACTCTATCTCAAACAACAAACATCAGATTGGCCTGAAATTTTTTCTACAAGTAGAAGTCATTACCAACTGCCTGCTGTAAAATTTTCAGCTTGATGAGTTGTGCCGTTAAGTTTAAAAAAATAGTGATAGGTTTATTACACAAACAAGTATAATTATTCCACAACAAACGTAAAACGGGGAAATCACTCTATCTCAAACAACAAACATCAGATTGGCCTGAAATTTTTTCTACAAGTAGAAGTAATTACCATCTGCCTTCAGAGAAAATTTCAGCTTGATGAGTTGTGCCGTTAATTTTTAAAAAATAGTGATAGGTTTATTACACAAAAAAAGTATAATTATTCCACAACAAACGTAAAACGGGGAAATCACTCTATCTCAAACAACAAACATCAGATTGGCCTGAAATTTTTTCTACAAGAAGAAGTCATTACCAACTGCCTTCTGTAAAAATTTCAGCTTGATGAGTTGTGCCGTTAATTTTTAAAAAATAGTGATAAGTGTATTACACAAAAAAGTATAATTATTCCACAATAAACGTTAAACGGGGAAATCACTCTATCTCAAACAACAAGCATTAGATTGTCCTGAAATTTTTTCTACAAGTAGAGGTCACTACCAACTGCCTTCTGTGAAAATTTCAGCTTGATTTGTTGTGCCGTTAATTAAAAAAAAAATCGTAATAGATTTATTACACAACAGTAAAACAGGCAAATCGCTCTATCTCTAACCCCAACCTTCAGATTGGCCTGAAATTGTTTCTACAAGTAGAAATTATTGCAAACTCAATCATTATGGAGTAGTCACTACAAAGCGCAAAAAAAAAAAAAAAAAAAAGTTCGGATTCCCTAACACAGACATCAGATTTCAGGTGTTAAGACTCATTGCCGTGTCTCATGGGGAAACTTTGAGTCAGGCTTCCCCTTTTTAATAAGGTAGTTTCTACGCCGATTTTTTTTTCGATTCTAAACCCAATCACCCCGTTTGCAAGCAGGTTGAACGTTACTAAGAACAACCAACAATCCGAGATGGTTTTTAATGTCCTATATGAAGACTGCTTTTCTTTTGTTAAAAATCTTCAATTAATTTTTTCCACAACAAAAGTAAACCGGGGAAATCACTCTATCTCTAACCCCAACCGTCAGATTGGCCTGAAATTTTTTCTACAAGTAGAAGTCATTACCAACTGCCTTCTGTGAAAATTTCAGCTTGATGAGATGTGCCGTTAATTTAAAAAAAATAGTGATAGGTTTATTACACAAAAAAGTATAATTATTCCACAACAAACGTAAAACGAGGAATTCACTCTATCTCAAACAACAAACATCAGATTGGCCTGAAATTTTTTCTACAAGTAGAAGTCATTACCAACTGCCTTCTGTAAAAATTTCAGCTTGATGAGTTGTGCCGTTAATTTTTAAAAAATAGTGATAGGTGTATTACACAAAAAAGTATAATTATTCCACAACAAACGTAAAACGGGGAAATCACTCTATCTCAAACAACAAACATCAGATTGGCCTGAATTTTTTTCTACAAGTAGAAGTCATTACCAACTGCCTTCTGTAAAAATTTCAGCTTGATGAGATGTGCCGTTAATTTTTAAAAAATAGTGATAGGTTTATTACACAAAAAAGTATAATTATTCCACAACAAACGTAAAACGGGGAAATCACTCTATCTCAAACAACAAACATCAGATTGGCCTGAAATTTTTTCTACAAGTAGAAGTCATTACCAACTGCCTGCTGTAAAATTTTCAGCTTGATGAGTTGTGCCGTTAAGTTTAAAAAAATAGTGATAGGTTTATTACACAAACAAGTATAATTATTCCACAACAAACGTAAAACGGGGAAATCACTCTATCTCAAACAACAAACATCAGATTGGCCTGAAATTTTTTCTACAAGTAGAAGTAATTACCATCTGCCTTCAGAGAAAATTTCAGCTTGATGAGTTGTGCCGTTAATTTAAAAAAAAAAGTGATAGGTTTATTACACAAAAAAAGTATAATTATTCCACAACAAACGTAAAACGGGGAAATCACTCTATCTCAAACAACAAACATCAGATTGGCCTGAAATTTTTTCTACAAGTAGAAGTCACTACCAACTGCCTTCTGTGCAAATTTCAGCTTGATTTGTTGTGCCGTTATTTAAAAAAAAATCGTTATAGATTTATTACACAACAGTAAAACAGGCAAATCGCTCTATCTCTAACCCCAACCTTCAGATTGGCCTGAAATTGTTTCTACAAGTAGAAATTATTGCAAACTCAACCATTATGGAGTAGTCACTACAAAGCGCAAAAAAAAAAAAAAAAAAAAAAAAAAAAAAAAAAAAAAAAAAAAACGTTCGGATTCCCTAACACAGACATCAGATTTCAGGTGTTAAGACTCATTGCCGTGTCTCATGGGGAAACTTTGAGTCAGGCTTCCCCTTTTTAATATGGTAGTTTCTACGCCGATTTTTTTTTCGATTCTAAACCCAATCACCCCGTTTGCAAGCAGGTTGAACGTTACTAAGAACAACCAACAATCCGAGATGGTTTTTAATGTCCTATATGAAGACTGCTTTTCTTTTGTTAAAAATCTTCAATTAATTTTTTCCACAACAAAAGTAAACCGGGGAAATCACTCTATCTCTAACCCCAACCGTCAGATTGGCCTGAAATTTTTTCTACAAGTAGATGTCATTACCAACTGCCTTCTATAAAAATTTCAGCTTGATAAGTTGTGCCATTAATTTTTAAAAAATAGTGATAAGTTTATTACACAAAAAAGTATAATTATTCCACAATAAACGTAAAACGAGGAACTCACTCTATCTCAAACAACAAACATCAGATTGGCGTGAAATTTTTTCTACAAGTAGAAGTCATTACCATCTGCCTTCAGAGAAAATTTCAGCTTGATGAGTTGCGCCGTTAAGTTTAAAAAAATAGTGATAGGTTTATTACACAAAAAAGTATAATTATTCCACAACAAACGTAAAACGGGGAAATCACTCTATCTCAAACAACAAACATCAGATTGGCCTGAAATTTTTTCTACAAGTAGAAGTCATTACCAACTGCCTTCTGTGAAAATTTCAGCTTGATGAGATGTGCCGTTAATTTTTAAAAAATAGTGATAGGTTTATTACACAAAAAAGTATAATTATTCCACAACAAACGTAAAACGGGGAAATCACTCTATCTCAAACAACAAACATCAGATTGGCCTGAAATTTTTTCTACAAGTAGAAGTCATTACCATCTGCCTTCAGAGAAAATTTCAGCTTGATGAGTTGTGCCGTTAATTTTTAAAAAATAGTGATAGGTTTATTACACAAAAAAAGTATAATTATTCCACAACAAACGTAAAACGGGGAAATCACTCTATCTCAAACAACAAACATCAGATTGGCCTGAAATTTTTTCTACAAGTAGAAGTCATTACCAACTGCAATCTGTGAAAATTTCAGCTTGATGAGTTGTGCCGTTAATTTTTAAAAAATAGTGATAGGTTTATTACACAAAAAAAGTATAATTATTCCACAACAAACGTAAAACGGGGAAATCACTCTATCTCAAACAACAAACATCAGATTGGCCTGAAATTTTTTCTACAAGTAGAAGTCATTACCAACTGCCTTCAGAGAAAATTTCAGCTTGATGAGTTGCGCCGTTAAGTTTAAAAAAATAGTGATAGGTTTATTACACAAAAAAGTATAATTATTCCACAACAAACGTAAAACGGGGAAATCACTCTATCTCAAACAACAAACATCAGATTGGCCTGAAATTTTTTCTACAAGTAGAAGTCATTACCAACTGCCTTCTGTAAAAATTTCAGCTTGATAAGTTGTGCCGTTCATTTAAAAAAAATAGTGATAGGTTTATTACACAAAAAAGTATAATTATTCCACAACAAACGTAAAACGGGGAAATCACTCTATCTCAAACAACAAACATCAGATTGGCCTGAAATTTTTTCTACAAGTAGAAGTCATTACCAACTGCCTTCTGTGAAAATTTCAGCTTGATGAGATGTGCCGTTAATTTTAAAAAAATAGTGATAGGTTTATTACACAAAAAAGTATAATTATTCCACAACAAACGTAAAACGGGGAAATCACTCTATCTCAAACAACAAACATCAGATTGGCCTGAAATTTTTTCTACAAGTAGAAGTCATTACCAACTGCCTTCAGAGAAAATTTCAGCTTGATGAGTTGCGCCGTTAAGTTTAAAAAAATAGTGATAGGTTTATTACACAAAAAAGTATAATTATTCCACAACAAACGTAAAACGGGGAAATCACTCTATCTCAAACAACAAACATCAGATTGGCCTGAAATTTTTTCTACAAGTAGAAGTCATTACCATCTGCCTTCAGAGAAAATTTCAGCTTGATGAGTTGTGCCGTTAATTTTTAAAAAATAGTGATAGGTTTATTACACAAAAAAAGTATAATTATTCCACAACAAACGTAAAACGGGGAAATCACTCTATCTCAAACAACAAACATCAGATTGGCCTGAAATTTTTTCTACAAGTAGAAGTCATTACCAACTGCCTTCTGTGAAAATTTCAGCTTGATGAGATGTGCCGTTAATTTAAAAAAAAAATAGTGATAGGTTTATTACACAAAAAAAGTATAATTATTCCACAACAAACGTAAAACGGGGAAATCACTCTATCTCAAACAACAAACATCAGATTGGCCTGAAATTTTTTCTACAAGTAGAAGTCATTACCAACTGCCTTCTGTGAAAATTTCAGCTTGATGAGATGTGCCGTTAATTTTAAAAAAAATAGTGATAGGTTTATTACACAAAAAAAGTATAATTATTCCACAACAAACGTAAAACGAGGAATTCACTCTATCTCAAACAACAAACATCAGATTGGCGTGAAATTTTTTCTACAAGTAGAAGTCATTACCATCTGCCTTCAGAGAAAATTTCAGCTTGATGAGTTGCGCCGTTAAGTTTAAAAAAATAGTGATAGGTTTATTACACAAAAAAGTATAATTATTCCACAACAAACGTAAAACGGGGAAATCACTCTATCTCAAACAACAAACATCAGATTGGCCTGAAATTTTTTCTACAAGTAGAAGTCATTACCAACTGCCTTCTGTGAAAATTTCAGCTTGATGAGATGTGCCGTTAATTTAAAAAAAATAGTGATAGGTTTATTACACAAAAAAGTATAATTATTCCACAATAAACGTTAAACGGGGAAATCACTCTATCTCAAACAACAAACATCAGATTGGCCTGAAATTTTTTCTACAAGTAGAAGTCATTACCAACTGCCTTCTGTAAAAATTTCAGCTTGATGAGTTGTGCCGTTAATTTTTAAAAAATAGTGATAGGTTTATTACACAAAAAAAGTATAATTATTCCACAACAAACGTAAAACGGGGAAATCACTCTATCTCAAACAACAAACATCAGATTGGCCTGAAATTTTTTCTACAAGTAGAAGTCATTACCAACTGCCTTCTGTGAAAATTTCAGCTTGATGAGATGTGCCGTTAATTTAAAAAAAAAATAGTGATAGGTTTATTACACAAAAAAAGTATAATTATTCCACAACAAACGTAAAACGGGGAAATCACTCTATCTCAAACAACAAACATCAGATTGGCCTGAAATTTTTTCTACAAGTAGAAGTCATTACCAACTGCCTTCTGTGAAAATTTCAGCTTGATGAGATGTGCCGTTAAGTTTAAAAAAATAGTGATAGGTTTATTACACAAAAAAGTATAATTATTCCACAACAAACGTAAAACGGGGAAATCACTCTATCTCAAACAACAAACATCAGATTGGCCTGAAATTTTTTCTACAAGTAGAAGTCATTACCAACTGCCTTCTGTAAAAATTTCAGCTTGATAAGTTGTGCCGTTCATTTAAAAAAAATAGTGATAGGTTTATTACACAAAAAAGTATAATTATTCCACAACAAACGTAAAACGGGGAAATCACTCTATCTCAAACAACAAACATCAGATTGGCCTGAAATTTTTTCTACAAGTAGAAGTCATTACCAACTGCCTTCTGTGAAAATTTCAGCTTGATGAGATGTGCCGTTGATTTTAAAAAAATAGTGATAGGTTTATTACACAAAAAAGTATAATTATTCCACAACAAACGTAAAACGGGGAAATCACTCTATCTCAAACAACAAACATCAGATTGGCCTGAAATTTTTTCTACAAGTAGAAGTCATTACCAACTGCCTTCAGAGAAAATTTCAGCTTGATGAGTTGCGCCGTTAAGTTTAAAAAAATAGTGATAGGTTTATTACACAAAAAAGTATAATTATTCCACAACAAACGTAAAACGGGGAAATCACTCTATCTCAAACAACAAACATCAGATTGGCCTGAAATTTTTTCTACAAGTAGAAGTCATTACCATCTGCCTTCAGAGAAAATTTCAGCTTGATGAGTTGTGCCGTTAATTTTTAAAAAATAGTGATAGGTTTATTACACAAAAAAAGTATAATTATTCCACAACAAACGTAAAACGGGGAAATCACTCTATCTCAAACAACAAACATCAGATTGGCCTGAAATTTTTTCTACAAGTAGAAGTCATTACCAACTGCCTTCTGTGAAAATTTCAGCTTGATGAGATGTGCCGTTAATTTAAAAAAAAATAGTGATAGGTTTATTACACAAAAAAAGTATAATTATTCCACAACAAACGTAAAACGGGGAAATCACTCTATCTCAAACAACAAACATCAGATTGGCCTGAAATTTTTTCTACAAGTAGAAGTCATTACCAACTGCCTTCTGTGAAAATTTCAGCTTGATGAGATGTGCCGTTAATTTTAAAAAAAATAGTGATAGGTTTATTACACAAAAAAAGTATAATTATTCCACAACAAACGTAAAACGAGGAATTCACTCTATCTCAAACAACAAACATCAGATTGGCGTGAAATTTTTTCTACAAGTAGAAGTCATTACCATCTGCCTTCAGAGAAAATTTCAGCTTGATGAGTTGCGCCATTAAGTTTAAAAAAATAGTGATAGGTTTATTACACAAAAAAGTATAATTATTCCACAACAAACGTAAAACGGGGAAATCACTCTATCTCAAACAACAAACATCAGATTGGCCTGAAATTTTTTCTACAAGTAGAAGTCATTACCAACTGCCTTCTGTGAAAATTTCAGCTTGATGAGATGTGCCGTTAATTTAAAAAAAATAGTGATAGGTTTATTACACAAAAAAAGTATAATTATTCCACAACAAACGTAAAACGAGGAATTCACTCTATCTCAAACAACAAACATCAGATTGGCGTGAAATTTTTTCTACAAGTAGAAGTCATTACCATCTGCCTTCAGAGAAAATTTCAGCTTGATGAGTTGCGCCATTAAGTTTAAAAAAATAGTGATAGGTTTATTACACAAAAAAGTATAATTATTCCACAACAAACGTAAAACGGGGAAATCACTCTATCTCAAACAACAAACATCAGATTGGCCTGAAATTTTTTCTACAAGTAGAAGTCATTACCAACTGCCTTCTGTAAAAATTTCAGCTTGATGAGTTGTGCCGTTAATTTTTAAAAAATAGTGATAGGTGTATTACACAAAAAAGTATAATTATTCCACAATAAACGTTAAACGGGGAAATCACTCTATCTCAAACAACAAACATCAGATTGGCCTGAAATTTTTTCTACAAGTAGAAGTCATTACCAACTGCCTTCTGTGAAAATTTCAGCTTGATGAGATGTGCCGTTAATTTAAAAAAAAAATAGTGATAGGTTTATTACACAAAAAAGTATAATTATTCCACAACAAACGTAAAACGGGGAAATCACTCTATCTCAAACAACAAACATCAGATTGGCCTGAAATTTTTTCTACAAGTAGAAGTCATTACCAACTGCCTTCTGTGAAAATTTCAGCTTGATGAGATGTGCCGTTAATTTAAAAAAAAATAGTGATAGGTTTATTACACAAAAAAGTATAATTATTCCACAACAAACGTAAAACGAGGAATTCACTCTATCTCAAACAACAAACATCAGATTGGCCTGAAATTTTTTCTACAAGTAGAAGTCATTACCAACTGCCTTCTGTAAAAATTTCAGCTTGATGAGTTGTGCCGTTAATTTTTAAAAAATAGTGATAGGTGTATTACACAAAAAAGTATAATTATTCCACAATAAACGTTAAACGGGGAAATCACTCTATCTCAAACAACAAACATCAGATTGGCCTGAAATTTTTTCTACAAGTAGAAGTCATTACCATCTGCCTTCAGAGAAAATTTCAGCTTGATGAGTTGTGCCGTTAATTTAAAAAAAATAGTGATAGGTTTATTACACAAAAAAGTATAATTATTCCACAACAAACGTAAAACGAGGAATTCACTCTATCTCAAACAACAAACATCAGATTGGCGTGAAATTTTTTCTACAAATAGAAGTCATTACCATCTGCCTTCAGAGAAAATTTCAGCTTGATGAGTTGCGCCGTTAAGTTCAAAAAATAGTGATAAGTTTATTACACAAAAAAGTATAATTATTCCACAACAAACGTAAAACGGGGAAATCACTCTATCTCAAACAACAAACATCAGATTGGCCTGAAATTTTTTCTACAAGTAGAAGTCATTACCAACTGCCTTCTGTGAAAATTTCAGCTTGATGAGTTGTGCCGTTAATTTTTAAAAAATAGTGATAGGTGTATTACACAAAAAAGTATAATTATTCCACAATAAACGTTAAACGGGGAAATCACTCTATCTCAAACAACAAGCATTAGATTGTCCTGAAATTTTTTCTACAAGTAGAGGTCACTACCAACTGCCTTCTGTGCAAATTTCAGCTTGATTTGTTGTGCCGTTAATTAAAAAAAAATCGTAAACGTTACTAAGAACAACCAACAATCCGAGATGGTTTTTAATGTCCTATATGAAGACTGCTTTTCTTTTGTTAAAAATCTTCAATTAATTTTTTCCACAACAAAAGTAAACCGGGGAAATCACTCTATCTCTAACCTCAACCGTCAGATTGGCCTGAAATTTTTTCTACAAGTAGATGTCATTACCAACTGCCTTCTATAAAAATTTCAGCTTGATGAGTTGTGCCATTAGTTTTTAAAAAATAGTGATAAGTTTATTACACAAAAAAGTATAATTATTCCACAACAAACGTAAAACGGGGAAATCACTCTATCTCAAACAACAAACATCAGATTGGCGTGAAATTTTTTCTACAAGTAGAAGTCATTACCATCTGCCTTCAGAGAAAATTTCAGCTTGATGAGTTGCGCCGTTAAGTTTAAAAAAATAGTGATAGGTTTATTACACAAAAAAGTATAATTATTCCACAACAAACGTAAAACGGGGAAATCACTCTATCTCAAACAACAAACATCAGATTGGCCTGAAATTTTTTCTACAAGTAGAAGTCATTACCATCTGCCTGCTGTAAAAATTTCAGCTTGATGAGTTGTGCCGTTAAGTTTAAAAAAATAGTGATAGGTTTATTACACAAACAAGTATAATTATTCCACAACAAACGTAAAACGGGGAAATCACTCTATCTCAAACAACAAACATCAGATTGGCCTGAAATTTTTTCTACAAGTAGAAGTCATTACCAACTGCCATCTGTGAAAATTTCAGCTTGATGAGTTGTGCCGTTAATTTTTAAAAAATAGTGATAGGTTTATTACACAAAAAAGTATAATTATTCCACAACAAACGTAAAACGAGGAATTCACTCTATCTCAAACAACAAACATCAGATTGGCCTGAAATTTTTTCTACAAGTAGAAGTCATTACCAACTGCCTTCTGTGAAAATTTCAGCTTGATGAGTTGTGCCGTTAATTTTAAAAAAAATAGTGATAAGTTTATTACACAAAAAAGTATAATTATTCCACAACAAACGTAAAACGAGGAATTCACTCTATCTCAAACAACAAACATCAGATTGGCCTGAAATTTTTTCTACAAGTAGAAGTCATTACCAACTGCCTTCTGTGCAAATTTCAGCTTGATTTGTTGTGCCGTTAATTAAAAAAAATCGTAATAGATTTATTACACAACAGTAAAACAGGCAAATCGCTCTATCTCTAACCCCAACCTTCAGATTGGCCTGAAATTGTTTCTACAAGTAGAAATTATTGCAAACTCAACCATTATGAAGTAGTCACTACAAAGCGCAAAAAAAAAAAAAAAAAAAAAGTTCGGATTCCCTAACACAGACATCAGATTTCAGGTGTTAAGACTCATTGCCGTGTCCTATGGGGAAACTTTGAGTCAGGCTTCCCCTTTTTAATAAGGTAGTTTCTACGCCGATTTTTTTTTCGATTCTAAACCCAATCACCCCGTTTGCAAGCAGGTTGAACGTTACTAAGAACAACCAACAATCCGAGATGGTTTTTAATGTCCTATATGAAGACTGCTTTTCTTTTGTTAAAAATCTTCAATTATTTTTTTCCACAACAAAAGTAAACCGGGGAAATCACTCTATCTCTAACCCCAACCGTCAGATTGGCCTGAAATTTTTTCTACAAGTAGATGTCATTACCAACTGCCTTCTATAAAAATTTCAGCTTGATGAGTTGTGCCATTAATTTTTTAAAAATAGTGATAAGTTTATTACACAAAAAAGTATAATTATTCCACAACAAACGTAAAACGGGGAAATCACTCTATCTCAAACAACAAACATCAGATTGGCGTGAAATTTTTTCTACAAGTAGAAGTCATTACCATCTGCCTTCAGAGAAAATTTCAGCTTGATGAGCTGCGCCGTTAAGTTTAAAAAAATAGTGATAGGTTTATTACACAAAAAAGTATAATTATTCCACAACAAACGTAAAACGAGGAATTCACTCGATCTCAAACAACAAACATCAGATTGGCGTAAAATTTTTTCTACAAGTAGAAGTCATTACCATCTGCCTTCAGAGAAAATTTCAGCTTGATGAGTTGTGCCGTTAATTTTTAAAAAATAGTGATAGGTTTATTACACAAAAAAGTATAATTATTCCACAACAAACGTAAAACGGGGAAATCACTCTATCTCAAACAACAAACATCAGATTGGCCTGAAATTTTTTCTACAAGTAGAAGTAATTACCATCTGCCTTCTGTGAAAATTTCAGCTTGATGAGATGTGCCGTTAATTTTAAAAAAATAGTGATAGGTGTATTACACAAAAAAGTATAATTATTCCACAACAAACGTAAAACGGGGAAATCACTCTATCTCAAACAACAAACATCAGATTGGCCTGAAATTTTTTCTACAAGTAGAAGTCATTACCATCTGCCTTCAGAGAAAATTTCAGCTTGATGAGTTGTGCCGTTAATTTTTAAAAAATAGTGATAGGTTTATTATACAAAAAAAGTATAATTATTCCACAACAAACGTAAAACGGGGAAATCACTCTATCTCAAACAACAAACATCAGATTGGCCTGAAATTTTTTCTACAAGTAGAAGTCATTACCAACTGCAATCTGTGAAAATTTCAGCTTGATGAGTTGTGCCGTTAATTTTTAAAAAATAGTGATAGGTTTATTACACAAAAAAGTATAATTATTCCACAACAAACGTAAAACGAGGAAATCACTCTATCTCAAACAACAAACATCAGATTGGCCTGAAATTTTTTCTACAAGTAGAAGTCATTACCATCTGCCTTCAGAGAAAATTTCAGCTTGATGAGTTGTGCCGTTAATTTTAAAAAAATAGTGATAGGTTTATTACACAAAAAAAGTATAATTATTCCACAACAAACGTAAAACGGGGAAATCACTCTATCTCAAACAACAAACATCAGATTGGCCTGAAATTTTTTCTACAAGTAGAAGTCATTACCAACTGCCATCTGTGAAAATTTTAGCTTGATGAGTTGTGCCGTTAATTTTTACAAAATAGTGATAGGTTTATTACACAAAAAAGTATAATTATTCCACAACAAACGTAAAACGAGGAATTCACTCTATCTCAAACAACAAACATCAGATTGGCCTGAAATTTTTTCTACAAGTAGAAGTCATTACCAACTGTCTTCTGTGAAAATTTCAGCTTGATGAGTTGTGCCGTTAATTTTTAAAAAATAGTGATAGGTTTATTACACAAAAAAGTATAATTATTCCACAACAAACGTAAAACGAGGAATTCACTCTATCTCAAACAACAAACATCAGATTGGCCTGAAATTTTTTCTACAAGTAGAAGTCATTACCATCTGCCTTCTGTAAAAATTTCAGCTTGATGAGTTGTGCCGTTAATTTAAAAAAAATAGTGATAGGTGTATTACACAAAAAAGTATAATTATTCCACAATAAACGTTAAACGGGGAAATCACTCTATCTCAAACAACAAGCATTAGATTGTCCTGAAATTTTTTCTACAAGTAGAGGTCACTACCAACTGCCTTCTGTGCAAATTTCAGCTTGATTTGTTGTGCCGTTAATTAAAAAAAATCGTAATAGATTTATTACACAACAGTAAAACAGGCAAATCGCTCTATCTCTAACCCCAACCTTCAGATTGGCCTGAAATTGTTTCTACAAGTAGAAATTATTGCAAACTCAACCATTATGGAGTAGTCACTACAAAGCGCAAAAAAAAAAAAAAAAGTTCGGATTCCCTAACACAGACATCAGATTTCAGGTGTTAAGACTCATTGCCGTGTCCCATGGGGAAACTTTGAGTCAGGCTTCCCCTTTTTAATAAGGTAGTTTCTACGCCGATTTTTTTTTCGATTCTAAACCCAATCACCCCGTTTGCAAGCAGGTTGAACGTTACTAAGAACAACCAACAATCCGAGATGGTTTTTAATGTCCTATATGAAGACTGCTTTTCTTTTGTTAAAAATCTTCAATTATTTTTTTCCACAACAAAAGTAAACCGGGGAAATCACTCTATCTCTAACCCCAACCGTCAGATTGGCCTGAAATTTTTTCTACAAGTAGATGTCATTACCAACTGCCTTCTATAAAAATTTCAGCTTGATAAGTTGTGCCATTAATTTTTAAAAAATAGTGATAAGTTTATTACACAAAAAAGTATAATTATTCCACAACAAACGTAAAACGGGGAAATCACTCTATCTCAAACAACAAACATCAGATTGGCGTGAAATTTTTTCTACAAGTAGAAGTCATTACCATCTGCCTTCAGAGAAAATTTCAGCTTGATGAGTTGCGCCGTTAAGTTTAAAAAAATAGTGATAGGTTTATTACACAAAAAAGTATAATTATTCCACAACAAACGTAAAACGGGGAAATCACTCTATCTCAAACAACAAACATCAGATTGGCCTGAAATTTTTTCTACAAGTAGAAGTCATTACCAACTGCCTTCTGTGAAAATTTCAGCTTGATGAGATGTGCCGTTAATTTAAAAAAAATAGTGATAGGTTTATTACACAAAAAAGTATAATTATTCCACAACAAACGTAAAACGGGGAAATCACTCTATCTCAAACAACAAACATCAGATTGGCCTGAAATTTTTTCTACAAGTAGAAGTCATTACCATCTGCCTTCAGAAAAAATTTCAGCTTGATGAGTTGTGCCGTTAATTTTTAAAAAATAGTGATAGGTTTTTTACACAAAAAAGTATAATTATTCCACAACAAACGTAAAACGGGGAAATCACTCTATCTCAAACAACAAACATCAGATTGGCCTGAAATTTTTTCTACAAGTAGATGTCATTACCAACTGCAATCTGTGAAAATTTCAGCTTGATGAGTTGTGCCGTTAATTTTTAAAAAATAGTGATAGGTTTATTACACAAAAAAGTATAATTATTCCACAACAAACGTAAAACGAGGAAATCACTCTATCTCAAACAACAAACATCAGATTGGCCTGAAATTTTTTCTACAAGTAGAAGTCATTACCATCTGCCTTCAGAGAAAATTTCAGCTTGATGAGTTGTGCCGTTAATTTAAAAAAAATAGTGATAGGTGTATTACACAAAAAAGTATAATTATTCCACAATAAACGTTAAACGGGGAAATCACTCTATCTCAAACAACAAGCATTAGATTGTCCTGAAATTTTTTCTACAAGTAGAGGTCACTACCAACTGCCTTCTGTGCAAATTTCAGCTTGATTTGTTGTGCCGTTAATTAAAAAAAATCGTAATAGATTTATTACACAACAGTAAAACAGGCAAATCGCTCTATCTCTAACCCCAACCTTCAGATTGGCCTGAAATTGTTTCTGCAAGTAGAAATTATTGCAAACTCAACCATTATGGAGTAGTCACTACAAAGCGCAAAAAAAAAAAAAAAAAGTTCGGATTCCCTAACACAGACATCAGATTTCAGGTGTTAAGACTCATTGCCGTGTCCCATGGGGAAACTTTGAGTCAGGCTTCCCCTTTTTAATAAGGTAGTTTCTACGCCGATTTTTTTTTCGATTCTAAACCCAATCACCCCGTTTGCAAGCAGGTTGAACGTTACTAAGAACAACCAACAATCCGAGATGGTTTTTAATGTCCTATATGAAGACTGCTTTTCTATTGTTAAAAATCTTCAATTATTTTTTTCCACAACAAAAGTAAACCGGGGAAATCACTCTATCTCTAACCCCAACCGTCAGATTGGCCTGAAATTTTTTCTACAAGTAGATGTCATTACCAACTGCCTTCTATAAAAATTTCAGCTTGATAAGTTGTGCCATTAATTTTTAAAAAATAGTGATAAGTTTATTACACAAAAAAGTATAATTATTCCACAACAAACGTAAAACGGGGAAATCACTCTATCTCAAACAACAAACATCAGATTGGCGTGAAATTTTTTCTACAAGTAGAAGTCATTACCATCTGCCTTCAGAGAAAATTTCAGCTTGATGAGTTGCGCCGTTAAGTTTAAAAAAATAGTGATAGGTTTATTACACAAAAAAGTATAATTATTCCACAACAAACGTAAAACGGGGAAATCACTCTATCTCAAACAACAAACATCAGATTGGCCTGAAATTTTTTCTACAAGTAGAAGTCATTACCAACTGCCTTCTGTGAAAATTTCAGCTTGATGAGATGTGCCGTTAATTTAAAAAAAATAGTGATAGGTTTATTACACAAAAAAGTATAATTATTCCACAACAAACGTAAAACGGGGAAATCACTCTATCTCAAACAACAAACATCAGATTGGCCTGAAATTTTTTCTACAAGTAGAAGTCATTACCATCTGCCTTCAGAAAAAATTTCAGCTTGATGAGTTGTGCCGTTAATTTTTAAAAAATAGTGATAGGTTTTTTACACAAAAAAAGTATAATTATTCCACAACAAACGTAAAACGGGGAAATCACTCTATCTCAAACAACAAACATCAGATTGGCCTGAAATTTTTTCTACAAGTAGATGTCATTACCAACTGCAATCTGTGAAAATTTCAGCTTGATGAGTTGTGCCGTTAATTTTTAAAAAATAGTGATAGGTTTATTACACAAAAAAGTATAATTATTCCACAACAAACGTAAAACGAGGAAATCACTCTATCTCAAACAACAAACATCAGATTGGCCTGAAATTTTTTCTACAAGTAGAAGTCATTACCATCTGCCTTCAGAGAAAATTTCAGCTTGATGAGTTGTGCCGTTAATTTTAAAAAAATAGTGATAGGTGTATTACACAAAAAAGTATAATTATTCCACAATAAACGTTAAACGGGGAAATCACTCTATCTCAAACAACAAGCATTAGATTGTCCTGAAATTTTTTCTACAAGTAGAGGTCACTACCAACTGCCTTCTGTGCAAATTTCAGCTTGATTTGTTGTGCCGTTAATTAAAAAAAATCGTAATAGATTTATTACACAACAGTAAAACAGGCAAATCGCTCTATCTCTAACCCCAACCTTCAGATTGGCCTGAAATTGTTTCTACAAGTAGAAATTATTGCAAACTCAACCATTATGGAGTAGTCACTACAAAGCGCAAAAAAAAAAAAAAAAAAAAAAGTTCGGATTCCCTAACACAGACATCAGATTTCAGGTGTTAAGACTCATTGCCGTGTCCCATGGGGAAACTTTGAGTCAGGCTTCCCCTTTTTAATAAGGTAGTTTCTACGCCGATTTTTTTTTCGATTCTAAACCCAATCACCCCGTTTGCAAGCAGGTTGAACGTTACTAAGAACAACCAACAATCCGAGATGGTTTTTAATGTCCTATATGAAGACTGCTTTTCTTTTGTTAAAAATCTTCAATTATTTTTTTCCACAACAAAAGTAAACCGGGGAAATCACTCTATCTCTAACCCCAACCGTCAGATTGGCCTGAAATTTTTTCTACAAGTAGATGTCATTACCAACTGCCTTCTATAAAAATTTCAGCTTGATAAGTTGTGCCATTAATTTTTAAAAAATAGTGATAAGTTTATTACACAAAAAAGTATAATTATTCCACAACAAACGTAAAACGGGGAAATCACTCTATCTCAAACAACAAACATCAGATTGGCGTGAAATTTTTTCTACAAGTAGAAGTCATTACCATCTACCTTCAGAGAAAATTTCAGCTTGATGAGTTGCGCCGTTAAGTTTAAAAAAATAGTGATAGGTTTATTACACAAAAAAGTATAATTATTCCACAACAAACGTAAAACGGGGAAATCACTCTATCTCAAACAACAAACATCAGATTGGCCTGAATTTTTTTCTACAAGTAGAAGTCATTACCAACTGCCTTCTGTGAAAATTTCAGCTTGATGAGATGTGCCGTTAATTTAAAAAAAATAGTGATAGGTTTATTACACAAAAAAGTATAATTATTCCACAACAAACGTAAAACGGGGAAATCACTCTATCTCAAACAACAAACATCAGATTGGCCTGAAATTTTTTCTACAAGTAGAAGTCATTACCATCTGCCTTCAGAGAAAATTTCAGCTTGATGAGTTGTGCCGTTAATTTTTAAAAAATAGTGATAGGTTTATTACACAAAAAAAGTATAATTATTCCACAACAAACGTAAAACGGGGAAATCACTCTATCTCAAACAACAAACATCAGATTGGCCTGAAATTTTTTCTACAAGTAGATGTCATTACCAACTGCAATCTGTGAAAATTTCAGCTTGATGAGTTGTGCCGTTAATTTTTAAAAAATAGTGATAGGTTTATTACACAAAAAAGTATAATTATTCCACAACAAACGTAAAACGAGGAAATCACTCTATCTCAAACAACAAACATCAGATTGGCCTGAAATTTTTTCTACAAGTAGAAGTCATTACCAACTGCCTTCTGTAAAAATTTCAGCTTGATAAGTTGTGCCGTTCATTTAAAAAAAAATAGTGATAGGTTTATTACACAAAAAAGTATAATTATTCCACAACAAACGTAAAACGGGGAAATCACTCTATCTCAAACAACAAACATCAGATTGGCCTGAATTTTTTTCTACAAGTAGAAGTCATTACCAACTGCCTTCTGTGAAAATTTCAGCTTGATGAGATGTGCCGTTAATTTTTAAAAAATAGTGATAGGTTTATTACACAAAAAAGTATAATTATTCCACGACAAACGTAAAACGGGGAAATCACTCTATCTCAAACAACAAACATCAGATTGGCCTGAAATTTTTTCTACAAGTAGAAGTCATTACCAACTGCCTTCAGAGAAAATTTCAGCTTGATGAGTTGCGCCGTTAAGTTTAAAAAAATAGTGATAGGTTTATTACACAAAAAAGTATAATTATTCCACAACAAACGTAAAACGGGGAAATCACTCTATCTCAAACAACAAACATCAGATTGGCCTGAAATTTTTTCTACAAGTAGAAAGCATTACCATCTGCCTTCAGAGAAAATTTCAGCTTGATGAGTTGTGCCGTTAATTTTTAAAAAATAGTGATAGGTTTATTACACAAAAAAAGTATAATTATTCCACAACAAACGTAAAACGGGGAAATCACTCTATCTCAAACAACAAACATCAGATTGGCCTGAAATTTTTTCTACAAGTAGAAGTCATTACCAACTGCCTTCTGTGAAAATTTCAGCTTGATGAGATGTGCCGTTAATTTTAAAAAAAATAGTGATATGGTTTTTTACACAAAAAAAAATATAATTATTCCACAACAAACGTAAAACGGGGAAATCACTCTATCTCAAACAACAAACATCAGATTGGCCTGAAATTTTTTCTACAAGTAGAAGTCATTACCAACTGCCTTCTGTGAAAATTTCAGCTTGATGAGATGTGCCGTTTATTTTTAAAACATAGTGATAGGTTTATTACACAAAAAAGTATAATTATTCCACAACAAACGTAAAACGGGGAAATCACTCTATCTCAAACAACAAACATCAGATTGGCCTGAAATTTTTTCTACAAGTAGAAGTCATTACCATCTGCCTTCAGAGAAAATTTCAGCTTGATGAGTTGTGCCGTTAATTTTTAAAAAATAGTGATAGGTTTATTACACAAAAAAAGTATAATTATTCCACAACAAACGTAAAACGGGGAAATCACTCTATCTCAAACAACAAACATCAGATTGGCCTGAAATTTTTTCTACAAGTAGAAGTCATTACCAACTGCCTTCTGTGAAAATTTCAGCTTGATGAGATGTGCCGTTAATTTTAAAAAAAATAGTGATAGGTTTATTACACAAAAAAAAGTATAATTATTCCACAACAAACGTAAAACGGGGAAATCACTCTATCTCAAACAACAAACATCAGATTGGCCTGAAATTTTTTCTACAAGTAGAAGTCATTACCAACTGCCTTCTGTGAAAATTTCAGCTTGATGAGATGTGCCGTTTATTTTTAAAAAATAGTGATAGGTTTATTACACAAAAAAGTATAATTATTCCACAACAAACGTAAAACGGGGAAATCACTCTATCTCAAACAACAAACATCAGATTGGCCTGAAATTTTTTCTACAAGTAGAAGTCATTACCATCTGCCTTCAGAGAAAATTTCAGCTTGATGAGTTGTGCCGTTAATTTTTAAAAAATAGTGATAGGTTTATTACACAAAAAAAGTATAATTATTCCACAACAAACGTAAAACGGGGAAATCACTCTATCTCAAACAACAAACATCAGATTGGCCTGAAATTTTTTCTACAAGTAGAAGTCATTACCAACTGCCATCTGTGAAAATTTCAGCTTGATGAGTTATGCCGTTAATTTAAAAAAAATAGTGATAGGTTTATTACACAAAAAAGTATAATTATTCCACAACAAACGTAAAACGAGGAATTCACTCTATCTCAAACAACAAACATCAGATTGGCCTGAAATTTTTTCTACAAGTAGAAGTCATTACCAACTGCCTTCTGTGAAAATTTCAGCTTGATGAGATGTGCCGTTAATTTTAAAAAAAATAGTGATAGGTTTATTACACAAAAAAAAGTATAATTATTCCACAACAAACGTAAAACGGGGAAATCACTCTATCTCAAACAACAAACATCAGATTGGCCTGAAATTTTTTCTACAAGTAGAAGTCATTACCAACTGCCTTCTGTGAAAATTTCAGCTTGATGAGATGTGCCGTTTATTTTTAAAAAATAGTGATAGGTTTATTACACAAAAAAGTATAATTATTCCACAACAAACGTAAAACGGGGAAATCACTCTATCTCAAACAACAAACATCAGATTGGCCTGAAATTTTTTCTACAAGTAGAAGTCATTACCATCTGCCTTCAGAGAAAATTTCAGCTTGATGCGCTGCGCCGTTAAGTTTAAAAAAATAGTGATAGGTTTATTACACAAAAAAGTATAATTATTCCACAACAAACGTAAAACGAGGAATTCACTCGATCTCAAACAACAAACATCAGATTGGCGTAAAATTTTTTCTACAAGTAGAAGTCATTACCATCTGCCTTCAGAGAAAATTTCAGCTTGATGAGTTGTGCCGTTAATTTTTAAAAAATAGTGATAGGTTTATTACACAAAAAAAGTATAATTATTCCACAACAAACGTAAAACGGGGAAATCACTCTATCTCAAACAACAAACATCAGATTGGCCTGAAATTTTTTCTACAAGTAGAAGTCATTACCAACTGCCTTCTGTGAAAATTTCAGCTTGATGAGACGTGCCGTTAATTTTAAAAAAATAGTGATAGGTGTATTACACAAAAAAGTATAATTATTCCACAACAAACGTAAAACGGGGAAATCACTCTATCTCAAACAACAAACATCAGATTGGCCTGAAATTTTTTCTACAAGTAGAAGTCATTACCATCTGCCTTCAGAGAAAATTTCAGCTTGATGAGTTGTGCCGTTAATTTTTAAAAAATAGTGATAGGTTTATTATACAAAAAAAGTATAATTATTCCACAACAAACGTAAAACGGGGAAATCACTCTATCTCAAACAACAAACATCAGATTGGCCTGAAATTTTTTCTACAAGTAGAAGTCATTACCAACTGCAATCTGTGAAAATTTCAGCTTGATGAGTTGTGCCGTTAATTTTTAAAAAATAGTGATAGGTTTATTACACAAAAAAGTATAATTATTCCACAACAAACGTAAAACGAGGAAATCACTCTATCTCAAACAACAAACATCAGATTGGCCTGAAATTTTTTCTACAAGTAGAAGTCATTACCATCTGCCTTCAGAGAAAATTTCAGCTTGATGAGTTGTGCCGTTAATTTTTAAAAAATAGTGATAGGTTTATTACACAAAAAAAGTATAATTATTCCACAACAAACGTAAAACGGGGAAATCACTCTATCTCAAACAACAAACATCAGATTGGCCTGAAATTTTTTCTACAAGTAGAAGTCATTACCAACTGCCATCTGTGAAAATTTCAGCTTGATGAGTTGTGCCGTTAATTTTTACAAAATAGTGATAGGTTTATTACACAAAAAAGTATAATTATTCCACAACAAACGTAAAACGAGGAATTCACTCTATCTCAAACAACAAACATCAGATTGGCCTGAAATTTTTTCTACAAGTAGAAGTCATTACCAACTGTCTTCTGTGAAAATTTCAGCTTGATGAGTTGTGCCGTTAATTTTTAAAAAATAGTGATAGGTTTATTACACAAAAAAGTATAATTATTCCACAACAAACGTAAAACGAGGAATTCACTCTATCTCAAACAACAAACATCAGATTGGCCTGAAATTTTTTCTACAAGTAGAAGTCATTACCATCTGCCTTCTGTAAAAATTTCAGCTTGATGAGTTGTGCCGTTAATTTAAAAAAAATAGTGATAGGTGTATTACACAAAAAAGTATAATTATTCCACAATAAACGTTAAACGGGGAAATCACTCTATCTCAAACAACAAGCATTAGATTGTCCTGAAATTTTTTCTACAAGTAGAGGTCACTACCAACTGCCTTCTGTGCAAATTTCAGCTTGATTTGTTGTGCCGTTAATTAAAAAAAATCGTAATAGATTTATTACACAACAGTAAAACAGGCAAATCGCTCTATCTCTAACCCCAACCTTCAGATTGGCCTGAAATTGTTTCTACAAGTAGAAATTATTGCAAACTCAACCATTATGGAGTAGTCACTACAAAGCGCAAAAAAAAAAAAAAAAAAAAAAAAGTTCGGATTCCCTAACACAGACATCAGATTTCAGGTCTTAAGACTCATTGCCGTGTCCCATGGGGAAACTTTGAGTCAGGCTTCCCCTTTTTAATAAGGTAGTTTCTACGCCGATTTTTTTTTTCGATTCTAAACCCAATCACCCCGTTTGCAAGCAGGTTGAACGTTACTAAGAACAACCAACAATCCGAGATGGTTTTTAATGTCCTATATGAAGACTGCTTTTCTTTTGTTAAAAATCTTCAATTATTTTTTTCCACAACAAAAGTAAACCGGGGAAATCACTCTATCTCTAACCCCAACCGTCAGATTGGCCTGAAATTTTTTCTACAAGTAGATGTCATTACCAACTGCCTTCTATAAAAATTTCAGCTTGATAAGTTGTGCCATTAATTTTTAAAAAATAGTGATAAGTTTATTACACAAAAAAGTATAATTATTCCACAACAAACGTAAAACGGGGAAATCACTCTATCTCAAACAACAAACATCAGATTGGCGTGAAATTTTTTCTACAAGTAGAAGTCATTACCATCTGCCTTCAGAGAAAATTTCAGCTTGATGAGTTGCGCCGTTAAGTTTAAAAAAATAGTGATAGGTTTATTACACAAAAAAGTATAATTATTCCACAACAAACGTAAAACGGGGAAATCACTCTATCTCAAACAACAAACATCAGATTGGCCTGAAATTTTTTCTACAAGTAGAAGTCATTACCAACTGCCTTCTGTGAAAATTTCAGCTTGATGAGATGTGCCGTTAATTTAAAAAAAATAGTGATAGGTTTATTACACAAAAAAGTATAATTATTCCACAACAAACGTAAAACGGGGAAATCACTCTATCTCAAACAACAAACATCAGATTGGCCTGAAATTTTTTCTACAAGTAGAAGTCATTACCATCTGCCTTCAGAGAAAATTTCAGCTTGATGAGTTGTGCCGTTAATTTTTAAAAAATAGTGATAGGTTTATTACACAAAAAAAGTATAATTATTCCACAACAAACGTAAAACGGGGAAATCACTCTATCTCAAACAACAAACATCAGATTGGCCTGAAATTTTTTCTACAAGTAGATGTCATTACCAACTGCAATGTGTGAAAATTTCAGCTTGATGAGTTGTGCCGTTAATTTTTAAAAAATAGTGATAGGTTTATTACACAAAAAAGTATAATTATTCCACAACAAACGTAAAACGAGGAAATCACTCTATCTCAAACAACAAACATCAGATTGGCCTGAAATTTTTTCTACAAGTAGAAGTCATTACCATCTGCCTTCAGAGAAAATTTCAGCTTGATGAGTTGTGCCGTTAATTTTTAAAAAATAGTGATAGGTTTATTACACAAAAAAAGTATAATTATTCCACAACAAACGTAAAACGGGGAAATCACTCTATCTCAAACAACAAACATCAGATTGGCCTGAAATTTTTTCTACAAGTAGAAGTCATTACCATCTGCCTTCAGAGAAAATTTCAGCTTGATGAGTTGTGCCGTTAATTTTTAAAAAATAGTGATAGGTTTATTACACAAAAAAAGTATAATTATTCCACAACAAACGTAAAACGGGGAAATCACTCTATCTCAAACAACAAACATCAGATTGGCCTGAAATTTTTTCTACAAGTAGAAGTCATTACCAACTGCCATCTGTGAAAATTTCAGCTTGATGAGTCGTGCCGTTAATTTTTAAAAAATAGTGATAGGTTTATTACACAAAAAAGTATAATTATTCCACAACAAACGTAAAACGAGGAATTCACTCTATCTCAAACAACAAACATCAGATTGGCCTGAAATTTTTTCTACAAGTAGAAGTAATTACCAACTGCCTTCTGTAAAAATTTCAGCTTGATAAGTTGTGCCGTTCATTTAAAAAAAATAGTGATAGGTTTATTACACAAAAAAGTATAATTATTCCACAACAAACGTAAAACGGGGAAATCACTCTATCTCAAACAACAAACATCAGATTGGCCTAAAATTTTTTCTACAAGTAGAAGTCATTACCAACTGCCTTCTGTGAAAATTTCAGCTTGATGAGATGTGCCGTTAATTTTAAAAAAATAGTGATAGGTTTATTACACAAAAAAGTATAATTATTCCACAACAAACGTAAAACGGGGAAATCACTCTATCTCAAACAACAAACATCAGATTGGCCTGAAATTTTTTCTACAAGTAGAAGTCATTACCAACTGCCTTCAGAGAAAATTTCAGCTTGATGAGTTGCGCCGTTAAGTTTAAAAAAATAGTGATAGGTTTATTACACAAAAAAGTATAATTATTCCACAACAAACGTAAAACGGGGAAATCACTCTATCTCAAACAACAAACATCAGATTGGCCTGAAATTTTTTCTACAAGTAGAAGTCATTACCATCTGCCTTCAGAGAAAATTTCAGCTTGATGAGTTATGCCGTTAATTTTTAAAAAATAGTGATAGGTTTATTACACAAAAAAAGTATAATTATTCCACAACAAACGTAAAACGGGGAAATCACTCTATCTCAAACAACAAACATCAGATTGGCCTGAAATTTTTTCTACAAGTAGAAGTCATTACCAACTGCCTTCTGTGAAAATTTCAGCTTGATGAGATGTGCCGTTAATTTAAAAAAAATAGTGGTAGGTTTATTACACAAAAAAAGTATAATTATTCCACAACAAACGTAAAACGGGGAAATCACTCTATCTCAAACAACAAACATCAGATTGGCCTGAAATTTTTTCTACAAGTAGAAGTCATTACCAACTGCCTTCTGTGAAAATTTCAGCTTGATGAGATGTGCCGTTTATTTTTAAAAAATAGTGATAGGTTTATTACACAAAAAAGTATAATTATTCCACAACAAACGTAAAACGGGGAAATCACTCTATCTCAAACAACAAACATCAGATTGGCCTGAAATTTTTTCTACAAGTAGAAGTCATTACCATCTGCCTTCAGAGAAAATTTCAGCTTGATGAGTTGTGCCGTTAATTTTTAAAAAATAGTGATAGGTTTATTACACAAAAAAAGTATAATTATTCCACAACAAACGTAAAACGGGGAAATCACTCTATCTCAAACAACAAACATCAGATTGGCCTGAAATTTTTTCTACAAGTAGAAGTCATTACCAACTGCCATCTGTGAAAATTTCAGCTTGATGAGTTATGCCGTTAATTTAAAAAAAATAGTGATAGGTTTATTACACAAAAAAGTATAATTATTCCACAACAAACGTAAAACGAGGAATTCACTCTATCTCAAACAACAAACATCAGATTGGCCTGAAATTTTTTCTACAAGTAGAAGTCATTACCAACTGCCTTCTGTAAAAATTTCAGCTTGATGAGTTGTGCCGTTAATTTTTAAAAAATAGTGATAGGTGTATTACACAAAAAAGTATAATTATTCCACAATAAACGTTAAACGGGGAAATCACTCTATCTCAAACAACAAGCATTAGATTGTCCTGAAATTTTTTCTACAAGTAGAGGTCACTACCAACTGCCTTCTGTGCAAATTTCAGCTTGATTTGTTGTGCCGTTAATTAAAAAAAAATCGTAATAGATTTATTACACAACAGTAAAACAGGCAAATTGCTCTATCTCTAACCCCAACCTTCAGATTGGCCTGAAATTGTTTCTACAAGTAGAAATTATTGCAAACTCAACCATTATGGAGTAGTCACTACAAAGCGCAAAAAAAAAAAAAAAAAAAAAAAAAAAAAAAAAAAGTTCGGATTCCCTAACACAGACATCAGATTTCAGGTGTTAAGACTCATTGCCGTGTCTCATGGGGAAACTTTGAGTCAGGCTTCCCCTTTTTAATAAGGTAGTTTCTACGCCGATTTTTTTTTCGATTCTAAACCCAATCACCCCGTTTGCAAGCAGGTTGAACGTTACTAAGAACAACCAACAATCCGAGATGGTTTTTAATGTCCTATATGAAGACTGCTTTTCTTTTGTTAAAAATCTTCAATTAATTTTTTCCACAACAAAAGTAAACCGGGGAAATCACTCTATCTCTAACCCCAACCGTCAGATTGGCCTGAAATTTTTTCTACAAGTAGATGTCATTACCAACTGCCTTCTATAAAAATTTCAGCTTGATAAGTTGTGCCATTAATTTTTAAAAAATAGTGATAAGTTTATTACACAAAAAAGTATAATTATTCCACAATAAACGTAAAACGAGGAATTCACTCTATCTCAAACAACAAACATCAGATTGGCGTGAAATTTTTTCTACAAGTAGAAGTCATTACCATCTGCCTTCAGAGAAAATTTCAGCTTGATGAGTTGCGCCGTTAAGTTTAAAAAAATAGTGATAGGTTTATTACACAAAAAAGTATAATTATTCCACAACAAACGTAAAACGGGGAAATCACTCTATCTCAAACAACAAACATCAGATTGGCCTGAAATTTTTTCTACAAGTAGAAGTCATTACCAACTGCCTTCTGTGAAAATTTCAGCTTGATGAGATGTGCCGTTAATTTTTAAAAAATAGTGATAGGTTTATTACACAAAAAAGTATAATTATTCCACAACAAACGTAAAACGGGGAAATCACTCTATCTCAAACAACAAACATCAGATTGTCCTGAAATTTTTTCTACAAGTAGAAGTCATTACCATCTGCCTTCAGAGAAAATTTCAGCTTGATGAGTTGTGCCGTTAATTTTTAAAAAATAGTGATAGGTTTATTACACAAAAAAAGTATAATTATTCCACAACAAACGTAAAACGGGGAAATCACTCTATCTCAAACAACAAACATCAGATTGGCCTGAAATTTTTTCTACAAGTAGAAGTCATTACCAACTGCCTTCTGTGAAAATTTCAGCTTGATGAGATGTGCCGTTAATTTAAAAAAAATAGTGATAGGTTTATTACACAAAAAAGTATAATTATTCCACAACAAACGTAAAACGGGGAAATCACTCTATCTCAAACAACAAACATCAGATTGGCCTGAAATTTTTTCTACAAGTAGAAGTCATTACCATCTGCCTTCAGAGAAAATTTCAGCTTGATGAGTTGTGCCGTTAATTTTTAAAAAATAGTGATAGGTTTATTACACAAAAAAAGTATAATTATTCCACAACAAACGTAAAACGGGGAAATCACTCTATCTCAAACAACAAACATCAGATTGGCCTGAAATTTTTTCTACAAGTAGAAGTCATTACCAACTGCCATCTGTGAAAATTTCAGCTTGATGAGTTGTGCCGTTAATTTTTAAAAAATAGTGATAGGTTTATTACACAAAAAAGTATAATTATTCCACAACAAACGTAAAACGAGGAATTCACTCTATCTCAAACAACAAACATCAGATTGGCCTGAAATTTTTTCTACAAGTAGAAGTCATTACCAACTGCCTTCTGTGAAAATTTCAGCTTGATGAGTTGTGCCGTTAATTTTAAAAAAATAGTGATAGGTTTATTACACAAAAAAGTATAATTATTCCACAAAAAACGTAAAACGGGGAAATCACTCTATCTCAAACAACAAGCATTAGATTGTCCTGAAATTTTTTCTACAAGTAGAGGTCACTACCAACTGCCTTCTGTGAAAATTTCAGCTTGATTTGTTGTGCCGTTAATTAAAAAAAAATCGTAATAGATTTATTACACAACAGTAAAACAGGCAAATCGCTCTATCTCTAACCCCAACCTTCAGATTGGCCTGAAATTGTTTCTACAAGTAGAAATTATTGCAAACTCAACCATTATGGAGTAGTCACTACAAAGCGCAAAAAAAAAAAAAAAAAGTTTGGATTCCCTAACACAGACATCAGATTTCAGGTGTTAAGACTCATTGCCGTGTCTCATGGGGAAACTTTGAGCCAGGCTTCCCCTTTTTAATAAGGTAGTTTCTACGCCGATTTTTTTTTCGATTCTAAACCCAATCACCCCGTTTGCAAGCAGGTTGAACGTTACTAAGAACAACCAACAATCCGAGATGGTTTTTAATGTCCTATATGAAGACTGCTTTTCTTTTGTTAAAAATCTTCAATTAATTTTTTCCACAACAAAAGTAAACCGGGGAAATCACTCTATCTCTAACCCCAACCGTCAGATTGGCCTGAAATTTTTTCTACAAGTAGATGTCATTACCATCTGCCTTCTATAAAAATTTCAGCTTGATAAGTTGTGCCATTAATTTTTAAAAAATAGTGATAAGTTTATTACACAAAAAAGTATAATTATTCCACAACAAACGTAAAACGGGGAAATCACTCTATCTCAAACAACAAACATCAGATTGGCCTGAAATTTTTTCTACAAGTAGATGTCATTACCAACTGCAATCTGGGAAAATTTCAGCTTGATGAGTTGTGCCGTTAATTTTTAAAAAATAGTGATAGGTTTATTACACAAAAAAGTATAATTATTCCACAACAAACGTAAAACGAGGAAATCACTCTATCTCAAACAACAAACATCAGATTGGCCTGAAATTTTTTCTACAAGTAGAAGTCATTACCATCTGCCTTCAGAGAAAATTTCAGCTTGATGAGTTGTGCCGTTAATTTTTAAAAAATAGTGATAGGTTTATTACACAAAAAAAGTATAATTATTCCACAACAAACGTAAAACGGGGAAATCACTCTATCTCAAACAACAAACATCAGATTGGCCTGAAATTTTTTCTACAAGTAGAAGTCATTACCAACTGCCATCTGTGAAAATTTCAGCTTGATGAGTTGTGCCGTTAATTTTTAAAAAATAGTGATAGGTTTATTACACAAAAAAGTATAATTATTCCACAACAAACGTAAAACGAGGAATTCACTCTATCTCAAACAACAAACATCAGATTGGCCTGAAATTTTTTCTACAAGTAGAAGTCATTACCAACTGCCTTCTGTGAAAATTTCAGCTTGATGAGTTGTGCCGTTAATTTTTAAAAAATAGTGATAGGTTTATTACACAAAAAAGTATAATTATTCCACAAAAAACGTAAAACGGGGAAATCACTCTATCTCAAACAACAAGCATTAGATTGTCCTGAAATTTTTTCTACAAGTAGAGGTCACTACCAACTGCCTTCTGTGAAAATTTCAGCTTGATTTGTTGTGCCGTTAATTAAAAAAAAATCGTAATAGATTTATTACACAACAGTAAAACAGGCAAATCGCTCTATCTCTAACCCCAACCTTCAGATTGGCCTGAAATTGTTTCTACAAGTAGAAATTATTGCAAACTCAACCATTATGGAGTAGTCACTACAAAGCGCAAAAAAAAAAAAAAAAAGTTTGGATTCCCTAACACAGACATCAGATTTCAGGTGTTAAGACTCATTGCCGTGTCTCATGGGGAAACTTTGAGCCAGGCTTCCCCTTTTTAATAAGGTAGTTTCTACGCCGATTTTTTTTTCGATTCTAAACCCAATCACCCCGTTTGCAAGCAGGTTGAACGTTACTTAGAACAACCAACAATCCGAGATGGTTTTTAATGTCCTATATGAAGACTGCTTTTCTTTTGTTAAAAATCTTCAATTAATTTTTTCCACAACAAAAGTAAACCGGGGAAATCACTCTATCTCTAACCCCAACCGTCAGATTGGCCTGAAATTTTTTCTACAAGTAGATGTCATTACCATCTGCCTTCTATAAAAATTTCAGCTTGATAAGTTGTGCCATTAATTTTTAAAAAATAGTGATAAGTTTATTACACAAAAAAGTATAATTATTCCACAACAAACGTAAAACGGGGAAATCACTCTATCTCAAACAACAAACATCAGATTGGCCTGAAATTTTTTCTACAAGTAGAAGTCATTACCATCTGCCTTCAGAGAAAATTTCAGCTTGATGAGTTGTGCCGTTAATTTTTAAAAAATAGTGATAGGTTTATTACACAAAAAAGTATAATTATTCCACAAAAAACGTAAAACGGGGAAATCACTCTATCTCAAACAACAAACATCAGATTGGCCTGAAATTTTTTCTACAAGTAGAAGTCATTACCATCTGCCTTCAGAGAAAATTTCAGCTTGATGAGTTGTGCCGTTAATTTTTAAAAAATAGTGATAGGTTTATTACACAAAAAAGTATAATTATTCCACAAAAAACGTAAAACGGGGAAATCACTCTATCTCAAACAACAAACATCAGATTGGCCTGAAATTTTTTCTACAAGTAGATGTCATTACCATCTGCCTTCTATAAAAATTTCAGCTTGATAAGTTGTGCCATTAATTTTTAAAAAATAGTGATAAGTTTATTACACAAAAAAGTATAATTATTCCACAACAAACGTAAAACGGGGAAATCACTCTATCTCAAACAACAAACATCAGATTGGCCTGAAAATTTTTCTACAAAGAGAAGTCATTACCAACTGCCTGCTGTAAAAATTTCAGCTTGATGAGTTGTGCCGTTAATTTAAAAAAAAATAGTGATATGTTTATTACAGAAAAAAGTATAATTATTCCACAAAAAACGTAAAACGGGGAAATCACTCTATCTCAAACAACAAACATCAGATTGGCCTGAAATTTTTTCTACAAGTAGAAGTAATTACCATCTGCCTTCTGTGGAAATTTCAGCTTGATGAGATGTGCCGTTAATTTTTAAAAAATAGTGATAGGTTTATTACACAAAAAAGTATAATTATTCCACAACAAACGTAAAACGGGGAAATCACTCTATCTCAAACAACAAACATCAGATTGGCCTGAAATTTTTTCTACAAGTAGAAGTCATTACCAACTGCCTTCTGTGAAAATTTCAGCTTGATGAGTTGTGCCGTTAATTTTTAAAAAATAGTGATCGGTTTATTACACAAAAAAGTATAATTATTCCACAACAAACGTAAAACGGGAAAATCACTCTATCTCAAACAACAAACATCAGATTGGCCTGAAATTTTTTCTACAAGTAGAAGTCATTACCAACTGCCTTCTGTGAAAATTTCAGCTTGATAAGTTGTGCCGTTAATTTTTAAAAAATAGTGATCGGTTTATTACACAAAAAAGTATAATTATTCCACAACAAACGTAAAACGGGGAAATCACTCTATCTCAAACAACAAATATCAGATTGGCCTGAAATTTTTTCTACAAGTAGAAGTCATTACCAACTGCCTTCTGTGAAAATTTCAGCTTGATAAGTTGTGCCGTTAATTTTTAAAAAATAGTGATTGGTTTATTACACAAAAAAGTATAATTATTCCACAACAAACGTAAAACGGGGAAATCACTCTATCTCAAACAACAAACATCAGATTGGCCTGAAATTTTTTCTACAAGTAGAAGTCATTACCAACTGCCTTCTGTGAAAATTTCAGCTTGATGAGTTGTGCCGTTAATTTAAAAAAAAATAGTGATCGGTTTATTACACAAAAAAGTATAATTATTCCACAACAAACGTAAAACGGGGAAATCACTCTATCTCAAACAACAAACATTAGATTGGCCTGAATTTTTTTCTACAAGTAGAAGTCATTACCAACTGCCTTCTGTGAAAATTTCAGCTTGATGAGTTGTGCCGTTAATTTTTAAAAAATAGTGATCGGTTTATTACACAAAAAAGTATAATTATTCCACAAAAAACGTAAAACGGGGAAATCACTCTATCTCAAACAACAAGCATTAGATTGTCCTGAAATTTTTTCTACAAGTAGAGGTCACTACCAACTGCCTTCTGTGAAAATTTCAGCTTGATTTGTTGTGCCGTTAATTAAAAAAAAATCGTAATAGATTTATTACACAACAGTAAAACAGGCAAATCGCTCTATCTCTAACCCCAACCTTCAGATTGGCCTGAAATTGTTTCTACAAGTAGAAATTATTGCAAACTCAACCATTATGGAGTAGTCACTACAAAGCGCAAAAAAAAAAAAAAAAAGTTTGGATTCCCTAACACAGACATCAGATTTCAGGTGTTAAGACTCATTGCCGTGTCTCATGGGGAAACTTTGAGCCAGGCTTCCCCTTTTTAATAAGGTAGTTTCTACGCCGATTTTTTTTTCGATTCTAAACCCAATCACCCCGTTTGCAAGCAGGTTGAACGTTACTAAGAACAACCAACAATCCGAGATGGTTTTTAATGTCCTATATGAAGACTGCTTTTCTTTTGTTAAAAATCTTCAATTAATTTTTTCCACAACAAAAGTAAACCGGGGAAATCACTCTATCTCTAACCCCAACCGTCAGATTGGCCTGAAATTTTTTCTACAAGTAGATGTCATTACCATCTGCCTTCTATAAAAATTTCAGCTTGATAAGTTGTGCCATTAATTTTTAAAAAATAGTGATAAGTTTATTACACAAAAAAGTATAATTATTCCACAACAAACGTAAAACGGGGAAATCACTCTATCTCAAACAACAAACATCAGATTGGCCTGAAATTTTTTCTACAAGTAGATGTCATTACCAACTGCAATCTGGGAAAATTTCAGCTTGATGAGTTGTGCCGTTAATTTTTAAAAAATAGTGATAGGTTTATTACACAAAAAAGTATAATTATTCCACAACAAACGTAAAACGAGGAAATCACTCTATCTCAAACAACAAACATCAGATTGGCCTGAAATTTTTTCTACAAGTAGAAGTCATTACCATCTGCCTTCAGAGAAAATTTCAGCTTGATGAGTTGTGCCGTTAATTTTTAAAAAATAGTGATAGGTTTATTACACAAAAAAAGTATAATTATTCCACAACAAACGTAAAACGGGGAAATCACTCTATCTCAAACAACAAACATCAGATTGGCCTGAAATTTTTTCTACAAGTAGAAGTCATTACCAACTGCCATCTGTGAAAATTTCAGCTTGATGAGTTGTGCCGTTAATTTTTAAAAAATAGTGATAGGTTTATTACACAAAAAAGTATAATTATTCCACAACAAACGTAAAACGAGGAATTCACTCTATCTCAAACAACAAACATCAGATTGGCCTGAAATTTTTTCTACAAGTAGAAGTCATTACCAACTGCCTTCTGTGAAAATTTCAGCTTGATGAGTTGTGCCGTTAATTTTTAAAAAATAGTGATAGGTTTATTACACAAAAAAGTATAATTATTCCACAAAAAACGTAAAACGGGGAAATCACTCTATCTCAAACAACAAGCATTAGATTGTCCTGAAATTTTTTCTACAAGTAGAGGTCACTACCAACTGCCTTCTGTGAAAATTTCAGCTTGATTTGTTGTGCCGTTAATTAAAAAAAAATCGTAATAGATTTATTACACAACAGTAAAACAGGCAAATCGCTCTATCTCTAACCCCAACCTTCAGATTGGCCTGAAATTGTTTCTACAAGTAGAAATTATTGCAAACTCAACCATTATGGAGTAGTCACTACAAAGCGCAAAAAAAAAAAAAAAAAGTTTGGATTCCCTAACACAGACATCAGATTTCAGGTGTTAAGACTCATTGCCGTGTCTCATGGGGAAACTTTCAGCCAGGCTTCCCCTTTTTAATTAGGTAGTTTCTACGCCGATTTTTTTTTCGATTCTAAACCCAATCACCCCGTTTGCAAGCAGGTTGAACGTTACTAAGAACAACCAACAATCCGAGATGGTTTTTAATGTCCTATATGAAGACTGCTTTTCTTTTGTTAAAAATCTTCAATTAATTTTTTCCACAACAAAAGTAAACCGGGGAAATCACTCTATCTCTAACCCCAACCGTCAGATTGGCCTGAAATTTTTTCTACAAGTAGATGTCATTACCATCTGCATTCTATAAAAATTTCAGCTTGATAAGTTGTGCCATTAATTTTTAAAAAATAGTGATAAGTTTATTACACAAAAAAGTATAATTATTCCACAACAAACGTAAAACGGGGAAATCACTCTATCTCAAACAACAAACATCAGATTGGCCTGAAATTTTTTCTACAAGTAGAAGTCATTACCATCTGCCTTCAGAGAAAATTTCAGCTTGATGAGTTGTGCCGTTAATTTTTAAAAAATAGTGATAGGTTTATTACACAAAAAAGTATAATTATTCCACAAAAAACGTAAAACGGGGAAATCACTCTATCTCAAACAACAAACATCAGATTGGCCTGAAATTTTTTCTACAAGTAGAAGTCATTACCATCTGCCTTCAGAGAAAATTTCAGCTTGATGAGTTGTACCATTAATTTTTAAAAAATAGTGATAGGTTTATTACACAAAAAAGTATAATTATTCCACAACAAACGTAAAACGGGGAAATCACTCTATCTCAAACAACAAACATCAGATTGGCCTGAAATTTTTTCTACAAGTAGAAGTCATTACCAACTGCCTTCTGTGAAAATTTCAGCTTGATGAGTTGTGCCGTTAATTTTTAAAAAATAGTGATAGGTTTATTACACAAAAAAGTATAATTATTCCACAAAAAACGTAAAACGGGGAAATCACTCTATCTCAAACAACAAGCATTAGATTGTCCTGAAATTTTTTCTACAAGTAGAGGTCACTACCAACTGCCTTCTGTGAAAATTTCAGCTTGATTTGTTGTGCCGTTAATTAAAAAAAAATCGTAATAGATTTATTACACAACAGTAAAACAGGCAAATCGCTCTATCTCTAACCCCAACCTTCAGATTGGCCTGAAATTGTTTCTACAAGTAGAAATTATTGCAAACTCAACCATTATGGAGTAGTCACTACAAAGCGCAAAAAAAAAAAAAAAAAGTTTGGATTCCCTAACACAGACATCAGATTTCAGGTGTTAAGACTCATTGCCGTGTCTCATGGGGAAACTTTCAGCCAGGCTTCCCCTTTTTAATTAGGTAGTTTCTACGCCGATTTTTTTTTCGATTCTAAACCCAATCACCCCGTTTGCAAGCAGGTTGAACGTTACTAAGAACAACCAACAATCCGAGATGGTTTTTAATGTCCTATATGAAGACTGCTTTTCTTTTGTTAAAAATCTTCAATTAATTTTTTCCACAACAAAAGTAAACCGGGGAAATCACTCTATCTCTAACCCCAACCGTCAGATTGGCCTGAAATTTTTTCTACAAGTAGATGTCATTACCATCTGCATTCTATAAAAATTTCAGCTTGATAAGTTGTGCCATTAATTTTTAAAAAATAGTGATAAGTTTATTACACAAAAAAGTATAATTATTCCACAACAAACGTAAAACGGGGAAATCACTCTATCTCAAACAACAAACATCAGATTGGCCTGAAATTTTTTCTACAAGTAGAAGTCATTACCATCTGCCTTCAGAGAAAATTTCAGCTTGATGAGTTGTGCCGTTAATTTTTAAAAAATAGTGATAGGTTTATTACACAAAAAAGTATAATTATTCCACAAAAAACGTAAAACGGGGAAATCACTCTATCTCAAACAACAAACATCAGATTGGCCTGAAATTTTTTCTACAAGTAGAAGTCATTACCATCTGCCTTCAGAGAAAATTTCAGCTTGATGAGTTGTACCGTTAATTTTTAAAAAATAGTGATAGGTTTATTACACAAAAAAGTATAATTATTCCACAACAAACGTAAAACGGGGAAATCACTCTATCTCAAACAACAAACATCAGATTGGCCTGAAAATTTTTCTACAAAGAGAAGTCATTACCAACTGCCTGCTGTAAAAATTTCAGCTTGATGAGTTGTGCCGTTAATTTAAAAAAAATAGTGATATGTTTATTACAGAAAAAAGTATAATTATTCCACAAAAAACGTAAAACGGGGAAATCACTCTATCTCAAACAACAAACATCAGATTGGCCTGAAATTTTTTCTACAAGTAGAAGTAATTACCATCTGCCTTCTGTGGAAATTTCAGCTTGATGAGATGTGCCGTTAATTTTTAAAAAATAGTGATAGGTTTATTACACAAAAAAGTATAATTATTCCACAACAAACGTAAAACGGGGAAATCACTCTATCTCAAACAACAAACATCAGATTGGCCTGAAATTTTTTCTACAAGTAGAAGTCATTACCAACTGCCTTCTGTGAAAATTTCAGCTTGATAAGTTGTGCCGTTAATTTTTAAAAAATAGTGATAGGTTTATTACACAAAAAAGTATAATTATTCCACAACAAACGTAAAACGAGGAAATCACTCTATCTCAAACAACAAACATCAGATTGGCCTGAAATTTTTTCTACAAGTAGAAGTCATTACCATCTGCCTTCAGAGAAAATTTCAGCTTGATGAGTTGTGCCGTTAATTTTTAAAAAATAGTGATAGGTTTATTACACAAAAAAAGTATAATTATTCCACAACAAACGTAAAACGGGGAAATCACTCTATCTCAAACAACAAACATCAGATTGGCCTGAAATTTTTTCTACAAGTAGAAGTCATTACCAACTGCCATCTGTGAAAATTTCAGCTTGATGAGTTGTGCCATTAATTTTTAAAAAATAGTGATAGGTTTATTACACAAAAAAGTATAATTATTCCACAACAAACGTAAAACGAGGAATTCACTCTATCTCAAACAACAAACATCAGATTGGCCTGAAATTTTTTCTACAAGTAGAAGTCATTACCAACTGCCTTCTGTGAAAATTTCAGCTTGATGAGTTGTGCCGTTAATTTTTAAAAAATAGTGATAGGTTTATTACACAAAAAAGTATAATTATTCCACAAAAAACGTAAAACGGGGAAATCACTCTATCTCAAACAACAAGCATTAGATTGTCCTGAAATTTTTTCTACAAGTAGAGGTCACTACCAACTGCCTTCTGTGAAAATTTCAGCTTGATTTGTTGTGCCGTTAATTAAAAAAAAATCGTAATAGATTTATTACACAACAGTAAAACAGGCAAATCGCTCTATCTCTAACCCCAACCTTCAGATTGGCCTGAAATTGTTTCTACAAGTAGAAATTATTGCAAACTCAACCATTATGGAGTAGTCACTACAAAGCGCAAAAAAAAAAAAAAAAGTTTGGATTCCCTAACACAGACATCAGATTTCAGGTGTTAAGACTCATTGCCGTGTCTCATGGGGAAACTTTCAGCCAGGCTTCCCCTTTTTAATTAGGTAGTTTCTACGCCGATTTTTTTTTTCGATTCTAAACCCAATCACCCCGTTTGCAAGCAGGTTGAACGTTACTAAGAACAACCAACAATCCGAGATGGTTTTTAATGTCCTATATGAAGACTGCTTTTCTTTTGTTAAAAATCTTCAATTAATTTTTTCCACAACAAAAGTAAACCGGGGAAATCACTCTATCTCTAACCCCAACCGTCAGATTGGCCTGAAATTTTTTCTACAAGTAGATGTCATTACCATCTGCCTTCTATAAAAATTTCAGCTTGATAAGTTGTGCCATTAATTTTTAAAAAATAGTGATAAGTTTATTACACAAAAAAGTATAATTATTCCACAACAAACGTAAAACGGGGAAATCACTCTATCTCAAACAACAAACATCAGATTGGCCTGAAATTTTTTCTACAAGTAGAAGTCATTACCATCTGCCTTCAGAGAAAATTTCAGCTTGATGAGTTGTGCCGTTAATTTTTAAAAAATAGTGATAGGTTTATTACACAAAAAAGTATAATTATTCCACAAAAAACGTAAAACGGGGAAATCACTCTATCTCAAACAACAAACATCAGATTGGCCTGAAATTTTTTCTACAAGTAGAAGTCATTACCATCTGCCTTCAGAGAAAATTTCAGCTTGATGAGTTGTGCCGTTAATTTTTAAAAAATAGTGATAGGTTTATTACACAAAAAAGTATAATTATTCCACAAAAAACGTAAAACGGGGAAATCACTCTATCTCAAACAACAAACATCAGATTGGCCTGAAATTTTTTCTACAAGTAGATGTCATTACCATCTGCCTTCTATAAAAATTTCAGCTTGATAAGTTGTGCCATTAATTTTTAAAAAATAGTGATAAGTTTATTACACAAAAAAGTATAATTATTCCACAACAAACGTAAAACGGGGAAATCACTCTATCTCAAACAACAAACATCAGATTGGCCTGAAAATTTTTCTACAAAGAGAAGTCATTACCAACTGCCTGCTGTAAAAATTTCAGCTTGATGAGTTGTGCCGTTAATTTAAAAAAAATAGTGATATGTTTATTACAGAAAAAAGTATAATTATTCCACAAAAAACGTAAAACGGGGAAATCACTCTATCTCAAACAACAAACATCAGATTGGCCTGAAATTTTTTCTACAAGTAGAAGTAATTACCATCTGCCTTCTGTGGAAATTTCAGCTTGATGAGATGTGCCGTTAATTTTTAAAAAATAGTGATAGGTTTATTACACAAAAAAGTATAATTATTCCACAACAAACGTAAAACGGGGAAATCACTCTATCTCAAACAACAAACATCAGATTGGCCTGAAATTTTTTCTACAAGTAGAAGTCATTACCAACTGCCTTCTGTGAAAATTTCAGCTTGATAAGTTGTGCCGTTAATTTTTAAAAAATAGTGATCGGTTTATTACACAAAAAAGTATAATTATTCCACAACAAACGTAAAACGGGGAAATCACTCTATCTCAAACAACAAACATCAGATTGGCCTGAAATTTTTTCTACAAGTAGAAGTCATTACCAACTGCCTTCTGTGAAAATTTCAGCTTGATGAGTTGTGCCGTTAATTTTTAAAAAATAGTGATCGGTTTATTACACAAAAAAGTATAATTATTCCACAACAAACGTAAAACGGGGAAATCACTCTATCTCAAACAACAAACATCAGATTGGCCTGAAATTTTTTCTACAAGTAGAAGTCATTACCAACTGCCTTCTGTGAAAATTTCAGCTTGATAAGTTGTGCCGTTAATTTTTAAAAAATAGTGATCGGTTTATTACACAAAAAAGTATAATTATTCCACAACAAACGTAAAACGGGGAAATCACTCTATCTCAAACAACAAATATCAGATTGGCCTGAAATTTTTTCTACAAGTAGAAGTCATTACCAACTGCCTTCTGTGAAAATTTCAGCTTGATAAGTTGTGCCGTTAATTTTTAAAAAATAGTGATCGGTTTATTACACAAAAAAGTATAATTATTCCACAACAAACGTAAAACGGGGAAATCACTCTATCTCAAACAACAAACATCAGATTGGCCTGAAATTTTTTCTACAAGTAGAAGTCATTACCAACTGCCTTCTGTGAAAATTTCAGCTTGATGAGTTGTGCCGTTAATTTAAAAAAAAATAGTGATCGGTTTATTACACAAAAAAGTATAATTATTCCACAACAAACGTAAAACGGGGAAATCACTCTATCTCAAACAACAAACATCAGATTGGCCTGAATTTTTTTCTACAAGTAGAAGTCATTACCAACTGCCTTCTGTGAAAATTTCAGCTTGATAAGTTGTGCCGTTAATTTTTAAAAAATAGTGATCGGTTTATTACACAAAAAAGTATAATTATTCCACAACAAACGTAAAACGGGGAAATCACTCTATCTCAAACAACAAACATCAGATTGGCCTGAAATTTTTTCTACAAGTAGAAGTCATTACCAACTGCCTTCTGTGAAAATTTCAGCTTGATGAGTTGTGCCGTTAATTTTTAAAAAATAGTGATAGGTTTATTACACAAAAAAAGTATAATTATTCCACAACAAACGTAAAACGGGGAAATCACTCTATCTCAAACAACAAACATCAGATTGGCCTGAAATTGTTTCTACAAGTAGAGGTCACTACCAACTGCCTGCTGTAAAAATTTCAGCTTGATGAGTTTTGCCGTTAATTTAAAAAAAATAGTGATAGGTTTATTACACAAAAAAGTATAATTATTCCACAACAAACGTAAAACGGGGAAATCACTCTATCTCAAACAACAAACATCAGATTGGCCTGAAATTTTTTCTACAAGTAGAAGTCATTACCAACTGCCTTCTGTGAAAATTTCAGCTTGATAAGTTGTGCCGTTAATTTTTAAAAAATAGTGATCGGTTTATTACACAAAAAAGTATAATTATTCCACAACAAACATAAAACGGGGAAATCACTCTATCTCAAACAATAAACATCAGATTGGCCTGAAATTTTTTCTACAAGTAGAGGTCACTACCAACTGCCTGCTGTAAAAATTTCAGCTTGATGAGTTGTGCCGTTAATTTTTAAAAAATAGTGATAGGTTTATTACACAAAAAAGTATAATTATTCCACAACAAACGTAAAATGGGGAAATCACTCTATCTCAAACAACAAACATCAGATTGGCCTGAAATTTTTTCTACAAGTAGAGGTCACTACCAACTGCCTGCTGTAAAAATTTCAGCTTGATGAGTTGTGCCGTTAATTTTTAAAAAATAGTGATAGGTTTATTACACAAAAAAGTATAATTATTCCACAACAAACGTAAAACGGGGAAATCACTCTATCTCAAACAACAAGCATTAGATTGTCCTGAAATTTTTTCTACAAGTAGAGGTCACTACCAACTGCCTGCTGTAAAAATTTCAGCTTGATGAGTTGTGCCGTTAATTTTTAAAAAAATAGTGATAGGTTTATTACACAAAAAAGTATAATTATTCCACAACAAACGTAAAATGGGGAAATCACTCTATCTCAAACAACAAACATCAGATTGGCCTGAAATTTTTTCTACAAGTAGAAGTCATTACCAACTGCCTACTGTAAAAATTTCAGCTTGATGAGTTGTGCCGTTAATTTTTAAAAAATAGTGATAGGTTTATTACACAAAAAAGTATAATTATTCCACAACAAACGTAAAACGGGGAAATCACTCTATCTCAAACAACAAGCATTAGATTGTCCTGAAATTTTTTCTACAAGTAGAGGTCACTACCAACTGCCTTCTGTGAAAATTTTAGCTTGATTTGTTGTGCCGTTAAGTAAAAAAAAATCGTAATAGATTTATTACACAACAGTAAAACAGGCAAATCGCTCTATCTCTAACCCCAACCTTCAGATTGGCCTGAAATTGTTTCTACAAGTAGAAATTATTGCAAACTCAACCATTATGGAGTAGTCATTACAAAACGCAAAAAAAAAAAAAAAAAAAAAAAGTTTGGATTCCCTAACACAGACATCAGATTTCAGGTGTTAAGACTCATTGCCGTGTCTCATGGGGAAACTTTCAGCCAGGCTTCCCCTTTTTAATAAGGTAGTTTCTACGCCGATTTTTTTTTCGATTCTAAACCCAATCACCCCGTTTGCAAGCAGGTTGAACGTTACTAAGAACAACCAACAATCCGAGATGGTTTTTAATGTCCTATATGAAGACTGCTTTTCTTTTGTTAAAAATCTTCAATTATTTTTTTCCACAACAAAAGTAAACCGGGGAAATCACTCTATCTCTAACCCCAACCGTCAGATTGGCCTGAAATTTTTACTACAAGAAGATGTCACTACCAACTGCCTTCTATAAAAATTTCAGCTTGATAAGTTGTGCCATTAATTTAAAAAAAAAATAGTGATAGGTTTATTACACAAAAAAGTATAATTATTCCACAACAAACGTAAAACGGGGAAATCACTCTATCTCAAACAACAAACATCAGATTGGCCTGAAATTTTTTCTACAAGTAGAAGTCATTACCAACTGCCTTCTGTGAAAATTTCAGCTTGGTGAGTTGTGCCGTTAATTTTTAAAAAAATAGTGATCGGTTTATTACACAAAAAAGTATAATTATTCCACAACAAACGTAAAACGGGGAAATCACTCTATCTCAAACAACAAACATCAGATTGGCCTGAAATTTTTTCTACAAGTAGAAGTCATTACCAACTGCCTTCTGTGAAAATTTCAGCTTGATGAGTTGTGCCGTTAATTTTTAAAAAATAGTGATCGGTTTATTACACAAAAATGTATAATTATTCCACAACAAACGTAAAACGGGGAAATCACTCTATCTCAAACAACAAACATCAGATTGGCCTGAAATTTTTTCTACAAGTAGAAGTCATTACCAACTGCCTTCTGTGAAAATTTCAGCTTGATAAGTTGTGCCGTTAATTTTTAAAAAATAGTGATCGGTTTATTACACAAAAAAGTATAATTATTCCACAACAAACGTAAAACGGGGAAATCACTCTATCTCAAACAACAAACATCAGATTGGCCTGAAATTTTTTCTACAAGTAGAGGTCACTACCAACTGCCTGCTGTAAAAATTTCAGCTTGATGAGTTGTGCCGTTAATTTTTAAAAAATAGTGATAGGTTTATTACACAAAAAAGTATAATTATTCCACAACAAACGTAAAACGGGGAAATCACTCTATCTCAAACAACAAGCATCAGATTGGCCTGAAATTTTTTCTACCAGTAGAGGTCACTACCAACTGCCTGCTGTAAAAATTTAAGCTTGATGAGTTGTGCCGTTAATTTTTAAAAAATAGTGATAGGTTTATTACACAAAAAAGTATAATTATTCCACAACAAACGTAAAACGGGGAAATCACTCTATCTCAAACAACAAGCATTAGATTGTCCTGAAATTTTTTCTACAAGTAGAGGTCACTACCAACTGCCTGCTGTAAAAATTTCAGCTTGATGAGTTGTGCCGTTAATTTTTAAAAAATAGTGATAGGTTTATTACACAAAAAAGTATAATTATTCCACAACAAACGTAAAATGGGGAAATCACTCTATCTCAAACAACAAGCATTAGATTGTCCTGAAATTTTTTCTACAAGTAGAGGTCACCACCAACTGCCTTCTGTGAAAATTTTAGCTTGATTTGTTGTGCCGTTAAGTAAAAAAAATCGTAATAGATTTATTACACAACAGTAAAACAGGCAAATCGCTCTATCTCTAACCCCAACCTTCAGATTGGCCTGAAATTGTTTCTACAAGTAGAAATTATTGCAAACTCAACCATTATGGAGTAGTCACTACAAAGCGCAAAAAAAAAAAAAAAAAAAAAAAAGTTCGGATTCCCTAACACAGACATCAGATTTCAGGTGTTAAGACTCATTGCCGTGTCTCATGGGGAAACTTTGAGCCAGGCTTCCCCTTTTTAATAAGGTAGTTTCTACGCCGATTTTTTTTTCGATTCTAAATCCAATCACCCCGTTTGCAAGCAGGTTGAACGTTACTAAGAACAACCAACAATCCGAGATGGTTTTTAATGTCCTATATGAAGACTGCTTTTCTTTTGTTAAAAATCTTCAATTATTTTTTTCCACAACAAAAGTAAACCGGGGAAATCACTCTATCTCTAAACCCAACCGTCAGATTGGCCTGAAATTTTTTCTACAAGAAGATGTCATTACCAACTGCCTTCTATAAAAATTTCAGCTTGATAAGTTGTGCCATTAATTTTTAAAAAATAGTGATAAGTTTATAACACAAAAAAGTATAATTATTTCACAACAAACGTAAAACGGGGAAATCACTCTATCTCAAACAACAAACATCAGATTGGCCTGAAATTTTTTCTACAAGTAGAAGTCATTACCAACTGCCTGCTGTAAAATTTCAGCTTGATGAGTTGTGCCGTTAATTTAAAAAAAATAGTGATAGGTTTTTTACACAAAAAAGTATAATTATTCCACAATAAACGTTAAACGGGGAAATCACTCTATCTCAAACAACAAGCATTAGATTGTCCTGAAATTTTTTATACAAGTAGAGGTCACTACCAACTGCCTTCTGTGAAAATTTTAGCTTGATGAGTTGTGCCGTTAAGTAAAAAAAATCGTAATAGATTTATTACACAACAGTAAAACAGGCAAATCGCTCTATCTCTAACCCCAACCTTCAGATTGGCCTGAAATTGTTTCTACAAGTAGAAATTATTGCAAACTCAACCATTATGGAGTAGTCACTACAAAGCGCAAAAAAAAAAAAAAAAAAAAAAAAAAGTTCGGATTCCCTAACACAGACATCAGATTTCAGGTGTTAAGACTCATTGCCGTGTCTCATGGGGAAACTTTGAGCCAGGCTTCCCCTTTTTAATAAGGTAGTTTCTACGCCGATTTTTTTTTTCGATTCTAAACCCAATCACCCCGTTTGCAAGCAGGTTGAACGTTACTAAGAACAACCAACAATCCGAGATGGTTTTTAATGTCCTATATGAAGACTGCTTTTCTTTTGTTAAAAATCTTCAATTATTTTTTTCCACAACAAAAGTAAACCGGGGAAATCACTCTATATCTAACCCCAACCGTCAGATTGGCCTGAAATTTTTACTACAAGTAGAAGTCATTACCAACTGCCTTCTGTGAAAATTTCAGCTTGATGAGTTGTGCCGTTAATTTTTAAAAAATAGTGATAGGTTTATTACACAAAAAAGTATAATTATTCCACAACAAACGTAAAACGGGGAAATCACTCTATCTCAAACAACAAACATCAGATTGGCCTGAAATTTTTTCTAGAAGTAGAAGTCATTACCAACTGCCTTCTGTGAAAATTTCAGCTTGATGAGTTGTGCCGTTAATTTTTAAAAAAATAGTGATCGGTTTATTACACAAAAAAGTATAATTATTCCACAACAAACGTAAAACGGGGAAATCACTCTATCTCAAACAACAAACATCAGATTGGCCTGAAATTTTTTCTACAAGTAGAAGTCATTACCAACTGCCTTCTGTGAAAATTTCAGCTTGATGAGTTGTGCCGTTAATTTTTAAAAAAATAGTGATCGGTTTATTACACAAAAAAGTATAATTATTCCACAACAAACGTAAAACGGGGAAATCACTCTATCTCAAACAACAAACATCAGATTGGCCTGAAATTTTTTCTACAAGTAGAAGTCATTACCAACTGCCTTCTGTGAAAATTTCAGCTTGATGAGTTGTGCCGTTAATTTTTAAAAAATAGTGATAGGTTTATTACACAAAAAAGTATAATTATTCCACAACAAACGTAAAACGGGGAAATCACTCTATCTCAAACAACAAACATCAGATTGGCCTGAAATTTTTTCTACAAGTAGAAGTCATTACCAACTGCCTTCTGTGAAAATTTCAGCTTGATGAGTTGTGCCGTTAATTTTTAAAAAAATAGTGATCGGTTTATTACACAAAAAAGTATAATTATTCCACAACAAACGTAAAACGGGGAAATCACTCTATCTCAAACAACAAACATCAGATTGGCCTGAAATTTTTTCTACAAGTAGAAGTCATTACCAACTGCCTTCTGTGAAAATTTCAGCTTGATGAGTTGTGCCGTTAATTTTTAAAAAAATAGTGATCGGTTTATTACACAAAAAAGTATAATTATTCCACAACAAACGTAAAACGGGGAAATCACTCTATCTCAAACAACAAACATCAGATTGGCCTGAAATTTTTTCTACAAGTAGAAGTCATTACCAACTGCCTTCTGTGAAAATTTCAGCTTGATGAGTTGTGCCGTTAATTTTTAAAAAAATAGTGATCGGTTTATTACACAAAAAAGTATAATTATTCCACAACAAACGTAAAACGGGGAAATCACTCTATCTCAAACAACAAACATCAGATTGGCCTGAAATTTTTTCTACAAGTAGAAGTCATTACCAACTGCCTTCAGAGAAAATTTCAGCTTGATGAGTTGTGCCGTTAATTTTTAAAAAATAGTGATAGGTTTATTACACAAAAAAGTATAATTATTCCACAACAAACGTAAAACGGGGAAATCACTCTATCTCAAACAACAAACATCAGATTGGCCTGAAATTTTTTCTACAAGTAGAAGTCATTACCAACTGCCTTCTGTGAAAATTTCAGCTTGATAAGTTGTGCCGTTAATTTTTAAAAAATAGTGATCGGTTTATTACACAAAAAAGTATAATTATTCCACAACAAACTTAAAACGGGGAAATCACTCTATCTCAAACAACAAACATCAGATTGGCCTGAAATTTTTTCTACAAGTAGAGGTCACTACCAACTGCCTGCTGTAAAAATTTCAGCTTGATGAGTTGTGCCGTTAATTTTTTTAAAATAGTGATAGGTTTATTACACAAAAAAGTATAATTATTCCACAACAAACGTAAAACGGGGAAATCACTCTATCTCAAACAACAAGCATTAGATTGTCCTGAAATTTTTTCTACAAGTAGAGGTCACTACCAACTGCCTGCTGTAAAAATTTCTGCTTGATGAGTTGTGCCGTTAATTTTTAAAAAATAGTGATAGGTTTATTACACAAAAAAGTATAATTATTCCACAACAAACGTAAAATGGGGAAATCACTCTATCTCAAACAACAAACATCAGATTGGCCTGAAATTTTTTCTACAAGTAGAAGTCATTACCAACTGCCTACTGTAAAAATTTCAGCTTGATGAGTTGTGCCGTTAATTTTTAAAAAATAGTGATAGGTTTATTACACAAAAAAGTATAATTATTCCACAACAAACGTAAAACGGGGAAATCACTCTATCTCAAACAACAAGCATTAGATTGTCCTGAAATTTTTTCTACAAGTAGAGGTCACTACCAACTGCCTGCTGTAAAAATTTCAGCTTGATGAGTTGTGCCGTTAATTTTTAAAAAATAGTGATAGGTTTATTACACAAAAAAGTATAATTATTCCACAACAAACGTAAAATGGGGAAATCACTCTATCTCAAACAACAAACATCAGATTGGCCTGAAATTTTTTCTACAAGTAGAAGTCATTACCAACTGCCTGCTGTAAAAATTTCAGCTTGATGAGTTGTGCCGTTAATTTTAAAAAAATAGTGATAGGTTTTTTACACAAAAAAGTATAATTATTCCACAATAAACGTTAAACGGGGAAATCACTCTATCTCAAACAACAAGCATTAGATTGTCCTGAAATTTTTTATACAAGTAGAGGTCACTACCAACTGCCTTCTGTGAAAATTTTAGCTTGATGAGTTGTGCCGTTAAGTAAAAAAAATCGTAATAGATTTATTACACAACAGTAAAACAGGCAAATCGCTCTATCTCTAACCCCAACCTTCAGATTGGCCTGAAATTGTTTCTACAAGTAGAAATTATTGCAAACTCAACCATTATGGAGTAGTCACTACAAAGCGCAAAAAAAAAAAAAAAAAAAAAAAGTTCGGATTCCCTAACACAGACATCAGATTTCAGGTGTTAAGACTCATTGCCGTGTCTCATGGGGAAACTTTGAGCCAGGCTTCCCCTTTTTAATAAGGTAGTTTCTACGCCGATTTTTTTTTTCGATTCTAAACCCAATCACCCCGTTTGCAAGCAGGTTGAACGTTACTAAGAACAACCAACAATCCGAGATGGTTTTTAATGTCCTATATGAAGACTGCTTTTCTTTTGTTAAAAATCTTCAATTATTTTTTTCCACAACAAAAGTAAACCGGGGAAATCACTCTATATCTAACCCCAACCGTCAGATTGGCCTGAAATTTTTACTACAAGAAGATGTCACTACCAACTGCCTTCTATAAAAATTTCAGCTTGATAAGTTGTGCCATTAATTTTTAAAAAAATAGTGATAGGTTTATTACACAAAAAAGTATAATTATTCCACAACAAACGTAAAACGGGGAAATCACTCTATCTCAAACAACAAACATCAGATTGGCCTGAAATTTTTTCTAGAAGTAGAAGTCATTACCAACTGCCTTCTGTGAAAATTTCAGCTTGATGAGTTGTGCCGTTAATTTTTAAAAAAATAGTGATCGGTTTATTACACAAAAAAGTATAATTATTCCACAACAAACGTAAAACGGGGAAATCACTCTATCTCAAACAACAAACATCAGATTGGCCTGAAATTTTTTCTACAAGTAGAAGTCATTACCAACTGCCTTCTGTGAAAATTTCAGCTTGATGAGTTGTGCCGTTAATTTTTTAAAAAATAGTGATCGGTTTATTACACAAAAAAGTATAATTATTCCACAACAAACGTAAAACGGGGAAATCACTCTATCTCAAACAACAAACATCAGATTGGCCTGAAATTTTTTCTAGAAGTAGAAGTCATTACCAACTGCCTTCTGTGAAAATTTCAGCTTGATGAGTTGTGCCGTTAATTTTTAAAAAAATAGTGATCGGTTTATTACACAAAAAAGTATAATTATTCCACAACAAACGTAAAACGGGGAAATCACTCTATCTCAAACAACAAACATCAGATTGGCCTGAATTTTTTTCTACAAGTAGAAGTCATTACCAACTGCCTTCTGTGAAAATTTCAGCTTGATGAGTTGTGCCGTTAATTTTTAAAAAATAGTGATAGGTTTATTACACAAAAAAGTATAATTATTCCACAACAAACGTAAAACGGGGAAATCACTCTATCTCAAACAACAAACATCAGATTGGCCTGAATTTTTTTCTACAAGTAGAAGTCATTACCAACTGCCTTCTGTGAAAATTTCAGCTTGATGAGTTGTGCCGTTAATTTTTAAAAAATAGTGATAGGTTTATTACACAAAAAAGTATAATTATTCCACAACAAACGTAAAACGGGGAAATCACTCTATCTCAAACAACAAACATCAGATTGGCCTGAAATTTTTTCTACAAGTAGAAGTCATTACCAACTGCCTTCTGTGAAAATTTCAGCTTGATAAGTTGTGCCGTTAATTTAAAAAAAATAGTGATCGGTTTATTACACAAAAAAGTATAATTATTCCACAACAAACGTAAAACGGGGAAATCACTCTATCTCAAACAACAAACATCAGATTGGCCTGAAATTTTTTCTACAAGTAGAAGTCATTACCAACTGCCTTCTGTGAAAATTTCAGCTTGATGAGTTGTGCCGTTAATTTTTAAAAAAATAGTGATCGGTTTATTACACAAAAAAGTATAATTATTCCACAACAAACGTAAAACGGGGAAATCACTCTATCTCAAACAACAAACATCAGATTGGCCTGAAATTTTTTCTACAAGTAGAAGTCATTACCAACTGCCTTCTGTGAAAATTTCAGCTTGATGAGTTGTGCCGTTAATTTTTAAAAAATAGTGATAGGTTTATTACACAAAAAAGTATAATTATTCCACAACAAACGTAAAACGGGGAAATCACTCTATCTCAAACAACAAACATCAGATTGGCCTGAAATTTTTTCTACAAGTAGAAGTCATTACCAACTGCCTTCTGTGAAAATTTCAGCTTGATGAGTTGTGCCGTTAATTTTAAAAAAAATAGTGATCGGTTTATTACACAAAAAAGTATAATTATTCCACAACAAACGTAAAACGGGGAAATCACTCTATCTCAAACAACAAACATCAGATTGGCCTGAATTTTTTTCTACAAGTAGAAGTCATTACCAACTGCCTTCTGTGAAAATTTCAGCTTGATGAGTTGTGCCGTTAATTTTTAAAAAATAGTGATAAGTTTATTACACAAAAAAGTATAATTATTCCACAACAAACGTAAAACGGGGAAATCACTCTATCTCAAACAACAAACATCAGATTGGCCTGAAATTTTTTCTACAAGTAGAAGTCATTACCAGCTGCCTTCTGTGAAAATTTCAGCTTGATAAGTTGTGCCGTTAATTTTTAAAAAATAGTGATCGGTTTATTACACAAAAAAGTATAATTATTCCACAACAAACTTAAAACGGGGAAATCACTCTATCTCAAACAACAAACATCAGATTGGCCTGAAATTTTTTCTACAAGTAGAGGTCACTACCAACTGCCTGCTGTAAAAATTTCAGCTTGATGAGTTGTGCCGTTAATTTTTTTAAAATAGTGATAGGTTTATTACACAAAAAAGTATAATTATTCCACAACAAACGTAAAACGGGGAAATCACTCTATCTCAAACAACAAGCATTAGATTGTCCTGAAATTTTTTCTACAAGTAGAGGTCACTACCAACTGCCTGCTGTAAAAATTTCTGCTTGATGAGTTGTGCCGTTAATTTTTAAAAAATAGTGATAGGTTTATTACACAAAAAAGTATAATTATTCCACAACAAACGTAAAATGGGGAAATCACTCTATCTCAAACAACAAACATCAGATTGGCCTGAAATTTTTTCTACAAGTAGAAGTCATTACCAACTGCCTACTGTAAAAATTTCAGCTTGATGAGTTGTGCCGTTAATTTTTAAAAAATAGTGATAGGTTTATTACACAAAAAAGTATAATTATTCCACAACAAACGTAAAACGGGGAAATCACTCTATCTCAAACAACAAGCATTAGATTGTCCTGAAATTTTTTCTACAAGTAGAGGTCACTACCAACTGCCTGCTGTAAAAATTTCAGCTTGATGAGTTGTGCCGTTAATTTTTAAAAAATAGTGATAGGTTTATTACACAAAAAAGTATAATTATTCCACAACAAACGTAAAATGGGGAAATCACTCTATCTCAAACAACAAACATCAGATTGGCCTGAAATTTTTTCTACAAGTAGAAGTCATTACCAACTGCCTGCTGTAAAAATTTCAGCTTGATGAGTTGTGCCGTTAATTTTAAAAAAATAGTGATAGGTTTTTTACACAAAAAAGTATAATTATTCCACAATAAACGTTAAACGGGGAAATCACTCTATCTCAAACAACAAGCATTAGATTGTCCTGAAATTTTTTATACAAGTAGAGGTCACTACCAACTGCCTTCTGTGAAAATTTTAGCTTGATGAGTTGTGCCGTTAAGTAAAAAAAATCGTAATAGATTTATTACACAACAGTAAAACAGGCAAATCGCTCTATCTCTAACCCCAACCTTCAGATTGGCCTGAAATTGTTTCTACAAGTAGAAATTATTGCAAACTCAACCATTATGGAGTAGTCACTACAAAGCGCAAAAAAAAAAAAAAAAAAAAAAAAGTTCGGATTCCCTAACACAGACATCAGATTTCAGGTGTTAAGACTCATTGCCGTGTCTCATGGGGAAACTTTGAGCCAGGCTTCCCCTTTTTAATAAGGTAGTTTCTACGCCGATTTTTTTTTTCGATTCTAAACCCAATCACCCCGTTTGCAAGCAGGTTGAACGTTACTAAGAACAACCAACAATCCGAGATGGTTTTTAATGTCCTATATGAAGACTGCTTTTCTTTTGTTAAAAATCTTCAATTATTTTTTTCCACAACAAAAGTAAACCGGGGAAATCACTCTATATCTAACCCCAACCGTCAGATTGGCCTGAAATTTTTACTACAAGAAGATGTCACTACCAACTGCCTTCTATAAAAATTTCAGCTTGATAAGTTGTGCCATTAATTTTTAAAAAAATAGTGATAGGTTTATTACACAAAAAAGTATAATTATTCCACAACAAACGTAAAACGGGGAAATCACTCTATCTCAAACAACAAACATCAGATTGGCCTGAAATTTTTTCTAGAAGTAGAAGTCATTACCAACTGCCTTCTGTGAAAATTTCAGCTTGATGAGTTGTGCCGTTAATTTTTAAAAAAATAGTGATCGGTTTATTACACAAAAAAGTATAATTATTCCACAACAAACGTAAAACGGGGAAATCACTCTATCTCAAACAACAAACATCAGATTGGCCTGAAATTTTTTCTACAAGTAGAAGTCATTACCAACTGCCTTCTGTGAAAATTTCAGCTTGATGAGTTGTGCCGTTAATTTTTTAAAAAATAGTGATCGGTTTATTACACAAAAAAGTATAATTATTCCACAACAAACGTAAAACGGGGAAATCACTCTATCTCAAACAACAAACATCAGATTGGCCTGAATTTTTTTCTACAAGTAGAAGTCATTACCAACTGCCTTCTGTGAAAATTTCAGCTTGATGAGTTGTGCCGTTAATTTTTAAAAAATAGTGATAGGTTTATTACACAAAAAAGTATAATTATTCCACAACAAACGTAAAACGGGGAAATCACTCTATCTCAAACAACAAACATCAGATTGGCCTGAAATTTTTTCTACAAGTAGAAGTCATTACCAACTGCCTTCTGTGAAAATTTCAGCTTGATGAGTTGTGCCGTTAATTTTAAAAAAAATAGTGATCGGTTTATTACACAAAAAAGTATAATTATTCCACAACAAACGTAAAACGGGGAAATCACTCTATCTCAAACAACAAACATCAGATTGGCCTGAATTTTTTTCTACAAGTAGAAGTCATTACCAACTGCCTTCTGTGAAAATTTCAGCTTGATGAGTTGTGCCGTTAATTTTTAAAAAATAGTGATAGGTTTATTACACAAAAAAGTATAATTATTCCACAACAAACGTAAAACGGGGAAATCACTCTATCTCAAACAACAAACATCAGATTGGCCTGAAATTTTTTCTACAAGTAGAAGTCATTACCAACTGCCTTCTGTGAAAATTTCAGCTTGATAAGTTGTGCCGTTAATTTAAAAAAAATAGTGATCGGTTTATTACACAAAAAAGTATAATTATTCCACAACAAACGTAAAACGGGGAAATCACTCTATCTCAAACAACAAACATCAGATTGGCCTGAAATTTTTTCTACAAGTAGAAGTCATTACCAACTGCCTTCTGTGAAAATTTCAGCTTGATGAGTTGTGCCGTTAATTTTTAAAAAAATAGTGATCGGTTTATTACACAAAAAAGTATAATTATTCCACAACAAACGTAAAACGGGGAAATCATTCTATCTCAAACAACAAACATCAGATTGGCCTGAAATTTTTTCTACAAGTAGAAGTCATTACCAACTGCCTTCTGTGAAAATTTCAGCTTGATGAGTTGTGCCGTTAATTTTTAAAAAATAGTGATAGGTTTATTACACAAAAAAGTATAATTATTCCACAACAAACGTAAAACGGGGAAATCACTCTATCTCAAACAACAAACATCAGATTGGCCTGAAATTTTTTCTACAAGTAGAAGTCATTACCAACTGCCTTCTGTGAAAATTTCAGCTTGATGAGTTGTGCCGTTAATTTTAAAAAAAATAGTGATCGGTTTATTACACAAAAAAGTATAATTATTCCACAACAAACGTAAAACGGGGAAATCACTCTATCTCAAACAACAAACATCAGATTGGCCTGAATTTTTTTCTACAAGTAGAAGTCATTACCAACTGCCTTCTGTGAAAATTTCAGCTTGATGAGTTGTGCCGTTAATTTAAAAAAAATAGTGATAAGTTTATTACACAAAAAAGTATAATTATTCCACAACAAACGTAAAACGGGGAAATCACTCTATCTCAAACAACAAACATCAGATTGGCCTGAAATTTTTTCTACAAGTAGAAGTCATTACCAGCTGCCTTCTGTGAAAATTTCAGCTTGATAAGTTGTGCCGTTAATTTTTAAAAAATAGTGATCGGTTTATTACACAAAAAAGTATAATTATTCCACAACAAACTTAAAACGGGGAAATCACTCTATCTCAAACAACAAACATCAGATTGGCCTGAAATTTTTTCTACAAGTAGAGGTCACTACCAACTGCCTGCTGTAAAAATTTCAGCTTGATGAGTTGTGCCGTTAATTTTTTTAAAATAGTGATAGGTTTATTACACAAAAAAGTATAATTATTCCACAACAAACGTAAAACGGGGAAATCACTCTATCTCAAACAACAAGCATTAGATTGTCCTGAAATTTTTTCTACAAGTAGAGGTCACTACCAACTGCCTGCTGTAAAAATTTCTGCTTGATGAGTTGTGCCGTTAATTTTTAAAAAATAGTGATAGGTTTATTACACAAAAAAGTATAATTATTCCACAACAAACGTAAAATGGGGAAATCACTCTATCTCAAACAACAAACATCAGATTGGCCTGAAATTTTTTCTACAAGTAGAAGTCATTACCAACTGCCTACTGTAAAAATTTCAGCTTGATGAGTTGTGCCGTTAATTTTTAAAAAATAGTGATAGGTTTATTACACAAAAAAGTATAATTATTCCACAACAAACGTAAAACGGGGAAATCACTCTATCTCAAACAACAAGCATTAGATTGTCCTGAAATTTTTTCTACAAGTAGAGGTCACTACCAACTGCCTGCTGTAAAAATTTCAGCTTGATGAGTTGTGCCGTTAATTTTTAAAAAATAGTGATAGGTTTATTACACAAACAAGTATAATTATTCCACAACAAACGTAAAATGGGGAAATCACTCTATCTCAAACAACAAACATCAGATTGGCCTGAAATTTTTTCTACAAGTAGAAGTCATTACCAACTGCCTGCTGTAAAAATTTCAGCTTGATGAGTTGTGCCGTTAATTTTTAAAAAATAGTGATAGGTTTTTTACACAAAAAAGTATAATTATTCCACAATAAACGTTAAACGGGGAAATCACTCTATCTCAAACAACAAGCATTAGATTGTCCTGAAATTTTTTCTACAAGTAGAGGTCACTACCAACTGCCTTCTGTGAAAATTTTAGCTTGATTTGTTGTACCGTTAAGTAAAAAAAAATCGTAATAGATTTATTACACAACAGTAAAACAGGCAAATCGCTCTATCTCTAACCCCAACCTTCAGATTGGCCTGAAATTGTTTCTACAAGTAGAAATTATTGCAAACTCAACCATTATGGAGTAGTCATTACAAAACGCAAAAAAAAAAAAAAAAAAAAAAAAAGTTTGGATTCCCTAACACAGACATCAGATTTCAGGTGTTAAGACTCATTGCCGTGTCTCATGGGGAAACTTTCAGCCAGGCTTCCCCTTTTTAATAAGGTAGTTTCTACGCCGATTTTTTTTTCGATTCTAAACCCAATCACCCCGTTTGCAAGCAGGTTGAACGTTACTAAGAACAACCAACAATCCGAGATGGTTTTTAATGTCCTATATGAAGACTGCTTTTCTTTTGTTAAAAATCTTCAATTATTTTTTTCCACAACAAAAGTAAACCGGGGAAATCACTCTATATCTAACCCCAACCGTCAGATTGGCCTGAAATTTTTACTACAAGAAGATGTCATTACCAACTGCCTTCTATAAAAATTTCAGCTTGATAAGTTGTGCCATTAATTTTTAAAAAAATAGTGATAAGTTTATAACACAAAAAAGTATAATTATTCCACAACAAACGTAAAACGGGGAAATCACTCTATCTCAAACAACAAACATCAGATTGGCCTGAAATTTTTTCTACAAGTAGAAGTCATTACCAACTGCCTGCTGTAAAAATTTCAGCTTGATGAGTTGTGCCGTTAATTTTTAAAAAATAGTGATAGGTTTATTACACAAAAAAGTATAATTATTCCACAACAAACGTAAAACGGGGAAATCACTCTATCTCAAACAACAAGCATTAGATTGTCCTGAAATTTTTTCTACAAGTAGAGGTCACTACCAACTGCCTGCTGTAAAAATTTCAGCTTGATGAGTTGTGCCGTTAATTTTTAAAAAATAGTGATAGGTTTATTACACAAAAAAGTATAATTATTCCACAACAAACGTAAAATGGGGAAATCACTCTATCTCAAACAACAAACATCAGATTGGCCTGAAATTTTTTCTACAAGTAGAAGTCATTACCAACTACCTACTGTAAAAATTTCAGCTTGATGAGTTGTGCCGTTAATTTTTAAAAAATAGTGATAGGTTTATTACACAAAAAAGTATAATTATTCCACAACAAACGTAAAACGGGGAAATCACTCTATCTCAAACAACAAGCATTAGATTGTCCTGAAATTTTTTCTACAAGTAGAGGTCACTACCAACTGCCTGCTGTAAAAATTTCAGCTTGATGAGTTGTGCCGTTAATTTTTAAAAAATAGTGATAGGTTTATAACACAAAAAAGTATAATTATTCCACAACAAACGTAAAATGGGGAAATCACTCTATCTCAAACAACAAACATCAGATTGGCCTGAAATTTTTTCTACAAGTAGAAGTCATTACCAACTGCCTACTGTAAAAATTTCAGCTTGATGAGTTGTGCCGTTAATTTTTAAAAAATAGTGATAGGTTTATTACACAAAAAAGTATAATTATTCCACAACAAACGTAAAACGGGGAAATCACTCTATCTCAAACAACAAGCATTAGATTGTCCTGAAATTTTTTCTACAAGTAGAAGTCACTACCAACTGCCTGCTGTAAAAATTTCAGCTTGATGAGTTGTGCCGTTAATTTTTAAAAAATAGTGATAGGTTTATTACACAAAAAAGTATAATTATTCCACAACAAACGTAAAATGGGGAAATCACTCTATCTCAAACAACAAACATCAGATTGGCCTGAAATTTTTTCTACAAGTAGAAGTCATTACCAACTGCCTACTGTAAAAATTTCAGCTTGATGAGTTGTGCCGTTAATTTTTTAAAAATAGTGATAGGTTTATTACACAAAAAAGTATAATTATTCCACAACAAACGTAAAACGGGGAAATCACTCTATCTCAAACAACAAGCATTAGATTGTCCTGAAATTTTTTCTACAAGTAGAAGTCATTACCAACTGCCTGCTATAAAAATTTCAGCTTGATGAGTTGTGCCGTTAATTTTTAAAAAATAGTGATAGGTTTATTACACAAAAAAGTATAATTATTCCACAATAAACGTTAAACGGGGAAATCACTCTATCTCAAACAACAAGCATTAGATTGTCCTGAAATTTTTTCTACAAGTAGAGGTCACTACCAACTGCCTTCTGTGAAAATTTTAGCTTGATGAGTTGTGCCGTTAAGTAAAAAAAAATCGTAATAGATTTATTACACAACAGTAAAACAGGCAAATCGCTCTATCTCTAACCCCAACCTTCAGATTGGCCTGAAATTGTTTCTACAAGTAGAAATTATTGCAAACTCAACCATTATGGAGTAGTCACTACAAAACGCAAAAAAAAAAAAAAAAAAAAAAAAAAAAAAAAAAAAAAAAAAATGGATTCCCTAACACAGACATCAGATTTCAGGTGTTAAGACTCATTGCCGTGTCTCATGGGGAAACTTTCAGCTAGGCTTCCCCTTTTTAATAAGGTAGTTTCTACGCCGATTTTTTTTTTCGATTCTAAGCCCAATCACCCCGTTTGCAAGCAGGTTGAACGTTACTAAGAACAACCAACAATCCGAGATGGTTTTTAATGTCCTATATGAAGACTGCTTTTCTTTTGTTAAAAATCTTCAATTATTTTTTTCCACAACAAAAGTAAACCGGGGAAATCACTCTATCTCTAAACCCAACCGTCAGATTGGCCTGAAATTTTTTCTACAAGAAGATGTCATTACCAACTGCCTTCTATAAAAATTTCAGCTTGATAAGTTGTGCCATTAATTTTTAAAAAATAGTGATAAGTTTATAACACAAAAAAGTATAATTATTTCACAACAAACGTAAAACGGGGAAATCACTCTATCTCAAACAACAAACATCAGATTGGCCTGAAATTTTTTCTACAAGAAGATGTCATTACCAACTGCCTTCTGTAAAAATTTCAGCTTGATGAGTTGTGCCGTTAATTTTTAAAAAATAGTGATAGGTTTATTACACAAAAAAGTATAATTATTCCACAACAAACGTAAAATGGGGAAATCACTCTATCTCAAACAACAAACATCAGATTGGCCTGAAATTTTTTCTACAAGTAGAAGTCATTACCAACTGCCTACTGTAAAAATTTCAGCTTGATGAGTTGTGCCGTTAATTTTTTAAAAATAGTGATAGGTTTATTACACAAAAAAGTATAATTATTCCACAACAAACGTAAAACGGGGAAATCACTCTATCTCAAATAACAAGCATTAGATTGTCCTGAAATTTTTTCTACAAGTAGAAGTCATTACCAACTGCCTGATATAAAAATTTCAGCTTGATGAGTTGGGCCGTTAATTTTTAAAAAATAGTGATCGGTTTATTACACAAAAAAGTATAATTATTCCACAACAAACTTAAAACGGGGAAATCACTCTATCTCAAACAACAAACATCAGATTGGCCTGAAATTTTTTCTACAAGTAGAGGTCACTACCAACTGCCTGCTGTAAAAATTTCAGCTTGATGAGTTGTGCCGTTAATTTTTAAAAAATAGTGATAGGTTTATTACACAAAAAAGTATAATTATTCCACAACAAACGTAAAACGGGGAAATCACTCTATCTCAAACAACAAGCATTAGATTGTCCTGAAATTTTTTCTACAAGTAGAGGTCACTACCAACTGCCTGCTGTAAAAATTTCAGCTTGATGAGTTGTGCCGTTAATTTTTAATAAATAGTGATAGGTTTATTACACAAAAAAGTATAATTATTCCACAACAAACGTAAAATGGGGAAATCACTCTATCTCAAACAACAAACATCAGATTGGCCTGAAATTTTTTCTACAAGTAGAAGTCATTACCAACTGCCTGCTGTAAAAATTTCAGCTTGATGAGTTGTGCCGTTAATTTTTAAAAATAGTGATAGGTTTTTTACACAAAAAAGTATAATTATTCCACAATAAACGTTAAACGGGGAAATCACTCTATCTCAAACAACAAGCATTAGATTGTCCTGAAATTTTTTCTACAAGTAGAGGTCACTACCAACTGCCTTCTGTGAAAATTTTAGCTTGATTTGTTGTGCCGTTAAGTAAAAAAAATCGTAATAGATTTATTACACAACAGTAAAACAGGCAAATCGCTCTATCTCTAACCCCAACCTTCAGATTGGCCTGAAATTGTTTCTACAAGTAGAAATTATTGCAAACTCAACCATTATGGAGTAGTCATTACAAAACGCAAAAAAAAAAAAAAAAAAAAAAAAAAAAAAAGTTTGGATTCCCTAATACAGACATCAGATTTCAGGTGTTAAGACTCATTGCCGTGTCTCATGGGGAAACTTTCAGCCAGGCTTCCCCTTTTTAATAAGGTAGTTTCTACGCCGATTTTTTTTTCGATTCTAAACCCAATCACCCCGTTTGCAAGCAGGTTGAACGTTACTAAGAACAACCAACAATCCGAGATGGTTTTTAATGTCCTATATGAAGACTGCTTTTCTTTTGTTAAAAATCTTCAATTATTTTTTTCCACAACAAAAGTAAACCGGGGAAATCACTCTATATCTAACCCCAACCGTCAGATTGGCCTGAAATTTTTACTACAAGAAGATGTCACTACCAACTGCCTTCTATAAAAATTTCAGCTTGATAAGTTGTGCCATTAATTTTAAAAAAAATAGTGATAGGTTTATTACACAAAAAAGTATAATTATTCCACAACAAACGTAAAACGGGGAAATCACTCTATCTCAAACAACAAACATCAGATTGGCCTGAAATTTTTTCTAGAAGTAGAAGTCATTACCAACTGCCTTCTGTGAAAATTTCAGCTTGATGAGTTGTGCCGTTAATTTTTAAAAAAATAGTGATCGGTTTATTACACAAAAAAGTATAATTATTCCACAACAAACGTAAAACGGGGAAATCACTCTATCTCAAACAACAAACATCAGATTGGCCTGAAATTTTTTCTACAAGTAGAAGTCATTACCAACTGCCTTCTGTGAAAATTTCAGCTTGATGAGTTGTGCCGTTAATTTTTAAAAAAATAGTGATCGGTTTATTACACAAAAAAGTATAATTATTCCACAACAAACGTAAAACGGGGAAATCACTCTATCTCAAACAACAAACATCAGATTGTCCTGAAATTTTTTCTACAAGTAGAGGTCACTACCAACTGCCTTCTGTGAAAATTTTAGCTTGATTTGTTGTGCCGTTAAGTAAAAAAAATCGTAATAGATTTATTACACAACAGTAAAACAGGCAAATCGCTCTATCTCTAACCCCAACCTTCAGATTGGCCTGAAATTGTTTCTACAAGTAGAAATTATTGCAAACTCAACCATTATGGAGTAGTCATTACAAAACGCAAAAAAAAAAAAAAAAAAAAAAAAAAAAAAGTTTGGATTCCCTAATACAGACATCAGATTTCAGGTGTTAAGACTCATTGCCGTGTCTCATGGGGAAACTTTCAGCCAGGCTTCCCCTTTTTAATAAGGTAGTTTCTACGCCGATTTTTTTTTCGATTCTAAACCCAATCACCCCGTTTGCAAGCAGGTTGAACGTTACTAAGAACAACCAACAATCCGAGATGGTTTTTAATGTCCTATATGAAGACTGCTTTTCTTTTGTTAAAAATCTTCAATTATTTTTTTCCACAACAAAAGTAAACCGGGGAAATCACTCTATCTCTAAACCCAACCGTCAGATTGGCCTGAAATTTTTTCTACAAGAAGATGTCATTACCAACTGCCTTCTATAAAAATTTCAGCTTGATAAGTTGTGCCATTAATTTTTAAAAAATAGTGATAAGTTTATAACACAAAAAAGTATAATTATTTCACAACAAACGTAAAACGGGGAAATCACTCTATCTCAAACAACAAACATCAGATTGGCCTGAAATTTTTTCTACAAGTAGAAGTCATTACCAACTGCCTGCTGTAAAATTTCAGCTTGATGAGTTGTGCCGTTAATTTAAAAAAAATAGTGATAGGTTTTTTACACAAAAAAGTATAATTATTCCACAATAAACGTTAAACGGGGAAATCACTCTATCTCAAACAACAAGCATTAGATTGTCCTGAAATTTTTTATACAAGTAGAGGTCACTACCAACTGCCTTCTGTGAAAATTTTAGCTTGATGAGTTGTGCCGTTAAGTAAAAAAAATCGTAATAGATTTATTACACAACAGTAAAACAGGCAAATCGCTCTATCTCTAACCCCAACCTTCAGATTGGCCTGAAATTGTTTCTACAAGTAGAAATTATTGCAAACTCAACCATTATGGAGTAGTCACTACAAAGCGCAAAAAAAAAAAAAAAAAAAAAAAAGTTCGGATTCCCTAACACAGACATCAGATTTCAGGTGTTAAGACTCATTGCCGTGTCTCATGGGGAAACTTTGAGCCAGGCTTCCCCTTTTTAATAAGGTAGTTTCTACGCCGATTTTTTTTTCGATTCTAAACCCAATCACCCCGTTTGCAAGCAGGTTGAACGTTACTAAGAACAACCAACAATCCGAGATGGTTTTTAATGTCCTATATGAAGACTGCTTTTCTTTTGTTAAAAATCTTCAATTATTTTTTTCCACAACAAAAGTAAACCGGGGAAATCACTCTATATCTAACCCCAACCGTCAGATTGGCCTGAAATTTTTACTACAAGAAGATGTCACTACCAACTGCCTTCTATAAAAATTTCAGCTTGATAAGTTGTGCCATTAATTTTTAAAAAAATAGTGATAGGTTTATTACACAAAAAAGTATAATTATTCCACAACAAACGTAAAACGGGGAAATCACTCTATCTCAAACAACAAACATCAGATTGGCCTGAAATTTTTTCTAGAAGTAGAAGTCATTACCAACTGCCTTCTGTGAAAATTTCAGCTTGATGAGTTGTGCCGTTAATTTTTAAAAAAATAGTGATCGGTTTATTACACAAAAAAGTATAATTATTCCACAACAAACGTAAAACGGGGAAATCACTCTATCTCAAACAACAAACATCAGATTGGCCTGAAATTTTTTCTACAAGTAGAAGTCATTACCAACTGCCTTCTGTGAAAATTTCAGCTTGATGAGTTGTGCCGTTAATTTTTAAAAAAATAGTGATCGGTTTATTACACAAAAAAGTATAATTATTCCACAACAAACGTAAAACGGGGAAATCACTCTATCTCAAACAACAAACATCAGATTGGCCTGAAATTTTTTCTACAAGTATAAGTCATTACCAACTGCCTTCTGTGAAAATTTCAGCTTGATGAGTTGTGCCGTTAATTTTTAAAAAATAGTGATAGGTTTATTACACAAAAAAGTATAATTATTCCACAACAAACGTAAAACGGGGAAATCACTCTATCTCAAACAACAAACATCAGATTGGCCTGAAATTTTTTCTACAAGTAGAAGTCATTACCAACTGCCTTCTGTGAAAATTTCAGCTTGATGAGTTGTGCCGTTAATTTTAAAAAAAATAGTGATCGGTTTATTACACAAAAAAGTATAATTATTCCACAACAAACGTAAAACGGGGAAATCACTCTATCTCAAACAACAAACATCAGATTGGCCTGAAATTTTTTCTACAAGTAGAAGTCATTACCAACTGCCTTCTGTGAAAATTTCAGCTTGATGAGTTGTGCCGTTAATTTTTAAAAAAATAGTGATCGGTTTATTACACAAAAAAGTATAATTATTCCACAACAAACGTAAAACGGGGAAATCACTCTATCTCAAACAACAAACATCAGATTGGCCTGAAATTTTTTCTACAAGTAGAAGTCATTACCAACTGCCTTCTGTGAAAATTTCAGCTTGATGAGTTGTGCCGTTAATTTTTAAAAAATAGTGATAGGTTTATTACACAAAAAAGTATAATTATTCCACAACAAACGTAAAACGGGGAAATCACTCTATCTCAAACAACAAACATCAGATTGGCCTGAAATTTTTTCTACAAGTAGAAGTCATTACCAACTGCCTTCTGTGAAAATTTCAGCTTGATAAGTTGTGCCGTTAATTTTTAAAAAATAGTGATCGGTTTATTACACAAAAAAGTATAATTATTCCACAACAAACGTAAAACGGGGAAATCACTCTATCTCAAACAACAAACATCAGATTGGCCTGAAATTTTTTCTACAAGTAGAAGTCATTACCAACTGCCTTCTGTGAAAATTTCAGCTTGATGAGTTGTGCCGTTAATTTAAAAAAAAAATAGTGATCGGTTTATTACACAAAAAAGTATAATTATTCCACAACAAACGTAAAACGGGGAAATCACTCTATCTCAAACAACAAACATCAGATTGGCCTGAAATTTTTTCTACAAGTAGAAGTCATTACCAACTGCCTTCTGTGAAAATTTCAGCTTGATGAGTTGTGTCGTTAATTTTTAAAAAATAGTGATAGGTTTATTACACAAAAAAGTATAATTATTCCACAACAAACGTAAAACGGGGAAATCACTCTATCTCAAACAACAAACATCAGATTGGCCTGAAATTTTTTCTACAAGTAGAAGTCATTACCAACTGCCTTCTGTGAAAATTTCAGCTTGATAAGTTGTGCCGTTAATTTTTAAAAAATAGTGATCGGTTTATTACACAAAAAAGTATAATTATTCCACAACAAACTTAAAACGGGGAAATCACTCTATCTCAAACAACAAACATCAGATTGGCCTGAAATTTTTTCTACAAGTAGAGGTCACTACCAACTGCCTGCTGTAAAAATTTCAGCTTGATGAGTTGTGCCGTTAATTTTTTTAAAATAGTGATAGGTTTATTACACAAAAAAGTATAATTATTCCACAACAAACGTAAAACGGGGAAATCACTCTATCTCAAACAACAAGCATTAGATTGTCCTGAATTTTTTTCTACAAGTAGAGGTCACTACCAACTGCCTGCTGTAAAAATTTCAGCTTGATGAGTTGTGCCGTTAATTTTTAAAAAATAGTGATAGGTTTATTACACAAAAAAGTATAATTATTCCACAACAAACGTAAAATGGGGAAATCACTCTATCTCAAACAACAAACATCAAATTGGCCCGAAATTTTTTCTACAAGTAGAAGTCATTACCAACTGCCTGCTGTAAAAATTTCAGCTTGATGAGTTGTGCCGTTAATTTTAAAAAAATAGTGATAGGTTTTTTACACAAAAAAGTATAATTATTCCACAATAAACGTTAAACGGGGAAATCACTCTATCTCAAACAACAAGCATTAGATTGTCCTGAAATTTGTTATACAAGTAGAGGTCACTACCAACTGCCTTCTGTGAAAATTTTAGCTTGATGAGTTGTGCCGTTAAGTAAAAAAAATCGTAATAGATTTATTACACAACAGTAAAACAGGCAAATCGCTCTATCTCTAACCCCAACCTTCAGATTGGCCTGAAATTGTTTCTACAAGTAGAAATTATTGCAAACTCAACCATTATGGAGTAGTCACTACAAAGCGCAAAAAAAAAAAAAAAAAAAAAAGTTCGGATTCCCTAACACAGACATCAGATTTCAGGTGTTAAGACTCATTGCCGTGTCTCATGGGGAAACTTTGAGCCAGGCTTCCCCTTTTTAATAAGGTAGTTTCTACGCCGATTTTTTTTTCGATTCTAAACCCAATCACCCCGTTTGCAAGCAGGTTGAACGTTACTAAGAACAACCAACAATCCGAGATGGTTTTTAATGTCCTATATGAAGACTGCTTTTCTTTTGTTAAAAATCTTCAATTATTTTTTTCCACAACAAAAGTAAACCGGGGAAATCACTCTATATCTAACCCCAACCGTCAGATTGGCCTGAAATTTTTACTACAAGAAGATGTCATTACCAACTGCCTTCTATAAAAATTTCAGCTTGATAAGTTGTGCCATTAATTTTTAAAAAAATAGTGATAAGTTTATAACACAAAAAAGTATAATTATTCCACAACAAACGTAAAACGGGGAAATCACTCTATCTCAAACAACAAACATCAGATTGGCCTGAAATTTTTTCTACAAGTAGAAGTCATTACCAACTGCCTGCTGTAAAAATTTCAGCTTGATGAGTTGTGCCGTTAATTTTTAAAAAATAGTGATAGGTTTATTACACAAAAAAGTATAATTATTCCACAACAAACGTAAAACGGGGAAATCACTCTATCTCAAACAACAAGCATTAGATTGTCCTGAAATTTTTTCTACAAGTAGAGGTCACTACCAACTGCCTGCTGTAAAAATTTCAGCTTGATGAGTTGTGCCGTTAATTTTTAAAAAATAGTGATAGGTTTATTACACAAAAAAGTATAATTATTCCACAACAAACGTAAAACGGGGAAATCACTCTATCTCAAACAACAAGCATTAGATTGTCCTGAAATTTTTTCTACAAGTAGAGGTCACTACCAACTGCCTGCTGTAAAAATTTCAGCTTGATGAGTTGTGCCGTTAATTTTTAAAAAATAGTGATAGGTTTATAACACAAAAAAGTATAATTATTCCACAACAAACGTAAAATGGGGAAATCACTCTATCTCAAACAACAAACATCAGATTGGCCTGAAATTTTTTCTACAAGTAGAAGTCATTACCAACTGCCTGCTGTAAAAATTTCAGCTTGATGAGTTGTGCCGTTAATTTTTAAAAAATAGTGATAGGTTTATTACACAAAAAAGTATAATTATTCCACAACAAACGTAAAATGGGGAAATCACTCTATCTCAAACAACAAACATCAGATTGGCCTGAAATTTTTTCTACAAGTAGAAGTCATTACCAACTGCCTACTGTAAAAATTTCAGCTTGATGAGTTGTGCCGTTAATTTTTAAAAAATAGTGATAGGTTTATTACACAAAAAAGTATAATTATTCCACAACAAACGTAAAACGGGGAAATCACTCTATCTCAAACAACAAGCATTAGATTGTCCTGAAATTTTTTCTACAAGTAGAGGTCACTACCAACTGCCTGCTGTAAAAATTTCAGCTTGATGAGTTGTGCCGTTAATTTTTAAAAAATAGTGATAGGTTTATAACACAAAAAAGTATAATTATTCCACAACAAACGTAAAATGGGGAAATCACTCTATCTCAAACAACAAACATCAGATTGGCCTGAAATTTTTTCTACAAGTAGAAGTCATTACCAACTGCCTACTGTAAAAATTTCAGCTTGATGAGTTGTGCCGTTAATTTTTAAAAAATAGTGATAGGTTTATTACACAAAAAAAGTATAATTATTCCACAACAAACGTTAAACGGGGAAATCACTCTATCTCAAACAACAAGCATTAGATTGTCCTGAAATTTTTTCTACAAGTAGAGGTCACTACCAACTGCCTTCTGTGAAAATTTTAGCTTGATGAGTTTTTTACACAAAAAAGTATAATTATTCCACAACAAACGTAAAACGGGGAAATCACTCTATCTCAAACAACAAACATCAGATTGGCCTGAAATTTTTTCTACAAGTAGAAGTCATTACCAACTGCCTGCTGTAAAAATTTCAGCTTGATGAGTTGTGCCGTTAATTTTTAAAAAATAGTGATAGGTTTATTACACAAAAAAGTATAATTATTCCACAACAAACGTAAAACGGGGAAATCACTCTATCTCAAACAACAAGCATTAGATTGTCCTGAAATTTTTTCTACAAGTAGAGGTCACTACCAACTGCCTGCTGTAAAAATTTCAGCTTGATGAGTTGTGCCGTTAATTTTTAAAAAATAGTGATAGGTTTATTACACAAAAAAGTATAATTATTCCACAACAAACGTAAAATGGGGAAATCACTCTATCTCAAACAACAAACATCAGATTGGCCTGAAATTTTTTCTACAAGTAGAAGTCATTACCAACTGCCTACTGTAAAAATTTCAGCTTGATGAGTTGTGCCGTTAATTTTTTAAAAATAGTGATAGGTTTATTACACAAAAAAGTATAATTATTCCACAACAAACGTAAAACGGGGAAATCACTCTATCTCAAACAACAAGCATTAGATTGTCCTGAAATTTTTTCTACAAGTAGAGGTCACTACCAACTGCCTGCTGTAAAAATTTCAGCTTGATGAGTTGTGCCGTTAATTTTTAAAAAATAGTGATAGGTTTATTACACAAAAAAGTATAATTATTCCACAATAAACGTTAAACGGGGAAATCACTCTATCTCAAACAACAAGCATTAGATTGTCCTGAAATTTTTTCTACAAGTAGAGGTCACTACCAACTGCCTTCTGTGAAAATTTCAGCTTGATTTGTTGTACCGTTAAGTAAAAAAAAATCGTAATAGATTTATTACACAACAGTAAAACAGGCAAATCGCTCTATCTCTAACCCCAACCTTCAGATTGGCCTGAAATTGTTTCTACAAGTAGAAATTATTGCAAACTCAACCATTATGGAGTAGTCATTACAAAACGCAAAAAAAAAAAAAAAAAAAAAAAAAAAAAAAAAAGTTTGGATTCCCTAACACAGACATCAGATTTCAGGTGTTAAGACTCATTGCCGTGTCTCATGGGGAAACTTTCAGCCAGGCTTCCCCTTTTTAATAAGGTAGTTTCTACGCCGATTTTTTTTTCGATTCTAAACCCAATCACCCCGTTTGCAAGCAGGTTGAACGTTACTAAGAACAACCAACAATCCGAGATGGTTTTTAATGTCCTATATGAAGACTGCTTTTCTTTTGTTAAAAATCTTCAATTATTTTTTTCCACAACAAAAGTAAACCGGGGAAATCACTCTATATCTAACCCCAACCGTCAGATTGGCCTGAAATTTTTACTACAAGAAGATGTCATTACCAACTGCCTTCTATAAAAATTTCAGCTTGATAAGTTGTGCCATTAATTTTTAAAAAAATAGTGATAAGTTTATAACACAAAAAAGTATAATTATTCCACAACAAACGTAAAACGGGGAAATCACTCTATCTCAAACAACAAACATCAGATTGGCCTGAAATTTTTTCTACAAGTAGAAGTCATTACCAACTGCCTGCTGTAAAAATTTCAGCTTGATGAGTTGTGCCGTTAATTTTTAAAAAATAGTGATAGGTTTATTACACAAAAAAGTATAATTATTCCACAACAAACGTAAAACGGGGAAATCACTCTATCTCAAACAACAAGCATTAGATTGTCCTGAAATTTTTTCTACAAGTAGAGGTCACTACCAACTGCCTGCTGTAAAAATTTCAGCTTGATGAGTTGTGCCGTTAATTTTTAAAAAATAGTGATAGGTTTATTACACAAAAAAGTATAATTATTCCACAACAAACGTAAAATGGGGAAATCACTCTATCTCAAACAACAAACATCAGATTGGCCTGAAATTTTTTCTACAAGTAGAAGTCATTACCAACTGCCTACTGTAAAAATTTCAGCTTGATGAGTTGTGCCGTTAATTTTTAAAAAATAGTGATAGGTTTATTACACAAAAAAGTATAATTATTCCACAACAAACGTAAAACGGGGAAATCACTCTATCTCAAACAACAAGCATTAGATTGTCCTGAAATTTTTTCTACAAGTAGAGGTCACTACCAACTGCCTGCTGTAAAAATTTCAGCTTGATGAGTTGTGCCGTTAATTTTTAAAAAATAGTGATAGGTTTATAACACAAAAAAGTATAATTATTCCACAACAAACGTAAAATGGGGAAATCACTCTATCTCAAACAACAAACATCAGATTGGCCTGAAATTTTTTCTACAAGTAGAAGTCATTACCAACTGCCTACTGTAAAAATTTCAGCTTGATGAGTTGTGCCGTTAATTTTTAAAAAATAGTGATAGGTTTATTACACAAAAAAGTATAATTATTCCACAACAAACGTTAAACGGGGAAATCACTCTATCTCAAACAACAAGCATTAGATTGTCCTGAAATTTTTTCTACAAGTAGAGGTCACTACCAACTGCCTTCTGTGAAAATTTTAGCTTGATGAGTTTTTTACACAAAAAAGTATAATTATTCCACAACAAACGTAAAACGGGGAAATCACTCTATCTCAAACAACAAACATCAGATTGGCCTGAAATTTTTTCTACAAGTAGAAGTCATTACCAACTGCCTGCTGTAAAAATTTCAGCTTGATGAGTTGTGCCGTTAATTTTTAAAAAATAGTGATAGGTTTATTACACAAAAAAGTATAATTATTCCACAACAAACGTAAAACGGGGAAATCACTCTATCTCAAACAACAAGCATTAGATTGTCCTGAAATTTTTTCTACAAGTAGAGGTCACTACCAACTGCCTGCTGTAAAAATTTCAGCTTGATGAGTTGTGCCGTTAATTTTAAAAAAATAGTGATAGGTTTATTACACAAAAAAGTATAATTATTCCACAACAAACGTAAAATGGGGAAATCACTCTATCTCAAACAACAAACATCAGATTGGCCTGAAATTTTTTCTACAAGTAGAAGTCATTACCAACTGCCTACTGTAAAAATTTCAGCTTGATGAGTTGTGCCGTTAATTTTTTAAAAATAGTGATAGGTTTATTACACAAAAAAGTATAATTATTCCACAACAAACGTAAAACGGGGAAATCACTCTATCTCAAACAACAAGCATTAGATTGTCCTGAAATTTTTTCTACAAGTAGAAGTCATTACCAACTGCCTGCTATAAAAATTTCAGCTTGATGAGTTGTGCCGTTAATTTTTAAAAAATAGTGATAGGTTTATTACACAAAAAAGTATAATTATTCCACAATAAACGTTAAACGGGGAAATCACTCTATCTCAAACAACAAGCATTAGATTGTCCTGAAATTTTTTCTACAAGTAGAGGTCACTACCAACTGCCTTCTGTGAAAATTTTAGCTTGATGAGTTGTGCCGTTAAGTAAAAAAAAATCGTAATAGATTTATTACACAACAGTAAAACAGGCAAATCGCTCTATCTCTAACCCCAACCTTCAGATTGGCCTGAAATTGTTTCTACAAGTAGAAATTATTGCAAACTCAACCATTATGGAGTAGTCACTACAAAACGCAAAAAAAAAAAAAAAAAAAAAAAAAAAAAAAAAAAAAAAAAAAAAAATGGATTCCCTAACACAGACATCAGATTTCAGGTGTTAAGACTCATTGCCGTGTCTCATGGGGAAACTTTCAGCTAGGCTTCCCCTTTTTAATAAGGTAGTTTCTACGCCGATTTTTTTTTCGATTCTAAGCCCAATCACCCCGTTTGCAAGCAGGTTGAACGTTACTAAGAACAACCAACAATCCGAGATGGTTTTTAATGTCCTATATGAAGACTGCTTTTCTTTTGTTAAAAATCTTCAATTATTTTTTTCCACAACAAAAGTAAACCGGGGAAATCACTCTATCTCTAAACCCAACCGTCAGATTGGCCTGAAATTTTTTCTACAAGAAGATGTCATTACCAACTGCCTTCTATAAAAATTTCAGCTTGATAAGTTGTGCCATTAATTTTTAAAAAATAGTGATAAGTTTATAACACAAAAAAGTATAATTATTTCACAACAAACGTAAAACGGGGAAATCACTCTATCTCAAACAACAAACATCAGATTGGCCTGAAATTTTTTCTACAAGTAGAAGTCATTACCAACTGCCTTCTGTGAAAATTTCAGCTTGATGAGTTGTGCCGTTAATTTTTAAAAAATAGTGATAGGTTTATTACACAAAAAAGTATAATTATTCCACAACAAACGTAAAATGGGGAAATCACTCTATCTCAAACAACAAACATCAGATTGGCCTGAAATTTTTTCTACAAGTAGAAGTCATTACCAACTGCCTACTGTAAAAATTTCAGCTTGATGAGTTGTGCCGTTAATTTTTTTAAAATAGTGATAGGTTTATTACACAAAAAAGTATAATTATTCCACAATAAACGTAAAACGGGGAAATCACTCTATCTCAAACAACAAGCATTAGATTGTCCTGAAATTTTTTCTACAAGTAGAAGTCATTACCAACTGCCTGCTATAAAAATTTCAGCTTGATGAGTTGTGCCGTTAATTTTTAAAAAATAGTGATCGGTTTATTACACAAAAAAGTATAATTATTCCACAACAAACTTAAAACGGGGAAATCACTCTATCTCAAACAACAAACATCAGATTGGCCTGAAATTTTTTCTACAAGTAGAGGTCACTACCAACTGCCTGCTGTAAAAATTTCAGCTTGATGAGTTGTGCCGTTAATTTTTAAAAAATAGTGATAGGTTTATTACACAAAAAAGTATAATTATTCCACAACAAACGTAAAACGGGGAAATCACTCTATCTCAAACAACAAGCATTAGATTGTCCTGAAATTTTTTCTACAAGTAGAGGTCACTACCAACTGCCTGCTGTAAAAATTTCAGCTTGATGAGTTGTGCCGTTAATTTTTAAAAAATAGTGATAGGTTTATTACACAAAAAAGTATAATTATTCCACAACAAACGTAAAATGGGGAAATCACTCTATCTCAAACAACAAACATCAGATTGGCCTGAAATTTTTTCTACAAGTAGAAGTCATTACCAACTGCCTGCTGTAAAAATTTCAGCTTGATGAGTTGTGCCGTTAATTTTTAAAAAATAGTGATAGGTTTTTTACACAAAAAAGTATAATTATTCCACAATAAACGTTAAACGGGGAAATCACTCTATCTCAAACAACAAGCATTAGATTGTCCTGAAATTTTTTCTACAAGTAGAGGTCACTACCAACTGCCTTCTGTGAAAATTTTAGCTTGATTTGTTGTGCCGTTAAGTAAAAAAAATCGTAATAGATTTATTACACAACAGTAAAACAGGCAAATCGCTCTATCTCTAACCCCAACCTTCAGATTGGCCTGAAATTGTTTCTACAAGTAGAAATTATTGCAAACTCAACCATTATGGAGTAGTCATTACAAAACGCAAAAAAAAAAAAAAAAAAAAAAAAAAAAAGTTTGGATTCCCTAACACAGACATCAGATTTCAGGTGTTAAGACTCATTGCCGTGTCTCATGGGGAAACTTTCAGCCAGGCTTCCCCTTTTTAATAAGGTAGTTTCTACGCCGATTTTTTTTTCGATTCTAAACCCAATCACCCCGTTTGCAAGCAGGTTGAACGTTACTAAGAACAACCAACAATCCGAGATGGTTTTTAATGTCCTATATGAAGACTGCTTTTCTTTTGTTAAAAATCTTCAATTATTTTTTTCCACAACAAAAGTAAACCGGGGAAATCACTCTATCTCTAAACCCAACCGTCAGATTGGCCTGAAATTTTTTCTACAAGAAGATGTCATTACCAACTGCCTTCTATAAAAATTTCAGCTTGATAAGTTGTGCCATTAATTTTTAAAAAATAGTGATAAGTTTATAACACAAAAAAGTATAATTATTTCACAACAAACGTAAAACGGGGAAATCACTCTATCTCAAACAACAAACATCAGATTGGCCTGAAATTTTTTCTACAAGTAGAAGTCATTACCAACTGCCTTCTGTGAAAATTTCAGCTTGATGAGTTGTGCCGTTAATTTTTAAAAAATAGTGATAGGTTTATTACACAAAAAAGTATAATTATTCCACAACAAACGTAAAATGGGGAAATCACTCTATCTCAAACAACAAACATCAGATTGGCCTGAAATTTTTTCTACAAGTAGAAGTCATTACCAACTGCCTACTGTAAAAATTTCAGCTTGATGAGTTGTGCCGTTAATTTTTTTAAAATAGTGATAGGTTTATTACACAAAAAAGTATAATTATTCCACAATAAACGTAAAACGGGGAAATCACTCTATCTCAAACAACAAGCATTAGATTGTCCTGAAATTTTTTCTACAAGTAGAAGTCATTACCAACTGCCTGCTATAAAAATTTCAGCTTGATGAGTTGTGCCGTTAATTTTTAAAAAATAGTGATCGGTTTATTACACAAAAAAGTATAATTATTCCACAACAAACTTAAAACGGGGAAATCACTCTATCTCAAACAACAAACATCAGATTGGCCTGAAATTTTTTCTACAAGTAGAGGTCACTACCAACTGCCTGCTGTAAAAATTTCAGCTTGATGAGTTGTGCCGTTAATTTTTAAAAAATAGTGATAGGTTTATTACACAAAAAAGTATAATTATTCCACAACAAACGTAAAACGGGGAAATCACTCTATCTCAAACAACAAGCATTAGATTGTCCTGAAATTTTTTCTACAAGTAGAGGTCACTACCAACTGCCTGCTGTAAAAATTTCAGCTTGATGAGTTGTGCCGTTAATTTTTAAAAAATAGTGATAGGTTTATTACACAAAAAAGTATAATTATTCCACAACAAACGTAAAATGGGGAAATCACTCTATCTCAAACAACAAACATCAGATTGGCCTGAAATTTTTTCTACAAGTAGAAGTCATTACCAACTGCCTGCTGTAAAAATTTCAGCTTGATGAGTTGTGCCGTTAATTTTTAAAAAATAGTGATAGGTTTATTACACAAAAAAGTATAATTATTCCACAACAAACGTAAAACGGGGAAATCACTCTATCTCAAACAACAAGCATTAGATTGTCCTGAATTTTTTTCTACAAGTAGAGGTCACTACCAACTGCCTGCTGTAAAAATTTCAGCTTGATGAGTTGTGCCGTTAATTTTTAAAAAATCGTAATAGATTTATTACACAACAGTAAAACAGGCAAATCGCTCTATCTCTAACCCCAACCTTCAGATTGGCCTGAAATTGTTTCTACAAGTAGAAATTATTGCAAACTCAACCATTATGGAGTAGTCATTACAAAACGCAAAAAAAAAAAAAAAAAAAAAAAAAAAAAAAAGTTTGGATTCCCTAACACAGACATCAGATTTCAGGTGTTAAGACTCATTGCCGTGTCTCATGGGGAAACTTTCAGCCAGGCTTCCCCTTTTTAATAAGGTAGTTTCTACGCCGATTTTTTTTTCGATTCTAAATCCAATCACCCCGTTTGCAAGCAGGTTGAACGTTACTAAGAACAACCAACAATCCGAGATGGTTTTTAATGTCCTATATGAAGACTGCTTTTCTTTTGTTAAAAATCTTCAATTATTTTTTTCCACAACAAAAGTAAACCGGGGAAATCACTCTATCTCTAAACCCAACCGTCAGATTGGCCTGAAATTTTTTCTACAAGAAGATGTCATTACCAACTGCCTTCTATAAAAATTTCAGCTTGATAAGTTGTGCCATTAATTTTTAAAAAATAGTGATAAGTTTATAACACAAAAAAGTATAATTATTTCACAACAAACGTAAAACGGGGAAATCACTCTATCTCAAACAACAAACATCAGATTGGCCTGAAATTTTTTCTACAAGTAGAAGTCATTACCAACTGCCTGCTGTAAAATTTCAGCTTGATGAGTTGTGCCGTTAATTTAAAAAAAATAGTGATAGGTTTTTTACACAAAAAAGTATAATTATTCCACAATAAACGTTAAACGGGGAAATCACTCTATCTCAAACAACAAGCATTAGATTGTCCTGAAATTTTTTATACAAGTAGAGGTCACTACCAACTGCCTTCTGTGAAAATTTTAGCTTGATGAGTTGTGCCGTTAAGTAAAAAAAATCGTAATAGATTTATTACACAACAGTAAAACAGGCAAATCGCTCTATCTCTAACCCCAACCTTCAGATTGGCCTGAAATTGTTTCTACAAGTAGAAATTATTGCAAACTCAACCATTATGGAGTAGTCACTACAAAGCGCAAAAAAAAAAAAAAAAAAAAAAAAAAGTTCGGATTCCCTAACACAGACATCAGATTTCAGGTGTTAAGACTCATTGCCGTGTCTCATGGGGAAACTTTGAGCCAGGCTTCCCCTTTTTAATAAGGTAGTTTCTACGCCGATTTTTTTTTTCGATTCTAAACCCAATCACCCCGTTTGCAAGCAGGTTGAACGTTACTAAGAACAACCAACAATCCGAGATGGTTTTTAATGTCCTATATGAAGACTGCTTTTCTTTTGTTAAAAATCTTCAATTATTTTTTTCCACAACAAAAGTAAACCGGGGAAATCACTCTATATCTAACCCCAACCGTCAGATTGGCCTGAAATTTTTACTACAAGAAGATGTCACTACCAACTGCCTTCTATAAAAATTTCAGCTTGATAAGTTGTGCCATTAATTTTTAAAAAAATAGTGATAGGTTTATTACACAAAAAAGTATAATTATTCCACAACAAACGTAAAACGGGGAAATCACTCTATCTCAAACAACAAACATCAGATTGGCCTGAAATTTTTTCTACAAGTATAAGTCATTACCAACTGCCTTCTGTGAAAATTTCAGCTTGATGAGTTGTGCCGTTAATTTTTAAAAAATAGTGATAGGTTTATTACACAAAAAAGTATAATTATTCCACAACAAACGTAAAACGGGGAAATCACTCTATCTCAAACAACAAACATCAGATTGGCCTGAAATTTTTTCTACAAGTAGAAGTCATTACCAACTGCCTTCTGTGAAAATTTCAGCTTGATGAGTTGTGCCGTTAATTTTTAAAAAAATAGTGATCGGTTTATTACACAAAAAAGTATAATTATTCCACAACAAACGTAAAACGGGGAAATCACTCTATCTCAAACAACAAACATCAGATTGGCCTGAAATTTTTTCTACAAGTAGAAGTCATTACCAACTGCCTTCTGTGAAAATTTCAGCTTGATGAGTTGTGCCGTTAATTTTTAAAAAAATAGTGATCGGTTTATTACACAAAAAAGTATAATTATTCCACAACAAACGTAAAACGGGGAAATCACTCTATCTCAAACAACAAACATCAGATTGGCCTGAAATTTTTTCTACAAGTAGAAGTCATTACCAACTGCCTTCTGTGAAAATTTCAGCTTGATGAGTTGTGCCGTTAATTTTTAAAAAAATAGTGATCGGTTTATTACACAAAAAAGTATAATTATTCCACAACAAACGTAAAACGGGGAAATCACTCTATCTCAAACAACAAACATCAGATTGGCCTGAAATTTTTTCTACAAGTAGAAGTCATTACCAACTGCCTTCTGTGAAAATTTCAGCTTGATGAGTTGTGCCGTTAATTTTTAAAAAATAGTGATAGGTTTATTACACAAAAAAGTATAATTATTCCACAACAAACGTAAAACGGGGAAATCACTCTATCTCAAACAACAAACATCAGATTGGCCTGAAATTTTTTCTACAAGTAGAAGTCATTACCAACTGCCTTCTGTGAAAATTTCAGCTTGATAAGTTGTGCCGTTAATTTTTAAAAAATAGTGATCGGTTTATTACACAAAAAAGTATAATTATTCCACAACAAACTTAAAACGGGGAAATCACTCTATCTCAAACAACAAACATCAGATTGGCCTGAAATTTTTTCTACAAGTAGAGGTCACTACCAACTGCCTGCTGTAAAAATTTCAGCTTGATGAGTTGTGCCGTTAATTTTTTTAAAATAGTGATAGGTTTATTACACAAAAAAGTATAATTATTCCACAACAAACGTAAAACGGGGAAATCACTCTATCTCAAACAACAAGCATTAGATTGTCCTGAAATTTTTTCTACAAGTAGAGGTCACTACCAACTGCCTGCTGTAAAAATTTCAGCTTGATGAGTTGTGCCGTTAATTTTTAAAAAATAGTGATAGGTTTATTACACAAAAAAAAATAATTATTCCACAACAAACGTAAAATGGGGAAATCACTCTATCTCAAACAACAAACATCAGATTGGCCTGAAATTTTTTCTACAAGTAGAAGTCATTACCAACTGCCTGCTGTAGAAATTTCAGCTTGATGAGTTGTGCCGTTAATTTTAAAAAAATAGTGATAGGTTTTTTACACAAAAAAGTATAATTATTCCACAATAAACGTTAAACGGGGAAATCACTCTATCTCAAACAACAAGCATTAGATTGTCCTGAAATTTTTTATACAAGTAGAGGTCACTACCAACTGCCTTCTGTGAAAATTTTAGCTTGATGAGTTGTGCCGTTAAGTAAAAAAAATCGTAATAGATTTATTACACAACAGTAAAACAGGCAAATCGCTCTATCTCTAACCCCAACCTTCAGATTGGCCTGAAATTGTTTCTACAAGTAGAAATTATTGCAAACTCAACCATTATGGAGTAGTCACTACAAAGCGCAAAAAAAAAAAAAAAAAAAAAAAGTTCGGATTCCCTAACACAGACATCAGATTTCAGGTGTTAAGACTCATTGCCGTGTCTCATGGGGAAACTTTGAGCCAGGCTTCCCCTTTTTAATAAGGTAGTTTCTACGCCGATTTTTTTTTTCGATTCTAAACCCAATCACCCCGTTTGCAAGCAGGTTGAACGTTACTAAGAACAACCAACAATCCGAGATGGTTTTTAATGTCCTATATGAAGACTGCTTTTCTTTTGTTAAAAATCTTCAATTATTTTTTTCCACAACAAAAGTAAACCGGGGAAATCACTCTATATCTAACCCCAACCGTCAGATTGGCCTGAAATTTTTACTACAAGAAGATGTCACTACCAACTGCCTTCTATAAAAATTTCAGCTTGATAAGTTGTGCCATTAATTTTTTAAAAAATAGTGATAGGTTTATTACACAAAAAAGTATAATTATTCCACAACAAACGTAAAACGGGGAAATCACTCTATCTCAAACAACAAACATCAGATTGGCCTGAAATTTTTTCTAGAAGTAGAAGTCATTACCAACTGCCTTCTGTGAAAATTTCAGCTTGATGAGTTGTGCCGTTAATTTTTAAAAAAATAGTGATCGGTTTATTACACAAAAAAGTATAATTATTCCACAACAAACGTAAAACGGGGAAATCACTCTATCTCAAACAACAAACATCAGATTGGCCTGAAATTTTTTCTACAAGTAGAAGTCATTACCAACTGCCTTCTGTGAAAATTTCAGCTTGATGAGTTGTGCCGTTAATTTTTAAAAAAATAGTGATCGGTTTATTACACAAAAAAGTATAATTATTCCACAACAAACGTAAAACGGGGAAATCACTCTATCTCAAACAACAAACATCAGATTGGCCTGAATTTTTTTCTACAAGTAGAAGTCATTACCAACTGCCTTCTGTGAAAATTTCAGCTTGATGAGTTGTGCCGTTAATTTTTAAAAAATAGTGATAGGTTTATTACACAAAAAAAAATAATTATTCCACAACAAACGTAAAATGGGGAAATCACTCTATCTCAAACAACAAACATCAGATTGGCCTGAAATTTTTTCTACAAGTAGAAGTCATTACCAACTGCCTGCTGTAGAAATTTCAGCTTGATGAGTTGTGCCGTTAATTTTAAAAAAATAGTGATAGGTTTTTTACACAAAAAAGTATAATTATTCCACAATAAACGTTAAACGGGGAAATCACTCTATCTCAAACAACAAGCATTAGATTGTCCTGAAATTTTTTATACAAGTAGAGGTCACTACCAACTGCCTTCTGTGAAAATTTTAGCTTGATGAGTTGTGCCGTTAAGTAAAAAAAATCGTAATAGATTTATTACACAACAGTAAAACAGGCAAATCGCTCTATCTCTAACCCCAACCTTCAGATTGGCCTGAAATTGTTTCTACAAGTAGAAATTATTGCAAACTCAACCATTATGGAGTAGTCATTACAAAACGCAAAAAAAAAAAAAAAAAAAAAAAAAAAAAAGTTTGGATTCCCTAACACAGACATCAGATTTCAGGTGTTAAGACTCATTGCCGTGTCTCATGGGGAAACTTTCAGCCAGGCTTCCCCTTTTTAATAAGGTAGTTTCTACGCCGATTTTTTTTTCGATTCTAAATCCAATCACCCCGTTTGCAAGCAGGTTGAACGTTACTAAGAACAACCAACAATCCGAGATGGTTTTTAATGTCCTATATGAAGACTGCTTTTCTTTTGTTAAAAATCTTCAATTATTTTTTTCCACAACAAAAGTAAACCGGGGAAATCACTCTATCTCTAAACCCAACCGTCAGATTGGCCTGAAATTTTTTCTACAAGAAGATGTCATTACCAACTGCCTTCTATAAAAATTTCAGCTTGATAAGTTGTGCCATTAATTTTTAAAAAATAGTGATAAGTTTATAACACAAAAAAGTATAATTATTTCACAACAAACGTAAAACGGGGAAATCACTCTATCTCAAACAACAAACATCAGATTGGCCTGAAATTTTTTCTACAAGTAGAAGTCATTACCAACTGCCTGCTGTAAAATTTCAGCTTGATGAGTTGTGCCGTTAATTTAAAAAAAATAGTGATAGGTTTTTTACACAAAAAAGTATAATTATTCCACAATAAACGTTAAACGGGGAAATCACTCTATCTCAAACAACAAGCATTAGATTGTCCTGAAATTTTTTATACAAGTAGAGGTCACTACCAACTGCCTTCTGTGAAAATTTTAGCTTGATGAGTTGTGCCGTTAAGTAAAAAAAATCGTAATAGATTTATTACACAACAGTAAAACAGGCAAATCGCTCTATCTCTAACCCCAACCTTCAGATTGGCCTGAAATTGTTTCTACAAGTAGAAATTATTGCAAACTCAACCATTATGGAGTAGTCACTACAAAGCGCAAAAAAAAAAAAAAAAAAAAGTTCGGATTCCCTAACACAGACATCAGATTTCAGGTGTTAAGACTCATTGCCGTGTCTCATGGGGAAACTTTGAGCCAGGCTTCCCCTTTTTAATAAGGTAGTTTCTACGCCGATTTTTTTTTTCGATTCTAAACCCAATCACCCCGTTTGCAAGCAGGTTGAACGTTACTAAGAACAACCAACAATCCGAGATGGTTTTTAATGTCCTATATGAAGACTGCTTTTCTTTTGTTAAAAATCTTCAATTATTTTTTTCCACAACAAAAGTAAACCGGGGAAATCACTCTATATCTAACCCCAACCGTCAGATTGGCCTGAAATTTTTACTACAAGAAGATGTCACTACCAACTGCCTTCTATAAAAATTTCAGCTTGATAAGTTGTGCCATTAATTTTTAAAAAAATAGTGATAGGTTTATTACACAAAAAAGTATAATTATTCCACAACAAACGTAAAACGGGGAAATCACTCTATCTCAAACAACAAACATCAGATTGGCCTGAAATTTTTTCTACAAGTAGAAGTCATTACCAACTGCCTTCTGTGAAAATTTCAGCTTGATGAGTTGTGCCGTTAATTTTTAAAAAATAGTGATCGGTTTATTACACAAAAAAGTATAATTATTCCACAACAAACGTAAAACGGGGAAATCACTCTATCTCAAACAACAAACATCAGATTGGCCTGAAATTTTTTCTACAAGTAGAAGTCATTACCAACTGCCTTCTGTGAAAATTTCAGCTTGATGAGTTGTGCCGTTAATTTTTAAAAAATAGTGATAGGTTTATTACACAAAAAAGTATAATTATTCCACAACAAACGTAAAACGGGGAAATCACTCTATCTCAAACAACAAACATCAGATTGGCCTGAAATTTTTTCTACAAGTAGAAGTCATTACCAACTGCCTTCTGTGAAAATTTCAGCTTGATGAGTTGTGCCGTTAATTTTTAAAAAAATAGTGATCGGTTTATTACACAAAAAAGTATAATTATTCCACAACAAACGTAAAACGGGGAAATCACTCTATCTCAAACAACAAACATCAGATTGGCCTGAAATTTTTTCTACAAGTAGAAGTCATTACCAACTGCCTTCTGTGAAAATTTCAGCTTGATGAGTTGTGCCGTTAATTTTTAAAAAAATAGTGATCGGTTTATTACACAAAAAAGTATAATTATTCCACAACAAACGTAAAACGGGGAAATCACTCTATCTCAAACAACAAACATCAGATTGGCCTGAAATTTTTTCTAGAAGTAGAAGTCATTACCAACTGCCTTCTGTGAAAATTTCAGCTTGATGAGTTGTGCCGTTAATTTTTAAAAAAATAGTGATCGGTTTATTACACAAAAAAGTATAATTATTCCACAACAAACGTAAAACGGGGAAATCACTCTATCTCAAACAACAAACATCAGATTGGCCTGAAATTTTTTCTACAAGTAGAAGTCATTACCAACTGCCTTCTGTGAAAATTTCAGCTTGATGAGTTGTGCCGTTAATTTTTAAAAAAATAGTGATCGGTTTATTACACAAAAAAGTATAATTATTCCACAACAAACGTAAAACGGGGAAATCACTCTATCTCAAACAACAAACATCAGATTGGCCTGAATTTTTTTCTACAAGTAGAAGTCATTACCAACTGCCTTCTGTGAAAATTTCAGCTTGATGAGTTGTGCCGTTAATTTTTAAAAAATAGTGATAGGTTTATTACACAAAAAAGTATAATTATTCCACAACAAACGTAAAACGGGGAAATCACTCTATCTCAAACAACAAACATCAGATTGGCCTGAAATTTTTTCTACAAGTAGAAGTCATTACCAACTGCCTTCTGTGAAAATTTCAGCTTGATGAGTTGTGCCGTTAAGTAAAAAAAATCGTAATAGATTTATTACACAACAGTAAAACAGGCAAATCGCTCTATCTCTAACCCCAACCTTCAGATTGGCCTGAAATTGTTTCTACAAGTAGAAATTATTGCAAACTCAACCATTATGGAGTAGTCATTACAAAACGCAAAAAAAAAAAAAAAAAAAAAAAAAAAAAAAAAAAAGTTTGGATTCCTTAACACAGACATCAGATTTCAGGTGTTAAGACTCATTGCCGTGTCTCATGGGGAAACTTTCAGCCAGGCTTCCCCTTTTTAATAAGGTAGTTTCTACGCCGATTTTTTTTTTCGATTCTAAATCCAATCACCCCGTTTGCAAGCAGGTTGAACGTTACTAAGAACAACCAACAATCCGAGATGGTTTTTAATGTCCTATATGAAGACTGCTTTTCTTTTGTTAAAAATCTTCAATTATTTTTTTCCACAACAAAAGTAAACCGGGGAAATCACTCTATCTCTAAACCCAACCGTCAGATTGGCCTGAAATTTTTTCTACAAGAAGATGTCATTACCAACTGCCTTCTATAAAAATTTCAGCTTGATAAGTTGTGCCATTAATTTTTAAAAAATAGTGATAAGTTTATAACACAAAAAAGTATAATTATTTCACAACAAACGTAAAACGGGGAAATCACTCTATCTCAAACAACAAACATCAGATTGGCCTGAAATTTTTTCTACAAGTAGAAGTCATTACCAACTGCCTGCTGTAAAATTTCAGCTTGATGAGTTGTGCCGTTAATTTAAAAAAAATAGTGATAGGTTTTTTACACAAAAAAGTATAATTATTCCACAATAAACGTTAAACGGGGAAATCACTCTATCTCAAACAACAAGCATTAGATTGTCCTGAAATTTTTTATACAAGTAGAGGTCACTACCAACTGCCTTCTGTGAAAATTTTAGCTTGATGAGTTGTGCCGTTAAGTAAAAAAAATCGTAATAGATTTATTACACAACAGTAAAACAGGCAAATCGCTCTATCTCTAACCCCAACCTTCAGATTGGCCTGAAATTGTTTCTACAAGTAGAAATTATTGCAAACTCAACCATTATGGAGTAGTCACTACAAAGCGCAAAAAAAAAAAAAAAAAAAAAAAAAGTTCGGATTCCCTAACACAGACATCAGATTTCAGGTATTAAGACTCATTGCCGTGTCTCATGGGGAAACTTTGAGCCAGGCTTCCCCTTTTTAATAAGGTAGTTTCTACGCCGATTTTTTTTTTCGATTCTAAACCCAATCACCCCGTTTGCAAGCAGGTTGAACGTTACTAAGAACAACCAACAATCCGAGATGGTTTTTAATGTCCTATATGAAGACTGCTTTTCTTTTGTTAAAAATCTTCAATTATTTTTTTCCACAACAAAAGTAAACCGGGGAAATCACTCTATATCTAACCCCAACCGTCAGATTGGCCTGAAATTTTTACTACAAGAAGATGTCACTACCAACTGCCTTCTATAAAAATTTCAGCTTGATAAGTTGTGCCATTAATTTTTAAAAAAATAGTGATAGGTTTATTACACAAAAAAGTATAATTATTCCACAACAAACGTAAAACGGGGAAATCACTCTATCTCAAACAACAAACATCAGATTGGCCTGAAATTTTTTCTACAAGTAGAAGTCATTACCAACTGCCTTCTGTGAAAATTTCAGCTTGATGAGTTGTGCCGTTAATTTTTAAAAAATAGTGATCGGTTTATTACACAAAAAAGTATAATTATTCCACAACAAACGTAAAACGGGGAAATCACTCTATCTCAAACAACAAACATCAGATTGGCCTGAAATTTTTTCTACAAGTAGAAGTCATTACCAACTGCCTTCTGTGAAAATTTCAGCTTGATGAGTTGTGCCGTTAATTTTTAAAAAATAGTGATAGGTTTATTACACAAAAAAGTATAATTATTCCACAACAAACGTAAAACGGGGAAATCACTCTATCTCAAACAACAAACATCAGATTGGCCTGAAATTTTTTCTACAAGTAGAAGTCATTACCAACTGCCTTCTGTGAAAATTTCAGCTTGATGAGTTGTGCCGTTAATTTTTAAAAAAATAGTGATCGGTTTATTACACAAAAAAGTATAATTATTCCACAACAAACGTAAAACGGGGAAATCACTCTATCTCAAACAACAAACATCAGATTGGCCTGAAATTTTTTCTACAAGTAGAAGTCATTACCAACTGCCTTCTGTGAAAATTTCAGCTTGATGAGTTGTGCCGTTAATTTTTAAAAAAATAGTGATCGGTTTATTACACAAAAAAGTATAATTATTCCACAACAAACGTAAAACGGGGAAATCACTCTATCTCAAACAACAAACATCAGATTGGCCTGAAATTTTTTCTACAAGTAGAAGTCATTACCAACTGCCTTCTGTGAAAATTTCAGCTTGATGAGTTGTGCCGTTAATTTTTAAAAAAATAGTGATCGGTTTATTACACAAAAAAGTATAATTATTCCACAACAAACGTAAAACGGGGAAATCACTCTATCTCAAACAACAAACATCAGATTGGCCTGAATTTTTTTCTACAAGTAGAAGTCATTACCAACTGCCTTCTGTGAAAATTTCAGCTTGATGAGTTGTGCCGTTAATTTTTAAAAAATAGTGATAGGTTTATTACACAAAAAAGTATAATTATTCCACAACAAACGTAAAACGGGGAAATCACTCTATCTCAAACAACAAACATCAGATTGGCCTGAAATTTTTTCTACAAGTAGAGGTCACTACCAACTGCCTTCTGTGAAAATTTTAGCTTGATGAGTTGTGCCGTTAAGTAAAAAAAATCGTAATAGATTTATTACACAACAGTAAAACAGGCAAATCGCTCTATCTCTAACCCCAACCTTCAGATTGGCCTGAAATTGTTTCTACAAGTAGAAATTATTGCAAACTCAACCATTATGGAGTAGTCACTACAAAGCGCAAAAAAAAAAAAAAAAAAAAAGTTCGGATTCCCTAACACAGACATCAGATTTCAGGTGTTAAGACTCATTGCCGTGTCTCATGGGGAAACTTTGAGCCAGGCTTCCCCTTTTTAATAAGGTAGTTTCTACGCCGATTTTTTTTTTCGATTCTAAACCCAATCACCCCGTTTGCAAGCAGGTTGAACGTTACTAAGAACAACCAACAATCCGAGATGGTTTTTAATGTCCTATATGAAGACTGCTTTTCTTTTGTTAAAAATCTTCAATTATTTTTTTCCACAACAAAAGTAAACCGGGGAAATCACTCTATATCTAACCCCAACCGTCAGATTGGCCTGAAATTTTTACTACAAGAAGATGTCACTACCAACTGCCTTCTATAAAAATTTCAGCTTGATAAGTTGTGCCATTAATTTTAAAAAAAATAGTGATAGGTTTATTACACAAAAAAGTATAATTATTCCACAACAAACGTAAAACGGGGAAATCACTCTATCTCAAACAACAAACATCAGATTGGCCTGAAATTTTTTCTAGAAGTAGAAGTCATTACCAACTGCCTTCTGTGAAAATTTCAGCTTGATGAGTTGTGCCGTTAATTTTTAAAAAAATAGTGATCGGTTTATTACACAAAAAAGTATAATTATTCCACAACAAACGTAAAACGGGGAAATCACTCTATCTCAAACAACAAACATCAGATTGGCCTGAAATTTTTTCTACAAGTAGAAGTCATTACCAACTGCCTTCTGTGAAAATTTCAGCTTGATGAGTTGTGCCGTTAATTTTTAAAAAAATAGTGATCGGTTTATTACACAAAAAAGTATAATTATTCCACAACAAACGTAAAACGGGGAAATCACTCTATCTCAAACAACAAACATCAGATTGGCCTGAATTTTTTTCTACAAGTAGAAGTCATTACCAACTGCCTTCTGTGAAAATTTCAGCTTGATGAGTTGTGCCGTTAATTTTTAAAAAATAGTGATAGGTTTATTACACAAAAAAGTATAATTATTCCACAACAAACGTAAAACGGGGAAATCACTCTATCTCAAACAACAAACATCAGATTGGCCTGAAATTTTTTCTACAAGTAGAAGTCATTACCAACTGCCTTCTGTGAAAATTTCAGCTTGATGAGTTGTGCCGTTAATTTTTAAAAAAAATAGTGATCGGTTTATTACACAAAAAAGTATAATTATTCCACAACAAACGTAAAACGGGGAAATCACTCTATCTCAAACAACAAACATCAGATTGGCCTGAAATTTTTTCTACAAGTAGAAGTCATTACCAACTGCCTGCTGTAAAAATTTCAGCTTGATGAGTTGTGCCGTTAATTTTTAAAAAATAGTGATAGGTTTATTACACAAAAAAGTATAATTATTCCACAACAAACGTAAAACGGGGAAATCACTCTATCTCAAACAACAAGCATTAGATTGTCCTGAAATTTTTTCTACAAGTAGAGGTCACTACCAACTGCCTGCTGTAAAAATTTCAGCTTGATGAGTTGTGCCGTTAATTTTTAAAAAATAGTGATAGGTTTATTACACAAAAAAGTATAATTATTCCACAACAAACGTAAAATGGGGAAATCACTCTATCTCAAACAACAAACATCAGATTGGCCTGAAATTTTTTCTACAAGTAGAAGTCATTACCAACTGCCTACTGTAAAAATTTCAGCTTGATGAGTTGTGCCGTTAATTTTTAAAAAATAGTGATAGGTTTATTACACAAAAAAGTATAATTATTCCACAACAAACGTAAAACGGGGAAATCACTCTATCTCAAACAACAAGCATTAGATTGTCCTGAAATTTTTTCTACAAGTAGAGGTCACTACCAACTGCCTGCTGTAAAAATTTCAGCTTGATGAGTTGTGCCGTTAATTTTTAAAAAATAGTGATAGGTTTATAACACAAAAAAGTATAATTATTCCACAACAAACGTTAAATGGGGAAATCACTCTATCTCAAACAACAAACATCAGATTGGCCTGAAATTTTTTCTACAAGTAGAAGTCATTACCAACTGCCTACTGTAAAAATTTCAGCTTGATGAGTTGTGCCGTTAATTTTTAAAAAATAGTGATAGGTTTATTACACAAAAAAGTATAATTATTCCACAACAAACGTTAAACGGGGAAATCACTCTATCTCAAACAACAAGCATTAGATTGTCCTGAAATTTTTTCTACAAGTAGAGGTCACTACCAACTGCCTTCTGTGAAAATTTTAGCTTGATGAGTTTTTTACACAAAAAAGTATAATTATTCCACAACAAACGTAAAACGGGGAAATCACTCTATCTCAAACAACAAACATCAGATTGGCCTGAAATTTTTTCTACAAGTAGAAGTCATTACCAACTGCCTGCTGTAAAAATTTCAGCTTGATGAGTTGTGCCGTTAATTTTTAAAAAATAGTGATAGGTTTATTACACAAAAAAGTATAATTATTCCACAACAAACGTAAAACGGGGAAATCACTCTATCTCAAACAACAAGCATTAGATTGTCCTGAAATTTTTTCTACAAGTAGAAGTCATTACCAACTGCCTGCTATAAAAATTTCAGCTTGATGAGTTGTGCCGTTAATTTTTAAAAAATAGTGATAGGTTTATTACACAAAAAAGTATAATTATTCCACAATAAACGTTAAACGGGGAAATCACTCTATCTCAAACAACAAGCATTAGATTGTCCTGAAATTTTTTCTACAAGTAGAGGTCACTACCAACTGCCTTCTGTGAAAATTTTAGCTTGATGAGTTGTGCCGTTAAGTAAAAAAAAAATCGTAATAGATTTATTACACAACAGTAAAACAGGCAAATCGCTCTATCTCTAACCCCAACCTTCAGATTGGCCTGAAATTGTTTCTACAAGTAGAAATTATTGCAAACTCAACCATTATGGAGTAGTCACTACAAAACGCAAAAAAAAAAAAAAAAAAAAAAAAAAAAAAAAAAAAAAAAAAAAATGGATTCCCTAACACAGACATCAGATTTCAGGTGTTTAGACTCATTGCCGTGTCTCATGGGGAAACTTTCAGCTAGGCTTCCCCTTTTTAATAAGGTAGTTTCTACGCCGATTTTTTTTTCGATTCTAAGCCCAATCACCCCGTTTGCAAGCAGGTTGAACGTTACTAAGAACAACCAACAATCCGAGATGGTTTTTAATGTCCTATATGAAGACTGCTTTTCTTTTGTTAAAAATCTTCAATTATTTTTTTCCACAACAAAAGTAAACCGGGGAAATCACTCTATCTCTAACCCCAACCGTCAGATTGGCCTGAAATTTTTTCTACAAGAAGATGTCATTACCAACTGCCTTCTATAAAAATTTCAGCTTGATAAGTTGTGCCATTAATTTTTAAAAAATAGTGATAAGTTTATAACACAAAAAAGCATAATTATTTCACAACAAACGTAAAACGGGGAAATCACTCTATCTCAAACAACAAACATCAGATTGGCCTGAAATTTTTTCTACAAGTAGAAGTCATTACCAACTGCCTGCTATAAAAATTTCAGCTTGATGAGTTGTGCCGTTAATTTTTAAAAAATAGTGATAGGTTTTTTACACAAAAAAGTATAATTATTCCACAATAAACGTTAAACGGAGAAATCACTCTATCTCAAACAACAAGCATTAGATTGTCCTGAAATTTTTTCTACAAGTAGAGGTCACTACCAACTGCCTTCTGTGAAAATTTTAGCTTGATGAGTTGTGCCGTTAAGTAAAAAAAAATCGTAATAGATTTATTACACAACAGTAAAACAGGCAAATCGCTCTATCTCTAACCCCAACCTTCAGATTGGCCTGAAATTGTTTCTACAAGTAGAAATTATTGCAAACTCAACCATTATGGAGTAGTCACTACAAAACGCAAAAAAAAAAAAAAAAAAAAAAAAAAAAAAAAAAAAAAAAAAGTTTGGATTCCCTAACACAGACATCAGATTTCAGGTGTTAAGACTCATTGCCGTGTCTCATGGGGAAACTTTCAGCCAGGCTTCCCCTTTTTAATAAGGTAGTTTCTACGCCGATTTTTTTTTTCGATTCTAAACCCAATCACCCCGTTTGCAAGCAGGTTGAACGTTACTAAGAACAACGAACAATCCGAGATGGTTTTTAATGTCCTATATGAAGACTGCTTTTCTTTTGTTAAAAATCTTCAATTATTTTTTTCCACAACAAAAGTAAACCGGGGAAATCACTCTATATCTAACCCCAACCGTCAGATTGGCCTGAAATTTTTTCTACAAGAAGATGTCATTACCAACTGCCTTCTATAAAAATTTCAGCTTGATAAGTTGTGCCATTAATTTTTAAAAAAATAGTGATAGGTTTATTACACAAAAAAGTATAATTATTCCACAACAAACGAAAAACGGGGAAATCACTCTATCTCAAACAACAAACATCAGATTGGCCTGAAATTTTTTCTACAAGTAGAAGTCATTACCAACTGCCTTCTGTGAAAATTTCAGCTTGATGAGTTGTGCCGTTAATTTTAAAAAAAATAGTGATCGGTTTATTACACAAAAAAGTATAATTATTCCACAACAAACGTAAAACGGGGAAATCACTCTATCTCAAACAACAAATATCAGATTGGCCTGAAATTTTTTCTACAAGTAGAAGTCATTACCAACTGCCTTCTGTGAAAATTTCAGCTTGATGAGTTGTGCCGTTAATTTTAAAAAATAGTGATCGGTTTATTACACAAAAAGGTATAATTATTCCACAACAAACGTAAAACGGGGAAATCACTCTATCTCAAACAACAAACATCAGATTGGCCTGAAATTTTTTCTACAAGTAGAAGTCATTACCAACTGCCTTCTGTGAAAATTTCAGCTTGATGAGTTGTGCCGTTAATTTTTAAAAAATAGTGATCGGTTTTTTACACAAAAAAGTATAATTATTCCACAATAAACGTTAAACGGGGAAATCACTCTATCTCAAACAACAAGCATTAGATTGTCCTGAAATTTTTTCTACAAGTAGAGGTCACTACCAACTGCCTTCTGTGAAAATTTAAGCTTGATGAGTTGTGCCATTAAGTAAAAAAAAATCGTTATAGATTTATTACACAACAGTAAAACAGGCAAATCGCTCTATCTCTAACCCCAACCTTCAGATTGGCCTGAAATTGTTTCTACAAGTAGAAATTATTGCAAACTCAACCATTATGGAGTAGTCACTACAAAGCGCAAAAAAAAAAAAAAAAAAAAAAGTTCGGATTCCCTAACACAGACATCAGATTTCAGGTGTTAAGACTCATTGCCGTGTCTCATGGGGAAACTTTCAGCCAGGCTTCCCCTTTTTAATAAGGTAGTTTCTACGCCGATTTTTTTTTCGATTCTAAACCCAATCACCCCGTTTGCAAGCAGGTTGAACGTTACTAAGAACAACCAAAAATCCGAGATGGTTTTTAATGTCCTATATGAAGACTGCTTTTCTTTTGTTAAAAATCTTCAATTATTTTTTTCCACAACAAAAGTAAACCGGGGAAATCACTCTATATCTAACCCCAATCGTCAGATTGGCCTGAAATTTTTACTACAAGAAGATGTCACTACCAACTGCCTTCTATAAAAATTTCAGCTTGATAAGTTGAGCCATTAATTTTTAAAAAAATAGTGATAGGTTTATTACACAAAAAAGTATAATTATTCCACAACAAACGTAAAACGGGGAAATCACTCTATCTCAAACAACAAACATCAGATTGGCCTGAAATTTTTTCTACAAGTAGAAGTCATTACCAACTGCCTTCTGTGAAAATTTCAGCTTGATGAGTTGTGCCGTTAATTTTTAAAAAAATAGTGATCGGTTTATTACACAAAAAAGTATAATTATTCCACAACAAACGTAAAACGGGGAAATCACTCTATCTCAAACAACAAACATCAGATTGGCCTGAAATTTTTTCTACAAGTAGAAGTCATTACCAACTGCCTTCTGTGAAAATTTCAGCTTGATAAGTTGTGCCGTTAATTTTTAAAAAATAGTGATCGGTTTATTACACAAAAAAGTATAATTATTCCACAACAAACTTAAAACGGGGAAATCACTCTATCTCAAACAACAAACATCAGATTGGCCTGAAATTTTTTCTACAAGTAGAGGCACTACCAACTGCCTGCTGTAAAAATTTCAGCTTGATGAGTTGTGCCGTTAATTTTTAAAAAATAGTGATAGGTTTATTACACAAAAAAGTATAATTATTCCACAACAAACGTAAAACGGGGAAATCACTCTATCTCAAACAACAAACATCAGATTGGCCTGAAATTTTTTCTACAAGTAGAAGTCATTACCAACTGCCTTCTGTGAAAATTTCAGCTTGATAAGTTGTGCCGTTAATTTTTAAAAAATAGTGATCGGTTTATTACACAAAAAGTATAATTATTCCACAACAAACTTAAAACGGGGAAATCACTCTATCTCAAACAACAAACATCAGATTGGCCTGAAATTTTTTCTACAAGTAGAGGTCACTACCAACTGCCTGCTGTAAAAATTTCAGCTTGATGAGTTGTGCCGTTAATTTTTTTAAAATAGTGATAGGTTTATTACACAAAAAAGTATAATTATTCCACAACAAACGTAAAACGGGGAAATCACTCTATCTCAAACAACAAGCATTAGATTGTCCTGAAATTTTTTCTACAAGTAGAGGTCACTACCAACTGCCTGCTGTAAAAATTTCTGCTTGATGAGTTGTGCCGTTAATTTTTAAAAAATAGTGATAGGTTTATTACACAAAAAAGTATAATTATTCCACAACAAACGTAAAATGGGGAAATCACTCTATCTCAAACAACAAACATCAGATTGGCCTGAAATTTTTTCTACAAGTAGAAGTCATTACCAACTGCCTACTGTAAAAATTTCAGCTTGATGAGTTGTGCCGTTAATTTTTAAAAAATAGTGATAGGTTTATTACACAAAAAAGTATAATTATTCCACAACAAACGTAAAACGGGGAAATCACTCTATCTCAAACAACAAGCATTAGATTGTCCTGAAATTTTTTCTACAAGTAGAGGTCACTACCAACTGCCTGCTGTAAAAATTTCAGCTTGATGAGTTGTGCCGTTAATTTTTAAAAAATAGTGATAGGTTTATTACACAAAAAAGTATAATTATTCCACAACAAACGTAAAATGGGGAAATCACTCTATCTCAAACAACAAACATCAGATTGGCCTGAAATTTTTTCTACAAGTAGAAGTCATTACCAACTGCCTGCTGTAAAAATTTCAGCTTGATGAGTTGTGCCGTTAATTTAAAAAAAATAGTGATAGGTTTTTTACACAAAAAAGTATAATTATTCCACAATAAACGTTAAACGGGGAAATCACTCTATCTCAAACAACAAGCATTAGATTGTCCTGAAATTTTTTATACAAGTAGAGGTCACTACCAACTGCCTTCTGTGAAAATTTTAGCTTGATGAGTTGTGCCGTTAAGTAAAAAAAATCGTAATAGATTTATTACACAACAGTAAAACAGGCAAATCGCTCTATCTCTAACCCCAACCTTCAGATTGGCCTGAAATTGTTTCTACAAGTAGAAATTATTGCAAACTCAACCATTATGGAGTAGTCACTACAAAGCGCAAAAAAAAAAAAAAAAAAAAAGTTCGGATTCCCTAACACAGACATCAGATTTCAGGTGTTAAGACTCATTGCCGTGTCTCATGGGGAAACTTTGAGTCAGGCTTCCCCTTTTTAATAAGGTAGTTTCTACGCCGATTTTTTTTTTTTCGATTCTAAACCCAATCACCCCGTTTGCAAGCAGGTTGAACGTTACTAAGAACAACCAACAATCCGAGATGGTTTTTAATGTCCTATATGAAGACTGCTTTTCTTTTGTTAAAAATCTTCAATTATTTTTTTCCACAACAAAAGTAAACCGGGGAAATCACTCTATATCTAACCCCAACCGTCAGATTGGCCTGAAATTTTTACTACAAGAAGATGTCACTACCAACTGCCTTCTATAAAAATTTCAGCTTGATAAGTTGTGCCATTAATTTTTAAAAAAATAGTGATAGGTTTATTACACAAAAAAGTATAATTATTCCACAACAAACGTAAAACGGGGAAATCACTCTATCTCAAACAACAAACATCAGATTGGCCTGAAATTTTTTCTAGAAGTAGAAGTCATTACCAACTGCCTTCTGTGAAAATTTCAGCTTGATGAGTTGTGCCGTTAATTTTTAAAAAAAATAGTGATCGGTTTATTACACAAAAAAGTATAATTATTCCACAACAAACGTAAAACGGGGAAATCACTCTATCTCAAACAACAAACATCAGATTGGCCTGAAATTTTTTCTACAAGTAGAAGTCATTACCAACTGCCTTCTGTGAAAATTTCAGCTTGATGAGTTGTGCCGTTAATTTTTAAAAAAATAGTGATCGGTTTATTACACAAAAAAGTATAATTATTCCACAACAAACGTAAAACGGGGAAATCACTCTATCTCAAACAACAAACATCAGATTGGCCTGAAATTTTTTCTACAAGTAGAAGTCATTACCAACTGCCTTCTGTGAAAATTTCAGCTTGATGTGTTGTGCCGTTAATTTTTAAAAAATAGTGATAGGTTTATTACACAAAAAAGTATAATTATTCCACAACAAACGTAAAACGGGGAAATCACTCTATCTCAAACAACAAACATCAGATTGGCCTGAAATTTTTTCTACAAGTAGAAGTCATTACCAACTGCCTTCTGTGAAAATTTCAGCTTGATGAGTTGTGCCGTTAATTTTTAAAAAAATAGTGATCGGTTTATTACACAAAAAAGTATAATTATTCCACAACAAACGTAAAACGGGGAAATCACTCTATCTCAAACAACAAACATCAGATTGGCCTGAAATTTTTTCTACAAGTAGAAGTCATTACCAACTGCCTTCTGTGAAAATTTCAGCTTGATGAGTTGTGCCGTTAATTTTTAAAAAAATAGTGATCGGTTTATTACACAAAAAAGTATAATTATTCCACAACAAACGTAAAACGGGGAAATCACTCTATCTCAAACAACAAACATCAGATTGGCCTGAAATTTTTTCTACAAGTAGAAGTTATTACCAACTGCCTTCTGTGAAAATTTCAGCTTGATGAGTTGTGCCGTTAATTTTTAAAAAATAGTGATAGGTTTATTACACAAAAAAGTATAATTATTCCACAACAAACGTAAAACGGGGAAATCACTCTATCTCAAACAACAAACATCAGATTGGCCTGAAATTTTTTCTACAAGTAGAAGTCATTACCAACTGCCTTCTGTGAAAATATCAGCTTGATAAGTTGTGCCGTTAATTTTTAAAAAATAGTGATCGGTTTATTACACAAAAAAGTATAATTATTCCACAACAAACGTAAAACGGGGAAATCACTCTATCTCAAACAACAAACATCAGATTGGCCTGAAATTTTTTCTACAAGTAGAAGTCATTACCAACTGCCTTCTGTGAAAATTTCAGCTTGATGAGTTGTGCCGTTAATTTTTAAAAAAATAGTGATCGGTTTATTACACAAAAAAGTATAATTATTCCACAACAAACGTAAAACGGGGAAATCACTCTATCTCAAACAACAAACATCAGATTGGCCTGAAATTTTTTCTACAAGTAGAAGTCATTACCAACTGCCTTCTGTGAAAATTTCAGCTTGATGAGTTGTGCCGTTAATTTTTAAAAAATAGTGATAGGTTTATTACACAAAAAAGTATAATTATTCCACAACAAACGTAAAACGGGGAAATCACTCTATCTCAAACAACAAACATCAGATTGGCCTGAAATTTTTTCTACAAGTAGAAGTCATTACCAACTGCCTTCTGTGAAAATTTCTGCTTGATAAGTTGTGCCGTTAATTTTAAAAATTTGGTGATCGGTTTATTACACAAAAAAGTATAATTATTCCACAACAAACTTAAAACGGGGAAATCACTCTATCTCAAACAACAAACATCAGATTGGCCTGAAATTTTTTCTACAAGTAGAGGTCACTACCAACTGCCTGCTGTAAAAATTTCAGCTTGATGAGTTGTGCCGTTAATTTTTTTAAAATAGTGATAGGTTTATTACACAAAAAAGTATAATTATTCCACAACAAACGTAAAACGGGGAAATCACTCTATCTCAAACAACAAGCATTAGATTGTCCTGAAATTTTTTCTACAAGTAGAGGTCACTACCAACTGCCTGCTGTAAAAATTTCTGTTTGATGAGTTGTGCCGTTAATTTTTAAAAAATAGTGATAGGTTTATTACACAAAAAAGTATAATTATTCCACAACAAACGTAAAATGGGGAAATCACTCTATCTCAAACAACAAACATCAGATTGGCCTGAAATTTTTTCTACAAGTAGAAGTCATTACCAACTGCCTGCTGTAAAAATTTCAGCTTGATGAGTTGTGCCGTTAATTTTTAAAAAATAGTGATAGGTTTATTACACAAAAAAGTATAATTATTCCACAATAAACGTTAAACGGGGAAATCACTCTATCTCAAACAACAAGCATTAGATAGTCCTGAAATTTTTTCTACAAGTAGAGGTCACTACCAACTGCCTTCTGTGAAAATTTTAGCTTGATGAGTTGTGCCGTTAAGTAAAAAAAAAAAGCGTAATAGATTTATTACACAACAGTAAAACAGGCAAATCGCTCTATCTCTAACCCCAACCTTCAGATTGGCCTGAAATTGTTTCTACAAGTAGAAATTATTGCAAACTCAACCATTATGGAGTAGTCACTACAAAACGCAAAAAAAAAAAAAAAAAAAAAAAAAAAAAAAAAAAAAAAAAAAAAAAATGGATTCCCTAACACAGACATCAGATTTCAGGTGTTAAGACTCATTGCCGTGTCTCATGGGGAAACTTTCAGCTAGGCTTCCCCTTTTTAATAAGGTAGTTTCTACGCCGATTTTTTTTTCGATTCTAAGCCCAATCACCCCGTTTGCAAGCAGGTTGAACGTTACTAAGAACAACCAACAATCCGAGATGGTTTTTAATGTCCTATATGAAGACTGCTTTTCTTTTGTTAAAAATCTTCAATTATTTTTTTCCACAACAAAAGTAAACCGGGGAAATCACTCTATCTCTAACCCCAACCGTCAGATTGGCCTGAAATTTTTTCTACAAGAAGATGTCATTACCAACTGCCTTCTATAAAAATTTCAGCTTGATAAGTTGTGCCATTAATTTTTAAAAAATAGTGATAAGTTTATAACACAAAAAAGCATAATTATTTCACAACAAACGTAAAACGGGGAAATCACTCTATCTCAAACAACAAACATCAGATTGGCCTGAAATTTTTTCTACAAGTAGAAGTCATTACCAACTGCCTGCTATAAAAATTTCAGCTTGATGAGTTGTGCCGTTAATTTTTAAAAAATAGTGATAGGTTTATTACACAAAAAAGTATAATTATTCCACAATAAACGTTAAACGGGGAAATCACTCTATCTCAAACAACAAGCATTAGATTGTCCTGAAATTTTTTCTACAAGTAGAGGTCACTACCAACTGCCTTCTGTGAAAATTTTAGCTTGATTTGTTGTACCGTTAAGTAAAAAAAAATCGTAATAGATTTATTACACAACAGTAAAACAGGCAAATCGCTCTATCTCTAACCCCAACCTTCAGATTGGCCTGAAATTGTTTCTACAAGTAGAAATTATTGCAAACTCAACCATTATGGAGTAGTCATTACAAATCGCAAAAAAAAAAAAAAAAAAAAAAAAAAAAAAAAAAAAAAAAAAAAAAAAAAAAAAAAAAGTTTGGATTCCCTAACACAGACATCAGATTTCAGGTGTTAAGACTCATTGCCGTGTCTCATGGGGAAACTTTCAGCCAGGCTTCCCCTTTTTAATAAGGTAGTTTCTACGCCGATTTTTTTTTCGATTCTAAACCCAATCACCCCGTTTGCAAGCAGGTTGAACGTTACTAAGAACAACCAACAATCCGAGATGGTTTTTAATGTCCTATATGAAGACTGCTTTTCTTTTGTTAAAAATCTTCAATTATTTTTTTCCACAACAAAAGTAAACCGGGGAAATCACTCTATATCTAACCCCAACCGTCAGATTGGCCTGAAATTTTTACTACAAGAAGATGTCATTACCAACTGCCTTCTATAAAAATTTCAGCTTGATAAGTTGTGCCATTAATTTTTAAAAAAATAGTGATAAGTTTATAACACAAAAAAGTATAATTATTCCACAACAAACGTAAAACGGGGAAATCACTCTATCTCAAACAACAAACATCAGATTGGCCTGAAATTTTTTCTACAAGTAGAAGTCATTACCAACTGCCTGCTGTAAAAATTTCAGCTTGATGAGTTGTGCCGTTAATTTTTAAAAAATAGTGATAGGTTTATTACACAAAAAAGTATAATTATTCCACAACAAACGTAAAACGGGGAAATCACTCTATCTCAAACAACAAGCATTAGATTGTCCTGAAATTTTTTCTACAAGTAGAGGTCACTACCAACTGCCTGCTGTAAAAATTTCAGCTTGATGAGTTGTGCCGTTAATTTTTAAAAAATAGTGATAGGTTTATTACACAAAAAAGTATAATTATTCCACAACAAACGTAAAATGGGGAAATCACTCTATCTCAAACAACAAACATCAGATTGGCCTGAAATTTTTTCTACAAGTAGAAGTCATTACCAACTGCCTACTGTAAAAATTTCAGCTTGATGAGTTGTGCCGTTAATTTTAAAAAAATAGTGATAGGTTTATTACACAAAAAAGTATAATTATTCCACAACAAACGTAAAACGGGGAAATCACTCAATCTCAAACAACAAGCATTAGATTGTCCTGAAATTTTTTCTACAAGTAGAGGTCACTACCAACTGCCTGCTGTAAAAATTTCAGCTTGATGAGTTGTGCCGTTAATTTTTAAAAAATAGTGATAGGTTTATTACACAAAAAAGTATAATTATTCCACAACAAACGTAAAATGGGGAAATCACTCTATCTCAAACAACAAACATCAGATTGGCCTGAAATTTTTTCTACAAGTAGAAGTCATTACCAACTGCCTACTGTAAAAATTTCAGCTTGATGAGTTGTGCCGTTAATTTTTAAAAAATAGTGATAGGTTTATTACACAAAAAAGTATAATTATTCCACAACAAACGTTAAACGGGGAAATCACTCTATCTCAAACAACAAGCATTAGATTGTCCTGAAATTTTTTCTACAAGTAGAGGTCACTACCAACTGCCTTCTGTGAAAATTTTAGCTTGATGAGTTTTTTACACAAAAAAGTATAATTATTCCACAACAAACGTAAAACGGGGAAATCACTCTATCTCAAACAACAAACATCAGATTGGCCTGAAATTTTTTCTACAAGTAGAAGTCATTACCAACTGCCTGCTGTAAAAATTTCAGCTTGATGAGTTGTGCCGTTAATTTTTAAAAAATAGTGATAGGTTTATTACACAAAAAAGTATAATTATTCCACAACAAACGTAAAACGGGGAAATCACTCTATCTCAAACAACAAGCATTAGATTGTCCTGAAATTTTTTCTACAAGTAGAGGTCACTACCAACTGCCTGCTGTAAAAATTTCAGCTTGATGAGTTGTGCCGTTAATTTTTAAAAAATAGTGATAGGTTTATTACACAAAAAAGTATAATTATTCCACAACAAACGTAAAATGGGGAAATCACTCTATCTCAAACAACAAACATCAGATTGGCCTGAAATTTTTTCTACAAGTAGAAGTCATTACCAACTGCCTTCTGTGAAAATTTCAGCTTGATGAGTTGTGCCGTTAATTTTTAAAAAAATAGTGATCGGTTTATTACACAAAAAAGTATAATTATTCCACAACAAACGTAAAACGGGGAAATCACTCTATCTCAAACAACAAACATCAGATTGGCCTGAAATTTTTTCTACAAGTAGAAGTCATTACCAACTGCTTTCTGTGAAAATTTCAGCTTGATGAGTTGTGCCGTTAATTTTTAAAAAAATAGTGATCGGTTTATTACACAAAAAAGTATAATTATTCCACAACAAACGTAAAACGGGGAAATCACTCTATCTCAAACAACAAACATCAGATTGGCCTGAAATTTTTTCTACAAGTAGAAGTCATTACCAACTGCCTTCTGTGAAAATTTCAGCTTGATGAGTTGTGCCGTTAATTTTTAAAAAATAGTGATAGGTTTATTACACAAAAAAGTATAATTATTCCACAACAAACGTAAAACGGGGAAATCACTCTATCTCAAACAACAAACATCAGATTGGCCTGAAATTTTTTCTACAAGTAGAAGTCATTACCAACTGCCTTCTGTGAAAATATCAGCTTGATAAGTTGTGCCGTTAATTTTTAAAAAATAGTGATCGGTTTATTACACAAAAAAGTATAATTATTCCACAACAAACGTAAAACGGGGAAATCACTCTATCTCAAACAACAAACATCAGATTGGCCTGAAATTTTTTCTACAAGTAGAAGTCATTACCAACTGCCTTCTGTGAAAATTTCAGCTTGATGAGTTGTGCCGTTAATTTTTAAAAAAATAGTGATCGGTTTATTACACAAAAAAGTATAATTATTCCACAACAAACGTAAAACGGGGAAATCACTCTATCTCAAACAACAAACATCAGATTGGCCTGAAATTTTTTCTACAAGTAGAAGTCATTACCAACTGCCTTCTGTGAAAATTTCAGCTTGATGAGTTGTGCCGTTAATTTTTAAAAAATAGTGATAGGTTTATTACACAAAAAAGTATAATTATTCCACAACAAACGTAAAACGGGGAAATCACTCTATCTCAAACAACAAACATCAGATTGGCCTGAAATTTTTTCTACAAGTAGAAGTCATTACCAACTGCCTTCTGTGAAAATTTCTGCTTGATAAGTTGTGCCGTTAATTTTAAAAATTTGGTGATCGGTTTATTACACAAAAAAGTATAATTATTCCACAACAAACTTAAAACGGGGAAATCACTCTATCTCAAACAACAAACATCAGATTGGCCTGAAATTTTTTCTACAAGTAGAGGTCACTACCAACTGCCTGCTGTAAAAATTTCAGCTTGATGAGTTGTGCCGTTAATTTTTTTAAAATAGTGATAGGTTTATTACACAAAAAAGTATAATTATTCCACAACAAACGTAAAACGGGGAAATCACTCTATCTCAAACAACAAGCATTAGATTGTCCTGAAATTTTTTCTACAAGTAGAGGTCACTACCAACTGCCTGCTGTAAAAATTTCTGTTTGATGAGTTGTGCCGTTAATTTTTAAAAAATAGTGATAGGTTTATTACACAAAAAAGTATAATTATTCCACAACAAACGTAAAATGGGGAAATCACTCTATCTCAAACAACAAACATCAGATTGGCCTGAAATTTTTTCTACAAGTAGAAGTCATTACCAACTGCCTGCTGTAAAAATTTCAGCTTGATGAGTTGTGCCGTTAATTTTTAAAAAATAGTGATAGGTTTATTACACAAAAAAGTATAATTATTCCACAATAAACGTTAAACGGGGAAATCACTCTATCTCAAACAACAAGCATTAGATTGTCCTGAAATTTTTTCTACAAGTAGAGGTCACTACCAACTGCCTTCTGTGAAAATTTTAGCTTGATGAGTTGTGCCGTTAAGTAAAAAAAAAAATCGTAATAGATTTATTACACAACAGTAAAACAGGCAAATCGCTCTATCTCTAACCCCAACCTTCAGATTGGCCTGAAATTGTTTCTACAAGTAGAAATTATTGCAAACTCAACCATTATGGAGTAGTCACTACAAAACGCAAAAAAAAAAAAAAAAAAAAAACAAAAAAAAAAAAAAAAAAAAAAATGGATTCCCTAACACAGACATCAGATTTCAGGTGTTAAGACTCATTGCCGTGTCTCATGGGGAAACTTTCAGCTAGGCTTCCCCTTTTTAATAAGGTAGTTTCTACGCCGATTTTTTTTTCGATTCTAAGCCCAATCACCCCGTTTGCAAGCAGGTTGAACGTTACTAAGAACAACCAACAATCCGAGATGGTTTTTAATGTCCTATATGAAGACTGCTTTTCTTTTGTTAAAAATCTTCAATTATTTTTTTCCACAACAAAAGTAAACCGGGGAAATCACTCTATCTCTAACCCCAACCGTCAGATTGGCCTGAAATTTTTTCTACAAGAAGATGTCATTACCAACTGCCTTCTATAAAAATTTCAGCTTGATAAGTTGTGCCATTAATTTTTAAAAAATAGTGATAAGTTTATAACACAAAAAAGCATAATTATTTCACAACAAACGTAAAACGGGGAAATCACTCTATCTCAAACAACAAACATCAGATTGGCCTGAAATTTTTTCCACAAGTAGAAGTCATTACCAACTGCCTGCTATAAAAATTTCAGCTTGATGAGTTGTGCCGTTAATTTTTAAAAAATAGTGATAGGTTTATTACACAAAAAAGTATAATTATTCCACAATAAACGTTAAACGGGGAAATCACTCTATCTCAAACAACAAGCATTAGATTGTCCTGAAATTTTTTCTACAAGTAGAGGTCACTACCAACTGCCTTCTGTGAAAATTTTAGCTTGATTTGTTGTACCGTTAAGTAAAAAAAAAATCGTAATAGATTTATTACACAACAGTAAAACAGGCAAATCGCTCTATCTCTAACCCCAACCTTCAGATTGGCCTGAAATTGTTTCTACAAGTAGAAATTATTGCAAACTCAACCATTATGGAGTAGTCATTACAAATCGCAAAAAAAAAAAAAAAAAAAAAAAAAAAAAAAAAAAAAAAAAAAAGTTTGGATTCCCTAACACAGACATCAGATTTCAGGTGTTAAGACTCATTGCCGTGTCTCATGGGGAAACTTTCAGCCAGGCTTCCCCTTTTTAATAAGGTAGTTTCTACGCCGATTTTTTTTTCGATTCTAAACCCAATCACCCCGTTTGCAAGCAGGTTGAACGTTACTAAGAACAACCAACAATCCGAGATGGTTTTTAATGTCCTATATGAAGACTGCTTTTCTTTTGTTAAAAATCTTCAATTATTTTTTTCCACAACAAAAGTAAACCGGGGAAATCACTCTATATCTAACCCCAACCGTCAGATTGGCCTGAAATTTTTACTACAAGAAGATGTCATTACCAACTGCCTTCTATAAAAATTTCAGCTTGATAAGTTGTGCCATTAATTTTTAAAAAAATAGTGATAAGTTTATAACACAAAAAAGTATAATTATTCCACAACAAACGTAAAACGGGGAAATCACTCTATCTCAAACAACAAACATCAGATTGGCCTGAAATTTTTTCTACAAGTAGAAGTCATTACCAACTGCCTGCTGTAAAAATTTCAGCTTGATGAGTTGTGCCGTTAATTTTTAAAAAATAGTGATAGGTTTATTACACAAAAAAGTATAATTATTCCACAACAAACGTAAAACGGGGAAATCACTCTATCTCAAACAACAAGCATTAGATTGTCCTGAAATTTTTTCTACAAGTAGAGGTCACTACCAACTGCCTGCTGTAAAAATTTCAGCTTGATGAGTTGTGCCGTTAATTTTTAAAAAATAGTGATAGGTTTATTACACAAAAAAGTATAATTATTCCACAACAAACGTAAAATGGGGAAATCACTCTATCTCAAACAACAAACATCAGATTGGCCTGAAATTTTTTCTACAAGTAGAAGTCATTACCAACTGCCTACTGTAAAAATTTCAGCTTGATGAGTTGTGCCGTTAATTTTAAAAAAATAGTGATAGGTTTATTACACAAAAAAGTATAATTATTCCACAACAAACGTAAAACGGGGAAATCACTCTATCTCAAACAACAAACATCAGATTGGCCTGAAATTTTTTCTACAAGTAGAGGTCACTACCAACTGCCTGCTGTAAAAATTTCAGCTTGATGAGTTGTGCCGTTAATTTTTAAAAAATAGTGATAGGTTTATTACACAAAAAAGTATAATTATTCCACAACAAACGTAAAATGGGGAAATCACTCTATCTCAAACAACAAACATCAGATTGGCCTGAAATTTTTTCTACAAGTAGAAGTCATTACCAACTGCCTACTGTAAAAATTTCAGCTTGATGAGTTGTGCCGTTAATTTTTAAAAAATAGTGATAGGTTTATTACACAAAAAAGTATAATTATTCCACAACAAACGTTAAACGGGGAAATCACTCTATCTCAAACAACAAGCATTAGATTGTCCTGAAATTTTTTCTACAAGTAGAGGTCACTACCAACTGCCTTCTGTGAAAATTTTAGCTTGATGAGTTTTTTACACAAAAAAGTATAATTATTCCACAACAAACGTAAAACGGGGAAATCACTCTATCTCAAACAACAAACATCAGATTGGCCTGAAATTTTTTCTACAAGTAGAAGTCATTACCAACTGCCTGCTGTAAAAATTTCAGCTTGATGAGTTGTGCCGTTAATTTTTAAAAAATAGTGATAGGTTTATTACACAAAAAAGTATAATTATTCCACAACAAACGTAAAACGGGGAAATCACTCTATCTCAAACAACAAGCATTAGATTGTCCTGAAATTTTTTCTACAAGTAGAGGTCACTACCAACTGCCTGCTGTAAAAATTTCAGCTTGATGAGTTGTGCCGTTAATTTTTAAAAAATAGTGATAGGTTTATTACACAAAAAAGTATAATTATTCCACAACAAACGTAAAATGGGGAAATCACTCTATCTCAAACAACAAACATCAGATTGGCCTGAAATTTTTTCTACAAGTAGAAGTCATTACCAACTGCCTACTGTAAAAATTTCAGCTTGATGAGTTGTGCCGTTAATTTTTAAAAAATAGTGATAGGTTTATTACACAAAAAAGTATAATTATTCCACAACAAACGTAAAACGGGGAAATCACTCTATCTCAAACAACAAGCATTAGATTGTCCTGAAATTTTTTCTACAAGTAGAAGTCATTACCAACTGCCTGCTATAAAAATTTCAGCTTGATGAGTTGTGCCGTTAATTTTTAAAAAATAGTGATAGGTTTATTACACAAAAAAGTATAATTATTCCACAATAAACGTTAAACGGGGAAATCACTCTATCTCAAACAACAAGCATTAGATTGTCCTGAAATTTTTTCTACAAGTAGAGGTCACTACCAACTGCCTTCTGTGAAAATTTTAGCTTGATGAGTTGTGCCGTTAAGTAAAAAAAAATCGTAATAGATTTATTACACAACAGTAAAACAGGCAAATCGCTCTATCTCTAACCCCAACCTTCAGATTGGCCTGAAATTGTTTCTACAAGTAGAAATTATTGCAAACTCAACCATTATGGAGTAGTCACTACAAAACGCAAAAAAAAAAAAAAAAAAAAAAAAAAAAAAAAAAAGAAGTTTGGATTCCCTAACACAGACATCAGATTTCAGGTGTTAAGACTCATTGCCGTGTCTCATGGGAAACTTTCAGCTAGGCTTCCCCTTTTTAATAAGGTAGTTTCTACGCCGATTTTTTTTGCGATTCTAAGCCCAATCACCCCGTTTGCAAGCAGGTTGAACGTTACTAAGAACAACCAACAATCCGAGATGGTTTTTAATGTCCTATATGAAGACTGCTTTTCTTTTGTTAAAAATCTTCAATTATTTTTTCCACAACAAAAGTAAACCGGGGAAATCACTCTATCTCTAACCCCAACCGTCAGATTGGCCTGAAATTTTTTCTACAAGAAGATGTCATTACCAACTGCCTTCAATAAAAATTTCAGCTTGATAAGTTGTGCCATTAATTTTTAAAAAATAGTGATAAGTTTATAACACAAAAAAGTATAATTATTTCACAACAAACGTAAAACGGGGAAATCACTCTATCTCAAACAACAAACATCAGATTGGCCTGAAATTTTTTCTACAAGTAGAAGTCATTACCAACTGCCTGCTATAAAAATTTCAGCTTGATGAGTTGTGCCGTTAATTTTTAAAAAATAGTGATAGGTTTTTTACACAAAAAAGTATAATTATTCCACAATAAACGTTAAACGGGGAAATCACTCTATCTCAAACAACAAGCATTAGATTGTCCTGAAATTTTTTCTACAAGTAGAGGTCACTACCAACTGCCTTCTGTGAAAATTTTAGCTTGATGAGTTGTGCCGTTAAGTAAAAAAAAATCGTAATAGATTTATTACACAACAGTAAAACAGGCAAATCGCTCTATCTCTAACCCCAACCTTCAGATTGGCCTGAAATTGTTTCTACAAGTAGAAATTATTGCAAACTCAACCATTATGGAGTAGTCACTACAAAACGCAAAAAAAAAAAAAAAAAAAAAAAAAAAAAAAAAAAGAAGTTTGGATTCCCTAACACAGACATCAGATTTCAGGTGTTAAGACTCATTGCCGTGTCTCATGGGAAACTTTCAGCTAGGCTTCCCCTTTTTAATAAGGTAGTTTCTACGCCGATTTTTTTTGCGATTCTAAGCCCAATCACCCCGTTTGCAAGCAGGTTGAACGTTACTAAGAACAACCAACAATCCGAGATGGTTTTTAATGTCCTATATGAAGACTGCTTTTCTTTTGTTAAAAATCTTCAATTATTTTTTCCACAACAAAAGTAAACCGGGGAAATCACTCTATCTCTAACCCCAACCGTCAGATTGGCCTGAAATTTTTTCTACAAGAAGATGTCATTACCAACTGCCTTCTATAAAAATTTCAGCTTGATAAGTTGTGCCATTAATTTTTAAAAAATAGTGATAAGTTTATAACACAAAAAAGTATAATTATTTCACAACAAACGTAAAACGGGGAAATCACTCTATCTCAAACAACAAACATCAGATTGGCCTGAAATTTTTTCTACAAGTAGAAGTCATTACCAACTGCCTGCTATAAAAATTTCAGCTTGATGAGTTGTGCCGTTAATTTTTAAAAAATAGTGATAGGTTTTTTACACAAAAAAGTATAATTATTCCACAATAAACGTTAAACGGGGAAATCACTCTATCTCAAACAACAAGCATTAGATTGTCCTGAAATTTTTTCTACAAGTAGAGGTCACTACCAACTGCCTTCTGTGAAAATTTTAGCTTGATGAGTTGTGCCGTTAAGTAAAAAAAAATCGTAATAGATTTATTACACAACAGTAAAACAGGCAAATCGCTCTATCTCTAACCCCAACCTTCAGATTGGCCTGAAATTGTTTCTACAAGTAGAAATTATTGCAAACTCAACCATTATGGAGTAGTCACTACAAAACGCAAAAAAAAAAAAAAAAAAAAAAAAAAAAAAAAGAAGTTTGGATTCCCTAACACAGACATCAGATTTCAGGTGTTAAGACTCATTGCCGTGTCTCATGGGAAACTTTCAGCTAGGCTTCCCCTTTTTAATAAGGTAGTTTCTACGCCGATTTTTTTTGCGATTCTAAGCCCAATCACCCCGTTTGCAAGCAGGTTGAACGTTACTAAGAACAACCAACAATCCGAGATGGTTTTTAATGTCCTATATGAAGACTGCTTTTCTTTTGTTAAAAATCTTCAATTATTTTTTCCACAACAAAAGTAAACCGGGGAAATCACTCTATCTCTAACCCCAACCGTCAGATTGGCCTGAAATTTTTTCTACAAGAAGATGTCATTACCAACTGCCTTCTATAAAAATTTCAGCTTGATAAGTTGTGCCATTAATTTTTAAAAAATAGTGATAAGTTTATAACACAAAAAAGTATAATTATTTCACAACAAACGTAAAACGGGGAAATCACTCTATCTCAAACAACAAACATCAGATTGGCCTGAAATTTTTTCTACAAGTAGAAGTCATTACCAACTGCCTGCTATAAAAATTTCAGCTTGATGAGTTGTGCCGTTAATTTTTAAAAAATAGTGATAGGTTTTTTACACAAAAAAGTATAATTATTCCACAATAAACGTTAAACGGGGAAATCACTCTATCTCAAACAACAAGCATTAGATTGTCCTGAAATTTTTTCTACAAGTAGAGGTCACTACCAACTGCCTTCTGTGAAAATTTTAGCTTGATGAGTTGTGCCGTTAAGTAAAAAAAAATCGTAATAGATTTATTACACAACAGTAAAACAGGCAAATCGCTCTATCTCTAACCCCAACCTTCAGATTGGCCTGAAATTGTTTCTACAAGTAGAAATTATTGCAAACTCAACCATTATGGAGTAGTCACTACAAAGCGCAAAAAAAAAAAAAAAAAAAAAAAGTTCGGATTCCCTAACACAGACATCAGATTTCAGGTGTTAAGACTCATTGCCGTGTCTCATGGGGAAACTTTCAGCCAGGCTTCCCCTTTTTAATAAGGTAGTTTCTACGCCGATTTTTTTTTTCGATTCTAAACCCAATCACCCCGTTTGCAAGCAGGTTGAACGTTACTAAGAACAACGAACAATCCGAGATGGTTTTTAATGTCCTATATGAAGACTGCTTTTCTTTTGTTAAAAATCTTCAATTATTTTTTTCCACAACAAAAGTAAACCGGGGAAATCACTCTATATCTAACCCCAACCGTCAGATTGGCCTGAAATTTTTACTACAAGAAGATGTCATTACCAACTGCCTTCTATAAAAATTTCAGCTTGATAAGTTGTGCCATTAATTTTTAAAAAAATAGTGATAGGTTTATTACACAAAAAAGTATAATTATTCCACAACAAACGAAAAACGGGGAAATCACTCTATCTCAAACAACAAACATCAGATTGGCCTGAAATTTTTTCTACAAGTAGAAGTCATTACCAACTGCCTTCTGTGAAAATTTCAGCTTGATGAGTTGTGCCGTTAATTTAAAAAAAAAATAGTGATCGGTTTATTACACAAAAAAGTATAATTATTCCACAACAAACGTAAAACGGGGAAATCACTCTATCTCAAACAACAAATATCAGATTGGCCTGAAATTTTTTCTACAAGTAGAAGTCATTACCAACTGCCTTCTGTGAAAATTTCAGCTTGATGAGTTGTGCCGTTAATTTTAAAAAATAGTGATCGGTTTATTACACAAAAAGGTATAATTATTCCACAACAAACGTAAAACGGGGAAATCACTCTATCTCAAACAACAAACATCAGATTGGCCTGAAATTTTTTCTACAAGTAGAAGTCATTACCAACTGCCTTCTGTGAAAATTTCAGCTTGATGAGTTGTGCCGTTAATTTTAAAAAAATAGTGATCGGTTTTTTACACAAAAAAGTATAATTATTCCACAATAAACGTTAAACGGGGAAATCACTCTATCTCAAACAACAAGCATTAGATTGTCCTGAAATTTTTTCTACAAGTAGAGGTCACTGCCAACTGCCTTCTGTGAAAATTTTAGCTTGATGAGTTGTGCCATTAAGTAAAAAAAATCGTAATAGATTTATTACACAACAGTAAAACAGGCAAATCGCTCTATCTCTAACCCCAACCTTCAGATTGACCTGAAATTGTTTCTACAAGTAGAAATTATTGCAAACTCAACCATTATGGAGTAGTCACTACAAAGCGCAAAAAAAAAAAAAAAAAAAAAAAAAAGTTCGGATTCCCTAACACAGACATCAGATTTCAGGTGTTAAGACTCATTGCCGTGTCTCATGGGGAAACTTTCAGCCAGGCTTCCCCTTTTTAATAAGGTAGTTTCTACGCCGATTTTTTTTTTCGATTCTAAACCCAATCACCCCGTTTGCAAGCAGGTTGAACGTTACTAAGAACAACCAAAAATCCGAGATGGTTTTTAAAGTCCTATATGAAGACTGCTTTTCTTTCGTTAAAAATCTTCAATTATTTTTTTCCACAACAAAAGTAAACCGGGGAAATCACTCTATATCTAACCCCAATCGTCAGATTGGCCTGAAATTTTTACTACAAGAAGATGTCACTACCAACTGCCTTCTATAAAAATTTCAGCTTGATAAGTTGAGCCATTAATTTTAAAAAAAATAGTGATCGGTTTATTACACAAAAAAGTATAATTATTCCACAACAAACGTAAAACGGGGAAATCACTCTATCTCAAACAACAAACATCAGATTGGCCTGAAATTTTTTCTACAAGTAGAAGTCATTACCAACTGCCTTCTGTGAAAATTTCAGCTTGATGAGTTGTGCCGTTAATTTAAAAAAAAATAGTGATCGGTTTATTACACAAAAAAGTATAATTATTCCACAACAAACGTAAAACGGGGAAATCACTCTATCTCAAACAACAAACATCAGATTGGCCTGAAATTTTTTCTACAAGTAGAAGTCATTACCAACTGCCTTCTGTGAAAATTTCAGCTTGATGAGTTGTGCCGTTAATTTTTAAAAAATAGTGATAGGTTTATTACACAAAAAAGTATAATTATTCCACAACAAACGTAAAACGGGGAAATCACTCTATCTCAAACAACAAACATCAGATTGGCCTGAAATTTTTTCTACAAGTAGAAGTCATTACCAACTGCCTTCTGTGAAAATTTCAGCTTGATGAGTTGTGCCGTTAATTTTAAAAAAAATAGTGATCGGTTTATTACACAAAAAAGTATAATTATTCCACAACAAACGTAAAACGGGGAAATCACTCTATCTCAAACAACAAACATCAGATTGGCCTGAAATTTTTTCTACAAGTAGAAGTCATTACCAACTGCCTTCTGTGAAAATTTCAGCTTGATGAGTTGTGCCGTTAATTTTTAAAAAAATAGTGATCGGTTTATTACACAAAAAAGTATAATTATTCCACAACAAACGTAAAACGGGGAAATCACTCTATCTCAAACAACAAACATCAGATTGGCCTGAAATTTTTTCTACAAGTAGAAGTCATTACCAACTGCCTTCTGTGAAAATTTCAGCTTGATGAGTTGTGCCGTTAATTTTTAAAAAATAGTGATAGGTTTATTACACAAAAAAGTATAATTATTCCACAACAAACGTAAAACGGGGAAATCACTCTATCTCAAACAACAAACATCAGATTGGCCTGAAATTTTTTCTACAAGTAGAAGTCATTACCAACTGCCTTCTGTGAAAATTTCAGCTTGATAAGTTGTGCCGTTAATTTTTAAAAAATAGTGATCGGTTTATTACACAAAAAAGTATAATTATTCCACAACAAACGTAAAACGGGGAAATCACTCTATCTCAAACAACAAACATCAGATTGGCCTGAAATTTTTTCTACAAGTAGAAGTCATTACCAACTGCCTTCTGTGAAAATATCAGCTTGATAAGTTGTGCCGTTAATTTTTAAAAAATAGTGATCGGTTTATTACACAAAAAAGTATAATTATTCCACAACAAACGTAAAACGGGGAAATCACTCTATCTCAAACAACAAACATCAGATTGGCCTGAAATTTTTTCTACAAGTAGAAGTCATTACCAACTGCCTTCTGTGAAAATTTCAGCTTGATGAGTTGTGCCGTTAATTTTTAAAAAAATAGTGATCGGTTTATTACACAAAAAAGTATAATTATTCCACAACAAACGTAAAACGGGGAAATCACTCTATCTCAAACAACAAACATCAGATTGGCCTGAAATTTTTTCTACAAGTAGAAGTCATTACCAACTGCCTTCTGTGAAAATTTCAGCTTGATGAGTTGTGCCGTTAATTTTTAAAAAATAGTGATAGGTTTATTACACAAAAAAGTATAATTATTCCACAACAAACGTAAAACGGGGAAATCACTCTATCTCAAACAACAAACATCAGATTGGCCTGAAATTTTTTCTACAAGTAGAAGTCATTACCAACTGCCTTCTGTGAAAATTTCTGCTTGATAAGTTGTGCCGTTAATTTTTAAAAAATGGTGATCGGTTTATTACACAAAAAAGTATAATTATTCCACAACAAACTTAAAACGGGGAAATCACTCTATCTCAAACAACAAACATCAGATTGGCCTGAAATTTTTTCTACAAGTAGAGGTCACTACCAACTGCCTGCTGTAAAAATTTCAGCTTGATGAGTTGTGCCGTTAATTTTTTTAAAATAGTGATAGGTTTATTACACAAAAAAGTATAATTATTCCACAACAAACGTAAAACGGGGAAATCACTCTATCTCAAACAACAAGCATTAGATTGTCCTGAAATTTTTTCTACAAGTAGAAGTCATTACCAACTGCCTGCTGTAAAAATTTCAGCTTGATGAGTTGTGCCGTTAATTTTTAAAAAATAGTGATAGGTTTATTACACAAAAAAGTATAATTATTCCACAACAAACGTAAAATGGGGAAATCACTCTATCTCAAACAACAAACATCAGATTGGCCTGAAATTTTTTCTACAAGTAGAAGTCATTACCAACTGCCTGCTGTAAAAATTTCAGCTTGATGAGTTGTGCCGTTAATTTTTAAAAAATAGTGATAGGTTTATTACACAAAAAAGTATAATTATTCCACAATAAACGTTAAACGGGGAAATCACTCTATCTCAAACAACAAGCATTAGATTGTCCTGAAATTTTTTCTACAAGTAGAGGTCACTACCAACTGCCTTCTGTGAAAATTTTAGCTTGATGAGTTGTGCCGTTAAGTAAAAAAAAAATCGTAATAGATTTATTACACAACAGTAAAACAGGCAAATCGCTCTATCTCTAACCCCAACCTTCAGATTGGCCTGAAATTGTTTCTACAAGTAGAAATTATTGCAAACTCAACCATTATGGAGTAGTCACTACAAAACGCAAAAAAAAAAAAAAAAAAAAAAAAAAAAAAAAAAAAAAAAAAATGGATTCCCTAACACAGACATCAGATTTCAGGTGTTAAGACTCATTGCCGTGTCTCATGGGGAAACTTTCAGCTAGGCTTCCCCTTTTTAATAAGGTAGTTTCTACGCCGATTTTTTTTTCGATTCTAAGCCCAATCACCCCGTTTGCAAGCAGGTTGAACGTTACTAAGAACAACCAACAATCCGAGATGGTTTTTAATGTCCTATATGAAGACTGCTTTTCTTTTGTTAAAAATCTTCAATTATTTTTTTCCACAACAAAAGTAAACCGGGGAAATCACTCTATCTCTAACCCCAACCGTCAGATTGGCCTGAAATTTTTTCTACAAGAAGATGTCATTACCAACTGCCTTCTATAAAAATTTCAGCTTGATAAGTTGTGCCATTAATTTTTAAAAAATAGTGATAAGTTTATAACACAAAAAAGCATAATTATTTCACAACAAACGTAAAACGGGGAAATCACTCTATCTCAAACAACAAACATCAGATTGGCCTGAAATTTTTTCTACAAGTAGAAGTCATTACCAACTGCCTGCTATAAAAATTTCAGCTTGATGAGTTGTGCCGTTAATTTTTAAAAAATAGTGATAGGTTTATTACACAAAAAAGTATAATTATTCCACAATAAACGTTAAACGGGGAAATCACTCTATCTCAAACAACAAGCATTAGATTGTCCTGAAATTTTTTCTACAAGTAGAGGTCACTACCAACTGCCTTCTGTGAAAATTTTAGCTTGATTTGTTGTACCGTTAAGTAAAAAAAAATCGTAATAGATTTATTACACAACAGTAAAACAGGCAAATCGCTCTATCTCTAACCCCAACCTTCAGATTGGCCTGAAATTGTTTCTACAAGTAGAAATTATTGCAAACTCAACCATTATGGAGTAGTCATTACAAATCGCAAAAAAAAAAAAAAAAAAAAAAAAAAAAAAAAAAAAAAAAAAAAAAAAAAAAGTTTGGATTCCCTAACACAGACATCAGATTTCAGGTGTTAAGACTCATTGCCGTGTCTCATGGGGAAACTTTCAGCCAGGCTTCCCCTTTTTAATAAGGTAGTTTCTACGCCGATTTTTTTTTCGATTCTAAACCCAATCACCCCGTTTGCAAGCAGGTTGAACGTTACTAAGAACAACCAACAATCCGAGATGGTTTTTAATGTCCTATATGAAGACTGCTTTTCTTTTGTTAAAAATCTTCAATTATTTTTTTCCACAACAAAAGTAAACCGGGGAAATCACTCTATATCTAACCCCAACCGTCAGATTGGCCTGAAATTTTTACTACAAGAAGATGTCATTACCAACTGCCTTCTATAAAAATTTCAGCTTGATAAGTTGTGCCATTAATTTTTAAAAAAATAGTGATAAGTTTATAACACAAAAAAGTATAATTATTCCACAACAAACGTAAAACGGGGAAATCACTCTATCTCAAACAACAAACATCAGATTGGCCTGAAATTTTTTCTACAAGTAGAAGTCATTACCAACTGCCTGCTGTAAAAATTTCAGCTTGATGAGTTGTGCCGTTAATTTTTAAAAAATAGTGATAGGTTTATTACACAAAAAAGTATAATTATTCCACAACAAACGTAAAATGGGGAAATCACTCTATCTCAAACAACAAACATCAGATTGGCCTGAAATTTTTTCTACAAGTAGAAGTCATTACCAACTGCCTACTGTAAAAATTTCAGCTTGATGAGTTGTGCCGTTAATTTTAAAAAAATAGTGATAGGTTTATTACACAAAAAAGTATAAATATTCCACAACAAACGTAAAACGGGGAAATCACTCAATCTCAAACAACAAGCATTAGATTGTCCTGAAATTTTTTCTACAAGTAGAGGTCACTACCAACTGCCTGCTGTAAAAATTTCAGCTTGATGAGTTGTGCCGTTAATTTTTAAAAAATAGTGATAGGTTTATTACACAAAAAAGTATAATTATTCCACAACAAACGTAAAATGGGGAAATCACTCTATCTCAAACAACAAACATCAGATTGGCCTGAAATTTTTTCTACAAGTAGAAGTCATTACCAACTGCCTACTGTAAAAATTTCAGCTTGATGAGTTGTGCCGTTAATTTTTAAAAAATAGTGATAGGTTTATTACACAAAAAAGTATAATTATTCCACAACAAACGTTAAACGGGGAAATCACTCTATCTCAAACAACAAGCATTAGATTGTCCTGAAATTTTTTCTACAAGTAGAGGTCACTACCAACTGCCTTCTGTGAAAATTTTAGCTTGATGAGTTTTTTACACAAAAAAGTATAATTATTCCACAACAAACGTAAAACGGGGAAATCACTCTATCTCAAACAACAAACATCAGATTGGCCTGAAATTTTTTCTACAAGTAGAAGTCATTACCAACTGCCTGCTGTAAAAATTTCAGCTTGATGAGTTGTGCCGTTAATTTTTAAAAAATAGTGATAGGTTTATTACACAAAAAAGTATAATTATTCCACAACAAACGTAAAACGGGGAAATCACTCTATCTCAAACAACAAGCATTAGATTGTCCTGAAATTTTTTCTACAAGTAGAGGTCACTACCAACTGCCTGCTGTAAAAATTTCAGCTTGATGAGTTGTGCCGTTAATTTTTAAAAAATAGTGATAGGTTTATTACACAAAAAAGTATAATTATTCCACAACAAACGTAAAATGGGGAAATCACTCTATCTCAAACAACAAACATCAGATTGGCCTGAAATTTTTTCTACAAGTAGAAGTCATTACCAACTGCCTACTGTAAAAATTTCAGCTTGATGAGTTGTGCCGTTAATTTTTAAAAAATAGTGATAGGTTTATTACACAAAAAAGTATAATTATTCCACAACAAACGTAAAACGGGGAAATCACTCTATCTCAAACAACAAGCATTAGATTGTCCTGAAATTTTTTCTACAAGTAGAAGTCATTACCAACTGCCTGCTATAAAAATTTCAGCTTGATGAGTTGTGCCGTTAATTTTTAAAAAATAGTGATAGGTTTATTACACAAAAAAGTATAATTATTCCACAATAAACGTTAAACGGGGAAATCACTCTATCTCAAACAACAAGCATTAGATTGTCCTGAAATTTTTTCTACAAGTAGAGGTCACTACCAACTGCCTTCTGTGAAAATTTTAGCTTGATGAGTTGTGCCGTTAAGTAAAAAAAAATCGTAATAGATTTATTACACAACAGTAAAACAGGCAAATCGCTCTATCTCTAACCCCAACCTTCAGATTGGCCTGAAATTGTTTCTACAAGTAGAAATTATTGCAAACTCAACCATTATGGAGTAGTCACTACAAAACGCAAAAAAAAAAAAAAAAAAAAAAAAAAAAAAAAAAAAAAAAGAAGTTTGGATTCCCTAACACAGACATCAGATTTCAGGTGTTAAGACTCATTGCCGTGTCTCATGGGAAACTTTCAGCTAGGCTTCCCCTTTTTAATAAGGTAGTTTCTACGCCGATTTTTTTTTCGATTCTAAGCCCAATCACCCCGTTTGCAAGCAGGTTGAACGTTACTAAGAACAACCAACAATCCGAGATGGTTTTTAATGTCCTATATGAAGACTGCTTTTCTTTTGTTAAAAATCTTCAATTATTTTTTTCCACAACAAAAGTAAACCGGGGAAATCACTCTATCTCTAACCCCAACCGTCAGATTGGCCTGAAATTTTTTCTACAAGAAGATGTCATTACCAACTGCCTTCAATAAAAATTTCAGCTTGATAAGTTGTGCCATTAATTTTTAAAAAATAGTGATAAGTTTATAACACAAAAAAGTATAATTATTTCACAACAAACGTAAAACGGGGAAATCACTCTATCTCAAACAACAAACATCAGATTGGCCTGAAATTTTTTCTACAAGTAGAAGTCATTACCAACTGCCTGCTATAAAAATTTCAGCTTGATGAGTTGTGCCGTTAATTTTTAAAAAATAGTGATAGGTTTTTTACACAAAAAAGTATAATTATTCCACAATAAACGTTAAACGGGGAAATCACTCTATCTCAAACAACAAGCATTAGATTGTCCTGAAATTTTTTCTACAAGTAGAGGTCACTACCAACTGCCTTCTGTGAAAATTTTAGCTTGATGAGTTGTGCCGTTAAGTAAAAAAAAATCGTAATAGATTTATTACACAACAGTAAAACAGGCAAATCGCTCTATCTCTAACCCCAACCTTCAGATTGGCCTGAAATTGTTTCTACAAGTAGAAATTATTGCAAACTCAACCATTATGGAGTAGTCACTACAAAACGCAAAAAAAAAAAAAAAAAAAAAAAAAAAAAAAAAAAAAAAAAGAAGTTTGGATTCCCTAACACAGACATCAGATTTCAGGTGTTAAGACTCATTGCCGTGTCTCATGGGAAACTTTCAGCTAGGCTTCCCCTTTTTAATAAGGTAGTTTCTACGCCGATTTTTTTTGCGATTCTAAGCCCAATCACCCCGTTTGCAAGCAGGTTGAACGTTACTAAGAACAACCAACAATCCGAGATGGTTTTTAATGTCCTATATGAAGACTGCTTTTCTTTTGTTAAAAATCTTCAATTATTTTTTCCACAACAAAAGTAAACCGGGGAAATCACTCTATCTCTAACCCCAACCGTCAGATTGGCCTGAAATTTTTTCTACAAGAAGATGTCATTACCAACTGCCTTCTATAAAAATTTCAGCTTGATAAGTTGTGCCATTAATTTTTAAAAAATAGTGATAAGTTTATAACACAAAAAAGTATAATTATTTCACAACAAACGTAAAACGGGGAAATCACTCTATCTCAAACAACAAACATCAGATTGGCCTGAAATTTTTTCTACAAGTAGAAGTCATTACCAACTGCCTGCTATAAAAATTTCAGCTTGATGAGTTGTGCCGTTAATTTTTAAAAAATAGTGATAGGTTTTTTACACAAAAAAGTATAATTATTCCACAATAAACGTTAAACGGGGAAATCACTCTATCTCAAACAACAAGCATTAGATTGTCCTGAAATTTTTTCTACAAGTAGAGGTCACTACCAACTGCCTTCTGTGAAAATTTTAGCTTGATGAGTTGTGCCGTTAAGTAAAAAAAAATCGTAATAGATTTATTACACAACAGTAAAACAGGCAAATCGCTCTATCTCTAACCCCAACCTTCAGATTGGCCTGAAATTGTTTCTACAAGTAGAAATTATTGCAAACTCAACCATTATGGAGTAGTCACTACAAAACGCAAAAAAAAAAAAAAAAAAAAAAAAAAAAAAAAAAAAAAAGAAGTTTGGATTCCCTAACACAGACATCAGATTTCAGGCGTTAAGACTCATTGCCGTGTCTCATGGGAAACTTTCAGCTAGGCTTCCCCTTTTTAATAAGGTAGTTTCTACGCCGATTTTTTTTGCGATTCTAAGCCCAATCACCCCGTTTGCAAGCAGGTTGAACGTTACTAAGAACAACCAACAATCCGAGATGGTTTTTAATGTCCTATATGAAGACTGCTTTTCTTTTGTTAAAAATCTTCAATTATTTTTTTCCACAACAAAAGTAAACCGGGGAAATCACTCTATATCTAACCCCAACCGTCAGATTGGCCTGAAATTTTTACTACAAGAAGATGTCATTACCAACTGCCTTCTATAAAAATTTCAGCTTGATAAGTTGTGCCATTAATTTTTAAAAAAATAGTGATAGGTTTATTACACAAAAAAGTATAATTATTCCACAACAAACGAAAAACGGGGAAATCACTCTATCTCAAACAACAAACATCAGATTGGCCTGAAATTTTTTCTACAAGTAGAAGTCATTACCAACTGCCTTCTGTGAAAATTTCAGCTTGATGAGTTGTGCCGTTAATTTAAAAAAAAATAGTGATCGGTTTATTACACAAAAAAGTATAATTATTCCACAACAAACGTAAAACGGGGAAATCACTCTATCTCAAACAACAAATATCAGATTGGCCTGAAATTTTTTCTACAAGTAGAAGTCATTACCAACTGCCTTCTGTGAAAATTTCAGCTTGATGAGTTGTGCCGTTAATTTTAAAAAATAGTGATCGGTTTATTACACAAAAAGGTATAATTATTTCACAACAAACGTAAAACGGGGAAATCACTCTATCTCAAACAACAAACATCAGATTGGCCTGAAATTTTTTCTACAAGTAGAAGTCATTACCAACTGCCTGCTATAAAAATTTCAGCTTGATGAGTTGTGCCGTTAATTTTTAAAAAATAGTGATAGGTTTTTTACACAAAAAAGTATAATTATTCCACAATAAACGTTAAACGGGGAAATCACTCTATCTCAAACAACAAGCATTAGATTGTCCTGAAATTTTTTCTACAAGTAGAGGTCACTACCAACTGCCTTCTGTGAAAATTTTAGCTTGATGAGTTGTGCCGTTAAGTAAAAAAAAATCGTAATAGATTTATTACACAACAGTAAAACAGGCAAATCGCTCTATCTCTAACCCCAACCTTCAGATTGGCCTGAAATTGTTTCTACAAGTAGAAATTATTGCAAACTCAACCATTATGGAGTAGTCACTACAAAGCGCAAAAAAAAAAAAAAAAAAAAAAAAAAAGTTCGGATTCCCTAACACAGACATCAGATTTCAGGTGTTAAGACTCATTGCCGTGTCTCATGGGGAAACTTTCAGCCAGGCTTCCCCTTTTTAATAAGGTAGTTTCTACGCCGATTTTTTTTTTCGATTCTAAACCCAATCACCCCGTTTGCAAGCAGGTTGAACGTTACTAAGAACAACGAACAATCCGAGATGGTTTTTAATGTCCTATATGAAGACTGCTTTTCTTTTGTTAAAAATCTTCAATTATTTTTTTCCACAACAAAAGTAAACCGGGGAAATCACTCTATATCTAACCCCAACCGTCAGATTGGCCTGAAATTTTTACTACAAGAAGATGTCATTACCAACTGCCTTCTATAAAAATTTCAGCTTGATAAGTTGTGCCATTAATTTTTAAAAAAATAGTGATAGGTTTATTACACAAAAAAGTATAATTATTCCACAACAAACGAAAAACGGGGAAATCACTCTATCTCAAACAACAAACATCAGATTGGCCTGAAATTTTTTCTACAAGTAGAAGTCATTACCAACTGCCTTCTGTGAAAATTTCAGCTTGATGAGTTGTGCCGTTAATTTAAAAAAAAATAGTGATCGGTTTATTACACAAAAAAGTATAATTATTCCACAACAAACGTAAAACGGGGAAATCACTCTATCTCAAACAACAAATATCAGATTGGCCTGAAATTTTTTCTACAAGTAGAAGTCATTACCAACTGCCTTCTGTGAAAATTTCAGCTTGATGAGTTGTGCCGTTAATTTTAAAAAATAGTGATCGGTTTATTACACAAAAAGGTATAATTATTCCACAACAAACGTAAAACGGGGAAATCACTCTATCTCAAACAACAAACATCAGATTGGCCTGAAATTTTTTCTACAAGTAGAAGTCATTACCAACTGCCTTCTGTGAAAATTTCAGCTTGATGAGTTGTGCCGTTAATTTTTAAAAAATAGTGATAGGTTTATTACACAAAAAAGTATAATTATTCCACAACAAACGTAAAACGGGGAAATCACTCTATCTCAAACAACAAACATCAGATTGGCCTGAAATTTTTTCTACAAGTAGAAGTCATTACCAACTGCCTTCTGTGAAAATTTCAGCTTGATAAGTTGTGCCGTTAATTTTTAAAAAATAGTGATCGGTTTATTACACAAAAAAGTATAATTATTCCACAACAAACGTAAAACGGGGAAATCACTCTATCTCAAACAACAAACATCAGATTGGCCTGAAATTTTTTCTACAAGTAGAAGTCATTACCAACTGCCTTCTGTGAAAATTTCAGCTTGATGAGTTGTGCCGTTAATTTTAAAAAAAATAGTGATCGGTTTATTACACAAAAAAGTATAATTATTCCACAACAAACGTAAAACGGGGAAATCACTCTATCTCAAACAACAAACATCAGATTGGCCTGAAATTTTTTCTACAAGTAGAAGTCATTACCAACTGCCTTCTGTGAAAATTTCAGCTTGATGAGTTGTGCCGTTAATTTTTAAAAAATAGTGATAGGTTTATTACACAAAAAAGTATAATTATTCCACAACAAACGTAAAACGGGGAAATCACTCTATCTCAAACAACAAACATCAGATTGGCCTGAAATTTTTTCTACAAGTAGAAGTCATTACCAACTGCCTTCTGTGAAAATTTCAGCTTGATAAGTTGTGCCGTTAATTTTTAAAAAATAGTGATCGGTTTATTACACAAAAAAGTATAATTATTCCACAACAAACTTAAAACGGGGAAATCACTCTATCTCAAACAACAAACATCAGATTGGCCTGAAATTTTTTCTACAAGTAGAGGTCACTACCAACTGCCTGCTGTAAAAATTTCAGCTTGATGAGTTGTGCCGTTAATTTTTTTAAAATAGTGATAGGTTTATTACACAAAAAAGTATAATTATTCCACAACAAACGTAAAACGGGGAAATCACTCTATCTCAAACAACAAGCATTAGATTGTCCTGAAATTTTTTCTACAAGTAGAGGTCACTACCAACTGCCTGCTGTAAAAATTTCTGTTTGATGAGTTGTGCCGTTAATTTTTAAAAAATAGTGATAGGTTTATTACACAAAAAAGTATAATTATTCCACAACAAACGTAAAATGGGGAAATCACTCTATCTCAAACAACAAACATCAGATTGGCCTGAAATTTTTTCTACAAGTAGAAGTCATTACCAACTGCCTACTGTAAAAATTTCAGCTTGATGAGTTGTGCCGTTAATTTTTAAAAAATAGTGATAGGTTTATTACACAAAAAAGTATAATTATTCCACAACAAACGTAAAACGGGGAAATCACTCTATCTCAAACAACAAGCATTAGATTGTCCTGAAATTTTTTCTACAAGTAGAGGTCACTACCAACTGCCTGCTGTAAAAATTTCAGCTTGATGAGTTGTGCCGTTAATTTTTAAAAAATAGTGATAGGTTTATTACACAAAAAAGTATAATTATTCCACAACAAACGTAAAATGGGGAAATCACTCTATCTCAAACAACAAACATCAGATTGGCCTGAAATTTTTTCTACAAGTAGAAGTCATTACCAACTGCCTGCTGTAAAAATTTCAGCTTGATGAGTTGTGCCGTTAATTTTTAAAAAATAGTGATAGGTTTATTACACAAAAAAGTATAATTATTCCACAATAAACGTTAAACGGGGAAATCACTCTATCTCAAACAACAAGCATTAGATTGTCCTGAAATTTTTTCTACAAGTAGAGGTCACTACCAACTGCCTTCTGTGAAAATTTTAGCTTGATGAGTTGTGCCATTAAGTAAAAAAAAATCGTAATAGATTTATTACACAACAGTAAAACAGGCAAATCGCTCTATCTCTAACCCCAACCTTCAGATTGGCCTGAAATTGTTTCTACAAGTAGAAATTATTGCAAACTCAACCATTATGGAGTAGTCATTACAAATCGCAAAAAAAAAAAAAAAAAAAAAAAAAAAAAAAAAAAAAAAAAGTTTGGATTCCCTAACACAGACATCAGATTTCAGGTGTTAAGACTCATTGCCGTGTCTCATGGGGAAACTTTCAGCCAGGCTTCCCCTTTTTAATAAGGTAGTTTCTACGCCGATTTTTTTTTCGATTCTAAACCCAATCACCCCGTTTGCAAGCAGGTTGAACGTTACTAAGAACAACCAACAATCCGAGATGGTTTTTAATGTCCTATATGAAGACTGCTTTTCTTTTGTTAAAAATCTTCAATTATTTTTTTCCACAACAAAAGTAAACCGGGGAAATCACTCTATATCTAACCCCAACCGTCAGATTGGCCTGAAATTTTTACTACAAGAAGATGTCATTACCAACTGCCTTCTATAAAAATTTCAGCTTGATAAGTTGTGCCATTAATTTTTAAAAAAATAGTGATAAGTTTATAACACAAAAAAGTATAATTATTCCACAACAAACGTAAAACGGGGAAATCACTCTATCTCAAACAACAAACATCAGATTGGCCTGAAATTTTTTCTACAAGTAGAAGTCATTACCAACTGCCTGCTGTAAAAATTTCAGCTTGATGAGTTGTGCCGTTAATTTTTAAAAAATAGTGATAGGTTTATTACACAAAAAAGTATAATTATTCCACAACAAACGTAAAACGGGGAAATCACTCTATCTCAAACAACAAGCATTAGATTGTCCTGAAATTTTTTCTACAAGTAGAGGTCACTACCAACTGCCTGCTGTAAAAATTTCAGCTTGATGAGTTGTGCCGTTAATTTTTAAAAAATAGTGATAGGTTTATTACACAAAAAAGTATAATTATTCCACAACAAACGTAAAATGGGGAAATCACTCTATCTCAAACAACAAACATCAGATTGGCCTGAAATTTTTTCTACAAGTAGAAGTCATTACCAACTGCCTACTGTAAAAATTTCAGCTTGATGAGTTGTGCCGTTAATTTTTAAAAAATAGTGATAGGTTTATTACACAAAAAAGTATAATTATTCCACAACAAACGTAAAACGGGGAAATCACTCTATCTCAAACAACAAGCATTAGATTGTCCTGAAATTTTTTCTACAAGTAGAGGTCACTACCAACTGCCTGCTGTAAAAATTTCAGCTTGATGAGTTGTGCCGTTAATTTTTAAAAAATAGTGATAGGTTTATTACACAAAAAAGTATAATTATTCCACAACAAACGTAAAATGGGGAAATCACTCTATCTCAAACAACAAACATCAGATTGGCCTGAAATTTTTTCTACAAGTAGAAGTCATTACCAACTGCCTACTGTAAAAATTTCAGCTTGATGAGTTGTGCCGTTAATTTTTAAAAAATAGTGATAGGTTTATTACACAAAAAAGTATAATTATTCCACAACAAACGTTAAACGGGGAAATCACTCTATCTCAAACAACAAGCATTAGATTGTCCTGAAATTTTTTCTACAAGTAGAGGTCACTACCAACTGCCTTCTGTGAAAATTTTAGCTTGATGAGTTTTTTACACAAAAAAGTATAATTATTCCACAACAAACGTAAAACGGGGAAATCACTCTATCTCAAACAACAAACATCAGATTGGCCTGAAATTTTTTCTACAAGTAGAAGTCATTACCAACTGCCTGCTGTAAAAATTTCAGCTTGATGAGTTGTGCCGTCAATTTTTAAAAAATAGTGATAGGTTTATTACACAAAAAAGTATAATTATTCCACAACAAACGTAAAACGGGGAAATCACTCTATCTCAAACAACAAGCATTAGATTGTCCTGAAATTTTTTCTACAAGTAGAGGTCACTACCAACTGCCTGCTGTAAAAATTTCAGCTTGATGAGTTGTGCCGTTAATTTTTAAAAAATAGTGATAGGTTTATTACACAAAAAAGTATAATTATTCCACAACAAACGTAAAATGGGGAAATCACTCTATCTCAAACAACAAACATCAGATTGGCCTGAAATTTTTTCTACAAGTAGAAGTCATTACCAACTGCCTACTGTAAAAATTTCAGCTTGATGAGTTGTGCCGTTAATTTTTAAAAAATAGTGATAGGTTTATTACACAAAAAAGTATAATTATTCCACAACAAACGTAAAACGGGGAAATCACTCTATCTCAAACAACAAGCATTAGATTGTCCTGAAATTTTTTCTACAAGTAGAAGTCATTACCAACTGCCTGCTATAAAAATTTCAGCTTGATGAGTTGTGCCGTTAATTTTTAAAAAATAGTGATAGGTTTATTACACAAAAAAGTATAATTATTCCACAATAAACGTTAAACGGGGAAATCACTCTATCTCAAACAACAAGCATTAGATTGTCCTGAAATTTTTTCTACAAGTAGAGGTCACTACCAACTGCCTTCTGTGAAAATTTTAGCTTGATGAGTTGTGCCGTTAAGTAAAAAAAAATCGTAATAGATTTATTACACAACAGTAAAACAGGCAAATCGCTCTATCTCTAACCCCAACCTTCAGATTGGCCTGAAATTGTTTCTACAAGTAGAAATTATTGCAAACTCAACCATTATGGAGTAGTCACTACAAAACGCAAAAAAAAAAAAAAAAAAAAAAAAAAAAAAAAAAAAAAAAAAAAAAAAAAAAAGAAGTTTGGATTCCCTAACACAGACATCAGATTTCAGGCGTTAAGACTCATTGCCGTGTCTCATGGGAAACTTTCAGCTAGGCTTCCCCTTTTTAATAAGGTAGTTTCTACGCCGATTTTTTTTGCGATTCTAAGCCCAATCACCCCGTTTGCAAGCAGGTTGAACGTTACTAAGAACAACCAACAATCCGAGATGGTTTTTAATGTCCTATATGAAGACTGCTTTTCTTTTGTTAAAAATCTTCAATTATTTTTTTCCACAACAAAAGTAAACCGGGGAAATCACTCTATATCTAACCCCAATCGTCAGATTGGCCTGAAATTTTTACTACAAGAAGATGTCACTACCAACTGCCTTCTATAAAAATTTCAGCTTGATAAGTTGAGCCATTAATTTAAAAAAAAAATAGTGATCGGTTTATTACACAAAAAAGTATAATTATTCCACAACAAACGTAAAACGGGGAAATCACTCTATCTCAAACAACAAACATCAGATTGGCCTGAAATTTTTTCTACAAGTAGAAGTCATTACCAACTGCCTTCTGTGAAAATTTCAGCTTGATGAGTTGTGCCGTTAATTTAAAAAAAAATAGTGATCGGTTTATTACACAAAAAAGTATAATTATTCCACAACAAACGTAAAACGGGGAAATCACTCTATCTCAAACAACAAACATCAGATTGGCCTGAAATTTTTTCTACAAGTAGAAGTCATTACCAACTGCCTTCTGTGAAAATTTCAGCTTGATAAGTTGTGCCGTTAATTTTAAAAAAATAGTGATCGGTTTATTACACAAAAAAGTATAATTATTCCACAACAAACTTAAAACGGGGAAATCACTCTATCTCAAACAACAAACATCAGATTGGCCTGAAATTTTTTCTACAAGTAGAGGCACTACCAACTGCCTGCTGTAAAAATTTCAGCTTGATGAGTTGTGCCGTTAATTTTTAAAAAATAGTGATAGGTTTATTACACAAAAAAGTATAATTATTCCACAACAAACGTAAAACGGGGAAATCACTCTATCTCAAACAACAAGCATCAGATTGGCCTGAAATTTTTTCTACAAGTAGAGGTCACTACCAACTGCCTGCTGTAAAGATTTCAGCTTGATGAGTTGTGCCGTTAATTTTTTAAAAATAGTGATAGGTTTATTACACAAAAAAGTATAATTATTCCACAATAAACGTTAAACGGGGAAATCACTCTATCTCAAACAACAAGCATTAGATTGTCCTGAAATTTTTTCTACAAGTAGAGGTCACTACCAACTGCCTTCTGTGAAAATTTTAGCTTGATGAGTTGTGCCGTTAAGTAAAAAAAAATCGTAATAGATTTATTACACAACTGTAAAACAGGCAAATCGCTCTATCTCTAACCCCAACCTTCAGATTGGCCTGAAATTGTTTCTACAAGTAGAAATTATTGCAAACTCAACCATTATGGAGTAGTCACTACAAAACGCAAAAAAAAAAAAAAAATTTGGATTCCCTAACACAGACATCAGATTTCAGGTGTTAAGACTCATTGCCGTGTCTCATGGGGAAACTTTCAGCTAGGCTTCCCCTTTTTAATAAGGTAGTTTCTACGCCGATTTTTTTTTCGATTCTAAGCCCAATCACCCCGTTTGCAAGCAGGTTGAACGTTACTAAGAACAACCAACAATCCGAGATGGTTTTTAATGTCCTATATGAAGACTGCTTTTCTTTTGTTAAAAATCTTCAATTATTTTTTTCCACAACAAAAGTAAACCGGGGAAATCACTCTATCTCTAACCCCAACCGTCAGATTGGCCTGAAATTTTTTCTACAAGAAGATGTCATTACCAACTGCCTTCTATAAAAATTTCAGCTTGATAAGTTGTGCCATTAATTTTTAAAAAATAGTGATAAGTTTATAACACAAAAAAGTATAATTATTTCACAACAAACGTAAAACGGGGAAATCACTCTATCTCAAACAACAAACATCAGATTGGCCTGAAATTTTTTCTACAAGTAGAAGTCATTACCAACTGCCTGCTATAAAAATTTCAGCTTGATGAGTTGTGCCGTTAATTTTTAAAAAATAGTGATAGGTTTTTTACACAAAAAAGTATAATTATTCCACAATAAACGTTAAACGGGGAAATCACTCTATCTCAAACAACAAGCATTAGATTGTCCTGAAATTTTTTCTGCAAGTAGAGGTCACTACCAACTGCCTTCTGTGAAAATTTTAGCTTGATGAGTTGTGCCGTTAAGTAAAAAAAAATCGTAATAGATTTATTACACAACAGTAAAACAGGCAAATCGCTCTATCTCTAACCCCAACCTTCAGATTGGCCTGAAATTGTTTCTACAAGTAGAAATTATTGCAAACTCAACCATTATGGAGTAGTCACTACAAAACGCAAAAAAAAAAAAAAAAAAAAAAAAAAAAAAAAGAAGTTTGGATTCCCTAACACAGACATCAGATTTCAGGTGTTAAGACTCATTGCCGTGTCTCATGGGGAAACTTTCAGCTAGGCTTCCCCTTTTTAATAAGGTAGTTTCTACGCCGATTTTTTTTGCGATTCTAAGCCCAATCACCCCGTTTGCAAGCAGGTTGAACGTTACTAAGAACAACCAACAATCCGAGATGGTTTTTAATGTCCTATATGAAGACTGCTTTTCTTTTGTTAAAAATCTTCAATTATTTTTTTCCACAACAAAAGTAAACCGGGGAAATCACTCTATCTCTAACCCCAACCGTCAGATTGGCCTGAAATTTTTTCTACAAGAAGATGTCATTACCAACTACCTTCTATAAAAATTTCAGCTTGATAAGTTGTGCCATTAATTTTTAAAAAATAGTGATAAGTTTATAACACAAAAAAGTATAATTATTTCACAACAAACGTAAAACGGGGAAATCACTCTATCTCAAACAACAAACATCAGATTGGCCTGAAATTTTTTCTACAAGTAGAAGTCATTACCAACTGCCTGCTTTAAAAATTTCAGCTTGATGAGTTGTGCCGTTAATTTTTAAAAAATAGTGATAGGTTTTTTACACAAAAAAGTATAATTATTCCACAATAAACGTTAAACGGGGAAATCACTCTATCTCAAACAACAAGCATTAGATTGTCCTGAAATTTTTTCTACAAGTAGAGGTCACTACCAACTGCCTTCTGTGAAAATTTTAGCTTGATGAGTTGTGCCGTTAAGTAAAAAAAAATCGTAATAGATTTATTACACAACAGTAAAACAGGCAAATCGCTCTATCTCTAACCCCAACCTTCAGATTGGCCTGAAATTGTTTCTACAAGTAGAAATTATTGCAAACTCAACCATTATGGAGTAGTCACTACAAAGCGCAAAAAAAAAAAAAAAAAAAAAAAAAAAGTTCGGATTCCCTAACACAGACATCAGATTTCAGGTGTTAAGACTCATTGCCGTGTCTCATGGGGAAACTTTCAGCCAGGCTTCCCCTTTTTAATAAGGTAGTTTCTACGCCGATTTTTTTTTTTCGATTCTAAACCCAATCACCCCGTTTGCAAGCAGGTTGAACGTTACTAAGAACAACGAACAATCCGAGATGGTTTTTAATGTCCTATATGAAGACTGCTTTTCTTTTGTTAAAAATCTTCAATTATTTTTTTCCACAACAAAAGTAAACCGGGGAAATCACTCTATATCTAACCCCAACCGTCAGATTGGCCTGAAATTTTTACTACAAGAAGATGTCATTACCAACTGCCTTCTATAAAAATTTCAGCTTGATAAGTTGTGCCATTAATTTTTAAAAAAATAGTGATAGGTTTATTACACAAAAAAGTATAATTATTCCACAACAAACGAAAAACGGGGAAATCACTCTATCTCAAACAACAAACATCAGATTGGCCTGAAATTTTTTCTACAAGTAGAAGTCATTACCAACTGCCTTCTGTGAAAATTTCAGCTTGATGAGTTGTGCCGTTAATTTAAAAAAAAATAGTGATCGGTTTATTACACAAAAAAGTATAATTATTCCACAACAAACGTAAAACGGGGAAATCACTCTATCTCAAACAACAAATATCAGATTGGCCTGAAATTTTTTCTACAAGTAGAAGTCATTACCAACTGCCTTCTGTGAAAATTTCAGCTTGATGAGTTGTGCCGTTAATTTTAAAAAATAGTGATCGGTTTATTACACAAAAAGGTATAATTATTCCACAACAAACGTAAAACGGGGAAATCACTCTATCTCAAACAACAAACATCAGATTGGCCTGAAATTTTTTCTACAAGTAGAAGTCATTACCAACTGCCTTCTGTGAAAATTTCAGCTTGATGAGTTGTGCCGTTAATTTTTAAAAAATAGTGATAGGTTTTTTACACAAAAAAGTATAATTATTCCACAATAAACGTTAAACGGGGAAATCACTCTATCTCAAACAACAAGCATTAGATTGTCCTGAAATTTTTTCTACAAGTAGAGGTCACTACCAACTGCCTTCTGTGAAAATTTTAGCTTGATGAGTTGTGCCATTAAGTAAAAAAAAATCGTAATAGATTTATTACACAACAGTAAAACAGGCAAATCGCTCTATCTCTAACCCCAACCTTCAGATTGGCCTGAAATTGTTTCTACAAGTAGAAATTATTGCAAACTCAACCATTATGGAGTAGTCACTACAAAGCGCAAAAAAAAAAAAAAAAAAAAAAAAAGTTCGGATTCCCTAACACAGACATCAGATTTCAGGTGTTAAGACTCATTGCCGTGTCTCATGGGGAAACTTTCAGCCAGGCTTCCCCTTTTTAATAAGGTAGTTTCTACGCCGATTTTTTTTTTCGATTCTAAACCCAATCACCCCGTTTGCAAGCAGGTTGAACGTTACTAAGAACAACCAAAAATCCGAGATGGTTTTTAATGTCCTATATGAAGACTGCTTTTCTTTTGTTAAAAATCTTCAATTATTTTTTTCCACAACAAAAGTAAACCGGGGAAATCACTCTATATCTAACCCCAATCGTCAGATTGGCCTGAAATTTTTACTACAAGAAGATGTCACTACCAACTGCCTTCTATAAAAATTTCAGCTTGATAAGTTGAGCCATTAATTTTTAAAAAAATAGTGATAGGTTTATTACACAAAAAAGTATAATTATTCCACAACAAACGTAAAACGGGGAAATCACTCTATCTCAAACAACAAACATCAGATTGGCCTGAAATTTTTTCTACAAGTAGAAGTCATTACCAACTGCCTTCTGTGAAAATTTCAGCTTGATGAGTTGTGCCGTTAATTTTTAAAAAAATAGTGATCGGTTTATTACACAAAAAAGTATAATTATTCCACAACAAACGTAAAACGGGGAAATCACTCTATCTCAAACAACAAACATCAGATTGGCCTGAAATTTTTTCTACAAGTAGAAGTCATTACCAACTGCCTTCTGTGAAAATTTCAGCTTGATGAGTTGTGCCGTTAATTTTAAAAAAAATAGTGATCGGTTTATTACACAAAAAAGTATAATTATTCCACAACAAACGTAAACCGGGGAAATCACTCTATCTCAAACAACAAACATCAGATTGGCCTGAAATTTTTTCTACAAGTAGAAGTCATTACCAACTGCCTTCTGTGAAAATTTCAGCTTGATAAGTTGTGCCGTTAATTTTTTAAAAATAGTGATCGGTTTATTACACAAAAAAGTATAATTATTCCACAACAAACTTAAAACGGGGAAATCACTCTATCTCAAACAACAAACATCAGATTGGCCTGAAATTTTTTCTACAAGTAGAGGCACTACCAACTGCCTGCTGTAAAAATTTCAGCTTGATGAGTTGTGCCGTTAATTTTTAAAAAATAGTGATAGGTTTATTACACAAAAAAGTATAATTATTCCACAACAAACGTAAAACGGGGAAATCACTCTATCTCAAACAACAAGCATCAGATTGGCCTGAAATTTTTTCTACAAGTAGAGGTCACTACCAACTGCCTGCTGTAAAGATTTCAGCTTGATGAGTTGTGCCGTTAATTTTTTAAAAATAGTGATAGGTTTATTACACAAAAAAGTATAATTATTCCACAACAAACGTAAAATGGGGAAATCACTCTATCTCAAACAACAAGCATTAGATTGTCCTGAAATTTTTTCTACAAGAAGAGGTCACTACCAACTGCCTGCTGTAAAAATTTCTGCTTGATGAGTTGTGCCGTTAATTTTTAAAAAATAGTGATAGGTTTATTACACAAAAAAGTATAATTATTCCACAACAAACGTAAAATGGGGAAATCACTCTATCTCAAACAACAAACATCAGATTGGCCTGAAATTTTTTCTACAAGTAGAAGTCATTACCAACTGAATTCTGTGAAAATTTCAGCTTGATGAGTTGTGCCGTTAATTTAAAAAAAATAGTGATAGGTTTATTACACAAAAAAGTATAATTATTCCACAACAAACGTAAAACGGGGAAATCACTCTATCTCAAACAACAAGCATTAGATTGTCCTGAAATTTTTTCTACAAGTAGAAGTCATTACCAACTGCCTGCTGTAAAAATTTCAGCTTGATGAGTTGTGCCGTTAATTTTTAAAAAATAGTGATAGGTTTTTTACACAAAAAAGTATAATTATTCCACAATAAACGTTAAACGGGGAAATCACTCTATCTCAAACAACAAGCATTAGATTGTCCTGAAATTTTTTCTACAAGTAGAGGTCACTACCAACTGCCTTCTGTGAAAATTTTAGCTTGATTTGTTGTGCCGTTAAGTAAAAAAAAATCGTAATAGATTTATTACACAACAGTAAAACAGGCAAATCGCTCTATCTCTAACCCCAACCTTCAGATTGGCCTGAAATTGTTTCTACAAGTAGAAATTATTGCAAACTCAACCATTATGGAGTAGTCATTACAAAACGCAAAAAAAAAAAAAAAAAAAAAAAAAAAAAAAAAAAAAAAAAGTTTGGATTCCCTAACACAGACATCAGATTTCAGGTGTTAAGACTCATTGCCGTGTCTCATGGGGAAACTTTCAGCCAGGCTTCCCCTTTTTAATAAGGTAGTTTCTACGCCGATTTATTTTTCGATTCTAAACCCAATCACCCCGTTTGCAAGCAGGTTGAACGTTACTAAGAACAACCAACAATCCGAGATGGTTTTTAATGTCCTATATGAAGACTGCTTTTCTTTTGTTAAAAATCTTCAATTATTTTTTTCCACAACAAAAGTAAACCGGGGAAATCACTCTATCTCTAACCCCAACCGTCAGATTGGCCTGAAATTTTTTCTACAAGAATATGTCATTACCAACTGCCTTCTATAAAAATTTCAGCTTGATAAGTTGTGCCATTAATTTTTAAAAAATAGTGATAAGTTTATAACACAAAAAAGTATAATTATTTCACAACAAACGTAAAACGGGGAAATCACTCTATCTCAAACAACAAACATCAGATTGGCCTGAAATTTTTTCTACAAGTAGAAGTCATTACCAACTGCCTGCTGTAAAAATTTCAGCTTGATGAGTTGTGCCGTTAATTTTTAAAAAATAGTGATCGGTTTATTACACAAAAAAGTATAATTATTCCACAACAAACGTAAAACGGGGAAATCACTCTATCTCAAACAACAAACATCAGATTGGCCTGAAATTTTTTCTACAAGTAGAGGTCACTACCAACTGCCTGCTGTAAAAATTTCAGCTTGATGAGTTGTGCCGTTAATTTTTAAAAAATAGTGATAGGTTTATTACACAAAAAAGTATAATTATTCCACAACAAACGTAAAACGGGGAAATCACTCTATCTCAAACAACAAGCATCAGATTGGCCTGAAATTTTTTCTACAAGTAGAGGTCACTACCAACTGCCTGCTGTAAAAATTTCAGCTTGATGAGTTGTGCCGTTAATTTTTAAAAAATAGTGATAGGTTTATTACACAAAAAAGTATAATTATTCCACAACAAACGTAAAACGGGGAAATCACTCTATCTCAAACAACAAGCATTAGATTGTCCTGAAATTTTTTCTACAAGTAGAGGTCACTACCAACTGCCTGCTGTAAAAATTTCAGCTTGATGAGTTGTGCCATTAAGTAAAAAAAATCGTAATAGATTTATTACACAACAGTAAAACAGGCAAATCGCTCTATCTCTAACCCCAACCTTCAGATTGGCCTGAAATTGTTTCTACAAGTAGAAATTATTGCAAACTCAACCATTATGGAGTAGTCACTACAAAGCGCAAAAAAAAAAAAAAAAAAAAAGTTCGGATTCCCTAACACAGACATCAGATTTCAGGTGTTAAGACTCATTGCCGTGTCTCATGGGGAAACTTTGAGCCAGGCTTCCCCTTTTTAATAAGGTAGTTTCTACGCCGATTTTTTTTTCGATTCTAAACCCAATCACCCCGTTTGCAAGCAGGTTGAACGTTACTAAGAACAACCAACAATCCGAGATGGTTTTTAATGTCCTATATGAAGACTGCTTTTCTTTTGTTAAAAATCTTCAATTATTTTTTTCCACAACAAAAGTAAACCGGGGAAATCACTCTATATCTAACCCCAACCGTCAGATTGGCCTGAAATTTTTACTACAAGAAGATGTCATTACCAACTGCCTTCTATAAAAATTTCAGCTTGATAAGTTGTGCCATTAATTTTTAAAAAAATAGTGATAGGTTTATTACCCAAAAAAAGTATAATTATTCCACAACAAACGTAAAACGGGGAAATCACTCTATCTCAAACAACAAACATCAGATTGGCCTGAAATTTTTTCTACAAGTAGAAGTCATTACCAACTGCCTTCTGTGAAAATTTCAGCTTGATGAGTTGTGCCGTTAATTTTTAAAAAAATAGTGATCGGTTTATTACACAAAAAAGTATAATTATTCCACAACAAACGTAAAACGGGGAAATCACTCTATCTCAAACAACAAACATCAGATTGGCCTGAAATTTTTTCTACAAGTAGAAGTCATTACCAACTGCCTTCTGTGAAAATTTCAGCTTGATGAGTTGTGCCGTTAATTTTTAAAAAATAGTGATCGGTTTATTACACAAAAAAGTATAATTATTCCACAACAAACGTAAAACGGGGAAATCACTCTATCTCAAACAACAAACATCAGATTGGCCTGAAATTTTTTCTACAAGTAGAAGTCATTACCAACTGCCTTCTGTGAAAATTTCAGCTTGATAAGTTGTGCCGTTAATTTTTAAAAAAATAGTGATCGGTTTATTACACAAAAAAGTATAATTATTCCACAACAAACGTAAAACGGGGAAATCACTCTATCTCAAACAACAAACATCAGATTGGCCTGAAATTTTTTCTACAAGTAGAAGTCATTACCAACTGCCTTCTGTGAAAATTTCAGCTTGATGAGTTGTGCCGTTAATTTTTAAAAAAATAGTGATCGGTTTATTACACAAAAAAGTATAATTATTCCACAACAAACGTAAAACGGGGAAATCACTCTATCTCAAACAACAAACATCAGATTGGCCTGAAATTTTTTCTACAAGTAGAAGTCATTACCAACTGCCTTCTGTGAAAATTTCAGCTTGATAAGTTGTGCCGTTAATTTAAAAAAAATAGTGATCGGTTTATTACACAAAAAAGTATAATTATTCCACAACAAACGTAAAACGGGGAAATCACTCTATCTCAAACAACAAACATCAGATTGGCCTGAAATTTTTTCTACAAGTAGAAGTCATTACCAACTGCCTTCTGTGAAAATTTCAGCTTGATGAGTTGTGCCGTTAATTTTTAAAAAAATAGTGATCGGTTTATTACACAAAAAGTATAATTATTCCACAACAAACGTAAAACGGGGAAATCACTCTATCTCAAACAACAAACATCAGATTGGCCTGAAATTTTTTCTACAAGTAGAAGTCATTACCAACTGCCTTCTGCGAAAATTTCAGCTTGATAAGTTGTGCCGTTAATTTTTAAAAAATAGTGATCGGTTTATTACACAAAAAAGTATAATTATTCCACAACAAACGTAAAACGGGGAAATCACTCTATCTCAAACAACAAACATCAGATTGGCCTGAAATTTTTTCTACAAGTAGAAGTCATTACCAACTGCCTTCTGTGAAAATTTCAGCTTGATGAGTTGTGCCGTTAATTTTTAAAAAATAGTGATCGGTTTATTACACAAAAAAGTATAATTATTCCACAACAAACGTAAAACGGGGAAATCACTCTATCTCAAACAACAAACATCAGATTGGCCTGAAATTTTTTCTACAAGTAGAAGTCATTACCAACTGCCTTCTGTGAAAATTTCAGCTTGATAAGTTGTGCCGTTAATTTTTAAAAAATAGTGATCGGTTTATTACAGAAAAAAGTATAATTATTCCACAACAAACGTAAAACGGGGAAATCACTCTATCTCAAACAACAAACATCAGATTGGCCTGAAATTTTTTCTACAAGTAGAGGTCACTACCAACTGCCTGCTGTAAAAATTTCAGCTTGATGAGTTGTGCCGTTAATTTTTAAAAAATAGTGATAGGTTTATTACACAAAAAAGTATAATTATTCCACAACAAACGTAAAACGGGGAAATCACTCTATCTCAAACAACAAACATCAGATTGCCTTAAATTTTTTCTACAAGTAGAAGTCATTACCAACTGCCTTCTGTGAAAATTTCAGCTTGATAAGTTGTGCCGTTCATTTTTAAAAAATAGTGATCGGTTTATTACACAAAAAAGTATAATTATTCCACAACAAACTTAAAACGGGGAAATCACTCTATCTCAAACAATAAACATCAGATTGGCCTGAAATTTTTTCTACAAGTAGAGGTCACTGCCAACTGCCTGCTGTAAAAATTTCAGCTTGATGAGTTGTGCCGTTAATTTTTAAAAAATAGTGATAAGTTTATTACACAAAAAAGTATAATTATTCCACAACAAACGTAAAATGGGGAAATCACTCTATCTCAAACAACAAACATCAGATTGGCCTGAAATTTTTTCTACAAGTAGAGGTCACTACCAACTGCCTGCTGTAAAAATTTCAGCTTGATGAGTTGTGCCGTTAATTTTTAAAAAATAGTGATAGGTTTATTACACAAAAAAGTATAAATATTCCACAACAAACGTAAAACGGGGAAATCACTCTATCTCAAACAACAAGCATTAGATTGTACTGAAATTTTTTCTACAAGTAGAGGTCACTACCAACTGCCTGCTGTAAAAATTTCAGCTTGATGAGTTGTGCCGTTAATTTTTAAAAAATAGTGATAGGTTTATTACACAAAAAAGTATAATTATTCCACAACAAACGTAAAATGGGGAAATCACTCTATCTCAAACAACAAACATCAGATTGGCCTGAAATTTTTTCTACAAGTAGAAGTCATTACCAACTGCCTACTGTAAAAATTTCAGCTTGATGAGTTGTGCCGTTAATTTTTAAAAAATAGTGATAGGTTTATTACACAAAAAAGTATAATTATTCCACAACAAACGTAAAACGGGGAAATCACTCTATCTCAAACAACAAACATCAGATTGGCCTGAAATTTTTTCTACAAGTAGAAGTCATTACCAACTGCCTTCTGTGAAAATTTCAGCTTGATAAGTTGTGCCGTTAATTTTTAAAAAATAGTGATCGGTTTATTACACAAAAAAGTATAATTATTCCACAACAAACGTAAAACGGGGAAATCACTCTATCTCAAACAACAAACATCAGATTGGCCTGAAATTTTTTCTACAAGTAGAGGTCACTACCAACTGCCTGCTGTAAAAATTTCAGCTTGATGAGTTGTGCCGTTAATTTTTAAAAAATAGTGATAGGTTTATTACACAAAAAAGTATAATTATTCCACAACAAACGTAAAACGGGGAAATCACTCTATCTCAAACAACAAGCATCAGATTGGCCTGAAATTTTTTCTACAAGTAGAGGTCACTACCAACTGCCTGCTGTAAAAATTTCAGCTTGATGAGTTGTGCCGTTAATTTTTAAAAAATAGTGATAGGTTTATTACACAAAAAAGTATAATTATTCCACAACAAACGTAAAACGGGGAAATCACTCTATCTCAAACAACAAACATCAGATTGGCCTGAAATTTTTTCTACAAGTAGAGGTCACTACCAACTGCCTGCTGTAAAAATTTCAGCTTGATGAGTTGTGCCGTTAATTTTTAAAAAATAGTGATAGGTTTATTACACAAAAAAGTATAATTATTCCACAACAAACGTAAAACGGGGAAATCACTCTATCTCAAACAACAAGCATCAGATTGGCCTGAAATTTTTTCTACAAGTAGAGGTCACTACCAACTGCCTGCTGTAAAAATTTCAGCTTGATGAGTTGTGCCGTTAATTTTTAAAAAATAGTGATAGGTTTATTACACAAAAAAGTATAATTATTCCACAACAAACGTAAAACGGGGAAATCACTCTATCTCAAACAACAAGCATTAGATTGTCCTGAAATTTTTTCTACAAGTAGAGGTCACTACCAACTGCCTGCTGTAAAAATTTCAGCTTGATGAGTTGTGCCGTTAATTTTAAAAAAATAGTGATAGGTTTATTACACAAAAAAGTATAATTATTCCACAACAAACGTAAAATGGGGAAATCACTCTATCTCAAACAACAAACATCAGATTGGCCTGAAATTTTTTCTACAAGTAGAAGTCATTACCAACTGCCTACTGTAAAAATTTCAGCTTGATGAGTTGTGCCGTTAATTTTTAAAAAATAGTGATAAGTTTATTACACAAAAAAGTATAATTATTCCACAACAAACGTAAAACGGGGAAATCACTCTATCTCAAACAACAAGCATTAGATTGTCCTGAAATTTTTTCTACAAGTAGAGGTCACTACCAACTGCCTGCTGTAAAAATTTCAGCTTGATGAGTTGTGCCGTTAATTTTTAAAAAATAGTGATAGGTTTATTACACAAAAAAGTATAATTATTCCACAACAAACGTAAAATGGGGAAATCACTCTATCTCAAACAACAAACATCAGATTGGCCTGAAATTTTTTCTACAAGTAGAAGTCATTACCAACTGCCTGCTGTAAAAATTTCAGCTTGATGAGTTGTGCCGTTAATTTTTAAAAAATAGTGATAGGTTTTTTACACAAAAAGTATAATTATTCCACAATAAACGTTAAACGGGGAAATCACTCTATCTCAAACTACAAGCATTAGATTGTCCTGAAATTTTTTCTACAAGTAGAGGTCACTACCAACTGCCTTCTGTGAAAATTTTAGCTTGATTTGTTGTGCCGTTAAGTAAAAAAAAATCGTAATAGATTTATTACACAACAGTAAAACAGGCAAATCGCTCTATCTCTAACCCCAACCTTCAGATTGGCCTGAAATTGTTTCTACAAGTAGAAATTATTGCAAACTCAACCATTATGGAGTAGTCACTACAAAACGCAAAAAAAAAAAAAAAAAAAAAAAAAAAGTTTGGATTCCCTAACACAGACATCAGATTTCAGGTCTTAAGACTCATTGCCGTGTCTCATGGGGAAACTTTCAGCCAGGCTTCCCCTTTTTAATAAGGTAGTTTCTACGCCGATTTTTTTTTCGATTCTAAACCCAATCACCCCGTTTGCAAGCAGGTTGAACGTTACTAAGAACAACCAACAATCCGAGATGGTTTTTAATGTCCTATATGAAGACTGCTTTTCTTTTGTTAAAAATCTTCAATTATTTTTTTCCACAACAAAAGTAAACCGGGGAAATCACTCTATCTCTAACCCCAACCGTCAGATTGGCCTGAAATTTTTTCTACAAGAAGATGTCATTACCAACTGCCTTCTATAAAAATTTCAGCTTGATAAGTTGTGCCATTAATTTTTAAAAAATAGTGATAAGTTTATAACACAAAAAAGTATAATTATTTCACAACAAACGTAAAACGGGGAAATCACTCTATCTCAAACAACAAACATCAGATTGGCCTGAATTTTTTTCTACAAGTAGAAGTCATTACCAACTGCCTGCTGTAAAAATTTCAGCTTGATGAGTTGTGCCGTTAATTTTTAAAAAATAGTGATAGGTTTTTTACACAAAAAAGTATAATTATTCCACAATAAACGTTAAACGGGGAAATCACTCTATCTCAAACAACAAGCATTAGATTGTCCTGAAATTTTTTCTACAAGTAGAGGTCACTACCAACTGCCTTCTGTGAAAATTTTAGCTTGATGAGTTGTTCCGTTAAGTAAAAAAAAATCGTAATAGATTTATTACACAACAGTAAAACAGGCAAATCGCTCTATCTCTAACCCCAACCTTCAGATTGGCCTGAAATTGTTTCTACAAGTAGAAATTATTGCAAACTCAACCATTATGGAGTAGTCACTACAAAGCGCAAAAAAAAAAAAAAAAAAAAAAAAAAGTTCGGATTCCCTAACACAGACATCAGATTTCAGGTGTTAAGACTCATTGCCGTGTGTCATGGGGAAACTTTGAGCCAGGCTTCCCCTTTTTAATAAGGTAGTTTCTACGCCGATTTTTTTTTCGATTCTAAACCCAATCACCCCGTTTGCAAGCAGGTTGAACGTTACTAAGAACAACCAACAATCCGAGATGGTTTTTAATGTCCTATATGAAGACTGCTTTTCTTTTGTTAAAAATCTTCAATTATTTTTTTCCACAACAAAAGTAAACCGGGGAAATCACTCTATATCTAACCCCAACCGTCAGATTGGCCTGAAATTTTTACTACAAGAAGATGTCATTACCAACTGCCTTCTATAAAAATTTCAGCTTGATAAGTTGTGCCATTAATTTTTAAAAAATAGTGATAGGTTTATTACACAAAAAAGTATAATTATTCCACAACAAACGTAAAACGGGGAAATCACTCTATCTCAAACAACAAACATCAGATTGGCCTGAAATTTTTTCTACAAGTAGAAGTCATTACCAACTGCCTTCTGTGAAAATTTCAGCTTGATGAGTTGTGCCGTTAATTTTTAAAAAAATAGTGATCGGTTTATTACACAAAAAAGTATAATTATTCCACAACAAACGTAAAACGGGGAAATCACTCTATCTCAAACAACAAACATCAGATTGGCCTGAAATTTTTTCTACAAGTAGAAGTCATTACCAACTGCCTTCTGTGAAAATTTCAGCTTGATGAGTTGTGCCGTTAATTTTTAAAAAATAGTGATCGGTTTATTACACAAAAAAGTATAATTATTCCACAACAAACGTAAAACGGGGAAATCACTCTATCTCAAACAACAAACATCAGATTGGCCTGAAATTTTTTCTACAAGTAGAAGTCATTACCAACTGCCTTCTGTGAAAATTTCAGCTTGATAAGTTGTGCCGTTAATTTTTAAAAAATAGTGATCGGTTTATTACACAAAAAAGTATAATTATTCCACAACAAACGTAAAACGGGGAAATCACTCTATCTCAAACAACAAATATCAGATTGGCCTGAAATTTTTTCTACAAGTAGAAGTCATTACCAACTGCCTTCTGTGAAAATTTCAGCTTGATAAGTTGTGCCGTTAATTTTTAAAAAATAGTGATCGGTTTATTACACAAAAAAGTATAATTATTCCACAACAAACGTAAAACGGGGAAATCACTCTATCTCAAACAACAAACATCAGATTGGCCTGAAATTTTTTCTACAAGTAGAAGTCATTACCAACTGCCTTCTGTGAAAATTTCAGCTTGATGAGTTGTGCCGTTAATTTTAAAAAAAATAGTGATCGGTTTATTACACAAAAAAGTATAATTATTCCACAACAAACGTAAAACGGGGAAATCACTCTATCTCAAACAACAAACATCAGATTGGCCTGAAATTTTTTCTACAAGTAGAAGTCATTACCAACTGCCTTCTGTGAAAATTTCAGCTTGATAAGTTGTGCCGTTAATTTAAAAAAAATAGTGATCGGTTTATTACACAAAAAAGTATAATTATTCCACAACAAACGTAAAACGGGGAAATCACTCTATCTCAAACAACAAACATCAGATTGGCCTGAAATTTTTTCTACAAGTAGAAGTCATTACCAACTGCCTTCTGTGAAAATTTCAGCTTGATGAGTTGTGCCGTTAATTTTTAAAAAAATAGTGATCGGTTTATTACACAAAAAGTATAATTATTCCACAACAAACGTAAAACGGGGAAATCACTCTATCTCAAACAACAAACATCAGATTGGCCTGAAATTTTTTCTACAAGTAGAAGTCATTACCAACTGCCTTCTGCAAAAATTTCAGCTTGATAAGTTGTGCCGTTAATTTTTAAAAAATAGTGATAGGTTTATTACACAAAAAAGTATAATTATTCCACAACAAACGTAAAACGGGGAAATCACTCTATCTCAAACAACAAACATCAGATTGGCCTGAAATTTTTTCTACAAGTAGAAGTCATTACCAACTGCCTTCTGTGAAAATTTCAGCTTGATGAGTTGTGCCGTTAATTTTTAAAAAATAGTGATCGGTTTATTACACAAAAAAGTATAATTATTCCACAACAAACGTAAAACGGGGAAATCACTCTATCTCAAACAACAAACATCAGATTGGCCTGAAATTTTTTCTACAAGTAGAAGTCATTACCAACTGCCTTCTGTGAAAATTTCAGCTTGATAAGTTGTGCCGTTAATTTTTAAAAAATAGTGATCGGTTTATTACAGAAAAAAGTATAATTATTCCACAACAAACGTAAAACGGGGAAATCACTCTATCTCAAACAACAAACATCAGATTGGCCTGAAATTTTTTCTACAAGTAGAGGTCACTACCAACTGCCTGCTGTAAAAATTTCAGCTTGATGAGTTGTGCCGTTAATTTTTAAAAAATAGTGATAGGTTTATTACACAAAAAAGTATAATTATTCCACAACAAACGTAAAACGGGGAAATCACTCTATCTCAAACAACAAACATCAGATTGCCTTAAATTTTTTCTACAAGTAGAAGTCATTACCAACTGCCTTCTGTGAAAATTTCAGCTTGATAAGTTGTGCCGTTCATTTTTAAAAAATAGTGATCGGTTTATTACACAAAAAAGTATAATTATTCCACAACAAACTTAAAACGGGGAAATCACTCTATCTCAAACAACAAACATCAGATTGGCCTGAAATTTTTTCTACAAGTAGAGGTCACTACCAACTGCCTGCTGTAAAAATTTCAGCTTGATGAGTTGTGCCGTTAATTTTTAAAAAATAGTGATAAGTTTATTACACAAAAAAGTATAATTATTCCACAACAAACGTAAAATGGGGAAATCACTCTATCTCAAACAACAAACATCAGATTGGCCTGAAATTTTTTCTACAAGTAGAGGTCACTACCAACTGCCTGCTGTAAAAATTTCAGCTTGATGAGTTGTGCCGTTAATTTTTAAAAAATAGTGATAGGTTTATTACACAAAAAAGTATAAATATTCCACAACAAACGTAAAACGGGGAAATCACTCTATCTCAAACAACAAGCATTAGATTGTACTGAAATTTTTTCTACAAGTAGAGGTCACTACCAACTGCCTGCTGTAAAAATTTCAGCTTGATGAGTTGTGCCGTTAATTTTTAAAAAATAGTGATAGGTTTATTACACAAAAAAGTATAATTATTCCACAACAAACGTAAAATGGGGAAATCACTCTATCTCAAACAACAAACATCAGATTGGCCTGAAATTTTTTCTACAAGTAGATGTCATTACCAACTGCCTACTGTAAAAATTTCAGCTTGATGAGTTGTGCCGTTAATTTTTAAAAAATAGTGATAGGTTTATTACACAAAAAAGTATAATTATTCCACAACAAACGTAAAACGGGGAAATCACTCTATCTCAAACAACAAACATCAGATTGGCCTGAAATTTTTTCTACAAGTAGAAGTCATTACCAACTGCCTTCTGTGAAAATTTCAGCTTGATAAGTTGTGCCGTTAATTTTTAAAAAATAGTGATCGGTTTATTACACAAAAAAGTATAATTATTCCACAACAAACGTAAAACGGGGAAATCACTCTATCTCAAACAACAAACATCAGATTGGCCTGAAATTTTTTCTACAAGTAGAGGTCACTACCAACTGCCTGCTGTAAAAATTTCAGCTTGATGAGTTGTGCCGTTAATTTTTAAAAAATAGTGATAGGTTTATTACACAAAAAAGTATAATTATTCCACAACAAACGTAAAACGGGGAAATCACTCTATCTCAAACAACAAGCATCAGATTGGCCTGAAATTTTTTCTACAAGTAGAGGTCACTACCAACTGCCTGCTGTAAAAATTTCAGCTTGATGAGTTGTGCCGTTAATTTTTAAAAAATAGTGATAGGTTTATTACACAAAAAAGTATAATTATTCCACAACAAACGTAAAACGGGGAAATCACTCTATCTCAAACAACAAGCATTAGATTGTCCTGAAATTTTTTCTACAAGTAGAGGTCACTACCAACTGCCTGCTGTAAAAATTTCAGCTTGATGAGTTGTGCCGTTAATTTTAAAAAAATAGTGATAGGTTTATTACACAAAAAAGTATAATTATTCCACAACAAACGTAAAATGGGGAAATCACTCTATCTCAAACAACAAACATCAGATTGGCCTGAAATTTTTTCTACAAGTAGAAGTCATTACCAACTGCCTACTGTAAAAATTTCAGCTTGATGAGTTGTGCCGTTAATTTTTAAAAAATAGTGATAAGTTTATTACACAAAAAAGTATAATTATTCCACAACAAACGTAAAACGGGGAAATCACTCTATCTCAAACAACAAGCATTAGATTGTCCTGAAATTTTTTCTACAAGTAGAGGTCACTACCAACTGCCTGCTGTAAAAATTTCAGCTTGATGAGTTGTGCCGTTAATTTTTAAAAAATAGTGATAGGTTTATTACACAAAAAAGTATAATTATTCCACAACAAACGTTAAATGGGGAAATCACTCTATCTCAAACAACAAACATCAGATTGGCCTGAAATTTTTTCTACAAGTAGAAGTCATTACCAACTGCCTGCTGTAAAAATTTCAGCTTGATGAGTTGTGCCGTTAATTTTTAAAAAATAGTGATAGGTTTTTTACACAAAAAGTATAATTATTCCACAATAAACGTTAAACGGGGAAATCACTCTATCTCAAACTACAAGCATTAGATTGTCCTGAAATTTTTTCTACAAGTAGAGGTCACTACCAACTGCCTTCTGTGAAAATTTTAGCTTGATTTGTTGTGCCGTTAAGTAAAAAAAAATCGTAATAGATTTATTACACAACAGTAAAACAGGCAAATCGCTCTATCTCTAACCCCAACCTTCAGATTGGCCTGAAATTGTTTCTACAAGTAGAAATTATTGCAAACTCAACCATTATGGAGTAGTCACTACAAAACGCAAAAAAAAAAAAAAAAAAAAAAAAAAAAAGTTTGGATTCCCTAACACAGACATCAGATTTCAGGTGTTAAGACTCATTGCCGTGTCTCATGGGGAAACTTTCAGCCAGGCTTCCCCTTTTTAATAAGGTAGTTTCTACGCCGATTTTTTTTTCGATTCTAAACCCAATCACCCCGTTTGCAAGCAGGTTGAACGTTACTAAGAACAACCAACAATCCGAGATGGTTTTTAATGTCCTATATGAAGACTGCTTTTCTTTTGTTAAAAATCTTCAATTATTTTTTTCCACAACAAAAGTAAACCGGGGAAATCACTCTATCTCTAACCCCAACCGTCAGATTGGCCTGAAATTTTTTCTACAAGTAGAAGTCATTACCAACTGCCTTCTGTGAAAATTTCAGCTTGATGAGTTGTGCCGTTAATTTTTAAAAAATAGTGATCGGTTTATTACACAAAAAAGTATAATTATTCCACAACAAACGTAAAACGGGGAAATCACTCTATCTCAAACAACAAACATCAGATTGGCCTGAAATTTTTTCTACAAGTAGAAGTCATTACCAACTGCCTTCTGTGAAAATTTCAGCTTGATGAGTTGTGCCGTTAATTTTTAAAAAATAGTGATAGGTTTATTACACAAAAAAGTATAATTATTCCACAACAAACGTAAAACGGGGAAATCACTCTATCTCAAACAACAAGCATTAGATTGTCCTGAAATTTTTTCTACAAGTAGAGGTCACTACCAACTGCCTGCTGTAAAAATTTCAGCTTGATGAGTTGTGCCGTTAATTTTTAAAAATAGTGATAGGTTTATTACACAAAAAAGTATAATTATTCCACAACAAACGTAAAATGGGGAAATCACTCTATCTCAAACAACAAACATCAGATTGGCCTGAAATTTTTTCTACAAGTAGAAGTCATTACCAACTGCGTGCTGTAAAAATTTCAGCTTGATGAGTTGTGCCGTTAATTTTTAAAAAATAGTGATAGGTTTTTTACACAAAAAAGTATAATTATTCCACAATAAACGTTAAACGGGGAAATCACTCTATCTCAAACAACAAGCATTAGATTGTCCTGAAATTTTTTCTACAAGTAGAGGTCACTACCAACTGCCTTCTGTGAAAATTTTAGCTTGAAGAGTTGTGCCGTTAAGTAAAAAAAAATCGTAATAGATTTATTACACAACAGTAAAACAGGCAAATCGCTCTATCTCTAACCCCAACCTTCAGATTGGCCTGAAATTGTTTCTACAAGTAGAAATTATTGCAAACTCAACCATTATGGAGTAGTCACTACAAAACGCAAAAAAAAAAAAAAAAAAAGAAAAGTTTGGATTCCCTAACACAGACATCAGATTTCAGGTGTTAAGACTCATTGCCGTGTCTCATGGGGAAACTTTCAGCCAGGCTTCCCCTTTTTAATAAGGTAGTTTCTACGCCGATTTTTTTTTTCGATTCTAAACCCAATCACCCCGTTTGCAAGCAGGTTGAACGTTACTAAGAACAACCAACAATCCGAGATGGTTTTTAATGTCCTATATGAAGACTGCTTTTCTTTTGTTAAAAATCTTCAATTATTTTTTTCCACAACAAAAGTAAACCGGGGAAATCACTCTATCTCTAACCCCAACCGTCAGATTGGCCTGAAATTTTTTCTACAAGAAGATGTCATTACCAACTGCCTTCTATAAAAATTTCAGCTTGATAAGTTGTGCCTTTAATTTTTAAAAAATAGTGATAAGTTTATAACACAAAAAAGTATAATTATTTCACAACAAACGTAAAACGGGGAAATCACTCTATCTCAAACAACAAACATCAGATTGGCCTGAAATTTTTTCTACAAGTAGAAGTCATTACCAACTGTCTGCTGTAAAAATTTCAGCTTGATGAGTTGTGCCGTTAATTTTTAAAAAATAGTGATAGGTTTTTTACACAAAAAAGTATAATTATTCCACAATAAACGTTAAACGGGGAAATCACTCTATCTCAAACAACAAGCATTAGATTGTCCTGAAATTTTTTCTACAAGTAGAGGTCACTACCAACTGCCTTCTGTGAAAATTTTAGCTTGATGAGTTGTGCCGTTAAGTAAAAAAAAATCGTAATAGATTTATTACACAACAGTAAAACAGGCAAATCGCTCTATCTCTAACCCCAACCTTCAGATTGGCCTGAAATTGTTTCTACAAGTAGAAATTATTGCAAACTCAACCATTATGGAGTAGTCACTACAAAGCGCAAAAAAAAAAAAAAAAAAAAAAGTTCGGATTCCCTAACACAGACATCAGATTTCAGGTGTTAAGACTCATTGCCGTGTCTCATGGGGAAACTTTCAGCCAGGCTTCCCCTTTTTAATAAGGTAGTTTCTACGCCGATTTTTTTTTTCGATTCTAAACCCAATCACCCCGTTTGCAAGCAGGTTGAACGTTACTAAGAACAACCAACAATCCGAGATGGTTTTTAATGTCCTATATGAAGACTGCTTTTCTTTTGTTAAAAATCTTCAATTATTTTTTTCCACAACAAAAGTAAACCGGGGAAATCACTCTATATCTAACCCCAACCGTCAGATTGGCCTGAAATTTTTACTACAAGAAGATGTCATTACCAACTGCCTTCTATAAAAATTTCAGCTTGATAAGTTGTGCCATTAATTTTAAAAAAAATAGTGATAGGTTTATTACACAAAAAAGTATAATTATTCCACAACAAACGTAAAACGGGGAAATCACTCTATCTCAAACAACAAACATCAGATTGGCCTGAAATTTTTTCTACAAGTAGAAGTCATTACCAACTGCCTTCTGTGAAAATTTCAGCTTGATGAGTTGTGCCGTTAATTTTAAAAAAATAGTGATCGGTTTATTACACAAAAAAGTATAATTATTCCACAACAAACGTAAAACGGGGAAATCACTCTATCTCAAACAACAAACATCAGATTGGCCTGAAATTTTTTCTACAAGTAGAAGTCATTACCAACTGCCTTCTGTGAAAATTTCAGCTTGATAAGTTGTGCCGTTAATTTTTAAAAAATAGTGATCGGTTTATTACACAAAAAAGTATAATTATTCCACAACAAACGTAAAACGGGGAAATCACTCTATCTCAAACAACAAACATCAGATTGGCCTGAAATTTTTTCTACAAGTAGAGGTCACTACCAACTGCCTGCTGTAAAAATTTCAGCTTGATGAGTTGTGCCGTTAATTTTTAAAAAATAGTGATAGGTTTATTACACAAAAAAGTATAATTATTCCACAACAAACGTAAAACGGGGAAATCACTCTATCTCAAACAACAAGCATCAGATTGGCCTGAAATTTTTTCTACAAGTAGAGGTCACTACCAACTGCCTGCTGTAAAAATTTCAGCTTGATGAGTTGTGCCGTTAATTTTTAAAAACTAGTGATAGGTTTATTACACAAAAAAGTATAATTATTCCACAACAAACGTAAAACGGGGAAATCACTCTATCTCAAACAACAAGCATTAGATTGTCCTGAAATTTTTTCTACAAGTAGAGGTCACTACCAACTGCCTGCTGTAAAAATTTCAGCTTGATGAGTTGTGCCGTTAATTTTTAAAAAATAGTGATAGGTTTATTACACAAAAACGTATAATTATTCCACAACAAACGTAAAATGGGGAAATCACTCTATCTCAAACAACAAACATCAGATTGGCCTGAAATTTTTTCTACAAGTAGAAGTCATTACCAACTGCCTACTGTAAAAATTTCAGCTTGATGAGTTGTGCCGTTAATTTAAAAAAAATAGTGATAGGTTTATTACACAAAAAAGTATAATTATTCCACAACAAACGTAAAACGGGGAAATCACTCTATCTCAAACAACAAGCATTAGATTGTCCTGAAATTTTTTCTACAAGTAGAGGTCACTACCAACTGCCTGCTGTAAAAATTTCAGCTTGATGAGTTGTGCCGTTAATTTTTAAAAAATAGTGATAGGTTTATTACACAAAAAAGTATAATTATTCCACAACAAACGTTAAATGGGGAAATCACTCCATCTCAAACAACAAACATCAGATTGGCCTGAAATTTTTTCTACAAGTAGAAGTCATTACCAACTGCCTGCTGTAAAAATTTCAGCTTGATGAGTTGTGCCGTTAATTTTTAAAAAATAGTGATAGGTTTTTTACACAAAAAGTATAATTATTCCACAATAAACGTTAAACGGGGAAATCACTCTATCTCAAACAACAAGCATTAGATTGTCCTGAAATTTTTTCTACAAGTAGAGGTCACTACCAACTGCCTTCTGTGAAAATTTTAGCTTGATGAGTTGTTCCGTTAAGTAAAAAAAAATCGTAATAGATTTATTACACAACAGTAAAACAGGCAAATCGCTCTATCTCTAACCCCAACCTTCAGATTGGTCTGAAATTGTTTCTACAAGTAGAAATTATTGCAAACTCAACCATTATGGAGTAGTCACTACAAAGCGCAAAAAAAAAAAAAAAAGTTCGGATTCCCTAACACAGACATCAGATTTCAGGTGTTAAGACTCATTGCCGTGTCTCATGGGGAAACTTTCAGCCAGGCTTCCCCTTTTTAATAAGGTAGTTTCTACGCCGATTTTTTTTTTCGATTCTAAACCCAATCACCCCGTTTGCAAGCAGGTTGAACGTTACTAAGAACAACCAACAATCCGAGATGGTTTTTAATGTCCTATATGAAGACTGCTTTTCTTTTGTTAAAAATCTTCAATTATTTTTTTCCACAACAAAAGTAAACCGGGGAAATCACTCTATATCTAACCCCAACCGTCAGATTGGCCTGAAATTTTTACTACAAGAAGATGTCATTACCAACTGCCTTCTATAAAAATTTCAGCTTGATAAGTTGTGCCATTAATTTTAAAAAAAATAGTGATAGGTTTATTACACAAAAAAGTATAATTATTCCACAACAAACGTAAAACGGGGAAATCACTCTATCTCAAACAACAAACATCAGATTGGCCTGAAATTTTTTCTACAAGTAGAAGTCATTACCAACTGCCTTCTGTGAAAATTTCAGCTTGATAAGTTGTGCCGTTAATTTTTAAAAAATAGTGATCGGTTTATTACACAAAAAAGTATAATTATTCCACAACAAACGTAAAACGGGGAAATCACTCTATCTCAAACAACAAACATCAGATTGGCCTGAAATTTTTTCTACAAGTAGAGGTCACTACCAACTGCCTGCTGTAAAAATTTCAGCTTGATGAGTTGTGCCGTTAATTTTTAAAAAATAGTGATAGGTTTATTACACAAAAAAGTATAATTATTCCACAACAAACGTAAAACGGGGAAATCACTCTATCTCAAACAACAAACATCAGATTGGCCTGAAATTTTTTCTACAAGTAGAGGTCACTACCAACTGCCTGCTGTAAAAATTTCAGCTTGATGAGTTGTGCCGTTAATTTTTAAAAAATAGTGATAGGTTTATTACACAAAAAAGTATAATTATTCCACAACAAACGTAAAATGGGGAAATCACTCTATCTCAAACAACAAACATCAGATTGGCCTGAAATTTTTTCTACAAGTAGAAGTCATTACCAACTGCCTACTGTAAAAATTTCAGCTTGATGAGTTGTGCCGTTAATTTTTAAAAAATAGTGATCGGTTTATTACACAAAAAAGTATAATTATTCCACAACAAACGTAAAATGGGGAAATCACTCTATCTCAAACAACAAACATCAGATTGGCCTGAAATTTTTTCTACAAGTAGAAGTCATTACCAACTGCCTACTGTAAAAATTTCAGCTTGATGAGTTGTGCCGTTAATTTAAAAAAAAATAGTGATAGGTTTATTACACAAAAAAGTATAATTATTCCACAACAAACGTAAAACGGGGAAATCACTCTATCTCAAACAACAAACATCAGATTGGCCTGAAATTTTTTTTACAAGTAGAAGTCATTACCAACTGCCTTCTGTGAAAATTTCAGCTTGATAAGTTGTGCCGTTAATTTTTAAAAAATAGTGATCGGTTTATTACACAAAAAAGTATAATTATTCCACAACAAACGTAAAACGGGGAAATCACTCTATCTCAAACAACAAACATCAGATTGGCCTGAAATTTTTTCTACAAGTAGAAGTCATTACCAACTGCCTTCTGTGAAAATTTCAGCTTGATGAGTTGTGCCGTTAATTTAAAAAAAAATAGTGATCGGTTTATTACACAAAAAAGTATAATTATTCCACAACAAACGTAAAATGGGGAAATCACTCTATCTCAAACAACAAACATCAGATTGGCCTGAAATTTTTTCTACAAGTAGAGGTCACTACCAACTGCCTTCTGTGAAAATTTTAGCTTGATTTGTTGTGCCGTTAAGTAAAAAAAAATCGTAATAGATTTATTACACAACAGTAAAACAGGCAAATCGCTCTATCTCTAACCCCAACCTTCAGATTGGCCTGAAATTGTTTCTACAAGTAGAAATTATTGCAAACTCAACCATTATGGAGTAGTCACTACAAAACGCAAAAAAAAAAAAAAAATAAAAAAGTTTGGATTCCCTAACACAGACATCAGATTTCAGGTGTTAAGACTCATTGCCGTGTCTCATGGGGAAACTTTCAGCCAGGCTTCCCCTTTTTAATAAGGTAGTTTCTACGCCGATTTTTTTTTCGATTCTAAACCCAATCACCCCGTTTGCAAGCAGGTTGAACGTTACTAAGAACAACCAACAATCCGAGATGGTTTTTAATGTCCTATATGAAGACTGCTTTTCTTTTGTTAAAAATCTTCAATTATTTTTTTCCACAACAAAAGTAAACCGGGGAAATCACTCTATCTCAAACAACAAACATCAGATTGGCCTGAAATTTTTTCTACAAGTAGAAGTCATTACCAACTGCCTTCTGTGAAAATTTCAGCTTGATAAGTTGTGCCGTTAATTTTTAAAAAATAGTGATCGGTTTATTACACAAAAAAGTATAATTATTCCACAACAAACGTAAAACGGGGAAATCACTCTATCTCAAACAACAAACATCAGATTGGCCTGAAATTTTTTCTACAAGTAGAAGTCATTACCAACTGCCTTCTGTGAAAATTTCAGCTTGATGAGTTGTGCCGTTAATTTAAAAAAAAATAGTGATCGGTTTATTACACAAAAAAGTATAATTATTCCACAACAAACGTAAAACGGGGAAATCACTCTATCTCAAACAACAAACATCAGATTGGCCTGAAATTTTTTCTACAAGTAGAAGTCATTACCAACTGCCTTCTGTGAAAATTTCAGCTTGATGAGTTGTGCCGTTAATTTTTAAAAAATAGTGATCGGTTTATTACACAAAAAAGTATAATTATTCCACAACAAACGTAAAACGGGGAAATCACTCTATCTCAAACAACAAACATCAGATTGGCCTGAAATTTTTTCTACAAGTAGAAGTCATTACCAACTGCCTTCTGTGAAAATTTCAGCTTGATAAGTTGTGCCGTTAATTTTTAAAAAATAGTGATCGGTTTATTACACAAAAAAGTATAATTATTCCACAACAAACGTAAAACGGGGAAATCACTCTATCTCAAACAACAAACATCAGATTGGCCTGAAATTTTTTCTACAAGTAGAGGTCACTACCAACTGCCTGCTGTAAAAATTTCAGCTTGATGAGTTGTGCCGTTAATTTTTAAAAAATAGTGATAGGTTTATTACACAAAAAAGTATAATTATTCCACAACAAACGTAAAATGGGGAAATCACTCTATCTCAAACAACAAACATCAGATTGGCCTGAAATTTTTTCTACAAGTAGAAGTCATTACCAACTGCCTTCTGTGAAAATTTCAGCTTGATGAGTTGTGCCGTTAATTTTTAAAAAATAGTGATCGGTTTATTACACAAAAAAGTATAATTATTCCACAACAAACGTAAAACGGGGAAATCACTCTATCTCAAACAACAAACATCAGATTGGCCTGAAATTTTTTCTACAAGTAGAAGTCATTACCAACTGCCTTCTGTGAAAATTTCAGCTTGATAAGTTGTGCCGTTAATTTTTAAAAAATAGTGATCGGTTTATTACACAAAAAAGTATAATTATTCCACAACAAACGTAAAACGGGGAAATCACTCTATCTCAAACAACAAACATCAGATTGGCCTGAAATTTTTTCTACAAGTAGAAGTCATTACCAACTGCCTTCTGTGAAAATTTCAGCTTGATGAGTTGTGCCGTTAATTTAAAAAAAAATAGTGATCGGTTTATTACACAAAAAAGTATAATTATTCCACAACAAACGTAAAACGGGGAAATCACTCTATCTCAAACAACAAACATCAGATTGGCCTGAAATTTTTTCTACAAGTAGAAGTCATTACCAACTGCCTTCTGTGAAAATTTCAGCTTGATGAGTTGTGCCGTTAATTTTTAAAAAATAGTGATCGGTTTATTACACAAAAAAGTATAATTATTCCACAACAAACGTAAAACGGGGAAATCACTCTATCTCAAACAACAAACATCAGATTGGCCTGAAATTTTTTCTACAAGTAGAAGTCATTACCAACTGCCTTCTGTGAAAATTTCAGCTTGATAAGTTGTGCCGTTAATTTTTAAAAAATAGTGATCGGTTTATTACACAAAAAAGTATAATTATTCCACAACAAACGTAAAACGGGGAAATCACTCTATCTCAAACAACAAACATCAGATTGGCCTGAAATTTTTTCTACAAGTAGAAGTCATTACCAACTGCCTTCTGTGAAAATTTCAGCTTGATGAGTTGTGCCGTTAATTTTTAAAAAATAGTGATCGGTTTATTACACAAAAAAGTATAATTATTCCACAACAAACGTAAAACGGGGAAATCACTCTATCTCAAACAACAAACATCAGATTGGCCTGAAATTTTTTCTACAAGTAGAAGTCATTACCAACTGCCTACTGTAAAAATTTCAGCTTGATGAGTTGTGCCGTTAATTTTTAAAAAATAGTGATCGGTTTATTACACAAAAAAGTATAATTATTCCACAACAAACGTAAAACGGGGAAATCACTCTATCTCAAACAACAAACATCAGATTGGCCTGAAATTTTTTCTACAAGTAGAAGTCATTACCAACTGCCTTCTGTGAAAATTTCAGCTTGATAAGTTGTGCCGTTAATTTTTAAAAAATAGTGATCGGTTTATTACACAAAAAAGTATAATTATTCCACAACAAACGTAAAACGGGGAAATCACTCTATCTCAAACAACAAACATCAGATTGGCCTGAAATTTTTTCTACAAGTAGAAGTCATTACCAACTGCCTTCTGTGAAAATTTCAGCTTGATAAGTTGTGCCGTTAATTTTTAAAAAATAGTGATCGGTTTATTACACAAAAAAGTATAATTATTCCACAACAAACGTAAAACGGGGAAATCACTCTATCTCAAACAACAAACATCAGATTGGCCTGAAATTTTTTCTACAAGTAGAAATCATTACCAACTGCCTTCTGTGAAAATTTCAGCTTGATGAGTTGTGCCGTTAATTTAAAAAAAAATAGTGATCGGTTTATTACACAAAAAAGTATAATTATTCCACAACAAACGTAAAATGGGGAAATCACTCTATCTCAAACAACAAACATCAGATTGGCCTGAAATTTTTTCTACAAGTAGAAGTCATTACCAACTGCCTTCTGTGAAAATTTCAGCTTGATGAGTTGTGCCGTTAATTTTTAAAAAATAGTGATCGGTTTATTACACAAAAAAGTATAATTATTCCACAACAAACGTAAAACGGGGAAATCACTCTATCTCAAACAACAAACATCAGATTGGCCTGAAATTTTTTCTACAAGTAGAAGTCATTACCAACTGCCTTCTGTGAAAATTTCAGCTTGATAAGTTGTGCCGTTAATTTTTAAAAAATAGTGATAGGTTTATTACACAAAAAAGTATAATTATTCCACAACAAACGTAAAATGGGGAAATCACTCTATCTCAAACAACAAACATCAGATTGGCCTGAAATTTTTTCTACAAGTAGAAGTCATTACCAACTGCCTGCTGTAAAAATTTCAGCTTGATGAGTTGTGCCGTTAATTTTTAAAAAATAGTGATAGGTTTTTTACACAAAAAAGTATAATTATTCCACAATAAACGTTAAACGGGGAAATCACTCTATCTCAAACAACAAGCATTAGATTGTCCTGAAATTTTTTCTACAAGTAGAGGTCACTACCAACTGCCTTCTGTGAAAATTTTAGCTTGATTTGTTGTGCCGTTAAGTAAAAAAAAATCGTAATAGATTTATTACACAACAGTAAAACAGGCAAATCGCTCTATCTCTAACCCCAACCTTCAGATTGGCCTGAAATTGTTTCTACAAGTAGAAATTATTGCAAACTCAACCATTATGGAGTAGTCACTACAAAACGCAAAAAAAAAAAAAAAAAAAAGTTTGGATTCCCTAACACAGACATCAGATTTCAGGTGTTAAGACTCATTGCCGTGTCTCATGGGGAAACTTTCAGCCAGGCTTCCCCTTTTTAATAAGGTAGTTTTTACGCCGATTTTTTTTTTCGATTCTAAACCCAATCACCCCGTTTGCAAGCAGGTTGAACGTTACTAAGAACAACCAACAATCCGAGATGGTTTTTAATGTCCTATATGAAGACTGCTTTTCTTTTGTTAAAAATCTTCAATTATTTTTTTCCACAACAAAAGTAAACCGGGGAAATCACTCTATCTCAAACAACAAACATCAGATTGGCCTGAAATTTTTTCTACAAGTAGAAGTCATTACCAACTGCCTTCTGTGAAAATTTCAGCTTGATGAGTTGTGCCGTTAATTAAAAAAAAAATAGTGATCGGTTTATTACACAAAAAAGTATAATTATTCCACAACAAACGTAAAACGGGGAAATCACTCTATCTCAAACAACAAACATCAGATTGGCCTGAAATTTTTTCTACAAGTAGAAGTCATTACCAACTGCCTTCTGTGAAAATTTCAGCTTGATGAGTTGTGCCGTTAATTTTAAAAAAATAGTGATCGGTTTATTACACAAAAAAGTATAATTATTCCACAACAAACGTAAAACGGGGAAATCACTCTATCTCAAACAACAAACATCAGATTGGCCTGAAATTTTTTCTACAAGTAGAAGTCATTACCAACTGCCTTCTGTGAAAATTTCAGCTTGATAAGTTGTGCCGTTAATTTTTAAAAAATAGTGATCGGTTTATTACACAAAAAAGTATAATTATTCCACAACAAACGTAAAACGGGGAAATCACTCTATCTCAAACAACAAACATCAGATTGGCCTGAAATTTTTTCTACAAGTAGAGGTCACTACCAACTGCCTGCTGTAAAAATTTCAGCTTGATGAGTTGTGCCGTTAATTTTTAAAAAATAGTGATAGGTTTATTACACAAAAAAGTATAATTATTCCACAACAAACGTAAAACGGGGAAATCACTCTATCTCAAACAACAAGCATTAGATTGTCCTGAAATGTTTTCTACAAGTAGAGGTCACTACCAACTGCCTGCTGTAAAAATTTCAGCTTGATGAGTTGTGCCGTTAATTTTTAAAAAATAGTGATAGGTTTATTACACAAAAAAGTATAATTATTCCACAACAAACGTTAAATGGGGAAATCACTCTATCTCAAACAACAAACATCAGATTGGCCTGAAATTTTTTCTACAAGTAGAAGTCATTACCAACTGCCTGCTGTAAAAATTTCAGCTTGATGAGTTGTGCCGTTAATTTTTAAAAAATAGTGATAGGTTTTTTACACAAAAAGTATAATTATTCCACAATAAACGTTAAACGGGGAAATCACTCTATCTCAAACAACAAGCATTAGATTGTCCTGAAATTTTTTCTACAAGTAGAGGTCACTACCAACTGCCTTCTGTGAAAATTTTAGCTTGATTTGTTGTGCCGTTAAGTAAAAAAAAATCGTAATAGATTTATTACACAACAGTAAAACAGGCAAATCGCTCTATCTCTAACCCCAACCTTCAGATTGGCCTGAAATTGTTTCTACAAGTAGAAATTATTGCAAACTCAACCATTATGGAGTAGTCACTACAAAACGCAAAAAAAAAAAAAAAAAAAAAAAAAAAAAAAAAAAGTTTGGATTCCCTAACACAGACATCAGATTTCAGGTATTAAGACTCATTGCCGTGTCTCATGGGGAAACTTTCAGCCAGGCTTCCCCTTTTTAATTAGGTAGTTTCTACGCCGATTTTTTTTTCGATTCTAAACCCAATCACCCCGTTTGCAAGCAGGTTGAACGTTACTAAGAACAACCAACAATCCGAGATGGTTTTTAATGTCCTATATGAAGACTGCTTTTCTTTTGTTAAAAATCTTCAATTATTTTTTTCCACAACAAAAGTAAACCGGGGAAATCACTCTATCTCTAACCCCAACCGTCAGATTGGCCTGAAATTTTTTCTACAAGAAGATGTCATTACCAACTGCCTTCTATAAAAATTTCAGCTTGATAAGTTGTGCCATTAATTTTTAAAAAATAGTGATAAGTTTATAACACAAAAAAGTATAATTATTTCACAACAAACGTAAAACGGGGAAATCACTCTATCTCAAACAACAAACATCAGATTGGCCTGAAATTTTTTCTACAAGTAGAAGTCATTACCAACTGCCTGCTGTAAAAATTTCAGCTTGATGAGTTGTGCCGTTAATTTTTAAAAAATAGTGATAAGTTTTTTACACAAAAAAGTATAATTATTCCACAATAAACGTTAAACGGGGAAATCACTCTATCTCAAACAACAAGCATTAGATTGTCCTGAAATTTTTTCTACAAGTAGAGGTCACTACCAACTGCCTTCTGTGAAAATTTTAGCTTGATGAGTTGTTCCGTTAAGTAAAAAAAAATCGTAATAGATTTATTACACAACAGTAAAACAGGCAAATCGCTCTATCTCTAACCCCAACCTTCAGATTGGTCTGAAATTGTTTCTACAAGTAGAAATTATTGCAAACTCAACCATTATGGAGTAGTCACTACAAAGCGCAAAAAAAAAAAAAAAAAAAAAAGTTCGGATTCCCTAACACAGACATCAGATTTCAGGTGTTAAGACTCATTGCCGTGTCTCATGGGGAAACTTTCAGCCAGGCTTCCCCTTTTTAATAAGGTAGTTTCTACGCCGATTTTTTTTTCGATTCTAAACCCAATCACCCCGTTTGCAAGCAGGTTGAACGTTACTAAGAACAACCAACAATCCGAGATGGTTTTTAATGTCCTATATGAAGACTGCTTTTCTTTTGTTAAAAATCTTCAATTATTTTTTTCCACAACAAAAGTAAACCGGGGAAATCACTCTATATCTAACCCCAACCGTCAGATTGGCCTGAAATTTTTACTACAAGAAGATGTCATTACCAACTGCCTTCTATAAAAATTTCAGCTTGATAAGTTGTGCCATTAATTTTAAAAAAATAGTGATAGGTTTATTACACAAAAAAGTATAATTATTCCACAACAAACGTAAAACGGGGAAATCACTCTATCTCAAACAACAAACATCAGATTGGCCTGAATTTTTTTCTACAAGTAGAAGTCATTACCAACTGCCTTCTGTGAAAATTTCAGCTTGATGAGTTGTGCCGTTAATTTTTAAAAAAATAGTGATCGGTTTATTACACAAAAAAGTATAATTATTCCACAACAAACGTAAAACGGGGAAATCACTCTATCTCAAACAACAAACATCAGATTGGCCTGAAATTTTTTCTACAAGTAGAAGTCATTACCAACTGCCTTCTGTGAAAATTTCAGCTTGATGAGTTGTGCCGTTAATTTTTAAAAAATAGTGATCGGTTTATTACACAAAAAAGTATAATTATTCCACAACAAACGTAAAACGGGGAAATCACTCTATCTCAAACAACAAACATCAGATTGGCCTGAAATTTTTTCTACAAGTAGAAGTCATTACCAACTGCCTTCTGTGAAAATTTCAGCTTGATAAGTTGTGCCGTTAATTTTTAAAAAATAGTGATCGGTTTATTACACAAAAAAGTATAATTATTCCACAACAAACGTAAAACGGGGAAATCACTCTATCTCAAACAACAAACATCAGATTGGCCTGAAATTTTTTCTACAAGTAGAAGTCATTACCAACTGCCTTCTGTGAAAATTTCAGCTTGATGAGTTGTGCCGTTAATTTAAAAAAAAATAGTGATCGGTTTATTACACAAAAAAGTATAATTATTCCACAACAAACGTAAAACGGGGAAATCACTCTATCTCAAACAACAAACATCAGATTGGCCTGAAATTTTTTCTACAAGTAGAAGTCATTACCAACTGCCTTCTGTGAAAATTTCAGCTTGATGAGTTGTGCCGTTAATTTTTAAAAAATAGTGATCGGTTTATTACACAAAAAAGTATAATTATTCCACAACAAACGTAAAACGGGGAAATCACTCTATCTCAAACAACAAACATCAGATTGGCCTGAAATTTTTTCTACAAGTAGAAGTCATTACCAACTGCCTTCTGTGAAAATTTCAGCTTGATAAGTTGTGCCGTTAATTTTTAAAAAATAGTGATCGGTTTATTACACAAAAAAGTATAATTATTCCACAACAAACGTAAAACGGGGAAATCACTCTATCTCAAACAACAAACATCAGATTGGCCTGAAATTTTTTCTACAAGTAGAGGTCACTACCAACTGCCTGCTGTAAAAATTTCAGCTTGATGAGTTGTGCCGTTAATTTTTAAAAAATAGTGATAGGTTTATTACACAAAAAAGTATAATTATTCCACAACAAACGTAAAATGGGGAAATCACTCTATCTCAAACAACAAACATCAGATTGGCCTGAAATTTTTTCTACAAGTAGAAGTCATTACCAACTGCCTACTGTAAAAATTTCAGCTTGATGAGTTGTGCCGTTAATTTTTAAAAAATAGTGATCGGTTTATTACACAAAAAAGTATAATTATTCCACAACAAACATAAAACGGGGAAATCACTCTATCTCAAACAACAAACATCAGATTGGCCTGAAATTTTTTCTACAAGTAGAAGTCATTACCAACTGCCTTCTGTGAAAATTTCAGCTTGATAAGTTGTGCCGTTAATTTTTAAAAAATAGTGATCGGTTTATTACAGAAAAAAGTATAATTATTCCACAACAAACGTAAAACGGGGAAATCACTCTATCTCAAACAACAAACATCAGATTGGCCTGAAATTTTTTCTACAAGTAGAAGTCATTACCAACTGCCTTCTGTGAAAATTTCAGCTTGATAAGTTGTGCCGTTAATTTTTAAAAAATAGTGATCGGTTTATTACACAAAAAAGTATAATTATTCCACAACAAACGTAAAACGGGGAAATCACTCTATCTCAAACAACAAACATCAGATTGGCCTGAAATTTTTTCTACAAGTAGAAGTCATTACCAACTGCCTTCTGTGAAAATTTCAGCTTGATGAGTTGTGCCGTTAATTTAAAAAAAAATAGTGATCGGTTTATTACACAAAAAAGTATAATTATTCCACAACAAACGTAAAACGGGGAAATCACTCTATCTCAAACAACAAACATCAGATTGGCCTGAAATTTTTTCTACAAGTAGAAGTCATTACCAACTGCCTTCTGTGAAAATTTCAGCTTGATAAGTTGTGCCGTTAATTTTAAAAAAATAGTGATCGGTTTATTACACAAAAAAGTATAATTATTCCACAACAAACGTAAAACGGGGAAATCACTCTATCTTAAACAACAAACATCAGATTGGCCTGAAATTTTTTCTACAAGTAGAAGTCATTACCAACTGCCTTCTGTGAAAATTTCAGCTTGATGAGTTGTGCCGTTAATTTAAAAAAAAATAGTGATCGGTTTATTACACAAAAAAGTATAATTATTCCACAACAAACGTAAAACGGGGAAATCACTCTATCTCAAACAACAAACATCAGATTGGCCTGAAATTTTTTCTACAAGTAGAGGTCACTACCAACTGCCTGCTGTAAAAATTTCAGCTTGATGAGTTGTGCCGTTAATTTTTAAAAAATAGTGATAGGTTTATTACACAAAAAAGTATAATTATTCCACAACAAACGTAAAATGGGGAAATCACTCTATCTCAAACAACAAACATCAGATTGGCCTGAAATTTTTTCTACAAGTAGAAGTCATTACCAACTGCCTACTGTAAAAATTTCAGCTTGATGAGTTGTGCCGTTAATTTTTAAAAAATAGTGATCGGTTTATTACACAAAAAAGTATAATTATTCCACAACAAACATAAAACGGGGAAATCACTCTATCTCAAACAACAAACATCAGATTGGCCTGAAATTTTTTCTACAAGTAGAAGTCATTACCAACTGCCTTCTGTGAAAATTTCAGCTTGATAAGTTGTGCCGTTAATTTTTAAAAAATAGTGATCGGTTTATTACACAAAAAAGTATAATTATTCCACAACAAACGTAAAACGGGGAAATCACTCTATCTCAAACAACAAACATCAGATTGGCCTGAAATTTTTTCTACAAGTAGAAGTCATTACCAACTGCCTTCTGTGAAAATTTCAGCTTGATAAGTTGTGCCGTTAATTTTTAAAAAATAGTGATCGGTTTATTACACAAAAAAGTATAATTATTCCACAACAAACGTAAAACGGGGAAATCACTCTATCTCAAACAACAAACATCAGATTGGCCTGAAATTTTTTCTACAAGTAGAGGTCACTACCAACTGCCTGCTGTAAAAATTTCAGCTTGATGAGTTGTGCCGTTAATTTTTAAAAAATAGTGATAGGTTTATTACACAAAAAAGTATAATTATTCCACAACAAACGTAAAATGGGGAAATCACTCTATCTCAAACAACAAACATCAGATTGGCCTGAAATTTTTTCTACAAGTAGAAGTCATTACCAACTGCCTACTGTAAAAATTTCAGCTTGATGAGTTGTGCCGTTAATTTTAAAAAAATAGTGATAGGTTTATTACACAAAAAAGTATAATTATTCCACAACAAACGTAAAATGGGGAAATCACTCTATCTCAAACAACAAACATCAGATTGGCCTGAAATTTTTTCTACAAGTAGAAGTCATTACCAACTGCCTACTGTAAATATTTCAGCTTGATGAGTTGTGCCGTTAATTTTTAAAAAATAGTGATAGGTTTATTACACAAAAAAGTATAATTATTCCACAACAAACGTAAAATGGGGAAATCACTCTATCTCAAACAACAAACATCAGATTGGCCTGAAATTTTTTCTACAAGTAGAGGTCACTACCAACTGCCTGCTGTAAAAATTTCAGCTTGATGAGTTGTGCCGTTAATTTTTAAAAAATAGTGATAGGTTTATTACACAAAAAAGTATAATTATTCCACAACAAACGTAAAATGGGGAAATCACTCTATCTCAAACAACAAACATCAGATTGGCCTGAAATTTTTTCTACAAGTAGAAGTCATTACCAACTGCCTTCTGTGAAAATTTCAGCTTGATGAGTTGTGCCGTTAATTTTTAAAAAATAGTGATCGGTTTATTACACAAAAAAGTATAATTATTCCACAACAAACGTAAAACGGGGAAATCACTCTATCTCAAACAACAAACATCAGATTGGCCTGAAATTTTTTCTACAAGTAGAAGTCATTACCAACTGCCTTCTGTGAAAATTTCAGCTTGATAAGTTGTGCCGTTAATTTTTAAAAAATAGTGATCGGTTTATTACACAAAAAAGTATAATTATTCCACAACAAACGTAAAACGGGGAAATCACTCTATCTCAAACAACAAACATCAGATTGGCCTGAAATTTTTTCTACAAGTAGAGGTCACTACCAACTGCCTGCTGTAAAAATTTCAGCTTGATGAGTTGTGCCGTTAATTTTTAAAAAATAGTGATAGGTTTATTACACAAAAAAGTATAATTATTCCACAACAAACGTAAAATGGGGAAATCACTCTATCTCAAACAACAAACATCAGATTGGCCTGAAATTTTTTCTACAAGTAGAAGTCATTACCAACTGCCTACTGTAAAAATTTCAGCTTGATGAGTTGTGCCGTTAATTTTTAAAAAATAGTGATCGGTTTATTACACAAAAAAGTATAATTATTCCACAACAAACATAAAACGGGGAAATCACTCTATCTCAAACAACAAACATCAGATTGGCCTGAAATTTTTTCTACAAGTAGAAGTCATTACCAACTGCCTTCTGTGAAAATTTCAGCTTGATAAGTTGTGCCGTTAATTTTTAAAAAATAGTGATCGGTTTATTACACAAAAAAGTATAATTATTCCACAACAAACGTAAAACGGGGAAATCACTCTATCTCAAACAACAAACATCAGATTGGCCTGAAATTTTTTCTACAAGTAGAAGTCATTACCAACTGCCTTCTGTGAAAATTTCAGCTTGATAAGTTGTGCCGTTAATTTTTAAAAAATAGTGATCGGTTTATTACACAAAAAAGTATAATTATTCCACAACAAACGTAAAACGGGGAAATCACTCTATCTCAAACAACAAACATCAGATTGGCCTGAAATTTTTTCTACAAGTAGAGGTCACTACCAACTGCCTGCTGTAAAAATTTCAGCTTGATGAGTTGTGCCGTTAATTTTTAAAAAATAGTGATAGGTTTATTACACAAAAAAGTATAATTATTCCACAACAAACGTAAAATGGGGAAATCACTCTATCTCAAACAACAAACATCAGATTGGCCTGAAATTTTTTCTACAAGTAGAAGTCATTACCAACTGCCTACTGTAAAAATTTCAGCTTGATGAGTTGTGCCGTTAATTTTTAAAAAATAGTGATCGGTTTATTACACAAAAAAGTATAATTATTCCACAACAAACATAAAACGGGGAAATCACTCTATCTCAAACAACAAACATCAGATTGGCCTGAAATTTTTTCTACAAGTAGAAGTCATTACCAACTGCCTTCTGTGAAAATTTCAGCTTGATAAGTTGTGCCGTTAATTTTTAAAAAATAGTGATCGGTTTATTACACAAAAAAGTATAATTATTCCACAACAAACGTAAAACGGGGAAATCACTCTATCTCAAACAACAAACATCAGATTGGCCTGAAATTTTTTCTACAAGTAGAAGTCATTACCAACTGCCTTCTGTGAAAATTTCAGCTTGATAAGTTGTGCCGTTAATTTTTAAAAAATAGTGATCGGTTTATTACACAAAAAAGTATAATTATTCCACAACAAACGTAAAACGGGGAAATCACTCTATCTCAAACAACAAACATCAGATTGGCCTGAAATTTTTTCTACAAGTAGAGGTCACTACCAACTGCCTGCTGTAAAAATTTCAGCTTGATGAGTTGTGCCGTTAATTTTTAAAAAATAGTGATAGGTTTATTACACAAAAAAGTATAATTATTCCACAACAAACGTAAAATGGGGAAATCACTCTATCTCAAACAACAAACATCAGATTGGCCTGAAATTTTTTCTACAAGTAGAAGTCATTACCAACTGCCTACTGTAAAAATTTCAGCTTGATGAGTTGTGCCGTTAATTTTAAAAAAATAGTGATAGGTTTATTACACAAAAAAGTATAATTATTCCACAACAAACGTAAAATGGGGAAATCACTCTATCTCAAACAACAAACATCAGATTGGCCTGAAATTTTTTCTACAAGTAGAAGTCATTACCAACTGCCTACTGTAAATATTTCAGCTTGATGAGTTGTGCCGTTAATTTTTAAAAAATAGTGATAGGTTTATTACACAAAAAAGTATAATTATTCCACAACAAACGTAAAATGGGGAAATCACTCTATCTCAAACAACAAACATCAGATTGGCCTGAAATTTTTTCTACAAGTAGAGGTCACTACCAACTGCCTGCTGTAAAAATTTCAGCTTGATGAGTTGTGCCGTTAATTTTTAAAAAATAGTGATAGGTTTATTACACAAAAAAGTATAATTATTCCACAACAAACGTAAAATGGGGAAATCACTCTATCTCAAACAACAAACATCAGATTGGCCTGAAATTTTTTCTACAAGTAGAAGTCATTACCAACTGCCTACTGTAAAAATTTCAGCTTGATGAGTTGTGCCGTTAATTTTTAAAAAATAGTGATCGGTTTATTACACAAAAAAGTATAATTATTCCACAACAAACGTAAAACGGGGAAATCACTCTATCTCAAACAACAAACATCAGATTGGCCTGAAATTTTTTCTACAAGTAGAGGTCACTACCAACTGCCTGCTGTAAAAATTTCAGCTTGATGAGTTGTGCCGTTAATTTTTAAAAAATAGTGATAGGTTTATTACACAAAAAAGTATAATTATTCCACAACAAACGTAAAATGGGGAAATCACTCTATCTCAAACAACAAACATCAGATTGGCCTGAAATTTTTTCTACAAGTAGAAGTCATTACCAACTGCCTACTGTAAAAATTTCAGCTTGATGAGTTGTGCCGTTAATTTTTAAAAAATAGTGATCGGTTTATTACACAAAAAAGTATAATTATTCCACAACAAACATAAAACGGGGAAATCACTCTATCTCAAACAACAAACATCAGATTGGCCTGAAATTTTTTCTACAAGTAGAAGTCATTACCAACTGCCTTCTGTGAAAATTTCAGCTTGATAAGTTGTGCCGTTAATTTTTAAAAAATAGTGATCGGTTTATTACACAAAAAAGTATAATTATTCCACAACAAACGTAAAACGGGGAAATCACTCTATCTCAAACAACAAACATCAGATTGGCCTGAAATTTTTTCTACAAGTAGAAGTCATTACCAACTGCCTTCTGTGAAAATTTCAGCTTGATAAGTTGTGCCGTTAATTTTTAAAAAATAGTGATCGGTTTATTACACAAAAAAGTATAATTATTCCACAACAAACGTAAAACGGGGAAATCACTCTATCTCAAACAACAAACATCAGATTGGCCTGAAATTTTTTCTACAAGTAGAAGTCATTACCAACTGCCTTCTGTGAAAATTTCAGCTTGATGAGTTGTGCCGTTAATTTAAAAAAAAATAGTGATCGGTTTATTACACAAAAAAGTATAATTATTCCACAACAAACGTAAAATGGGGAAATCACTCTATCTCAAACAACAAACATCAGATTGGCCTGAAATTTTTTCTACAAGTAGAAGTCATTACCAACTGCCTTCTGTGAAAATTTCAGCTTGATAAGTTGTGCCGTTAATTTAAAAAAAATAGTGATCGGTTTATTACACAAAAAAGTATAATTATTCCACAACAAACGTAAAACGGGGAAATCACTCTATCTCAAACAACAAACATCAGATTGGCCTGAAATTTTTTCTACAAGTAGAAGTCATTACCAACTGCCTTCTGTGAAAATTTCAGCTTGATGAGTTGTGCCGTTAATTTAAAAAAAAATAGTGATCGGTTTATTACACAAAAAAGTATAATTATTCCACAACAAACGTAAAACGGGGAAATCACTCTATCTCAAACAACAAACATCAGATTGGCCTGAAATTTTTTCTACAAGTAGAGGTCACTACCAACTGCCTGCTGTAAAAATTTCAGCTTGATGAGTTGTGCCGTAAATTTTTAAAAAATAGTGATAGGTTTATTACACAAAAAAGTATAATTATTCCACAACAAACGTAAAATGGGGAAATCACTCTATCTCAAACAACAAACATCAGATTGGCCTGAAATTTTTTCTACAAGTAGAAGTCATTACCAACTGCCTACTGTAAAAATTTCAGCTTGATGAGTTGTGCCGTTAATTTTTAAAAAATAGTGATCGGTTTATTACACAAAAAAGTATAATTATTCCACAACAAACATAAAACGGGGAAATCACTCTATCTCAAACAACAAACATCAGATTGGCCTGAAATTTTTTCTACAAGTAGAAGTCATTACCAACTGCCTTCTGTGAAAATTTCAGCTTGATAAGTTGTGCCGTTAATTTTTAAAAAATAGTGATCGGTTTATTACACAAAAAAGTATAATTATTCCACAACAAACGTAAAACGGGGAAATCACTCTATCTCAAACAACAAACATCAGATTGGCCTGAAATTTTTTCTACAAGTAGAAGTCATTACCAACTGCCTTCTGTGAAAATTTCAGCTTGATAAGTTGTGCCGTTAATTTTTAAAAAATAGTGATCGGTTTATTACACAAAAAAATATAATTATTCCACAACAAACGTAAAACGGGGAAATCACTCTATCTCAAACAACAAACATCAGATTGGCCTGAAATTTTTTCTACAAGTAGAGGTCACTACCAACTAACTGCTGTAAAAATTTCAGCTTGATGAGTTGTGCCGTTAATTTTTAAAAAATAGTGATAGGTTTATTACACAAAAAAGTATAATTATTCCACAACAAACGTAAAATGGGGAAATCACTCTATCTCAAACAACAAACATCAGATTGGCCTGAAATTTTTTCTACAAGTAGAAGTCATTACCAACTGCCTACTGTAAAAATTTCAGCTTGATGAGTTGTGCCGTTAATTTTTAAAAAATAGTGATCGGTTTATTACACAAAAAAGTATAATTATTCCACAACAAACATAAAACGGGGAAATCACTCTATCTCAAACAACAAACATCAGATTGGCCTGAAATTTTTTCTACAAGTAGAAGTCATTACCAACTGCCTTCTGTGAAAATTTCAGCTTGATAAGTTGTGCCGTTAATTTTTAAAAAATAGTGATCGGTTTATTACACAAAAAAGTATAATTATTCCACAACAAACGTAAAACGGGGAAATCACTCTATCTCAAACAACAAACATCAGATTGGCCTGAAATTTTTTCTACAAGTAGAAGTCATTACCAACTGCCTTCTGTGAAAATTTCAGCTTGATAAGTTGTGCCGTTAATTTTTAAAAAATAGTGATCGGTTTATTACACAAAAAAGTATAATTATTCCACAACAAACGTAAAATGGGGAAATCACTCTATCTCAAACAACAAACATCAGATTGGCCTGAAATTTTTTCTACAAGTAGAAGTCATTACCAACTGCCTTCTGTGAAAATTTCAGCTTGATGAGTTGTGCCGTTAATTTTTAAAAAATAGTGATCGGTTTATTACACAAAAAAGTATAATTATTCCACAACAAACGTAAAACGGGGAAATCACTCTATCTCAAACAACAAACATCAGATTGGCCTGAAATTTTTTCTACAAGTAGAAGTCATTACCAACTGCCTTCTGTGAAAATTTCAGCTTGATAAGTTGTGCCGTTAATTTTTAAAAAATAGTGATCGGTTTATTACACAAAAAAGTATAATTATTCCACAACAAACGTAAAACGGGGAAATCACTCTATCTCAAACAACAAACATCAGATTGGCCTGAAATTTTTTCTACAAGTAGAGGTCACTACCAACTGCCTGCTGTAAAAATTTCAGCTTGATGAGTTGTGCCGTTAATTTTTAAAAAATAGTGATAGGTTTATTACACAAAAAAGTATAATTATTCCACAACAAACGTAAAATGGGGAAATCACTCTATCTCAAACAACAAACATCAGATTGGCCTGAAATTTTTTCTACAAGTAGAAGTCATTACCAACTGCCTACTGTTAAAATTTCAGCTTGATAAGTTGTGCCGTTAATTTTTAAAAAATAGTGATAGGTTTATTACACAAAAAAGTATAATTATTCCACAACAAACGTAAAACGGGGAAATCACTCTATCTCAAACAACAAGCATTAGATTGTCCTGAAATTTTTTCTACAAGTAGAGGTCACTACCAACTGCCTGCTGTAAAAATTTCAGCTTGATGAGTTGTGCCGTTAATTTTTAAAAAATAGTGATAGGTTTATTACACAAAAAAGTATAATTATTCCACAACAAACGTAAAATGGGGAAATCACTCTATCTCAAACAACAAACATCAGATTGGCCTGAAATTTTTTCTACAAGTAGAAGTCATTACCAACTGCCTGCTGTAAAAATTTCAGCTTGATGAGTTGTGCCGTTAATTTTTAAAAAATAGTGATAGGTTTTTTACACAAAAAAGTATAATTATTCCACAATAAACGTTAAACGGGGAAATCACTCTATCTCAAACAACAAGCATTAGATTGTCCTGAAATTTTTTCTACAAGTAGAGGTCACTACCAACTGCCTTCTGTGAAAATTTTAGCTTGATGAGTTGTGCCGTTAAGTAAAAAAAAATCGTAATAGATTTATTACACAACAGTAAAACAGGCAAATCGCTCTATCTCTAACCCCAACCTTCAGATTGGCCTGAAATTGTTTCTACAAGTAGAAATTATTGCAAACTCAACCATTATGGAGTAGTCACTACAAAACGCAAAAAAAAAAAAAAAAAAAAAAAAAGTTTGGATTCCCTAACACAGACATCAGATTTCAGGTGTTAAGACTCATTGCCGTGTCTCATGGGGAAACTTTCAGCCAGGCTTCCCCTTTTTAATAAGGTAGTTTCTACGCCGATTTTTTTTTCGATTCTAAACCCAATCACCCCGTTTGCAAGCAGGTTGAACGTTACTAAGAACAACCAACAATCCGAGATGGTTTTTAATGTCCTATATGAAGACTGCTTTTCTTTTGTTAAAAATCTTCAATTATTTTTTTCCACAACAAAAGTAAACCGGGGAAATCACTCTATCTCTAACCCCAACCGTCAGATTGGCCTGAAATTTTTTCTACAAGAAGATGTCATTACCAACTGCCTTCTATAAAAATTTCAGCTTGATAAGTTGTGCCATTAATTTTTAAAAAATAGTGATAAGTTTATAACACAAAAAAGTATAATTATTTCACAACAAATGTAAAACGGGGAAATCACTCTATCTCAAACAACAAACATCAGATTGGCCTGAAATTTTTTCTACAAGTAGAAGTCATTACCAACTGCCTGCTGTAAAAATTTCAGCTTGATGAGTTGTGCCGTTAATTTAAAAAAAATAGTGATAGGTTTTTTACACAAAAAAGTATAATTATTCCACAATAAACGTTAAACGGGGAAATCACTCTATCTCAAACAACAAGCATTAGATTGTCCTGAAATTTTTTCTACAAGTAGAGGTCACTACCAACTGCCTTCTGTGAAAATTTTAGCTTGATGAGTTGTGCCGTTAAGTAAAAAAAAATCGTAATAGATTTATTACACAACAGTAAAACAGGCAAATCGCTCTATCTCTAACCCCAACCTTCAGATTGGCCTGAAATTGTTTCTACAAGTAGAAATTATTGCAAACTCAACCATTATGGAGTAGTCACTACAAAGCGCAAAAAAAAAAAAAAAAAAAAAGTTCGGATTCCCTAACACAGACATCAGATTTCAGGTGTTAAGACTCATTGCCGTGTCTCATGGGGAAACTTTGAGCCAGGCTTCCCCTTTTTAATAAGGTAGTTTCTACGCCGATTTTTTTTTTCGATTCTAAACCCAATCACCCCGTTTGCAAGCAGGTTGAACGTTACTAAGAACAACCAACAATCCGAGATGGTTTTTAATGTCCTATATGAAGACTGCTTTTCTTTTGTTAAAAATCTTCAATTATTTTTTTCCACAACAAAAGTAAACCGGGGAAATCACTCTATATCTAACCCCAACCGTCAGATTGGCCTGAAATTTTTACTACAAGAAGATGTCATTACCAACTGCCTTCTATAAAAATTTCAGCTTGATAAGTTGTGCCATTAATTTAAAAAAAAATAGTGATAGGTTTATTACACAAAAAAGTATAATTATTCCACAACAAACGTAAAACGGGGAAATCACTCTATCTCAAACAACAAACATCAGATTGGCCTGAAATTTTTTCTACAAGTAGAAGTCATTACCAACTGCCTTCTGTGAAAATTTCAGCTTGATGAGTTGTGCCGTTAATTTTAAAAAAAATAGTGATCGGTTTATTACACAAAAAAGTATAATTATTCCACAACAAACGTAAAACGGGGAAATCACTCTATCTCAAACAACAAACATCAGATTGGCCTGAAATTTTTTCTACAAGTAGAAGTCATTACCAACTGCCTTCTGTGAAAATTTCAGCTTGATGAGTTGTGCCGTTAATTTTTAAAAAATAGTGATCGGTTTATTACACAAAAAAGTATAATTATTCCACAACAAACGTAAAACGGGGAAATCACTCTATCTCAAACAACAAACATCAGATTGGCCTGAAATTTTTTCTACAAGTAGAAGTCATTACCAACTGCCTTCTGTGAAAATTTCAGCTTGATAAGTTGTGCCGTTAATTTTTAAAAAATAGTGATCGGTTTATTACACAAAAAAGTATAATTATTCCACAACAAACGTAAAACGGGGAAATCACTCTATCTCAAACAACAAACATCAGATTGGCCTGAAATTTTTTCTACAAGTAGAGGTCACTACCAACTGCCTGCTGTAAAAATTTCAGCTTGATGAGTTGTGCCGTTAATTTTTAAAAAATAGTGATAGGTTTATTACACAAAAAAGTATAATTATTCCACAACAAACGTAAAACGGGGAAATCACTCTATCTCAAACAACAAGCATTAGATTGTCCTGAAATTTTTTCTACAAGTAGAGGTCACTACCAACTGCCTGCTGTAAAAATTTCAGCTTGATGAGTTGTGCCGTTAATTTTTAAAAAATAGTGATAGGTTTATTACACAAAAAAGTATAATTATTCCACAACAAACGTAAAACGGGGAAATCACTCTATCTCAAACAACAAGCATTAGATTGTCCTGAAATTTTTTCTACAAGTAGAGGTCACTACCAACTGCCTGCTGTAAAAATTTCAGCTTGATGAGTTGTGCCGTTAATTTTTAAAAAATAGTGATAGGTTTATTACACAAAAAAGTATAATTATTCCACAACAAACGTAAAATGGGGAAATCACTCTATCTCAAACAACAAACATCAGATTGGCCTGAAATTTTTTCTACAAGTAGAAGTCATTACCAACTGCCTACTGTAAAAATTTCAGCTTGATGAGTTGTGCCGTTAATTTAAAAAAAAATAGTGATCGGTTTATTACACAAAAAAGTATAATTATTCCACAACAAACGTAAAACGGGGAAATCACTCTATCTCAAACAACAAGCATTAGATTGTCCTGAAATTTTTTCTACAAGTAGAGGTCACTACCAACTGCCTGCTGTAAAAATTTCAGCTTGATGAGTTGTGCCGTTAATTTTTAAAAAATAGTGATAGGTTTATTACACAAAAAAGTATAATTATTCCACAACAAACGTTAAATGGGGAAATCACTCTATCTCAAACAACAAACATCAGATTGGCCTGAAATTTTTTCTACAAGTAGAAGTCATTACCAACTGCCTGCTGTAAAAATTTCAGCTTGATGAGTTGTGCCGTTAATTTTTAAAAAATAGTGATAGGTTTATTACACAAAAAGTATAATTATTCCACAATAAACGTTAAACGGGGAAATCACTCTATCTCAAACAACAAGCATTAGATTGTCCTGAAATTTTTTCTACAAGTAGAGGTCACTACCAACTGCCTTCTGTGAAAATTTTAGCTTGATTTGTTGTGCCGTTAATTAAAAAAAATCGTAATAGATTTATTACACAACAGTAAAACAGGCAAATCGCTCTATCTCTAACCCCAACCTTCAGATTGGCCTGAAATTGTTTCTACAAGTAGAAATTATTGCAAACTCAACCATTATGGAGTAGTCACTACAAAACGCAAAAAAAAAAAAAAAAAAAAAAAAAGTTTGGATTCCCTAACACAGACATCAGATTTCAGGTGTTAAGACTCATTGCCGTGTCTCATGGGGAAACTTTCAGCCAGGCTTCCCCTTTTTAATAAGGTAGTTTCTACGCCGATTTTTTTTCGATTCTAAACCCAATCACCCCGTTTGCAAGCAGGTTGAACGTTACTAAGAACAACCAACAATCCGAGATGGTTTTTAATGTCCTATATGAAGACTGCTTTTCTTTTGTTAAAAATCTTCAATTATTTTTTTCCACAACAAAAGTAAACCGGGGAAATCACTCTATCTCTAACCCCAACCGTCAGATTGGCCTGAAATTTTTTCTACAAGAAGATGTCATTACCAACTGCCTTCTATAAAAATTTCAGCTTGATAAGTTGTGCCATTAATTTTTAAAAAATAGTGATAAGTTTATAACACAAAAAAGTATAATTATTTCACAACAAACGTAAAACGGGGAAATCACTCTATCTCAAACAACAAACATCAGATTGGCCTGAAATTTTTTCTACAAGTAGAAGTCATTACCAACTGCCTTCTGTGAAAATTTCAGCTTGATGAGTTGTGCCGTTAATTTTTAAAAAAATAGTGATCGGTTTATTACACAAAAAAGTATAATTATTCCACAACAAACGTAAAACGGGGAAATCACTCTATCTCAAACAACAAACATCAGATTGGCCTGAAATTTTTTCTACAAGTAGAAGTCATTACCAACTGCCTTCTGTGAAAATTTCAGCTTGATGAGTTGTGCCGTTAATTTTTAAAAAATAGTGATCGGTTTATTACACAAAAAAGTATAATTATTCCACAACAAACGTAAAACGGGGAAATCACTCTATCTCAAACAACAAACATCAGATTGGCCTGAAATTTTTTCTACAAGTAGAAGTCATTACCAACTGCCTTCTGTGAAAATTTCAGCTTGATAAGTTGTGCCGTTAATTTTTAAAAAATAGTGATCGGTTTATTACACAAAAAAGTATAATTATTCCACAACAAACGTTAAACGGGGAAATCACTCTATCTCAAACAACAAACATCAGATTGGCCTGAAATTTTTTCTGCAAGTAGAAGTCATTACCAACTGCCTTCTGTGAAAATTTCAGCTTGATGAGTTGTGCCGTTAATTTTTAAAAAAAATAGTGATCGGTTTATTACACAAAAAAGTATAATTATTCCACAACAAACGTAAAACGGGGAAATCACTCTATCTCAAACAACAAACATCAGATTGGCCTGAAATTTTTTCTACAAGTAGAAGTCATTACCAACTGCCTTCTGTGAAAATTTCAGCTTGATGAGTTGCACCGTTAATTTTTAAAAAAATAGTGATCGGTTTATTACACAAAAAAGTATAATTATTCCACAACAAACGTAAAACGGGGAAATAACTCTATCTCAAATAACAAACATCAGATTGGCCTGAATTTTTTTCTACAAGTAGAAGTCATTACCAACTGCCTTCTGTGGAAATTTCAGCTTGATAAGTTGTGCCGTTAATTTTTAAAAAATAGTGATCGGTTTATTACACAAAAAAGTATAATTATTCCACAATAAACGTTAAACGGGGAAATCACTCTATCTCAAACAACAAACATCAGATTGGCCTGAAATTTTTTCTACAAGTAGAAGTCATTACCAACTGCCTTCTGTGAAAATTTCAGCTTGATAAGTTGTGCCGTTAATTTTTAAAAAATAGTGATCTGTTATTACACAAAAAAGTATAATTATTCCACAACAAACGTAAAACGGGGAAATCACTCTATCTCAAACAACAAACATCAGATTGGCCTGAAATTTTTTCTACAAGTAGAAGTCATTACCAACTGCCTTCTGTAAAAATTTCAGCTTGATGAGTTGTGCCGTTAATTTAAAAAAAAATAGTGATCGGTTTATTACACAAAAAAGTATAATTATTCCACAACAAACGTAAAACGGGGAAATCACTCTATCTCAAACAACAAACATCAGATTGGCCTGAAATTTTTTCTACAAGTAGAAGTCATTACCAACTGCCTTCTGTGAAAATTTCAGCTTGATGAGTTGTGCCGTTAATTTTTAAAAAAATAGTGATCGGTTTATTACACAAAAAAGTATAATTATTCCACAACAAACGTAAAACGGGGAAATCACTCTATCTCAAATAACAAACATCAGATTGGCCTGAAATTTTTTCTACAAGTAGAAGTCATTACCAACTGCCTTCTGTGAAAATTTCAGCTTGATAAGTTGTGCCGTTAATTTTTAAAAAATAGTGATCGGTTTATTACACAAAAAAGTATAATTATTCCACAACAAACGTAAAACGGGGAAATCACTCTATCTCAAACAACAAACATCAGATTGGCCTGAAATTTTTTCTACAAGTAGAAGTCATTACCAACTGCCTTCTGTGAAAATTTCAGCTTGATGAGTTGTGCCGTTAATTTTAAAAAAAATAGTGATCGGTTTATTACACAAAAAAGTATAATTATTCCACAACAAACGTAAAACGGGGAAATCACTCTATCTCAAACAACAAACATCAGATTGGCCTGAAATTTTTTCTACAAGTAGAAGTCATTACCAACTGCCTTCTGTGAAAATTTCAGCTTGATGAGTTGTGCCGTTAATTTTTAAAAAAATAGTGATCGGTTTATTACACAAAAAAGTATAATTATTCCACAACAAACGTAAAACGGGGAAATCACTCTATCTCAAATAACAAACATCAGATTGGCCTGAATTTTTTTCTACAAGTAGAAGTCATTACCAACTGCCTTCTGTGAAAATTTCAGCTTGATAAGTTGTGCCGTTAATTTTTAAAAAATAGTGATCGGTTTATTACACAAAAAAGTATAATTATTCCACAACAAACGTAAAACGGGGAAATCACTCTATCTCAAACAACAAACATCAGATTGGCCTGAAATTTTTTCTACAAGTAGAAGTCATTACCATCTGAATTCTGTGAAAATTTCAGCTTGATGAGTTGTGCCGTTAATTAAAAAAAATCGTAATAGATTTATTACACAAAAGTAAAACAGGCAAATCGCTCTATCTCTAACCCCAACCTTCAGATTGGCCTGAAATTGTTTCTACAAGTAGAAATTATTGCAAACTCAACCATTATGGAGTAGTCACTACAAAGCGCAAAAAAAAAAAAAAAAAAAAAAAAGTTTGGATTCCCTAACACAGACATCAGATTTCAGGTGTTAAGACTCATTGCCGTGTCTCATGGGGAAACTTTCAGCCAGGCTTCCCCTTTTTAATAAGGTAGTTTCTACGCCGATTTTTTTTTCGATTCTAAACCCAATCACCCCGTTTGCAAGCAGGTTGAACGTTACTAAGAACAACCAACAATCCGAGATGGTTTTTAATGTCCTATATGAAGACTGCTTTTCTTTTGTTAAAAATCTTCAATTATTTTTTTCCACAACAAAAGTAAACCGGGGAAATCACTCTATCTCTAACCCCAACCGTCAGATTGGCCTGAATTTTTTTCTACAAGAAGATGTCATTACCAACTGCCTTCTATAAAAATTTCAGCTTGATAAGTTGTGCCATTAATTTTTAAAAAATAGTGATAAGTTTATAACACAAAAAAGTATAATTATTTCACAACAAACGTAAAACGGGGAAATCACTCTATCTCAAACAACAAACATCAGATTGGCCTGAAATTTTTTCTACAAGTAGAAGTCATTACCAACTGCCTTCTGTGAAAATTTCAGCTTGATGAGTTGTGCCGTTAATTTAAAAAAAAATAGTGATCGGTTTATTACACAAAAAAGTATAATTATTCCACAACAAACGTAAAACGGGGAAATCACTCTATCTCAAACAACAAACATCAGATTGGCCTGAAATTTTTTCTACAAGTAGAAGTCATTACCAACTGCCTTCTGTGAAAATTTCAGCTTGATGAGTTGTGCCGTTAATTTAAAAAAAAATAGTGATCGGTTTATTACACAAAAAAGTATAATTATTCCACAACAAACGTAAAACGGGGAAATCACTCTATCTCAAACAACAAACATCAGATTGGCCTGAAATTTTTTCTACAAGTAGAAGTCATTACCAACTGCCTTCTGTGAAAATTTCAGCTTGATGAGTTGTGCCGTTAATTTTTAAAAAAAATAGTGATCGGTTTATTACACAAAAAAGTATAATTATTCCACAACAAACGTAAAACGGGGAAATCACTCTATCTCAAACAACAAACATCAGATTGGCCTGAAATTTTTTCTACAAGTAGAAGTCATTACCAACTGCCTTCTGTGAAAATTTCAGCTTGATGAGTTGTGCCGTTAATTTTTAAAAAAATAGTGATCGGTTTATTACACAAAAAAGTATAATTATTCCACAACAAACGTAAAACGGGGAAATCACTCTATCTCATATAACAAACATCAGATTGGCCTGAAATTTTTTCTACAAGTAGAAGTCATTACCAACTGCCTTCTGTGAAAATTTCAGCTTGATAAGTTGTGCCGTTAATTTTTAAAAAATAGTGATCGGTTTATTACACAAAAAAGTATAATTATTCCACAACAAACGTAAAACGGGGAAATCACTCTATCTCAAACAACAAACATCAGATTGGCCTGAAATTTTTTCTACAAGTAGAAGTCATTACCAACTGCCTTCTGTGAAAATTTCAGCTTGATGAGTTGTGCCGTTAATTTTAAAAAAAATAGTGATCGGTTTATTACACAAAAAAGTATAATTATTCCACAACAAACGTAAAACGGGGAAATCACTCTATCTCAAACAACAAACATCAGATTGGCCTGAAATTTTTTCTACAAGTAGAAGTCATTACCAACTGCCTTCTGTGAAAATTTCAGCTTGATGAGTTGTGCCGTTAATTTTTAAAAAAATAGTGATCGGTTTATTACACAAAAAAGTATAATTATTCCACAACAAACGTAAAACGGGGAAATCACTCTATCTCAAATAACAAACATCAGATTGGCCTGAAATTTTTTCTACAAGTAGAAGTCATTACCAACTGCCTTCTGTGAAAATTTCAGCTTGATAAGTTGTGCCGTTAATTTTTAAAAAATAGTGATCGGTTTATTACACAAAAAAGTATAATTATTCCACAACAAACGTAAAACGGGGAAATCACTCTATCTCAAACAACAAACATCAGATTGGCCTGAAATTTTTTCTACAAGTAGAAGTCATTACCATCTGAATTCTGTGAAAATTTCAGCTTGATGAGTTGTGCCGTTAATTAAAAAAAATCGTAATAGATTTATTACACAAAAGTAAAACAGGCAAATCGCTCTATCTCTAACCCCAACCTTCAGATTGGCCTGAAATTGTTTCTACAAGTAGAAATTATTGCAAACTCAACCATTATGGAGTAGTCACTACAAAGCGCAAAAAAAAAAAAAAAAAAAAAAAAAAGTTTGGATTCCCTAACACAGACATCAGATTTCAGGTGTTAAGACTCATTGCCGTGTCTCATGGGGAAACTTTCAGCCAGGCTTCCCCTTTTTAATAAGGTAGTTTCTACGCCGATTTTGTTTTCGATTCTAAACCCAATCACCCCGTTTGCAAGCAGGTTGAACGTTACTAAGAACAACCAACAATCCGAGATGGTTTTTAATGTCCTATATGAAGACTGCTTTTCTTTTGTTAAAAATCTTCAATTATTTTTTTCCACAACAAAAGTAAACCGGGGAAATCACTCTATCTCTAACCCCAACCGTCAGATTGGCCTGAATTTTTTTCTACAAGAAGATGTCATTACCAACTGCCTTCTATAAAAATTTCAGCTTGATAAGTTGTGCCATTAATTTTTAAAAAATAGTGATAAGTTTATAACACAAAAAAGTATAATTATTTCACAACAAACGTAAAACGGGGAAATCACTCTATCTCAAACAACAAACATCAGATTGGCCTGAAATTTTTTCTACAAGTAGAAGTCATTACCAACTGCCTGCTGTAAAAATTTCAGCTTGATGAGTTGTGCCGTTAATTTAAAAAAAATAGTGATAGGTTTTTTACACAAAAAAGTATAATTATTCCACAATAAACGTTAAACGGGGAAATCACTCTATCTCAAACAACAAGCATTAGATTGTCCTGAAATTTTTTCTACAAGTAGAGGTCACTACCAACTGCCTTCTGTGAAAATTTTAGCTTGATGAGTTGTGCCGTTAAGTAAAAAAAAAACGTAATAGATTTATTACACAACAGTAAAACAGGCAAATCGCTCTATCTCTAACCCCAACCTTCAGATTGGCCTGAAATTGTTTCTACAAGTAGAAATTATTGCAAACTCAACCATTATGGAGTAGTCACTACAAAGCGCAAAAAAAAAAAAAAAAAAAAAAAAAAGTTCGGATTCCCTAACACAGACATCAGATTTCAGGTATTAAGACTCATTGCCGTGTCTCATGGGGAAACTTTGAGCCAGGCTTCCCCTTTTTAATAAGGTAGTTTCTACGCCGATTTTTTTTTCGATTCTAAACCCAATCACCCCGTTTGCAAGCAGGTTGAACGTTACTAAGAACAACCAACAATCCGAGATGGTTTTTAACGTCCTATATGAAGACTGCTTTTCTTTTGTTAAAAATCTTCAATTATTTTTTTCCACAACAAAAGTAAACCGGGGAAATCACTCTATATCTAACCCCAACCGTCAGATTGGCCTGAAATTTTTACTACAAGAAGATGTCATTACCAACTGCCTTCTATAAAAATTTCAGCTTGATAAGTTGTGCCATTAATTTTTAAAAAAATAGTGATAGGTTTATTACACAAAAAAGTATAATTATTCCACAACAAACGTAAAACGGGGAAATCACTCTATCTCAAACAACAAACATCAGATTGGCCTGAAATTTTTTCTACAAGTAGAGGTCACTACCAACTGCCTGCTGTAAAAATTTCAGCTTGATGAGTTGTGCCGTTAATTTAAAAAAAATAGTGATAGGTTTTTTACACAAAAAAGTATAATTATTCCACAATAAACGTTAAACGGGGAAATCACTCTATCTCAAACAACAAGCATTAGATTGTCCTGAAATTTTTTCTACAAGTAGAGGTCACTACCAACTGCCTGCTGTAAAAATTTCAGCTTGATGAGTTGTGCCGTTAATTTTTAAAAAATAGTGATAGGTTTATTACACAAAAAAGTATAATTATTCCACAACAAACGTAAAATGGGGAAATCACTCTATCTCAAACAACAAACATCAGATTGGCCTGAAATTTTTTCTACAAGTAGAAGTCATTACCAACTGCCTACTGTAAAAATTTCAGCTTGATGAGTTGTGCCGTTAATTTAAAAAAAATAGTGATCGGTTTATTACACAAAAAAGTATAATTATTCCACAACAAACGTAAAACGGGGAAATCACTCTATCTCAAACAACAAGCATTAGATTGTCCTGAAATTTTTTCTACAAGTAGAGGTCACTACCAACTGCCTGCTGTAAAAATTTCAGCTTGATGAGTTGTGCCGTTAATTTTTAAAAAATAGTGATAGGTTTATTACACAAAAAAGTATAATTATTCCACAACAAACGTTAAATGGGGAAATCACTCTATCTCAAACAACAAACATCAGATTGGCCTGAAATTTTTTCTACAAGTAGAAGTCATTACCAACTGCCTGCTGTGAAAATTTCAGCTTGATGAGTTGTGCCGTTAATTTAAAAAAAATAGTGATCGGTTTATTACACAAAAAGTATAATTATTCCACAATAAACGTTAAACGGGGAAATCACTCTATCTCAAACAACAAACATCAGATTGGCCTGAAATTTTTTCTACAAGTAGAAGTCATTACCAACTGCCTACTGTAAAAATTTCAGCTTGATGAGTTGTGCCGTTAATTTTTAAGAAATAGTGATAGGTTTATTACACAAAAAAGTATAATTATTCCACAACAAACGTAAAACGGGGAAATCACTCTATCTCAAACAACAAGCATTAGATTGTCCTGAAATTTTTTCTACAAGTAGAGGTCACTACCAACTGCCTGCTGTAAAAATTTCAGCTTGATGAGTTGTGCCGTTAATTAAAAAAAATCGTAATAGATTTATTACACAAAAGTAAAACAGGCAAATCGCTCTATCTCTAACCCCAACCTTCAGATTGGCCTGAAATTGTTTCTACAAGTAGAAATTATTGCAAACTCAACCATTATGGAGTAGTCACTACAAAAAAAAAAAAAAAAAAAAAAAAAAAAAAAAAAAAAAAAAAAAAAAAAAAGTTTGGATTCCCTAACACAGACATCAGATTTCAGGTGTTAAGACTCATTGCCGTGTCTCATGGGGAAACTTTCAGCCAGGCTTCCCCTTTTTAATAAGGTAGTTTCTACGCCGATTTTTTTTTCGATTCTAAACCCAATCACCCCGTTTGCAAGCAGGTTGAACGTTACTAAGAACAACCAACAATCCGAGATGGTTTTTAATGTCCTATATGAAGACTGCTTTTCTTTTGTTAAAAATCTTCAATTATTTTTTTCCACAACAAAAGTAAACCGGGGAAATCACTCTATCTCTAACCCCAACCGTCAGATTGGCCTGAATTTTTTTCTACAAGAAGATGTCATTACCAACTGCCTTCTATAAAAATTTCAGCTTGATGAGTTGTGCCGTTAATTTTTAAAAAATAGTGATAGGTTTATTACACAAAAAAGTATAATTATTTCACAACAAACGTAAAACGGGGAAATCACTCTATCTCAAACAACAAACATCAGATTGGCCTGAAATTTTTTCTACAAGTAGAAGTCATTACCAACTGCCTTCTGTGAAAATTTCAGCTTGATGAGTTGTGCCGTTAATTTAAAAAAAAATAGTGATCGGTTTATTACACAAAAAAGTATAATTATTCCACAACAAACGTAAAACGGGGAAATCACTCTATCTCAAACAACAAACATCAGATTGGCCTGAAATTTTTTCTACAAGTAGAAGTCATTACCAACTGCCTTCTGTGAAAATTTCAGCTTGATAAGTTGTGCCGTTAATTTTTAAAAAATAGTGATCTGTTATTACACAAAAAAGTATAATTATTCCACAACAAACGTAAAACGGGGAAATCACTCTATCTCAAACAACAAACATCAGATTGGCCTGAAATTTTTTCTACAAGTAGAAGTCATTACCAACTGCCTTCTGTGAAAATTTCAGCTTGATGAGTTGTGCCGTTAATTTAAAAAAAATAGTGATCGGTTTATTACACAAAAAAGTATAATTATTCCACAACAAACGTAAAACGGGGAAATCACTCTATCTCAAACAACAAACATCAGATTGGCCTGAAATTTTTTCTACAAGTAGAAGTCATTACCAACTGCCTTCTGTGAAAATTTCAGCTTGATGAGTTGTGCCGTTAATTTTTAAAAAAATAGTGATCGGTTTATTACACAAAAAAGTATAATTATTCCACAACAAACGTAAAACGGGGAAATCACTCTATCTCAAACAACAAACATCAGATTGGCCTGAAATTTTTTCTACAAGTAGAAGTCATTACCAACTGCCTTCTGTGAAAATTTCAGCTTGATGAGATGTGCCGTTAATTTTTAAAAAATAGTGATAGGTTTATTACACAAAAAAGTATAATTATTCCACAACAAACGTTAAACGGGGAAATCACTCTATCTAAAACAACAAACATCAGATTGGCCTGAAATTTTTTCTACAAGTAGAAGTAATTACCATCTGCCTTCAGAGAAAATTTCAGCTTGATGAGTTTTGCCGTTAATTTTAAAAAAAATAGTGATAGGTTTATTACACAAAAAAGTATAATTATTCCACAACAAACGTAAAACGGGGAAATCACTCTATCTCAAACAACAAACATCAGATTGGCCTGAATTTTTTTCTACAAGAAGATGTCATTACCAACTGCCTTCTATAAAAATTTCAGCTTGATAAGTTGTGCCATTAATTTTTAAAAAATAGTGATAAGTTTATAACACAAAAAAGTATAATTATTTCACAACAAACGTAAAACGGGGAAATCACTCTATCTCAAACAACAAACATCAGATTGGCCTGAAATTTTTTCTACAAGTAGAAGTCATTACCAACTGCCTGCTGTAAAAATTTCAGCTTGATGAGTTGTGCCGTTAATTTAAAAAAAATAGTGATAGGTTTTTTACACAAAAAAGTATAATTATTCCACAATAAACGTTAAACGGGGAAATCACTCTATCTCAAACAACAAGCATTAGATTGTCCTGAAATTTTTTCTACAAGTAGAGGTCACTACCAACTGCCTTCTGTGAAAATTTTAGCTTGATGAGTTGTGCCGTTAAGTAAAAAAAAACGTAATAGATTTATTACACAACAGTAAAACAGGCAAATCGCTCTATCTCTAACCCCAACCTTCAGATTGGCCTGAAATTGTTTCTACAAGTAGAAATTATTGCAAACTCAACCATTATGGAGTAGTCACTACAAAGCGCAAAAAAAAAAAAAAAAAAAAAAAAAAGTTCGGATTCCCTAACACAGACATCAGATTTCAGGTATTAAGACTCATTGCCGTGTCTCATGTGGAAACTTTGAGCCAGGCTTCCCCTTTTTAATAAGGTAGTTTCTACGCCGATTTTTTTTTCGATTCTAAACCCAATCACCCCGTTTGCAAGCAGGTTGAACGTTACTAAGAACAACCAACAATCCGAGATGGTTTTTAATGTCCTATATGAAGACTGCTTTTCTTTTGTTAAAAATCTTCAATTATTTTTTTCCACAACAAAAGTAAACCGGGGAAATCACTCTATATCTAACCCCAACCGTCAGATTGGCCTGAAATTTTTACTACAAGAAGATGTCATTACCAACTGCCTTCTATAAAAATTTCAGCTTGATAAGTTGTGCCATTAATTTTTAAAAAAATAGTGATAGGTTTATTACACAAAAAAGTATAATTATTCCACAACAAACGTAAAACGGGGAAATCACTCTATCTCAAACAACAAACATCAGATTGGCCTGAAATTTTTTCTACAAGTAGAGGTCACTACCAACTGCCTGCTGTAAAAATTTCAGCTTGATGAGTTGTGCCGTTAATTTAAAAAAAATAGTGATAGGTTTTTTACACAAAAAAGTATAATTATTCCACAATAAACGTTAAACGGGGAAATCACTCTATCTCAAACAACAAGCATTAGATTGTCCTGAAATTTTTTCTACAAGTAGAGGTCACTACCAACTGCCTGCTGTAAAAATTTCAGCTTGATGAGTTGTGCCGTTAATTTTTAAAAAATAGTGATAGGTTTATTACACAAAAAAGTATAACTATTCCACAACAAACGTAAAATGGGGAAATCACTCTATCTCAAACAACAAACATCAGATTGGCCTGAAATTTTTTCTACAAGTAGAAGTCATTACCAACTGCCTACTGTAAAAATTTCAGCTTGATGAGTTGTGCCGTTAATTTAAAAAAAATAGTGATCGGTTTATTACACAAAAAAGTATAATTATTCCACAACAAACGTAAAACGGGGAAATCACTCTATCTCAAACAACAAGCATTAGATTGTCCTGAAATTTTTTCTACAAGTAGAGGTCACTACCAACTGCCTGCTGTAAAAATTTCAGCTTGATGAGTTGTGCCGTTAATTTTTAAAAAATAGTGATAGGTTTATTACACAAAAAAGTATAATTATTCCACAACAAACGTTAAATGGGGAAATCACTCTATCTCAAACAACAAACATCAGATTGGCCTGAAATTTTTTCTACAAGTAGAAGTCATTACCAACTGCCTGCTGTGAAAATTTCAGCTTGATGAGTTGTGCCGTTAATTTTAAAAAAATAGTGATCGGTTTATTACACAAAAAGTATAATTATTCCACAATAAACGTTAAACGGGGAAATCACTCTATCTCAAACAACAAACATCAGATTGGCCTGAAATTTTTTCTACAAGTAGAAGTCATTACCAACTGCCTACTGTAAAAATTTCAGCTTGATGAGTTGTGCCGTTAATTTTTAAGAAATAGTGATAGGTTTATTACACAGAAAAGTATAATTATTCCACAACAAACGTAAAACGGGGAAATCACTCTATCTCAAACAACAAGCATTAGATTGTCCTGAAATTTTTTCTACAAGTAGAGGTCACTACCAACTGCCTGCTGTAAAAATTTCAGCTTGATGAGTTGTGCCGTTAATTAAAAAAAATCGTAATAGATTTATTACACAAAAGTAAAACAGGCAAATCGCTCTATCTCTAACCCCAACCTTCAGATTGGCCTGAAATTGTTTCTACAAGTAGAAATTATTGCAAACTCAACCATTATGGAGTAGTCACTACAAAAAAAAAAAAAAAAAAAAAAAAAAAAAAAAAAAAGTTTGGATTCCCTAACACAGACATCAGATTTCAGGTGTTAAGACTCATTGCCGTGTCTCATGGGGAAACTTTCAGCCAGGCTTCCCCTTTTTAATAAGGTAGTTTCTACGCCGATTTTTTTTTCGATTCTAAACCCAATCACCCCGTTTGCAAGCAGGTTGAACGTTACTAAGAACAACCAACAATCCGAGATGGTTTTTAATGTCCTATATGAAGACTGCTTTTCTTTTGTTAAAAATCTTCAATTATTTTTTTCCACAACAAAAGTAAACCGGGGAAATCACTCTATCTCTAACCCCAACCGTCAGATTGGCCTGAATTTTTTTCTACAAGAAGATGTCATTACCAACTGCTTTCTATAAAAATTTCAGCTTGATAAGTTGTGCCATTAATTTTTAAAAAATAGTGATAAGTTTATAACACAAAAAAGTATAATTATTTCACAACAAACGTAAAACGGGGAAATCACTCTATCTCAAACAACAAACATCAGATTGGCCTGAAATTTTTTCTACAAGTAGAAGTCATTACCAACTGCCTGCTGTAAAAATTTCAGCTTGATGAGTTGTGCCGTTAATTTAAAAAAAATAGTGATAGGTTTTTTACACAAAAAAGTATAATTATTCCACAATAAACGTTAAACGGGGAAATCACTCTATCTCAAACAACAAGCATTAGATTGTCCTGAAATTTTTTCTACAAGTAGAGGTCACTACCAACTGCCTTCTGTGAAAATTTTAGCTTGATGAGTTGTGCCGTTAAGTAAAAAAAAAACGTAATAGATTTATTACACAACAGTAAAACAGGCAAATCGCTCTATCTCTAACCCCAACCTTCAGATTGGCCTGAAATTGTTTCTACAAGTAGAAATTATTGCAAACTCAACCATTATGGAGTAGTCACTACAAAGCGCAAAAAAAAAAAAAAAAAAAAAAAAAGTTCGGATTCCCTAACACAGACATCAGATTTCAGGTATTAAGACTCATTGCCGTGTCTCATGTGGAAACTTTGAGCCAGGCTTCCCCTTTTTAATAAGGTAGTTTCTACGCCGATTTTTTTTTTCGATTCTAAACCCAATCACCCCGTTTGCAAGCAGGTTGAACGTTACTAAGAACAACCAACAATCCGAGATGGTTTTTAATGTCCTATATGAAGACTGCTTTTCTTTTGTTAAAAATCTTCAATTATTTTTTTCCACAACAAAAGTAAACCGGGGAAATCACTCTATATCTAACCCCAACCGTCAGATTGGTCTGAAATTTTTACTACAAGAAGATGTCATTACCAACTGCCTTCTATAAAAATTTCAGCTTGATAAGTTGTGCCATTAATTTTTAAAAAAATAGTGATAGGTTTATTACACAAAAAAGTATAATTATTCCACAACAAACGTAAAACGGGGAAATCACTCTATCTCAAACAACAAACATCAGATTGGCCTGAAATTTTTTCTACAAGTAGAGATCACTACCAACTGCCTGCTGTAAAAATTTCAGCTTGATGAGTTGTGCCGTTAATTTAAAAAAAATAGTGATAGGTTTTTTACACAAAAAAGTATAATTATTCCACAATAAACGTTAAACGGGGAAATCACTCTATCTCAAACAACAAGCATTAGATTGTCCTGAAATTTTTTCTACAAGTAGAGGTCACTACCAACTGCCTGCTGTAAAAATTTCAGCTTGATGAGTTGTGCCGTTAATTTTTAAAAAATAGTGATAGGTTTATTACACAAAAAAGTATAATTATTCCACAACAAACGTAAAATGGGGAAATCACTCTATCTCAAACAACAAACATCAGATTGGCCTGAAATTTTTTCTACAAGTAGAAGTCATTACCAACTGCCTACTGTAAAAATTTCAGCTTGATGAGTTGTGCCGTTAATTTAAAAAAAATAGTGATCGGTTTATTACACAAAAAAGTATAATTATTCCACAACAAACGTTAAATGGGGAAATCACTCTATCTCAAACAACAAACATTAGATTGTCCTGAAATTTTTTCTACAAGTAGAGGTCACTACCAACTGCCTGCTGTAAAAATTTCAGCTTGATGAGTTGTGCCGTTAATTTTTAAAAAATAGTGATAGGTTTATTACACAAAAAAGTATAATTATTCCATAACAAACGTAAAACTGGGAAATCACTCTATCTCAAACAACAAACATCAGATTGGCCTGAAATTTTTTCTACAAGTAGAAGTCATTACCATCTGAATTCTGTGAAAATTTCAGCTTGATGAGTTGTGCCGTTAATTAAAAAAAATCGTAATAGATTTATTACACAAAAGTAAAACAGGCAAATCGCTCTATCTCTAACCCCAACCTTCAGATTGAACTGAAATTGTTTCTACAAGTAGAAATTATTGCAAACTCAACCATTATGGAGTAGTCACTACACCAAAAAAAAAAAAAAAAAAAAAAAAAAAAAAAAAAAAAAAAAAAAAAAGTTTGGATTCCCTAACACAGACATCAGATTTCAGGTGTTAAGACTCATTGCCGTATCTCATGGGGAAACTTTCAGCCAGGCTTCCCCTTTTTAATAAGGTAGTTTCTACGCCGATTTTTTTTTCGATTCTAAACCCAATCACCCCGTTTGCAAGCAGGTTGAACGTTACTTAGAACAACCAACAATCCGAGATGGTTTTTAATGTCCTATATGAAGACTGCTTTTCTTTTGTTAAAAATCTTCAATTATTTTTTTCCACAACAAAAGTAAACCGGGGAAATCACTCTATCTCAAACAACAAGCATTAGATTGTCCTGAAATTTTTTCTACAAGTAGAGGTCACTACCAACTGCCTTCTGTGAAAATTTTAGCTTGATTTGTTGTGCCGTTAAGTAAAAAAAAATCGTAATAGATTTATTACACAACAGTAAAACAGGCAAATCGCTCTATCTCTAACCCCAACCTTCAGATTGGCCTGAAATTGTTTCTATAAGTAGAAATTATTGCAAACTCAACCATTATGGAGTAGTCACTACAAAACGCACAAAAAAAAAAAAAAAAAAAAAAAAAAAAAAAAAAAAAAAAAAAAAAAAAAAAGTTCGGATTCCCTAACACAGACATCAGATTTCAGGTGTTAAGACTCATTGCCGTGTCTCATGGGGAAACTTTCAGCCAGGCTTCCCCTTTTTAATAAGGTAGTTTCAACGCCGATTTTTTTTTCGATTCTAAACCCAATCACCCCGTTTGCAAGCAGGTTGAACGTTACTAAGAACAACCAACAATCCGAGATGGTTTTTAATGTCCTATATGAAGACTACTTTTCTTTTGTTAAAAATCTTCAATTATTTTTTTCCACAACAAAAGTAAACCGGGGAAATCACTCTATCTCTAACCCCAACCGTCAGATTGGCCTGAAATTTTTTCTACAAGAAGATGTCATTACCAACTGCCTTCTATAAAAATTTCAGCTTGATAAGTTGTGCCATTAATTTTTAAAAAATAGTGATAAGTTTATTACACAAAAAAGTATAATTATTCCACAACAAACGTAAAACGGGGAAATCACTCTATCTCAAACAACAAACATCAGATTGGCCTGAAATTTTTTCTACAAGTAGAAGTCATTACCAACTGCCTTCTGTGAAAATTTCAGCTTGATAAGTTGTGCCGTTAATTTTAAAAAAAATAGTGATAAGTTTATTACACAAAAAAGTATAATTATTCCACAACAAACGTAAAACGGGGAAATCACTCTATCTCAAACAACAAACATCAGATTGGCCTGAAATTTTTTCTACAAGTAGAAGTCATTACCAACTGCCTTCTGTGAAAATTTCAGCTTGATAAGTTGTGCCGTTAATTTTAAAAAAAATAGTGATAAGTTTATTACACAAAAAAGTATAATTATTCCACAACAAACGTAAAACGGGGAAATCACTCTATCTCAAACAACAAACATCAGATTGGCCTGAAATTTTTTCTACAAGAAGATGTCATTACCAACTGCCTTCTATAAAAATTTCAGCTTGATAAGTTGTGCCATTAATTTTTAAAAAATAGTGATAAGTTTATTACACAAAAAAGTATAATTATTCCACAACAAACGTAAAACGGGGAAATCACTCTATCTCAAACAACAAACATCAGATTGGCCTGAAATTTTTTCTACAAGTAGAAGTCATTACCAACTGCCTTCTGTGAAAATTTCAGCTTGATAAGTTGTGCCGTTAATTTTAAAAAAAATAGTGATAAGTTTATTACACAAAAAAGTATAATTATTCCACAATAAACGTTAAACGGGGAAATCACTCTATCTCAAACAACAAGCATTAGATTGTCCTGAAATTTTTTCTACAAGTAGAGGTCACTACCAACTGCCTTCTGTGAAAATTTTAGCTTGATTTGTTGTGCCGTTAAGTAAAAAAAAATCGTAATAGATTTATTACACAACAGTAAAACAGGCAAATCGCTCTATCTCTAACCCCAACCTTCAGATTGGCCTGAAATTGTTTCTACAAGTAGAAATTATTGCAAACTCAACCATTATGGAGTAGTCACTACAAAACGCAAAAAAAAAAAAAAAAAAAAAGTTTGGATTCCCTAACACAGACATCAGATTTCAGGTGTTAAGACTCATTGCCGTGTCTCATGGGGAAACTTTCAGCCAGGCTTCCACTTTTTAATAAGGTAGTTTCTACGCCGATTTTTTTTTTCGATTCTAAACCCAATCACCCCGTTTGCAAGCAGGTTGAACGTTACTAAGAACAACCAACAATCCGAGATGGTTTTTAATGTCCTATATGAAGACTGCTTTTCTTTTGTTAAAAATCTTCAATTATTTTTTTCCACAACAAAAGTAAACCGGGGAAATCACTCTATCTCTAACCCCAACCGTCAGATTGGCCTGAAATTTTTTCTACAAGAAGATGTCATTACCAACTGCCTTCTATAAAAATTTCAGCTTGATAAGTTGTGCCATTAATTTTTTAAAAATAGTGATAAGTTTATTACACAAAAAAGTATAATTATTCCACAACAAACGTAAAACGGGGAAATCACTCTATCTCAAACAACAAACATCAGATTGGCCTGAAATTTTTTCTACAAGTAGAAGTCATTACCAACTGCCTACTGTAAAAATTTCAGCTTGATGAGTTGTGCCGTTAATTTTTAAAAAATAGTGATAGGTTTTTTACACAAAAAAGTATAATTATTCCACAATAAACGTTAAACGGGGAAATCACTCTATCTCAAACAACAAGCATTAGATTGTCCTGAAATTTTTTCTACAAGTAGAGGTCACTACCAACTGCCTTCTGTGAAAATTTTAACTTGATTTGTTGTGCCGTTAAGTAAAAAAAAATCGTAATAGATTTATTACACAACAGTAAAACAGGCAAATCGCTCTATCTCTAACCCCAACCTTCAGATTGGCCTGAAATTGTTTCTACAAGTAGAAATTATTGCAAACTCAACCATTATGGAGTAGTCACTACAAAACGCACAAAAAAAAAAAAAAAAAAAAAAAAAGTTCGGATTCCCTAACACAGACATCAGATTTCAGGTGTTAAGACTCATTGCCGTGTCTCATGGGGAAACTTTGAGCCAGTAAAACGGGGAAATCACTCTATCTCAAACAACAAACATCAGATTGGCCTGAAATTTTTTCTACAAGTAGAAGTCATTACCAACTGCCTGCTGTAAAAATTTCAGCTTGATGAGTTGTGCCGTTAATTTTTAAAAAATAGTGATAGGTTTTTTACACAAAAAAGTATAATTATTCCACAATAAACGTTAAACGGGGAAATCACTCTATCTCAAACAACAAGCATTAGATTGTCCTGAAATTTTTTCTACAAGTAGAGGTCACTACCAACTGCCTTCTGTGAAAATTTTAGCTTGATTTGTTGTGCCGTTAAGTAAAAAAAAAATCGTAATAGATTTATTACACAACAGTAAAACAGGCAAATCGCTCTATCTCTAACCCCAACCTTCAGATTGGCCTGAAATTGTTTCTACAAGTAGAAATTATTGCAAACTCAACCATTATGGAGTAGTCACTACAAAACGCACAAAAAAAAAAAAAAAAAAAAAAGTTCGTATTCCCTAACACAGACATCAGATTTCAGGTGTTAAGACTCATTGCCGTGTCTCATGGGGAAACTTTGAGCCAGGCTTCCCCTTTTTAATAAGGTAGTTTCTACGCCGATTTTTTTTTTCGATTCTAAACCCAATCACCCCGTTTGCAAGCAGGTTGAACGTTACTAAGAACAACCAACAATCCGAGATGGTTTTTAATGTCCTATATGAAGACTGCTTTTCTATTGTTAAAAATCTTCAATTATTTTTTTCCACAACAAAAGTAAACCGGGGAAATCACTCTATAGCTAACCCCAACCGTCAGATTGGCCTGAAATTTTTACTACAAGAAGATGTCATTACCAACTGCCTTCTATAAAAATTTCAGCTTGATAAGTTGTGCCATTAATTTTTAAAAAAATAGTGATCGGTTTATTACACAAAAAAGTATAATTATTCCACAACAAACGTAAAATGGGGAAATCACTCTATCTCAAACAACAAACATCAGATTGGCCTGAAATTTTTTCTACAAGTAGAAGTCATTACCAACTGCCTTCTGTGAAAATTTCAGCTTGATAAGTTGTGCCGTTAATTTTTAAAAAATAGTGATCGGTTTATTACACAAAAAAGTATAATTATTCCACAACAAACGTAAAATGGGGAAATCACTCTATCTCAAACAACAAACATCAGATTGGCCTGAATTTTTTTCTACAAGTAGAAGTCATTACCAACTGCCTACTGTAAAAATTTCAGCTTGATGAGTTGTGCCGTTAATTTTTAAGAAATAGTGATAGGTTTATTACACAAAAAAGTATAATTATTCCACAACAAACGTAAAACGGGGAAATCACTCTATCTCAAACAACAAGCATTAGATTGTCCTGAAATTTTTTCTACAAGTAGAGGTCACTACCAACTGCCTGCTGTAAAAATTTCAGCTTGATGAGTTGTGCCGTTAATTTTTAAAAAATAGTGATAGGTTTATTACACAAAAAAGTATAATTATTCCACAACAAACGTAAAACGGGGAAATCACTCTATCTCAAACAACAAACATCAGATTGGCCTGAAATTTTTTCTACAAGTAGAAGTCATTACCATCTGCCTTCAGAGAAAATTTCAGCTTGATGAGTTGTGCCGTTAATTTTTAAAAAATAGTGATCGGTTTATTACACAAAAAAGTATAATTATTCCACAACAAACGTAAAACGGGGAAATCACTCTATCTCAAACAACAAACATCAGATTGGCCTGAAATTTTTTCTACAAGTAGAAGTCATTACCAACTGAATTCTGTGAAAATTTCAGCTTGATGAGTTGTGCCGTTAATTAAAAAAAATCGTAATAGATTTATTACACAAAAGTAAAACAGGCAAATCGCTCTATCTCTAACCCCAACCTTCAGATTGGCCTGAAATTGTTTCTACAAGTAGAAATTATTGCAAACTCAACCATTATGGAGTAGTCACTACAAAACGTAAAAAAAAAAAAAAAAAAAAAAAAAAAAGTTTGGATTCCCTAACACAGACATCAGATTTCAGGTGTTAAGACTCATTGCCGTGTCTCATGGGGAAACTTTCAGCCAGGCTTCCCCTTTTTAATAAGGTAGTTTCTACGCCGATTTTTTTTTCGATTCTAAACCCAATCACCCCGTTTGCAAGCAGGTTGAACGTTACTAAGAACAACCAACAATCCGAGATGGTTTTTAATGTCCTATATGAAGACTGCTTTTCTTTTGTTAAAAATCTTCAATTATTTTTTTCCACAACAAAAGTAAACCGGGGAAATCACTCTATATCTAACCCCAACCGTCAGATTGGCCTGAAATTTTTACTACAAGTAGAAGTCATTACCAACTGCCTTCTGTGAAAATTTCAGCGTGATGAGTTGTGCCGTTAATTTTTAAAAAATAGTGATCGGTTTATTACACAAAAAAGTATAATTATTCCACAACAAACGTAAAACGGGGAAATCACTCTATCTCAAACAACAAAAATCAGATTGGCCTGAAATTTTTTCTACAAGTAGAAGTCATTACCAACTGCCTTCTGTGAAAATTTCAGCTTGATAAGTTGTGCCGTTAATTTTTAAAAAATAGTGATCGGTTTATTACACAAAAAAGTATAATTATTCCACAACAAACGTAAAATGGGGAAATCACTCTATCTCAAACAACAAACATCAGATTGGCCTGAAATTTTTTCTACAAGTAGAAGTCATTACCAACTGCCTACTGTAAAAATTTCAGCTTGATGAGTTGTGCCGTTAATTTTTAAGAAATAGTGATAGGTTTATTACACAAAAAAGTATAATTATTCCACAACAAACGTAAAACGGGGAAATCACTCTATCTCAAACAACAAACATCAGATTGGCCTGAAATTTTTTCTACAAGTAGAAGTCATTACCATTTGCCTTCAGAGAAAATTTCAGCTTGATGAGTTGTGCCGTTAATTTTTAAAAAATAGTGATCGGTTTATTACACAAAAAAGTATAATTATTCCACAACAAACGTAAAACGGGGAAATCACTCTATCTCAAACAACAAACATCAGATTGGCCTGAAATTTTTTCTACAAGTAGAAGTCATTACCAACTGAATTCTGTGAAAATTTCAGCTTGATGAGTTGTGCCGTTAATTAAAAAAAATCGTAATAGATTTATTACACAAAAGTAAAACAGGCAAATCGCTCTATCTCTAACCCCAACCTTCAGATTGGCCTGAAATTGTTTCTACAAGTAGAAATTATTGCAAACTCAACCATTATGGAGTAGTCACTACAAAACGTAAAAAAAAAAAAAAAAAAAAAAAAAAAAGTTTGGATTCCCTAACACAGACATCAGATTTCAGGTGTTAAGACTCATTGCCATGTCTCATGGGGAAACTTTCAGCCAGGCTTCCCCTTTTTAATAAGGTAGTTTCTACGCCGATTTTTTTTTCGATTTCAAACCCAATCACCCCGTTTGCAAGCAGGTTGAACGTTACTAAGAACAACCAACAATCCGAGATGGTTTTTAATGTCCTATATGAAGACTGCTTTTCTTTTGTTAAAAATCTTCAATTATTTTTTTCCACAACAAAAGTAAACCGGGGAAATCACTCTATCTCTAACCCCAACCGTCAGATTGGCCTGAAATTTTTTCTACAAGAAGATGTCATTACCAACTGCCTTCTATAAAAATTTCAGCTTGATAAGTTGTGCCATTAATTTTAAAAAAATAGTGATAAGTTTATTACACAAAAAAGTATAATTATTCCACAACAAACGTAAAACGGGGAAATCACTCTATCTCAAACAACAAACATCAGATTGGCCTGAAATTTTTTCTACAAGTAGAAGTCATTACCAACTGCCTGCTGTAAAAATTTCAGCTTGATGAGTTGTGCCGTTAATTTTTAAAAAATAGTGATAGGTTTTTTACACAAAAAGTATAATTATTCCACAATAAACGTTAAACGGGGAAATCACTCTATCTCAAACAACAAGCATTAGATTGTCCTGAAATTTTTTCTACAAGTAGAAGTCATTACCATCTGCCTTCAGAGAAAATTTCAGCTTGATAAGTTGTGCCGTTAATTTTTAAAAAATAGTGATCGGTTTATTACACAAAAAAGTATAATTATTCCACAACAAACGTAAAACGGGGAAATCACTCTATCTCAAACAACAAACATCAGATTGGCCTGAAATTTTTTCTACAAGTAGAAGTCATTACCAACTGCCTGCTGTAAAAATTTCAGCTTGATGAGTTGTGCCTTTAATTTTTAAAAAATAGTGATAGGTTTATTACACAAAAAAGTATAATTATTCCACAACAAACGTAAAACGGGGAAATCACTCTATCTCAAACAACAAACATCAGATTGGCCTGAAATTTTTTCTACAAGTAGAAGTCATTACCAACTGCCTTCAGAGAAAATTTCAGCTTGATGAGTTGTGCCGTTAATTTTTAAAAAATAGTGATAGGTTTATTACACAAAAAAGTATAATTATTCCACAACAAACGTAAAACGGGGAAATCACTCTATCTCAAACAACAAACATCAGATTGGCCTGAAATTTTTTCTACAAATAGAAGTCATTACCAACTGCCTTCTGTGAAAATTTCAGCTTGATGAGTTGTGCCGTTAATTTTTAAAAAATAGTGATCGGTTTATTACACAAAAAAGTATAATTATTCCACAACAAACGTAAAACGGGGAAATCACTCTATCTCAAACAACAAACATCAGATTGGCCTGAAATTTTTTCTACAAGTAGAAGTCATTACCAACTGCCTTCTGTGAAAATTTCAGCTTGATAAGTTGTGCCGTTAAGTAAAAAAAATCGTAATAGATTTATTACACAACAGTAAAACAGGCAAATCGCTCTATCTCTAACCGCAACCTTCAGATTGTCCTGAAATTTTTTCTACAAGTAGAGGTCACTACCAACTGCCTTCTGTGAAAATTTTAGCTTGATGAGTTGTGCCGTTAAGTAAAAAAAAATCGTAATAGATTTATTACACAACAGTAAAACAGGCAAATCGCTCTATCTCTAACCCCAACCTTCAGATTGGCCTGAAATTGTTTCTACAAGTAGAAATTATTGCAAACTCAACCATTATGGAGTAGTCACTACAAAACGTAAAAAAAAAAAAAAAAAAAAAAAAAAGTTTGGATTCCCTAACACAGACATCAGATTTCAGGTGTTAAGACTCATTGCCGTGTCTCATGGGGAAACTTTCAGCCAGGCTTCCCCTTTTTAATAAGGTAGTTTCTACGCCGATTTTTTTTTCGATTCTAAACCCAATCACCCCGTTTGCAAGCAGGTTGAACGTTACTAAGAACAACCAACAATCCGAGATGGTTTTTAATGTCCTATATGAAGACTGCTTTTCTTTTGTTAAAAATCTTCAATTATTTTTTTCCACAACAAAAGTAAACCGGGGAAATCACTCTATATCTAACCCCAACCGTCAGATTGGCCTGAAATTTTTACTACAAGTAGAAGTCATTACCAACTGCCTTCTGTGAAAATTTCAGCGTGATGAGTTGTGCCGTTAATTTTTAAAAAATAGTGATCGGTTTATTACACAAAAAAGTATAATTATTCCACAACAAACGTAAAACGGGGAAATCACTCTATCTCAAACAACAAAAATCAGATTGGCCTGAAATTTTTTCTACAAGTAGAAGTCATTACCAACTGCCTTCTGTGAAAATTTCAGCTTGATAAGTTGTGCCGTTAATTTTTAAAAAATAGTGATCGGTTTATTACACAAAAAAGTATAATTATTCCACAACAAACGTAAAATGGGGAAATCACTCTATCTCAAACAACAAACATCAGATTGGCCTGAAATTTTTTCTACAAGTAGAAGTCATTACCAACTGCCTACTGTAAAAATTTCAGCTTGATGAGTTGTGCCGTTAATTTTTAAGAAATAGTGATAGGTTTATTACACAAAAAAGTATAATTATTCCACAACAAACGTAAAACGGGGAAATCACTCTATCTCAAACAACAAGCATTAGATTGTCCTGAAATTTTTTCTACAAGTAGAGGTCACTAACAACTGCCTGCTGTAAAAATTTCAGCTTGATGAGTTGTGCCGTTAATTTTTAAAAAATAGTGATAGGTTTATTACACAAAAAAGTATAATTATTCCACAACAAACGTAAAACGGGGAAATCACTCTATCTCAAACAACAAACATCAGATTGGCCTGAAATTTTTTCTACAAGTAGAAGTCATTACCAACTGCCTTCAGAGAAAATTTCAGCTTGATGAGTTGTGCCGTTAATTTTTAAAAAATAGTGATCGGTTTATTACACAAAAAAGTATAATTATTCCACAACAAACGTAAAACGGGGAAATCACTCTATCTCAAACAACAAACATCAGATTGGCCTGAAATTTTTTCTACAAGTAGAAGTCATTACCAACTGCCTGCTGTAAAAATTTCAGCTTGATGAGTTGTGCCGTTAATTTTTAAAAAATAGTGATAGGTTTATTACACAAAAAAGTATAATTATTCCATAACAAACGTAAAACGGGGAAATCACTCTATCTCAAACAACAAACATCAGATTGGCCTGAAATTTTTTCTACAAATAGAAGTCATTACCAACTGCCTTCTGTGAAAATTTCAGCTTGATGAGTTGTGCCGTTAATTTTTAAAAAATAGTGATCGGTTTATTACACAAAAAAGTATAATTATTCCACAACAAACGTAAAACGGGGAAATCACTCTATCTCAAACAACAAACATCAGATTGGCCTGAAATTTTTTCTACAAGTAGAAGTCATTACCAACTGCCTTCTGTGAAAATTTCAGCTTGATAAGTTGTGCCGTTAAGTAAAAAAAATCGTAATAGATTTATTACACAACAGTAAAACAGGCAAATCGCTCTATCTCTAACCGCAACCTTCAGATTGTCCTGAAATTTTTTCTACAAGTAGAGGTCACTACCAACTGCCTTCTGTGAAAATTTCAGCTTGATTTGTTGTGCCGTTAAGTAAAAAAAAATCGTAATAGATTTATTACACAACAGTAAAACAGGCAAATCGCTCTATCTCTAACCCCAACCTTCAGATTGGCCTGAAATTGTTTCTACAAGTAGAAATTATTGCAAACTCAACCATTATGGAGTAGTCACTACAAAACGCAAAAAAAAAAAAAAAAAAAAAAAAAAAAAAAGTTTGGATTCCCTAACACAGACATCAGATTTCAGGTGTTAAGACTCATTGCCGTGTCTCATGGGGAAACTTTCAGCCAGGCTTCCCCTTTTTAATAAGGTAGTTTCTACGCCGATTTTTTTTTTCGATTCTAAACCCAATCACCCCGTTTGCAAGCAGGTTGAACGTTACTAAGAACAACCAACAATCCGAGATGGTTTTTAATGTCCTATATGAAGACTGCTTTTCTTTTGTTAAAAATCTTCAATTATTTTTTTCCACAACAAAAGTAAACCGGGCAAATCACTCTATATCTAACCCCAACCGTCAGATTGGCCTGAAATTTTTACTACAAGAAGATGTCATTACCAACTGCCTTCTATAAAAATTTCAGCTTGATAAGTTGTGCCATTAATTTTTAAAAAATAGTGATAAGTTTATTACACAAAAAAGTATAATTATTCCACAACAAACGTAAAACGGGGAAATCACTCTATCTCAAACAACAAACATCAGATTGGCCTAAAATTTTTTCTACAAGTAGAAGTCATTACCATCTGCCTTCAGAGAAAATTTCAGCTTGATGAGTTGTGCCGTTAATTTTTAAAAAATAGTGATCGGTTTATTACACAAAAAAGTATAATTATTCCACAATAAACGTTAAACGGGGAAATCACTCTATCTCAAACAACAAACATCAGATTGGCCTGAAATTTTTTTCTACAAGTAGAAGTCATTACCAACTGCCTTCTGTGAAAATTTCAGCTTGATGAGTTGCGCCGTTAATTTTTAAAAAATAGTGATAGGTTTATTACACAAAAAAGTATAATTATTCCACAACAAACGTAAAATGGAGAAATCACTCTATCTCAAACAACAAACATCAGATTGGCCTGAAATTTTTTCTACAAGTAGAAGTCATTACCAACTGCCTGCTGTGAAAATTTCAGCTTGATGAATTGTGCCGTTAATTTTTAAAAAATAGTGATAGGTTTTTTACACAAAAAAGTATAATTATTCCACAATAAACGTTAAACGGGGAAATCACTCTATCTCAAACAACAAGCATTAGATTGTCCTGAATTTTTTTCTACAAGTAGAGGTCACTACCAACTGCCTTCTGTGAAAATTTTAGCTTGATGAGTTGTGCCGTTAAGTAAAAAAAAATCGTAATAGATTTATTACACAACAGTAAAACAGGCAAATCGCTCTATCTCTAACCCCAACCTTCAGATTGGCCTGAAATTGTTTCTACAAGTAGAAATTATTGCAAACTCAACCATTATGGAGTAGTCACTACAACGCGCAAAAAAAAAAAAAAAAAAAAAAAAAAAAAAAAAAAAAAAAAAAAAAAAAAAAGTTCGGATTCCCTAACACAGACATCAGATTTCAGGTGTTAAGACTCATTGCCGTGTCTCATGGGGAAACTTTGAGCCAGGCTTCCCCTTTTTAATAAGGTAGTTTCTACGCCGATTTTTTTTTTCGATTCTAAACCCAATCACCCCGTTTGCAAGCAGGTTGAACGTTACTTAGAACAACCAACAATCCGAGATGGTTTTTAATGTCCTATATGAAGACTGCTTTTCTTTTGTTAAAAATCTTCAATTATTTTTTTCCACAACAAAAGTAAACCGGGGAAATCACTCTATATCTAACCCCAACCGTCAGATTGGCCTGAAATTTTTACTACAAGAAGATGTCATTACCAACTGCCTTCTATAAAAATTTCAGCTTGATAAGTTGTGCCATTAATTTTAAAAAAAATAGTGATAGGTTTATTACACAAAAAAGTATAATTATTCCACAACAAACGTAAAACGGGGAAATCACTCTATCTCAAACAACAAACATCAGATTGGCCTGAAATTTTTTCTACAAGTAGAAGTCATTACCAACTGCCTTCTGTGAAAATTTCAGCTTGATGAGTTGTGCCGTTAATTTTTAAAAAATAGTGATCGGTTTATTACACAAAAAAGTATAATTATTCCACAACAAACGTAAAACGGGGAAATCACTCTATCTCAAACAACAAACATCAGATTGGCCTGAAATTTTTTCTACAAGTAGAAGTCATTACCAACTGCCTTCTGTGAAAATTTCAGCTTGATGAGTTGTGCCGTTAATTTAAAAAAAAATAGTGATCGGTTTATTACACAAAAAAGTATAATTATTCCACAACAAACGTAAAACGGGGAAATCACTCTATCTCAAACAACAAACATCAGATTGGCCTGAAATTTTTTCTACAAGTAGAGGTCACTACCAACTGCCTGCTGTAAAAATTTCAGCTTGATGAGTTGTGCCGTTAATTTTTAAAAAATAGTGATAGGTTTATTACACAAAAAAGTATAATTATTCCACAACAAACGTAAAACGGGGAAATCACTCTATCTCAAACAACAAGCATTAGATTGTCCTGAATTTTTTTCTACAAGTAGAGGTCACTACCAACTGCCTGCTGTAAAAATTTCAGCTTGATGAGTTGTGCCGTTAATTTTTAAAAAATAGTGATAGGTTTATTACACAAAAAAGTATAATTATTCCACAACAAACGTAAAATGGGGAAATCACTCTATCTCAAACAACAAACATCAGATTGGCCTGAAATTTTTTCTACAAGTAGAAGTCATTACCAACTGCCTGCTGTAAAAATTTCAGCTTGATGAGTTGTGCCGTTAATTTTTAAAAAATAGTGATAGGTTTTTTACACAAAAAAGTATAATTATTCCACAATAAACGTTAAACGGGGAAATCACTCTATCTCAAACAACAAGCATTAGATTGTCCTGAAATTTTTTCTACAAGTAGAGGTCACTACCAACTGCCTTCTGTGAAAATTTTAGCTTGATTTGTTGTGCCGTTAAGTAAAAAAAAATCGTAATAGATTTATTACACAACAGTAAAACAGGCAAATCGCTCTATCTCTAACCCCAACCTTCAGATTGGCCTGAAATTGTTTCTACAAGTAGAAATTATTGCAAACTCAACCATTATGGAGTAGTCACTACAAAACGCAAAAAAAAAAAAAAAAAAAGTTTGGATTCCCTAACACAGACATCAGATTTCAGGTGTTAAGACTCATTGCCGTGTCTCATGGGGAAACTTTGAGCCAGGCTTCCCCTTTTTAATAAGGTAGTTTCTACGCCGATTTTTTTTTTCGATTCTAAACCCAATCACCCCGTTTGCAAGCAGGTTGAACGTTACTAAGAACAACCAACAATCCGAGATGGTTTTTAATGTCCTATATGAAGACTGCTTTTCTTTTGTTAAAAATCTTCAATTATTTTTTTCCACAACAAAAGTAAACCGGGGAAATCACTCTATATCTAACCCCAACCGTCAGATTGGCCTGAAATTTTTACTACAAGAAGATGTCATTACCAACTGCCTTCTATAAAAATTTCAGCTTGATAAGTTGTGCCATTAATTTTTAAAAAATAGTGATAAGTTTATTACACAAAAAAGTATAATTATTCCACAACAAACGTAAAACGGGGAAATCACTCTATCTCAAACAACAAACATCAGATTGGCCTAAATTTTTTTCTACAAGTAGAAGTCATTACCATCTGCCTTCAGAGAAAATTTCAGCTTGATGAGTTGTGCCGTTAATTTTTAAAAAATAGTGATCGGTTTATTACACAAAAAAGTATAATTATTCCACAATAAACGTAAAACGGGGAAATCACTCTATCTCAAACAACAAACATCAGATTGGCCTGAAATTTTTTTCTACAAGTAGAAGTCATTACCAACTGCCTTCTGTGAAAATTTCAGCTTGATGAGTTGCGCCGTTAATTTTTAAAAAATAGTGATAGGTTTATTACACAAAAAAGTATAATTATTCCACAACAAACGTAAAATGGGGAAATCACTCTATCTCAAACAACAAACATCAGATTGGCCTGAAATTTTTTCTACAAGTAGAAGTCATTACCAACTGCCTGCTGTGAAAATTTCAGCTTGATGAATTGTGCCGTTAATTTTTAAAAAATAGTGATAGGTTTTTTACACAAAAAAGTATAATTATTCCACAATAAACGTTAAACGGGGAAATCACTCTATCTCAAACAACAAGCATTAGATTGTCCTGAAATTTTTTCTACAAGTAGAGGTCACTACCAACTGCCTTCTGTGAAAATTTTAGCTTGATTTGTTGTGCCGTTAAGTAAAAAAAATCGTAATAGATTTATTACACAACAGTAAAACAGGCAAATCGCTCTATCTCTAACCCCAACCTTCAGATTGGCCTGAAATTGTTTCTACAAGTAGAAATTATTGCAAACTCAACCATTATGGAGTAGTCACTACAAAACGCAAAAAAAAAAAAAAAAAAAAAAAGTTTGGATTCCCTAACACAGACATCAGATTTCAGGTCTTAAGACTCATTGCCGTGTCTCATGGGGAAACTTTCAGCCAGGCTTCCCCTTTTTAATAAGGTAGTTTCTACGCCGATTTTTTTTTCGATTCTAAACCCAATCACCCCGTTTGCATGCAGGTTGAACGTTACTAAGAACAACCAACAATCCGAGATGGTTTTTAATGTCCTATATGAAGACTGCTTTTCTTTTGTTAAAAATCTTCAATTATTTTTTTCCACAACAAAAGTAAACCGGGGAAATCACTCTATCTCTAACCCCAACCGTCAGATTGGCCTGAAATTTTTTCTACAAGAAGAGGTCATTACCAACTGCCTTCTATAAAAATTTCAGCTTGATAAGTTGTGCCTTTAATTTTTAAAAAATAGTGATAAGTTTATTACACAAAAAAGTATAATTATTCCACAACAAACGTAAAACGGGGAAATCACTCTATCTCAAACAACAAACATCAGATTGGCCTGAAATTTTTTCTACAAGTAGAAGTCATTACCATCTACCTTCAGAGAAAATTTCAGCTTGATGAGTTGTGCCGTTAATTTTTAAAAAATAGTGATCGGTTTATTACACAAAAAAGTATAATTATTCCACAACAAACGTAAAACGGGGAAATCACTCTATCTCAAACAACAAACATCAGATTGGCCTGAAATTTTTTCTACAAGTAGAAGTCATTACCAACTGCCTGCTGTAAATATTTCAGCTTGATGAGTTGTGCCTTTAATTTTTAAAAAATAGTGATAGGTTTATTACACAAAAAAGTATAATTATTCCACAACAAACGTAAAACGGGGAAATCACTCTATCTCAAACAACAAACATCAGATTGGCCTGAAATTTTTTCTACAAGTAGAAGTCATTACCAACTGCCTTCTGTGAAAATTTCAGCTTGATAAGTTGTGCCGTTAATTTTTAAAAAATAGTGATCGGTTTATTACACAAAAAAGTATAATTATTCCACAACAAACGTAAAACGGGGAAATCACTCTATCTCAAACAACAAACATCAGATTGGCCTGAAATTTTTTCTACAAGTAGAGGTCACTACCAACTGCCTGCTGTAAAAATTTCAGCTTGATGAGTTGTGCCGTTAATTTTTAAAAAATAGTGATAGGTTTATTACACAAAAAAGTATAATTATTCCACAACAAACGTAAAATGGGGAAATCACTCTATCTCAAACAACAAACATCAGATTGGCCTGAAATTTTTTCTACAAGTAGAAATCATTACCAACTGCCTACTGTAAAAATTTCAGCTTGATGAGTTGTGCCGTTAATTTTTAAAAAATAGTGATAGGTTTATTACACAAAAAAGTATAATTATTCCACAACAAACGTAAAACGGGGAAATCACTCTATCTCAAACAACAAGCATTAGATTGTCCTGAAATTTTTTCTACAAGTAGAGGTCACTACCAACTGCCTGCTGTAAAAATTTCAGCTTGATGAGTTGTGCCGTTAATTTTTAAAAAATAGTGATAGGTTTATTACACAAAAAAGTATAATTATTCCACAACAAACGTAAAATGGGGAAATCACTCTATCTCAAACAACAAACATCAGATTGGCCTGAAATTTTTTCTACAAGTAGAAGTCATTACCAACTGCCTGCTGTAAAAATTTCAGCTTGATGAGTTGTGCCGTTAATTTTTAAAAAATAGTGATAGGTTTTTTACACAAAAAAGTATAATTATTCCACAATAAACGTTAAACGGGGAAATCACTCTATCTCAAACAACAAGCATTAGATTGTCCTGAAATTTTTTCTACAAGTAGAGGTCACTACCAACTGCCTTCTGTGAAAATTTTAGCTTGATTTGTTGTGCCGTTAAGTAAAAAAAATCGTAATAGATTTATTACACAACAGTAAAACAGGCAAATCGCTCTATCTCTAACCCCAACCTTCAGATTGGCCTGAAATTGTTTCTACAAGTAGAAATTATTGCAAACTCAACCATTATGGAGTAGTCACTACAAAACGCAAAAAAAAAAAAAAAAAAAAAAAGTTTGGATTCCCTAACACAGACATCAGATTTCAGGTCTTAAGACTCATTGCCGTGTCTCATGGGGAAACTTTCAGCCAGGCTTCCCCTTTTTAATAAGGTAGTTTCTACGCCGATTTTTTTTTTCGATTCTAAACCCAATCACCCCGTTTGCAAGCAGGTTGAACGTTACTAAGAACAACCAACAATCCGAGATGGTTTTTAATGTCCTATATGAAGACTGCTTTTCTTTTGTTAAAAATCTTCAATTATTTTTTTCCACAACAAAAGTAAACCGGGGAAATCACTCTATATCTAACCCCAACCGTCAGATTGGCCTGAAATTTTTACTACAAGAAGATGTCATTACCAACTGCCTTCTATAAAAATTTCAGCTTGATAAGTTGTGCCATTAATTTAAAAAAAAATAGTGATAGGTTTATTACACAAAAAAGTATAATTATTCCACAACAAACGTAAAACGGGGAAATCACTCTATCTCAAACAACAAACATCAGATTGGCCTGAAATTTTTTCTACAAGTAGAAGTCATTACCAACTGCCTTCTGTGAAAATTTCAGCTTGATGAGTTGTGCCGTTAATTTTTAAAAAATAGTGATCGGTTTATTACACAAAAAAGTATAATTATTCCACAACAAACGTAAAACGGGGAAATCACTCTATCTCAAACAACAAACATCAGATTGGCCTGAAATTTTTTCTACAAGTAGAAGTCATTACCAACTGCCTTCTGTGAAAATTTCAGCTTGATGAGTTGTGCCGTTAATTTAAAAAAAAATAGTGATCGGTTTATTACACAAAAAAGTATAATTATTCCACAACAAACGTAAAACGGGGAAATCACTCTATCTCAAACAACAAACATCAGATTGGCCTGAAATTTTTTCTACAAGTAGAGGTCACTACCAACTGCCTGCTGTAAAAATTTCAGCTTGATGAGTTGTGCCGTTAATTTTTAAAAAATAGTGATAGGTTTATTACACAAAAAAGTATAATTATTCCACAACAAACGTAAAACGGGGAAATCACTCTATCTCAAACAACAAGCATTAGATTGTCCTGAAATTTTTTCTACAAGTAGAGGTCACTACCAACTGCCTGCTGTAAAAATTTCAGCTTGATGAGTTGTGCCGTTAATTTTTAAAAAATAGTGATAGGTTTATTACACAAAAAAGTATAATTATTCCACAACAAACGTAAAATGGGGAAATCACTCTATCTCAAACAACAAACATCAGATTGGCCTGAAATTTTTTCTACAAGTAGAAGTCATTACCAACTGCCTGCTGTAAAAATTTCAGCTTGATGAGTTGTGCCGTTAATTTTTAAAAAATAGTGATAGGTTTTTTACACAAAAAAGTATAATTATTCCACAATAAACGTTAAACGGGGAAATCACTCTATCTCAAACAACAAGCATTAGATTGTCCTGAAATTTTTTCTACAAGTAGAGGTCACTACCAACTGCCTTCTGTGAAAATTTTAGCTTGATTTGTTGTGCCGTTAAGTAAAAAAAAATCGTAATAGATTTATTACACAACAGTAAAACAGGCAAATCGCTCTATCTCTAACCCCAACCTTCAGATTGGCCTGAAATTGTTTCTACAAGTAGAAATTATTGCAAACTCAACCATTATGGAGTAGTCACTACAAAACGCAAAAAAAAAAAAAAAAAAAGTTTGGATTCCCTAACACAGACATCAGATTTCAGGTGTTAAGACTCATTGCCGTGTCTCATGGGGAAACTTTGAGCCAGGCTTCCCCTTTTTAATAAGGTAGTTTCTACGCCGATTTTTTTTTTCGATTCTAAACCCAATCACCCCGTTTGCAAGCAGGTTGAACGTTACTAAGAACAACCAACAATCCGAGATGGTTTTTAATGTCCTATATGAAGACTGCTTTTCTTTTGTTAAAAATCTTCAATTATTTTTTTCCACAACAAAAGTAAACCGGGGAAATCACTCTATATCTAACCCCAACCGTCAGATTGGCCTGAAATTTTTACTACAAGAAGATGTCATTACCAACTGCCTTCTATAAAAATTTCAGCTTGATAAGTTGTGTCATTAATTTTTAAAAAATAGTGATAAGTTTATTACACAAAAAAGTATAATTATTCCACAACAAACGTAAAACGGGGAAATCACTCTATCTCAAACAACAAACATCAGATTGGCCTAAATTTTTTTCTACAAGTAGAAGTCATTACCATCTGCCTTCAGAGAAAATTTCAGCTTGATGAGTTGTGCCGTTAATTTTTAAAAAATAGTGATCGGTTTATTACACAAAAAAGTATAATTATTCCACAATAAACGTAAAACGGGGAAATCACTCTATCTCAAACAACAAACATCAGATTGGCCTGAAATTTTTTTCTACAAGTAGAAGTCATTACCAACTGCCTTCTGTGAAAATTTCAGCTTGATGAGTTGCGCCGTTAATTTTTAAAAAATAGTGATAGGTTTATTACACAAAAAAGTATAATTATTCCACAACAAACGTAAAATGGGGAAATCACTCTATCTCAAACAACAAACATCAGATTGGCCTGAAATTTTTTCTACAAGTAGAAGTCATTACCAACTGCCTGCTGTGAAAATTTCAGCTTGATGAATTGTGCCGTTAATTTTTAAAAAATAGTGATAGGTTTTTTACACAAAAAAGTATAATTATTCCACAATAAACGTTAAACGGGGAAATCACTCTATCTCAAACAACAAGCATTAGATTGTCCTGAAATTTTTTCTACAAGTAGAGGTCACTACCAACTGCCTTCTGTGAAAATTTTAGCTTGATTTGTTGTGCCGTTAAGTAAAAAAAATCGTAATAGATTTATTACACAACAGTAAAACAGGCAAATCGCTCTATCTCTAACCCCAACCTTCAGATTGGCCTGAAATTGTTTCTACAAGTAGAAATTATTGCAAACTCAACCATTATGGAGTAGTCACTACAAAACGCAAAAAAAAAAAAAAAAAAAAAGTTTGGATTCCCTAACACAGACATCAGATTTCAGGTCTTAAGACTCATTGCCGTGTCTCATGGGGAAACTTTCAGCCAGGCTTCCCCTTTTTAATAAGGTAGTTTCTACGCCGATTTTTTTTTCGATTCTAAACCCAATCACCCCGTTTGCAAGCAGGTTGAACGTTACTAAGAACAACCAACAATCCGAGATGGTTTTTAATGTCCTATATGAAGACTGCTTTTCTTTTGTTAAAAATCTTCAATTATTTTTTTCCACAACAAAAGTAAACCGGGGAAATCACTCTATCTCTAACCCCAACCGTCAGATTGGCCTGAAATTTTTTCTACAAGAAGAGGTCATTACCAACTGCCTTCTATAAAAATTTCAGCTTGATAAGTTGTGCCTTTAATTTTTAAAAAATAGTGATAAGTTTATTACACAAAAAAGTATAATTATTCCACAACAAACGTAAAACGGGGAAATCACTCTATCTCAAACAACAAACATCAGATTGGCCTGAAATTTTTTCTACAAGTAGAAGTCATTACCAACTGCCTTCTGTGAAAATTTCAGCTTGATAAGTTGTGCCGTTAATTTTTAAAAAATAGTGATCGGTTTATTACACAAAAAAGTATAATTATTCCACAACAAACGTAAAACGGGGAAATCACTCTATCTCAAACAACAAACATCAGATTGGCCTATATTTTTTTCTACAAGTAGAAGTCATTACCATCTGCCTTCAGAGAAAATTTCAGCTTGATGAGTTGTGCCGTTAATTTTTAAAAAATAGTGATCGGTTTATTACACAAAAAAGTATAATTATTCCACAATAAACGTAAAACGGGGAAATCACTCTATCTCAAACAACAAACATCAGATTGGCCTGAAATTTTTTTCTACAAGTAGAAGTCATTACCAACTGCCTTCTGTGAAAATTTCAGCTTGATGAGTTGCGCCGTTAATTTTTAAAAAATAGTGATAGGTTTATTACACAAAAAAGTATAATTATTCCACAACAAACGTAAAATGGGGAAATCACTCTATCTCAAACAACAAACATCAGATTGGCCTGAAATTTTTTCTACAAGTAGAAGTCATTACCAACTGCCTGCTGTGAAAATTTCAGCTTGATGAATTGTGCCGTTAATTTTTAAAAAATAGTGATAGGTTTTTTACACAAAAAAGTATAATTATTCCACAATAAACGTTAAACGGGGAAATCACTCTATCTCAAACAACAAGCATTAGATTGTCCTGAAATTTTTTCTACAAGTAGAGGTCACTACCAACTGCCTTCTGTGAAAATTTTAGCTTGATTTGTTGTGCCGTTAAGTAAAAAAAATCGTAATAGATTTATTACACAACAGTAAAACAGGCAAATCGCTCTATCTCTAACCCCAACCTTCAGATTGGCCTGAAATTGTTTCTACAAGTAGAAATTATTGCAAACTCAACCATTATGGAGTAGTCACTACAAAACGCAAAAAAAAAAAAAAAAAAAAAAAGTTTGGATTCCCTAACACAGACATCAGATTTCAGGTCTTAAGACTCATTGCCGTGTCTCATGGGGAAACTTTCAGCCAGGCTTCCCCTTTTTAATAAGGTAGTTTCTACGCCGATTTTTTTTTCGATTCTAAACCCAATCACCCCGTTTGCAAGCAGGTTGAACGTTACTAAGAACAACCAACAATCCGAGATGGTTTTTAATGTCCTATATGAAGACTGCTTTTCTTTTGTTAAAAATCTTCAATTATTTTTTTCCACAACAAAAGTAAACCGGGGAAATCACTCTATCTCTAACCCCAACCGTCAGATTGGCCTGAAATTTTTTCTACAAGAAGAGGTCATTACCAACTGCCTTCTATAAAAATTTCAGCTTGATAAGTTGTGCCTTTAATTTTTAAAAAATAGTGATAAGTTTATTACACAAAAAAGTATAATTATTCCACAACAAACGTAAAACGGGGAAATCACTCTATCTCAAACAACAAACATCAGATTGGCCTGAAATTTTTTCTACAAGTAGAAGTCATTACCAACTGCCTTCTGTGAAAATTTCAGCTTGATAAGTTGTGCCGTTAATTTTTAAAAAATAGTGATCGGTTTATTACACAAAAAAGTATAATTATTCCACAACAAACGTAAAACGGGGAAATCACTCTATCTCAAACAACAAACATCAGATTGGCCTGAAATTTTTTCTACAAGTAGAGGTCACTACCAACTGCCTGCTGTAAAAATTTCAGCTTGATGAGTTGTGCCGTTAATTTTTAAAAAATAGTGATAGGTTTATTACACAAAAAAGTATAATTATTCCACAACAAACGTAAAATGGGGAAATCACTCTATCTCAAACAACAAACATCAGATTGGCCTGAAATTTTTTCTACAAGTAGAAATCATTACCAACTGCCTACTGTAAAAATTTCAGCTTGATGAGTTGTGCCGTTAATTTTTAAAAAATAGTGATAGGTTTATTACACAAAAAAGTATAATTATTCCACAACAAACGTAAAACGGGGAAATCACTCTATCTCAAACAACAAGCATTAGATTGTCCTGAAATTTTTTCTACAAGTAGAGGTCACTACCAACTGCCTGCTGTAAAAATTTCAGCTTGATGAGTTGTGCCGTTAATTTTTAAAAAATAGTGATAGGTTTATTACACAAAAAAGTATAATTATTCCACAACAAACGTAAAATGGGGAAATCACTCTATCTCAAACAACAAACATCAGATTGGCCTGAAATTTTTTCTACAAGTAGAAGTCATTACCAACTGCCTTCAGAGAAAATTTCAGCTTGATGAGTTGTGCCGTTAATTTTTAAAAAATAGTGATAGGTTTTTTACACAAAAAAGTATAATTATTCCACAATAAACGTTAAACGGGGAAATCACTCTATCTCAAACAACAAGCATTAGATTGTCCTGAAATTTTTTCTACAAGTAGAGGTCACTACCAACTGCCTTCTGTGAAAATTTTAGCTTGATTTGTTGTGCCGTTAAGTAAAAAAAATCGTAATAGATTTATTACACAACAGTAAAACAGGCAAATCGCTCTATCTCTAACCCCAACCTTCAGATTGGCCTGAAATTGTTTCTACAAGTAGAAATTATTGCAAACTCAACCATTATGGAGTAGTCACTACAAAACGCAAAAAAAAAAAAAAAAAAAAAAAGTTTGGATTCCCTAACACAGACATCAGATTTCAGGTCTTAAGACTCATTGCCGTGTCTCATGGGGAAACTTTCAGCCAGGCTTCCCCTTTTTAATAAGGTAGTTTCTACGCCGATTTTTTTTTCGATTCTAAACCCAATCACCCCGTTTGCAAGCAGGTTGAACGTTACTAAGAACAACCAACAATCCGAGATGGTTTTTAATGTCCTATATGAAGACTGCTTTTCTTTTGTTAAAAATCTTCAATTATTTTTTTCCACAACAAAAGTAAACCGGGGAAATCACTCTATCTCTAACCCCAACCGTCAGATTGGCCTGAAATTTTTTCTACAAGAAGATGTCATTACCAACTGCCTTCTATAAAAATTTCAGCTTGATAAGTTGTGCCTTTAATTTTTAAAAAATAGTGATAAGTTTATTACACAAAAAAGTATAATTATTCCACAACAAACGTAAAACGGGGAAATCACTCTATCTCAAACAACAAACATCAGATTGGCCTGAAATTTTTTCTACAAGTAGAAGTCATTACCATCTGCCTTCAGAGAAAATTTCAGCTTGATGAGTTGTGCCGTTAATTTTTAAAAAATAGTGATCGGTTTATTACACAAAAAAGTATAATTATTCCACAACAAACGTAAAACGGGGAAATCACTCTATCCCAAACAACAAACATCAGATTGGCCTGAAATTTTTTCTACAAGTAGAAGTCATTACCAACTGCCTGCTGTAAAAATTTCAGCTTGATGAGTTGTGCCTTTAATTTTTAAAAAATAGTGATAGGTTTATTACACAAAAAAGTATAATTATTCCACAACAAACGTAAAACGGGGAAATCACTCTATCTCAAACAACAAACATCAGATTGGCCTGAAATTTTTTCTACAAGTAGAAGTCATTACCAACTGCCTTCTGTGAAAATTTCAGCTTGATAAATTGTGCCGTTAATTTTTAAAAAATAGTGATCGGTTTATTACACAAAAAAGTATAATTATTCCACAACAAACGTAAAACGGGGAAATCACTCTATCTCAAACAACAAACATCAGATTGGCCTGAAATTTTTTCTACAAGTAGAGGTCACTACCAACTGCCTGCTGTAAAAATTTCAGCTTGATGAGTTGTGCCGTTAATTTTTAAAAAATAGTGATAGGTTTATTACACAAAAAAGTATAATTATTCCACAACAAACGTAAAATGGGGAAATCACTCTATCTCAAACAACAAACATCAGATTGGCCTGAAATTTTTTCTACAAGTAGAAGTCATTACCAACTGCCTACTGTAAAAATTTCAGCTTGATGAGTTGTGCCGTTAATTTTTAAAAAATAGTGATAGGTTTATTACACAAAAAAGTATAATTATTCCACAACAAACGTAAAACGGGGAAATCACTCTATCTCAAACAACAAGCATTAGATTGTCCTGAAATTTTTTCTACAAGTAGAGGTCACTACCAACTGCCTGCTGTAAAAATTTCAGCTTGATGAGTTGTGCCGTTAATTTTTAAAAAATAGTGATAGGTTTATTACACAAAAAAGTATAATTATTCCACAACAAACGTAAAATGGGGAAATCACTCTATCTCAAACAACAAACATCAGATTGGCCTGAAATTTTTTCTACAAGTAGAAGTCATAACCAACTGCCTGCTGTAAAAATTTCAGCTTGATGAGTTGTGCCGTTAATTTTTAAAAAATAGTGATAAGTTTTTTACACAAAAAAGTATAATTATTCCACAATAAACGTTAAACGGGGAAATCACTCTATCTCAAACAACAAGCATTAGATTGTCCTGAATTTTTTTCTACAAGTAGAGGTCACTACCAACTGCCTTCTGTGAAAATTTTAGCTTGATTTGTTGTGCCGTTAAGTAAAAAAAAATCGTAATAGATTTATTACACAACAGTAAAACAGGCAAATCGCTCTATCTCTAACCCCAACCTTCAGATTGGCCTGAAATTGTTTCTACAAGTAGAAATTATTGCAAACTCAACCATTATGGAGTAGTCACTACAAAACGCAAAAAAAAAAAAAAAAAAAAGTTTGGATTCCCTAACACAGACATCAGATTTCAGGTGTTAAGACTCATTGCCGTGTCCCATGGTGAAACTTTCAGCCAGGCTTCCCCTTTTTAATAAGGTAGATTCTACGCCGATTTTTTTTTCGATTCTAAACCCAATCACCCCGTTTGCAAGCAGGTTGAACGTTACTAAGAACAACCAACAATCCGAGATGGTTTTTAATGTCCTATATGAAGACTGCTTTTCTTTTGTTAAAAATCTTCAATTATTTTTTTCCACAACAAAAGTAAACCGGGGAAATCACTCTATCTCTAACCCCAACCGTCAGATTGGCCTGAAATTTTTTCTACAAGAAGATGTCATTACCAACTGCCTTCTATAAAAATTTCAGCTTGATAAGTTGTGCCATTAATTTTTAAAAAATAGTGATAAGTTTATTACACAAAAAAGTATAATTATTCCACAACAAACGTAAAACGGGGAAATCACTCTATCTCAAACAACAAACATCAGATTGGCCTGAAATTTTTTCTACAAGTAGAAGTCATTACCAACTGCCTGCTGTTAAAATTTCAGCTTGATGAGTTGTGCCGTTAATTTTTAAAAAATAGTGATAGGTTTTTTACACAAAAAAGTATAATTATTCCACAATAAACGTTAAACGGGGAAATCACTCTATCTCAAACAACAAGCATTAGATTGTCCTGAAATTTTTTCTACAAGTAGAGGTCACTACCAACTGCCTTCTGTGAAAATTTTAGCTTGATTTGTTGTGCCGTTAAGTAAAGAAAAATCGTAATAGATTTATTACACAACAGTAAAACAGGCAAATCGCTCTATCTCTAACCCCAACCTTCAGATTGGCCTGAAATTGTTTCTACAAGTAGAAATTATTGCAAACTCAACCATTATGGAGTAGTCACTACAAAACGCAAAAAAAAAAAAAAAAAAAAAAAGTTTGGATTCCCTAACACAGACATCAGATTTCAGGTCTTAAGACTCATTGCCGTGTCTCATGGGGAAACTTTCAGCCAGGCTTCCCCTTTTTAATAAGGTAGTTTCTACGCCGATTTTTTTTTTTCGATTCTAAACCCAATCACCCCGTTTGCAAGCAGGTTGAACGTTACTAAGAACAACCAACAATCCGAGATGGTTTTTAATGTCCTATATGAAGACTGCTTTTCTTTTGTTAAAAATCTTCAATTATTTTTTTCCACAACAAAAGTAAACCGGGGAAATCACTCTATCTCTAACCCCAACCGTCAGATTGGCCTGAAATTTTTTCTACAAGAAGATGTCATTACCAACTGCCTTCTATAAAAATTTCAGCTTGATAAGTTGTGCCTTTAATTTTTAAAAAATAGTGATAAGTTTATTACACAAAAAAGTATAATTATTCCACAACAAACGTAAAACGGGGAAATCACTCTATCTCAAACAACAAACATCAGATTGGCCTGAAATTTTTTCTACAAGTAGAAGTCATTACCATCTGCCTTCAGAGAAAATTTCAGCTTGATGAGTTGTGCCGTTAATTTTTAAAAAATAGTGATCGGTTTATTACACAAAAAAGTATAATTATTCCACAACAAACGTAAAACGGGGAAATCACTCTATCTCAAACAACAAACATCAGATTGGCCTGAAATTTTTTCTACAAGTAGAAGTCATTACCAACTGCCTTCTGTGAAAATTTCAGCTTGATGAGTTGTGCCGTTAATTTTTAAAAAATAGTGATCGGTTTATTACACAAAAAAGTATAATTATTCCACAACAAACGTAAAACGGGGAAATCACTCTATCTCAAACAACAAACATCAGATTGGCCTGAAATTTTTTCTACAAGTAGAAGTCATTACCAACTGCCTTCTGTGAAAATTTCAGCTTGATAAGTTGTGCCGTTAATTTTTAAAAAATAGTGATCGGTTTATTACACAAAAAAGTATAATTATTCCACAACAAACGTAAAATGGGGAAATCACTCTATCTCAAACAACAAACATCAGATTGGCCTGAAATTTTTTCTACAAGTAGAAGTCATTACCAACTGCCTACTGTAAAAATTTCAGCTTGATGAGTTGTGCCGTTAATTTTTAAGAAATAGTGATAGGTTTATTACACAAAAAAGTATAATTATTCCACAACAAACGTAAAACGGGGAAATCACTCTATCTCAAACAACAAGCATTAGATTGTCCTGAAATTTTTTCTACAAGTAGAGGTCACTACCAACTGCCTGCTGTAAAAATTTCAGCTTGATGAGTTGTGCCGTTAATTTTTAAAAAATAGTGATAGGTTTATTACACAAAAAAGTATAATTATTCCACAACAAACGTAAAACGGGGAAATCACTCTATCTCAAACAACAAACATCAGATTGGCCTGAAATTTTTTCTACAAGAAGAAGTCATTACCATCTGCCTTCAGAGAAAATTTCAGCTTGATGAGTTGTGCCGTTAATTTTTAAAATATAGTGATCGGTTTATTACACAAAAAAGTATAATTATTCCACAACAAACGTAAAACGGGGAAATCACTCTATCTCAAACAACAAACATCAGATTGGCCTGAAATTTTTTCTACAAGTAGAAGTCATTACCAACTGCCTTCTGTGAAAATTTCAGCTTGATAAGTGTTGCCGTTAATTTTTAAAAAATAGTGATCGGTTTATTACACAAAAAAGTATAATTATTCCACAACAAACGTAAAATGGGGAAATCACTCTATCTCAAACAACAAACATCAGATTGGCCTGAAATTTTTTCTACAAGTAGAAGTCATTACCAACTGCCTACTGTAAAAATTTCAGCTTGATGAATTGTGCCGTTAATTTTTAAAAAATAGTGATAGGTTTATTACACAAAAAAGTATAATTATTCCACAACAAACGTAAAACGGGGAAATCACTCTATATCTAACCCCAACCGTCAGATTGGCCTGAAATGTTTACTACAAGAAGATGTCATTACCAACTGCCTTCTATAAAAATTTCAGCTTGATAAGTTGTGCCATTAATTTTTAAAAAATAGTGATAAGTTTATTACACAAAAAAGTATAATTATTCCACAACAAACGTAAAACGGGGAAATCACTCTATCTCAAACAACAAACATCAGATTGGCCTGAAATTTTTTCTACAAGTAGAAGTCATTACCAACTGCCTTCTGTGAAAATTTCAGCTTGAGGAGTTGTGCCGTTAATTTTTAAAAAATAGTGATCGGTTTATTACACAAAAAAGTATAATTATTCCACAACAAACGTAAAACGGGGAAATCACTCTATCTCAAACAACAAACATCAGATTGGCCTGAAATTTTTTCTACAAGTAGAAGTCATTACCAACTGCCTTCTGTGAAAATTTCAGCTTGATGAGTTGTGCCGTTAATTTTTAAAAAATAGTGATAGGTTTATTACACAAAAAAGTATAATTATTCCACAACAAACGTAAAACGGGGAAATCACTCTATCTCAAACAACAAACATCAGATTGGCCTGAAATTTTTTCTACAAGTAGAAGTCATTACCAACTGCCTTCTGTGAAAATTTCAGCTTGAGGAGTTGTGCCGTTAATTTTTAAAAAATAGTGATCGGTTTATTACACAAAAAAGTATAATTATTCCACAACAAACGTAAAACGGGGAAATCACTCTATCTCAAACAACAAACATCAGATTGGCCTGAAATTTTTTCTACAAGTAGAAGTCATTACCAACTGCCTTCTGTGAAAATTTCAGCTTGATGAGTTGTGCCGTTAATTTTTAAAAAATAGTGATAGGTTTATTACACAAAAAAGTATAATTATTCCACAACAAACGTAAAACGGGGAAATCACTCTATCTCAAACAACAAACATCAGATTGGCCTGAAATTTTTTCTACAAGTAGAAGTCATTACCAACTGCCTGCTGTAAAAATTTCAGCTTGATGAGTTGTGCCGTTAATTTAAAAAAAATAGTGATAAGTTTTTTACACAAAAAAGTATAATTATTCCACAATAAACGTTAAACGGGGAAATCACTCTATCTCAAACAACAAGCATTAGATTGTCCTGAATTTTTTTCTACAAGTAGAGGTCACTACCAACTGCCTTCTGTGAAAATTTTAGCTTGATTTGTTGTGCCGTTAAGTAAAAAAAAATCGTAATAGATTTATTACACAACAGTAAAACAGGCAAATCGCTCTATCTCTAACCCCAACCTTCAGATTGGCCTGAAATTGTTTCTACAAGTAGAAATTATTGCAAACTCAACCATTATGGAGTAGTCACTACAAAACGCAAAAAAAAAAAAAAAAAAAAGTTTGGATTCCCTAACACAGACATCAGATTTCAGGTGTTAAGACTCATTGCCGTGTCTCATGGGGAAACTTTCAGCCAGGCTTCCCCTTTTTAATAAGGTAGTTTCTACGCCGATTTTTTTTTCGATTCTAAACCCAATCACCCCGTTTGCAAGCAGGTTGAACGTTACTAAGAACAACCAACAATCCGAGATGGTTTTTAATGTCCTATATGAAGACTGCTTTTCTTTTGTTAAAAATCTTCAATTATTTTTTTCCACAACAAAAGTAAACCGGGGAAATCACTCTATCTCTAACCCCAACCGTCAGATTGGCCTGAAATTTTTTCTACAAGAAGATGTCATTACCAACTGCCTTCTATAAAAATTTCAGCTTGATAAGTTGTGCCATTAATTTTTAAAAAAATAGTGATAAGTTTATTACACAAAAAAGTATAATTATTCCACAACAAACGTAAAACGGGGAAATCACTCTATCTCAAACAACAAACATCAGATTGGCCTGAAATTTTTTCTACAAGTAGAAGTCATTACCAACTGCTTGCTGTAAAAATTTCAGCTTGATGAGTTGTGCCGTTAATTTTTAAAAAATAGTGATAGGTTTTTTACACAAAAAAGTATAATTATTCCACAATAAACGTTAAACGGGGAAATCACTCTATCTCAAACAACAAGCATTAGATTGTCCTGAAATTTTTTCTACAAGTAGAGGTCACTACCAACTGCCTTCTGTGAAAATTTTAGCTTGATTTGTTGTGCCGTTAAGTAAAAAAAATCGTAATAGATTTATTACACAACAGTAAAACAGGCAAATCGCTCTATCTCTAACCCCAACCTTCAGATTGGCCTGAAATTGTTTCTACAAGTAGAAATTATTGCAAACTCAACCATTATGGAGTAGTCACTACAAAACGTAAAAAAAAAAAAAAAAAAAAAAAAAAAAAGTTTGGATTCCCTAACACAGACATCAGATTTCAGGTGTTAAGACTCATTGCCGTGTCTCATGGGGAAACTTTCAGCCAGGCTTCCCCTTTTTAATAAGGTAGTTTCTACGCCGATTTTTTTTTCGATTCTAAACCCAATCACCCCGTTTGCAAGCAGGTTGAACGTTACTAAGAACAACCAACAATCCGAGATGGTTTTTAATGTCCTATATGAAGACTGCTTTTCTTTTGTTAAAAATCTTCAATTATTTTTTTCCACAACAAAAGTAAACCGGGGAAATCACTCTATATCTAACCCCAACCGTCAGATTGGCCTGAAATTTTTACTACAAGAAGATGTCATTACCAACTGCCTTCTATAAAAATTTCAGCTTGATAAGTTGTGCCATTAATTTTTAAAAAATAGTGATAGGTTTATTACACAAAAAAGTATAATTTTTCCACAACAAACGTAAAACGGGGAAATCACTCTATCTCAAACAACAAACATCAGATTGGCCTGAAATTTTTTCTACAAGTAGAAGTCATTACCAACTGCCTTCTGTGAAAATTTCAGCTTGATGAATTGTGCCGTTAATTTTTAAAAAATAGTGATAGGTTTATTACACAAAAAAGTATAATTATTCCACAACAAACGTAAAACGGGGAAATCACTCTATCTCAAACAACAAACATCAGATTGGCCTGAAATTTTTTCTACAAGTAGAAGTCATTACCAACTGCCTTCTGTGAAAATTTCAGCTTGATAAGTTGTGCCGTTAATTTTTAAAAAATAGTGATCGGTTTATTACACAAAAAAGTATAATTATTCCACAACAAACGTAAAATGGGGAAATCACTCTATCTCAAACAACAAACATCAGATTGGCCTGAAATTTTTTCTACAAGTAGAAGTCATTACCAACTGCCTACTGTAAAAATTTCAGCTTGATGAATTGTGCCGTTAATTTTTAAAAAATAGTGATAGGTTTATTACACAAAAAAGTATAATTATTCCACAACAAACGTAAAACGGGGAAATCACTCTATCTCAAACAACAAACATCAGATTGGCCTGAAATTTTTTCTTCAAGTAGAAGTCATTACCAACTGAATTCTGTGAAAATTTCAGCTTGATGAGTTGTGCCGTTAATTAAAAAAAATAGTGATAGGTTTATTACACAAAAAAGTATAATTATTCCACAACAAACGTAAAACGGGGAAATCACTCTATCTCAAACAACAAGCATTAGATTGTCCTGAATTTTTTTCTACAAGTAGAGGTCACTACCAACTGCCTTCTGTGAAAATTTTAGCTTGATTTGTTGTGCCGTTAAGTAAAAAAAAATCGTAATAGATTTATTACACAACAGTAAAACAGGCAAATCGCTCTATCTCTAACCCCAACCTTCAGATTGGCCTGAAATTGTTTCTACAAGTAGAAATTATTGCAAACTCAACCATTATGGAGTAGTCACTACAAAACGCAAAAAAAAAAAAAAAATAAAAAAGTTTGGATTCCCTAACACAGACATCAGATTTCAGGTGTTAAGACTCATTGCCGTGTCTCATGGGGAAACTTTCAGCCAGGCTTCCCCTTTTTAATAAGGTAGTTTCTACGCCGATTTTTTTTTCGATTCTAAACCCAATCACCCCGTTTGCAAGCAGGTTGAACGTTACTAAGAACAACCAACAATCCGAGATGGTTTTTAATGTCCTATATGAAGACTGCTTTTCTTTTGTTAAAAATCTTCAATTATTTTTTTCCACAACAAAAGTAAACCGGGGAAATCACTCTATCTCTAACCCCAACCGTCAGATTGGCCTGAAATTTTTTCTACAAGAAGATGTCATTACCAACTGCCTACTGTAAAAATTTCAGCTTGATAAGTTGTGCCATTAATTTTTAAAAAATAGTGATAAGTTTATTACACAAAAAAGTATAATTATTCCACAACAAACGTAAAACGGGGAAATCACTCTATCTCAAACAACAAACATCAGATTGGCCTGAAATTTTTTCTACAAGTAGAAGTCATTACCAACTGCCTTCTGTGAAAATTTCAGCTTGATAAATTGTGCCGTTAATTTTAAAAAAATAGTGATCGGTTTATTACACAAAAAAGTATAATTATTCCACAACAAACGTAAAACGGGGAAATCACTCTATCTCAAACAACAAACATCAGATTGGCCTGAAATTTTTTCTACAAGTAGAAGTCATTACCAACTGCCTTCTGTGAAAATTTCAGCTTGATGAGTTGTGCCGTTAATTTTTAAAAAATAGTGATAGGTTTTTTACACAAAAAAGTATAATTATTCCACAATAAACGTTAAACGGGGAAATCACTCTATCTCAAACAACAAGCATTATATTGTCCTGAAATTTTTTCTACAAGTAGAGGTCACTACCAACTGCCTTCTGTGAAAATTTTAGCTTGATTTGTTGTGCCGTTAATTAAAAAAAATAGTGATAGGTTTATTACACAAAAAAGTATAATTATTCCACAACAAACGTAAAATGGGGAAATCACTCTATCTCAAACAACAAACATCAGATTGGCCTGAAATTTTTTCTACAAGTAGAAGTCATTAACAACTGCCTTCTGTGAAAATTTCAGCTTGATGAGTTGTGCCTTTAATTTTTAAAAAATAGTGATAGGTTTTTTACACAAAAAAGTATAATTATTCCACAATAAACGTTAAACGGGGAAATCACTCTATCTCAAACAACAAGCATTAGATTGTCCTGAAATTTTTTCTACAAGTAGAGGTCACTACCAACTGCCTTCTGTGAAAATTTTAGCTTGATTTGTTGTGCCGTTAAGTAAAAAAAATCGTAATAGATTTATTACACAACAGTAAAACAGGCAAATCGCTCTATCTCTAACCCCAACCTTCAGATTGGCCTGAAATTGTTTCTACAAGTAGAAATTATTGCAAACTCAACCATTATGGAGTAGTCACTACAAAACGCAAAAAAAAAAAAAAAGTTTGGATTCCCTAACACAGACATCAGATTTCAGGTGTTAAGACTCATTGCCGTGTCTCATGGGGAAACTTTCAGCCAGGCTTCCCCTTTTTAATAAGGTAGTTTCTACGCCGATTTTTTTTTCGATTCTAAACCCAATCACCCCGTTTGCAAGCAGGTTGAACGTTACTAAGAACAACCAACAATCCGAGATGGTTTTTAATGTCCTATATGAAGACTGCTTTTCTTTTGTTAAAAATCTTCAATTATTTTTTTCCACAACAAAAGTAAACCGGGGAAATCACTCTATATCTAACCCCAACCGTCAGATTGGCCTGAAATTTTTTCTACAAGAAGATGTCATTACCAACTGCCTTCTATAAAAATTTCAGCTTGATAAGTTGTGCCATTAATTTTTAAAAAATAGTGATAAGTTTATTACACAAAAAAGTATAATTATTCCACAACAAACGTAAAACGGGGAAATCATTTTGTTGTTTCTACAAGTAGAAATTATTGCAAACTCAACCATTATGGAGTAGTCACTACAAAACGCAAAAAAAAAAAAAAAAAAAAAAAAAAAAAAAAAAAGTTTGGATTCCCTAACACAGACATCAGATTTCAGGTGTTAAGTCTCATTGCCGTGTCTCATGGGGAAACTTTCAGCCAGGCTTCCCCTTTTTAATAAGGTAGTTTCTACGCCGATTTTTTTTTCGATTCTAAACCCAATCACCCCGTTTGCAAGCAGGTTGAACGTTACTAAGAACAACCAACAATCCGAGATGGTTTTTAATGTCCTATATGAAGACTGCTTTTCTTTTGTTAAAAATCTTCAATTATTTTTTTCCACAACAAAAGTAAACCGGGGAAATCACTCTATCTCTAACCCCAACCGTCAGATTGGCCTGAAATTTTTTCTACAAGAAGATGTCATTACCAACTGCCTTCTATAAAAATTTCAGCTTGATAAGTTGTGCCATTAATTTTTAAAAAATAGTGATAAATTTATTACACAAAAAAGTATAATTATTCCACAACAAACGTAAAACGGGGAAATCACTCTATCTCAAACAACAAACATCAGATTGGCCTGAAATTTTTTCTACAAGTAGAAGTCATTACCAACTGCCTGCTGTAAAAATTTCAGCTTGATGAGTTGTGCCGTTAATTTTTAAAAAATAGTGATAGGTTTTTTACACAAAAAAGTATAATTATTCCACAATAAACGTTAAACGGGGAAATCACTCTATCTCAAACAACAACCTTCAGATTGGCCTGAAATTTTTTCTATAAGTAGAAATTATTGCAAACTCAACCATTATGGAGTAGTCACTACAAAACGCAAAAAAAAAAAAAAAAAAAAGTTTGGATCCCCTAACACAGACATCAGATTTCTGGTGTTAAGACTCATTGCCGTGTCTCATGGGGAAACTTTCAGCCAGGCTTCCCCTTTTTAATAAGGTAGTTTCTACGCCGATTTTTTTTTCGATTCTAAACCCAATCACCCCGTTTGCAAGCAGGTTGAACGTTACTAAGAACAACCAACAATCCGAGATGGTTTTTAATGTCCTATATGAAGACTGCTTTTCTTTTGTTAAAAATCTTCAATTATTTTTTTCCACAACAAAAGTAAACCGGGGAAATCACTATCTCTAACCCCAACCGTCAGATTGGCCTGAAATTTTTTCTACAAGAAGATGTCATTACCAACTGCCTTTTATAAAAATTTCAGCTTGATAAGTTGTGCCATTAATTTTTAAAAAATAGTGATAAGTTTATTACACAAAAAAGTATAATTATTCCACAACAAACGTAAAACGGGGAAATCACTCTATCTCAAACAACAAACATCAGATTGGCCTGAAATTTTTTCTACAAGTAGAAGTCATTACCATCTGCCTTCAGAGAAAATTTCAGCTTGATGAGTTGTGCCGTTAATTTTTAAAAAATAGGGATCGGTTTATTACACAAAAAAGTATAATTATTCCACAACAAACGTAAAACGGGGAAATCACTCTATCTCAAACAACAAACATCAGATTGGCCTGAAATTTTTTCTACAAGTAGAAGTCATTACCAACTGCCTTTTGTGAAAATTTCAGCTTGATAAGTTGTGCCGTTAATTTTTAAAAAATAGTGATCGGTTTATTACACAAAAAAGTATAATTATTCCACAACAAACGTAAAACGGGGAAATCACTCTATCTCAAACAACAAACATCAGATTGGCCTGAAATTTTTTCTACAAGTAGAAGTCATTACCAACTGCCTTCAGAGAAAATTTCAGCTTGATGAGTTGTGCCGTTAATTTTTAAAAAATAGTGATAGGTTTATTACACAAAAAAGTATAATTATTCCACAACAAACGTAAAACGGGGAAATCACTCTATCTCAAACAACAAGCATTAGATTGGCCTGAAATTTTTTCTACAAATAGAAGTCATTACCAACTGCCTTCTGTGAAAATTTCAGCTTGATGAGTTGTGCCGTTAATTTTTAAAAAATAGTGATCGGTTTATTACACAAAAAAGTATAATTATTCCACAACAAACGTAAAACGGGGAAATCACTCTATCTCAAACAACAAACATCAGATTGGCCTGAAATTTTTTCTACAAGTAGAAGTCATTACCAACTGCCTTCTGTGAAAATTTCAGCTTGATAAGTTGTGCCGTTAATTTTTAAAAAATAGTGATCGGTTTATTACACAAAAAAGTATAATTATTCCACAACAAACGTAAAACGGGGAAATCACTCTATCTCAAACAACAAACATCAGATTGGCCTGAAATTTTTTCTACAAGTAGAAGTCATTACCAACTGCCTGCTGTAAAAATTTCAGCTTGATGAGTTGTGCCGTTAATTTTTAAAAAATAGTGATAGGTTTTTTACACAAAAAAGTATAATTATTCCACAATAAACGTTAAACGGGGAAATCACTCTATCTCAAACAACAAGCATTAGATTGTCCTGAAATTTTTTCTACAAGTAGAGGTCACTACCAACTGCCTTCTGTGAAAATTTTAGCTTGATTTGTTGTGCCGTTAAGTAAAAAAAAATCGTAATAGATTTATTACACAACAGTAAAACAGGCAAATCGCTCTATCTCTAACCCCAACCTTCAGATTGGCCTGAAATTGTTTCTACAAGTAGAAATTATTGCAAACTCAACCATTATGGAGTAGTCACTACAAAACGCAAAAAAAAAAAAAAAAAAAAGTTTGGATTCCCTAACACAGACATCAGATTTCAGGTGTTAAGTCTCATTGCCGTGTCTCATGGGGAAACTTTCAGCCAGGCTTCCCCTTTTTAATAAGGTAGTTTCTACGCCGATTTTTTTTTCGATTCTAAACCCAATCACCCCGTTTGCAAGCAGGTTGAACGTTACTAAGAACAACCAACAATCCGAGATGGTTTTTAATGTCCTATATGAAGACTGCTTTTCTTTTGTTAAAAATCTTCAATTATTTTTTTCCACAACAAAAGTAAACCGGGGAAATCACTCTATCTCTAACCCCAACCGTCAGATTGGCCTGAAATTTTTTCTACAAGAAGATGTCATTACCAACTGCCTTCTATAAAAATTTCAGCTTGATAAGTTGTGCCATTAATTTTTAAAAAATAGTGATAAGTTTATTACACAAAAAAGTATAATTATTCCACAACAAACGTAAAACGGGGAAATCACTCTATCTCAAACAACAAACATCAGATTGGCCTGAAATTTTTTCTACAAGTAGAAGTCATTACCAACTGCCTGCTGTAAAAATTTCAGCTTGATGAGTTGTGCCGTTAATTTAAAAAAAATAGTGATAGGTTTTTTACACAAAAAAGTATAATTATTCCACAATAAACGTTAAACGGGGAAATCACTCTATCTCAAACAACAAGCATTAGATTGTCCTGAAATTTTTTCTACAAGTAGAGGTCACTACCAACTGCCTTCTGTGAAAATTTTAGCTTGATTTGTTGTGCCGTTAAGTAAAAAAAAACGTAATAGATTTATTACACAACAGTAAAACAGGCAAATCGCTCTATCTCAAACAACAACCTTCAGATTGGCCTGAAATTTTTTCTATAAGTAGAAATTATTGCAAACTCAACCATTATGGAGTAGTCACTACAAAACGCAAAAAAAAAAAAAAAAAAAAAGTTTGGATCCCCTAACACAGACATCAGATTTCTGGTGTTAAGACTCATTGCCGTGTCTCATGGGGAAACTTTCAGCCAGGCTTCCCCTTTTTAATAAGGGAGTTTCTACGCCGATTTTTTTTTCGATTCTAAACCCAATCACCCCGTTTGCAAGCAGGTTGAACGTTACTAAGAACAACCAACAATCCGAGATGGTTTTTAATGTCCTATATGAAGACTGCTTTTCTTTTGTTAAAAATCTTCAATTATTTTTTTCCACAACAAAAGTAAACCGGGGAAATCACTCTATCTCTAACCCCAACCGTCAGATTGGCCTGAAATTTTTTCTACAAGAAGATGTCATTACCAACTGCCTTTTATAAAAATTTCAGCTTGATAAGTTGTGCCATTAATTTTTAAAAAATAGTGATAAGTTTATTACACAAAAAAGTATAATTATTCCACAACAAACGTAAAACGGGGAAATCACTCTATCTCAAACAACAAACATCAGATTGGCCTGAAATTTTTTCTACAAGTAGAAGTCATTACCATCTGCCTTCAGAGAAAATTTCAGCTTGATGAGTTGTGCCGTTAATTTTTAAAAAATAGGGATCGGTTTATTACACAAAAAAGTATAATTATTCCACAACAAACGTAAAACGGGGAAATCACTCTATCTCAAACAACAAACATCAGATTGGCCTGAAATTTTTTCTACAAGTAGAAGTCATTACCAACTGCCTTTTGTGAAAATTTCAGCTTGATAAGTTGTGCCGTTAATTTTTAAAAAATAGTGATCGGTTTATTACACAAAAAAGTATAATTATTCCACAACAAACGTAAAACGGGGAAATCACTCTATCTCAAACAACAAACATCAGATTTGCCTGAAATTTTTTCTACAAGTAGAAGTCATTACCAACTGCCTGCTGTAAAAATTTCAGCTTGATGAGTTGTGCCTTTAATTTTTAAAAAATAGTGATAGGTTTATTACACAAAAAAGTATAATTATTCCACAACAAACGTAAAACGGGGAAATCACTCTATCTCAAACAACAAACATCAGATTGGCCTGAAATTTTTTCTACAAGTAGAAGTCATTACCAACTGCCTTCAGAGAAAATTTCAGCTTGATGAGTTGTGCCGTTAATTTTTAAAAAATAGTGATAGGTTTATTACACAAAAAAGTATAATTATTCCACAACAAACGTAAAACGGGGAAATCACTCTATCTCAAACAACAAGCATTAGATTGGCCTGAAATTTTTTCTACAAATAGAAGTCATTACCAACTGCCTTCTGTGAAAATTTCAGCTTGATGAGTTGTGCCATTAATTTTTAAAAAATAGTGATCGGTTTATTACACAAAAAAGTATAATTATTCCACAACAAACGTAAAACGGGGAAATCACTCTATCTCAAACAACAAACATCAGATTGGCCTGAAATTTTTTCTACAAGTAGAAGTCATTACCAACTGCCTTCTGTGAAAATTTCAGCCTGATAAGTTGTGCCGTTAATTTTAAAAAAATAGTGATCGGTTTATTACACAAAAAAGTATAATTATTCCACAACAAACGTAAAACGGGGAAATCACTCTATCTCAAACAACAAACATCAGATTGGCCTAAAATTTTTTCTACAAGTAGAAGTCATTACCATCTGCCTTCAGAGAAAATTTCAGCTTGATGAGTTGTGCCGTTAATTTTTAAAAAATAGTGATCGGTTTATTACACAAAAAAGTATAATTATTCCACAACAAACGTAAAACGGGGAAATCACTCTATCTCAAACAACAAACATCAGATTGGCCTGAAATTTTTTCTACAAGTAGAAGTCATTACCAACTGCCTTCTGTGAAAATTTCAGCTTGATAAATTGTGCCGTTAATTTTAAAAAAATAGTGATCGGTTTATTACACAAAAAAGTATAATTATTCCACAACAAACGTAAAACGGGGAAATCACTCTATCTCAAACAACAAACATCAGATTGGCCTGAAATTTTTTCTACAAGTAGAGGTCACTACCAACTGCCTGCTGTAAAAATTTCAGCTTGATGAGGTGTGCCGTTAATTTTAAAAAAATAGTGATAGGTTTATTACACAAAAAAGTATAATTATTCCACAACAAACGTAAAATGGGGAAATCACTCTATCTCAAACAACAAACATCAGATTGGCCTGAAATTTTTTCTACAAGTAGAAGTCATTACCAACTGCCTACTGTAAAAATTTCAGCTTGATGAGTTGTGCCGTTAATTTTTAAAAAATAGTGATAGGTTTATTACACAAAAAAGTATAATTATTCCACAACAAACGTAAAACGGGGAAATCACTCTATCTCAAACAACAAGCATTAGATTGTCCTGAAATTTTTTCTACAAGTAGAGGTCACTACCAACTGCCTGCTGTAAAAATTTCAGCTTGATGAGTTGTGCCGTTAATTTTTAAAAAATAGTGATAGGTTTATTACACAAAAAAGTATAATTATTCCACAACAAACGTAAAATGGGGAAATCACTCTATCTCAAACAACAAACATCAGATTGGCCTGAAATTTTTTCTACAAGTAGAAGTCATTACCAACTGCCTGCTGTAAAAATTTCAGCTTGATGAGTTGTGCCGTTAATTTTTAAAAAATAGTGATAAGTTTTTTACACAAAAAAGTATAATTATTCCACAATAAACGTTAAACGGGGAAATCACTCTATCTCAAACAACAAGCATTAGATTGTCCTGAATTTTTTTTCTACAAGTAGAGGTCACTACCAACTGCCTTCTGTGAAAATTTTAGCTTGATTTGTTGTGCCGTTAAGTAAAAAAAAATCGTAATAGATTTATTACACAACAGTAAAACAGGCAAATCGCTCTATCTCTAACCCCAACCTTCAGATTGGCCTGAAATTGTTTCTACAAGTAGAAATTATTGCAAACTCAACCATTATGGAGTAGTCACTACAAAACGCAAAAAAAAAAAAAAAAAAGTTTGGATTCCCTAACACAGACATCAGATTTCAGGTGTTAAGACTCATTGCCGTGTCTCATGGGGAAACTTTGAGCCAGGCTTCCCCTTTTTAATAAGGTAGTTTCTACGCCGATTTTTTTTTTTCGATTCTAAACCCAATCACCCCGTTTGCAAGCAGGTTGAACGTTACTAAGAACAACCAACAATCCGAGATGGTTTTTAATGTCCTATATGAAGACTGCTTTTCTTTTGTTAAAAATCTTCAATTATTTTTTTCCACAACAAAAGTAAACCGGGGAAATCACTCTATATCTAACCCCAACCGTCAGATTGGCCTGAAATTTTTACTACAAGAAGATGTCATTACCAACTGCCTTCTATAAAAATTTCAGCTTGATAAGTTGTGCCATTAATTTTTAAAAAATAGTGATAAGTTTATTACACAAAAAAGTATAATTATTCCACAACAAACGTAAAACGGGGAAATCACTCTATCTCAAACAACAAACATCAGATTGGCCTAAAAATTTTTCTACAAGTAGAAGTCATTACCATCTGCCTTCAGAGAAAATTTCAGCTTGATGAGTTGTGCCGTTAATTTTTAAAAAATAGGGATCGGTATATTACACAAAAAAGTATAATTATTCCACAACAAACGTAAAACGGGGAAATCACTCTATCTCAAACAACAAACATCAGATTGGCCTGAAATTTTTTCTACAAGTAGAAGTCATTACCAACTGCCTTCTGTGAAAATTTCAGCTTGATAAGTTGTGCCGTTAATTTTTAAAAAATAGTGATCGGTTTATTACACAAAAAAGTATAATTATTCCACAACAAACGTAAAACGGGGAAATCACTCTATCTCAAACAAGAAACATCAGATTTGCCTGAAATTTTTTCTACAAGTAGAAGTCATTACCAACTGCCTGCTGTAAAAATTTCAGCTTGATGAGTTGTGCCTTTAATTTTTAAAAAATAGTGATAGGTTTATTACACAAAAAAGTATAATTATTCCACAACAAACGTAAAACGGGGAAATCACTCTATCTCAAACAACAAACATCAGATTGGCCTGAAATTTTTTCTACAAGTAGAAGTCATTACCAACTGCCTTCAGAGAAAATTTCAGCTTGATGAGTTGTGCCGTTAATTTTTAAAAAATAGTGATAGGTTTATTACACAAAAAAGTATAATTATTCCACAACAAACGTAAAACGGGGAAATCACTCTATCTCAAACAACAAGCATTAGATTGGCCTGAAATTTTTTCTACAAATAGAAGTCATTACCAACTGCCTTCTGTGAAAATTTCAGCTAGATGAGTTGTGCCGTTAATTTTTAAAAAATAGTGATCGGTTTATTACACAAAAAAGTATAATTATTCCACAATAAACGTTAAACGGGGAAATCACTCTATCTCAAACAACAAACATCAGATTGGCCTGAAATTTTTTCTACAAGTAGAAGTCATTACCAACTGCCTTCTGTGAAAATTTCAGCTTGATAAGTTGTGCCGTTAATTTTTAAAAAATAGTGATCGGTTTATTACACAAAAAAGTATAATTATTCCACAACAAACGTAAAACGGGGAAATCACTCTATCTCAAACAACAAGCATTCGATTGTCCTGAAATTTTTTCTACAAGTAGAGGTCACTACCAACTGCCTGCTGTAAAAATTTCAGCTTGATGAGTTGTGCCGTTAATTTTTAAAAAATAGTGATAGGTTTATTACACAAAAAAGTATAATTATTCCACAACAAACGTAAAATGGAGAAATCACTCTATCTCAAACAACAAACATCAGATTGGCCTGAAATTTTTTCTACAAGTAGAAGTCATAACCAACTGCCTACTGTAAAAATTTCAGCTTGATGAGTTGTGCCGTTAATTTTTAAAAAATAGTGATAGGCTTATTACACAAAAAAGTATAATTATTCCACAACAAACGTAAAACGGGGAAATCACTCTATCTCAAACAACAAGCATTAGATTGTCCTGAAATTTTTTCTACAAGTAGAGGTCACTACCAACTGCCTGCTGTAAAAATTTCAGCTTGATGAGTTGTGCCGTTAATTTTTAAAAAATGACGATATTGCAAACTCAACCATTATGGAGTAGTCACTACAAAACGCAAAAAAAAAAAAAAAAAAAAAAAAAAAAAAAAAAGTTTGGATTCCCTAACACAGACATCAGATTTCAGGTGTTAAGTCTCATTGCCGTGTCTCATGGGGAAACTTTCAGCCAGGCTTCCCCTTTTTAATAAGGTAGTTTCTACGCCGATTTTTTTTTCGATTCTAAACCCAATCACCCCGTTTGCAAGCAGGTTGAACGTTACTAAGAACAACCAACAATCCGAGATGGTTTTTAATGTCCTATATGAAGACTGCGTTTCTTTTGTTAAAAATCTTCAATTATTTTTTTCCACAACAAAAGTAAACCGGGGAAATCACTCTATCTCTAACCCCAACCGTCAGATTGGCCTGAAATTTTTTCTACAAGAAGATGTCATTACCAACTGCCTTCTGTGAAAATTTCAGCTTGATGAGTTGTGCCGTTAATTTTTAAAAAATAGTGATCGGTTTATTACACAAAAAAGTATAATTATTCCACAACAAACGTAAAACGGGGAAATCACTCTATCTCAAACAACTAACATCAGATTGGCCTGAAATTTTTTCTACAAGTAGAAGTCATTACCAACTGCCTTCTGTGAAAATTTCAGCTTGATAAGTTGTGCCGTTAATTTTTAAAAAATAGTGATCGGTTTATTACACAAAAAAGTATAATTATTCCACAACAAACGTAAAACGGGGAAATCACTCTATCTCAAACAACAAACATCAGATTGGCCTGAAATTTTTTCTACAAGTAGAAGTCATTACCAACTGCCTTCTGTGAAAATTTCAGCTTGATAAGTTGTGCCGTTAATTTTTAAAAAATAGTGATCGGTTTATTACACAAAAAAGTATAATTATTCCACAACAAACGTAAAACGGGGAAATCACTCTATCTCAAACAAGAAACATCAGATTTGCCTGAAATTTTTTCTACAAGTAGAAGTCATTACCAACTGCCTGCTGTAAAAATTTCAGCTTGATGAGTTGTGCCTTTAATTTTTAAAAAATAGTGATAGGTTTATTACACAAAAAAGTATAATTATTCCACAACAAACGTAAAACGGGGAAATCACTCTATCTCAAACAACAAACATCAGATTGGCCTGAAATTTTTTCTACAAGTAGAAGTCATTACCAACTGCCTTCAGAGAAAATTTCAGCTTGATGAGTTGTGCCGTTAATTTTTAAAAAATAGTGATAGGTTTATTACACAAAAAAGTATAATTATTCCACAACAAACGTAAAACGGGGAAATCACTCTATCTCAAACAACAAGCATTAGATTGGCCTGAAATTTTTTCTACAAATAGAAGTCATTACCAACTGCCTTCTGTGAAAATTTCAGCTAGATGAGTTGTGCCGTTAATTTTTAAAAAATAGTGATCGGTTTATTACACAAAAAAGTATAATTATTCCACAATAAACGTTAAACGGGGAAATCACTCTATCTCAAACAACAAACATCAGATTGGCCTGAAATTTTTTCTACAAGTAGAAGTCATTACCAACTGCCTTCTGTGAAAATTTCAGCTTGATAAGTTGTGCCGTTAATTTTTAAAAAATAGTGATCGGTTTATTACACAAAAAAGTATAATTATTCCACAACAAACGTAAAACGGGGAAATCACTCTATCTCAAACAACAAGCATTCGATTGTCCTGAAATTTTTTCTACAAGTAGAGGTCACTACCAACTGCCTGCTGTAAAAATTTCAGCTTGATGAGTTGTGCCGTTAATTTTTAAAAAATAGTGATAGGTTTATTACACAAAAAAGTATAATTATTCCACAACAAACGTAAAATGGAGAAATCACTCTATCTCAAACAACAAACATCAGATTGGCCTGAAATTTTTTCTACAAGTAGAAGTCATTACCAACTGCCTACTGTAAAAATTTCAGCTTGATGAGTTGTGCCGTTAATTTTTAAAAAATAGTGATAGGCTTATTACACAAAAAAGTATAATTATTCCACAACAAACGTAAAACGGGGAAATCACTCTATCTCAAACAACAAGCATTAGATTGTCCTGAAATTTTTTCTACAAGTAGAGGTCACTACCAACTGCCTGCTGTAAAAATTTCAGCTTGATGAGTTGTGCCGTTAATTTTTAAAAAATGACGATATTGCAAACTCAACCATTATGGAGTAGTCACTACAAAACGCAAAAAAAAAAAAAAAAAAAAAAAAAAAAAAAAAAAAAAGTTTGGATTCCCTAACACAGACATCAGATTTCAGGTGTTAAGTCTCATTGCCGTGTCTCATGGGGAAACTTTCAGCCAGGCTTCCCCTTTTTAATAAGGTAGTTTCTACGCCGATTTTTTTTTCGATTCTAAACCCAATCACCCCGTTTGCAAGCAGGTTGAACGTTACTAAGAACAACCAACAATCCGAGATGGTTTTTAATGTCCTATATGAAGACTGCGTTTCTTTTGTTAAAAATCTTCAATTATTTTTTTCCACAACAAAAGTAAACCGGGGAAATCACTCTATCTCTAACCCCAACCGTCAGATTGGCCTGAAATTTTTTCTACAAGAAGATGTCATTACCAACTGCCTTCTGTGAAAATTTCAGCTTGATGAGTTGTGCCGTTAATTTTTAAAAAATAGTGATCGGTTTATTACACAAAAAAGTATAATTATTCCACAACAAACGTAAAACGGGGAAATCACTCTATCTCAAACAACTAACATCAGATTGGCCTGAAATTTTTTCTACAAGTAGAAGTCATTACCAACTGCCTTCTGTGAAAATTTCAGCTTGATAAGTTGTGCCGTTAATTTTTAAAAAATAGTGATCGGTTTATTACACAAAAAAGTATAATTATTCCACAACAAACGTAAAACGGGGAAATCACTCTATCTCAAACAACAAACATCAGATTGGCCTGAAATTTTTTCTACAAGTAGAAGTCATTACCAACTGCCTTCTGTGAAAATTTCAGCTTGATAAGTTGTGCCGTTAATTTTTAAAAAATAGTGATCGGTTTATTACACAAAAAAGTATAATTATTCCACAACAAACGTAAAACGGGGAAATCACTCTATCTCAAACAACAAACATCAGATTTGCCTGAAATTTTTTCTACAAGTAGAAGTCATTACCAACTGCCTGCTGTAAAAATTTCAGCTTGATGAGTTGTGCCTTTAATTTTTAAAAAATAGTGATAGGTTTATTACACAAAAAAGTATAATTATTCCACAACAAACGTAAAACGGGGAAATCACTCTATCTCAAACAACAAACATCAGATTGGCCTGAAATTTTTTCTACAAGTAGAAGTCATTACCAACTGCCTTCAGAGAAAATTTCAGCTTGATGAGTTGTGCCGTTAATTTTTAAAAAATAGTGATAGGTTTATTACACAAAAAAGTATAATTATTCCACAACAAACGTAAAACGGGGAAATCACTCTATCTCAAACAACAAGCATTAGATTGGCCTGAAATTTTTTCTACAAATAGAAGTCATTACCAACTGCCTTCTGTGAAAATTTCAGCTAGATGAGTTGTGCCGTTAATTTTTAAAAAATAGTGATCGGTTTATTACACAAAAAAGTATAATTATTCCACAATAAACGTAAAACGGGGAAATCACTCTATCTCAAACAACAAACATCAGATTGGCCTGAAATTTTTTCTACAAGTAGAAGTCATTACCAACTGCCTTCTGTGAAAATTTCAGCTTGATAAGTTGTGCCGTTAATTTTAAAAAAATAGTGATCGGTTTATTACACAAAAAAGTATAATTATTCCACAACAAACGTAAAACGGGGAAATCACTCTATCTCAAACAACAAACATCAGATTGGCCTGAAATTTTTTCTACAAGTAGAGGTCACTACCAACTGCCTGCTGTAAAAATTTCAGCTTGATGAGTTGTGCCGTTAATTTTTAAAAAATAGTGATAGGTTTATTACACAAAAAAGTATAATTATTCCACAACAAACGTAAAATGGGGAAATCACTCTATCTCAAACAACAAACATCAGATTGGCCTGAAATTTTTTCTACAAGTAGAAGTCATTACCAACTGCCTGCTGTAAAAATTTCAGCTTGATGAGTTGTGCCGTTAATTTTTAAAAAATAGTGATAAGTTTTTTACACAAAAAAGTATAATTATTCCACAATAAACGTTAAACGGGGAAATCACTCTATCTCAAACAACAAGCATTAGATTGTCCTGAATTTTTTTCTACAAGTAGAGGTCACTACCAACTGCCTTCTGTGAAAATTTTAGCTTGATTTGTTGTGCCGTTAAGTAAAAAAAAATCGTAATAGATTTATTACACAACAGTAAAACAGGCAAATCGCTCTATCTCTAACCCCAACCTTCAGATTGGCCTGAAATTGTTTCTACAAGTAGAAATTATTGCAAACTCAACCATTATGGAGTAGTCACTACAAAACGCAAAAAAAAAAAAAAAAAAAAGTTTGGATTCCCTAACACAGACATCAGATTTCAGGTGTTAAGACTCATTGCGGTGTCTCATGGGGAAACTTTCAGCCAGGCTTCCCCTTTTTAATAAGGTAGTTTCTACGCCGATTTTTTTTTCGATTCTAAACCCAATCACCCCGTTTGCAAGCAGGTTGAACGTTACTAAGAACAACCAACAATCCGAGATGGTTTTTAATGTCCTATATGAAGACTGCTTTTCTTTTGTTAAAAATCTTCAATTATTTTTTTCCACAACAAAAGTAAACCGGGGAAATCACTCTATATCTAACCCCAACCGTCAGATTGGCCTGAAATTTTTTCTACAAGAAGATGTCATTACCAACTGCCTTCTATAAAAATTTCAGCTTGATAAGTTGTGCCATTAATTTTTAAAAAATAGTGATAAGTTTATTACACAAAAAAGTATAATTATTCCACAACAAACGTAAAACGGGGAAATCACTCTATCTCAAACAACAAACATCAGATTGGCCTGAAATTTTTTCTACAAGTAGAAGTCATTACCAAGTGCCTGCTGTAAAAATTTCAGCTTGATGAGTTGTGCCGTTAATTTTTAAAAAATAATGATAGGTTTTTTACACAAAAAAGTATAATTATTCCACAATAAACGTTAAACGGGGAAATCACTCTATCTCAAACAACAAGCATTAGATTGTCCTGAAATTTTTTCTACAAGTAGAGGTCACTACCAACTGCCTTCTGTGAAAATTTTAGCTTGATTTGTTGTGCCGTTAAGTAAAAAAAAACGTAATAGATTTATTACACAACAGTAAAACAGGCAAATCGCTCTATCTCAAACAACAACCTTCAGATTGGCCTGAAATTTTTTCTATAAGTAGAAATTATTGCAAACTCAACCATTATGGAGTAGTCACTACAAAACGCAAAAAAAAAAAAAAAAAAAAAAAGTTTGGATCCCCTAACACAGACATCAGATTTCTGGTGTTAAGACTCATTGCCGTGTCTCATGGGGAAACTTTCAGCCAGGCTTCCCCTTTTTAATAAGGTAGTTTCTACGCCGATTTTTTTTTCGATTCTAAACCCAATCACCCCGTTTGCAAGCAGGTTGAACGTTACTAAGAACAACCAACAATCCGAGATGGTTTTTAATGTCCTATATGAAGACTGCTTTTCTTTTGTTAAAAATCTTCAATTATTTTTTTCCACAACAAAAGTAAACCGGGGAAATCACTCTATCTCTAACCCCAACCGTCAGATTGGCCTGAAATTTTTTCTACAAGAAGATGTCATCACCAACTGCCTTTTATAAAAATTTCAGCTTGATAAGTTGTGCCATTAATTTTTAAAAAATAGTGATAAGTTTATTACACAAAAAAGTATAATTATTCCACAACAAACGTAAAACGGGGAAATCACTCTATCTCAAACAACAAACATCAGATTGGCCTGAAATTTTTTCTACAAGTAGAAGTCATTACCATCTGCCTTCAGAGAAAATTTCAGCTTGATGAGTTGTGCCGTTAATTTTTAAAAAATAGGGATCGGTTTATTACACAAAAAAGTATAATTATTCCACAACAAACGTAAAACGGGGAAATCACTCTATCTCAAACAACAAACATCAGATTGGCCTGAAATTTTTTCTACAAGTAGAAGTCATTACCAACTGCCTTTTGTGAAAATTTCAGCTTGATAAGTTGTGCCGTTAATTTTTAAAAAATAGTGATCGGTTTATTACACAAAAAAGTATAATTATTCCACAACAAACGTAAAACGGGGAAATCACTCTATCTCAAACAACAAACATCAGATTTGCCTGAAATTTTTTCTACAAGTAGAAGTCATTACCAACTGCCTGCTGTAAAAATTTCAGCTTGATGAGTTGTGCCTTTAATTTTTAAAAAATAGTGATAGGTTTATTACACAAAAAAGTATAATTATTCCACAACAAACGTAAAACGGGGAAATCACTCTATCTCAAACAACAAACATCAGATTGGCCTGAAATTTTTTCTACAAGTAGAAGTCATTACCAACTGCCTTCAGAGAAAATTTCAGCTTGATGAGTTGTGCCGTTAATTTTTAAAAAATAGTGATAGGTTTATTACACAAAAAAGTATAATTATTCCACAACAAACGTAAAACGGGGAAATCACTCTATCTCAAACAACAAGCATTAGATTGGCCTGAATTTTTTTCTACAAATAGAAGTCATTACCAACTGCCTTCTGTGAAAATTTCAGCTTGATGAGTTGTGCCGTTAATTTTTAAAAAATAGTGATCGGTTTATTACACAAAAAAGTATAATTATTCCACAACAAACGTAAAACGGGGAAATCACTCTATCTCAAACAACAAACATCAGATTGGCCTGAAATTTTTTCTACAAGTAGAAGTCATTACCAACTGCCTTCTGTGAAAATTTCAGCTTGATAAGTTGTGCCGTTAATTTTTAAAAAATAGTGATCGGTTTATTACACAAAAAAGTATAATTATTCCACAACAAACGTAAAACGGGGAAATCACTCTATCTCAAACAACAAACATCAGATTGGCCTGAAATTTTTTCTACAAGTAGAAGTCATTACCATCTGCCTTCAGAGAAAATTTCAGCTTGATGAGTTGTGCCGTTAATTTTTAAAAAATAGGGATCGGTTTATTACACAAAAAAGTATAATTATTCCACAACAAACGTAAAACGGGGAAATCACTCTATCTCAAACAACAAACATCAGATTGGCCTGAAATTTTTTCTACAAGTAGAAATCATTACCAACTGCCTTTTGTGAAAATTTCAGCTTGATAAGTTGTGCCGTTAATTTTTAAAAAATAGTGATCGGTTTATTACACAAAAAAGTATAATTATTCCACAACAAACGTAAAACGGGGAAATCACTCTATCTCAAACAACAAACATCAGATTTGCCTGAAATTTTTTCTACAAGTAGAAGTCATTACCAACTGCCTGCTGTAAAAATTTCAGCTTGATGAGTTGTGCCTTTAATTTTTAAAAAATAGTGATAGGTTTATTACACAAAAAAGTATAATTATTCCACAACAAACGTAAAACGGGGAAATCACTCTATCTCAAACAACAAACATCAGATTGGCCTGAAATTTTTTCTACAAGTAGAAGTCATTACCAACTGCCTTCAGAGAAAATTTCAGCTTGATGAGTTGTGCCGTTAATTTTTAAAAAATAGTGATAGGTTTATTACACAAAAAAGTATAATTATTCCACAACAAACGTAAAACGGGGAAATCACTCTATCTCAAACAACAAGCATTAGATTGGCCTGAAATTTTTTCTACAAATAGAAGTCATTACCAACTGCCTTCTGTGAAAATTTCAGCTTGATGAGTTGTGCCGTTAATTTTTAAAAAATAGTGATCGGTTTATTACACAAAAAAGTATAATTATTCCACAACAAACGTAAAACGGGGAAATCACTCTATCTCAAACAACAAACATCAGATTGGCCTGAAATTTTTTCTACAAGAAGAAGTCATTACCAACTGCCTTCTGTGAAAATTTCAGCTTGATAAGTTGTGCCGTTAATTTTTAAAAAATAGTGATCGGTTTATTACACAAAAAAGTATAATTATTCCACAACAAACGTAAAACGGGGAAATCACTCTATCTCAAACAACAAACATCAGATTGGCCTGAAATTTTTTCTACAAGTAGAAGTCATTACCATCTGCCTTCAGAGAAAATTTCAGCTTGATGAGTTGTGCCGTTAATTTTTAAAAAATAGGGATCGGTTTATTACACAAAAAAGTATAATTATTCCACAACAAACGTAAAACGGGGAAATCACTCTATCTCAAACAACAAACATCAGATTGGCCTGAAATTTTTTCTACAAGTAGAAGTCATTACCAACTGCCTTTTGTGAAAATTTCAGCTTGATAAGTTGTGCCGTTAATTTTTAAAAAATAGTGATAGGTTTATTACACAAAAAAGTATAATTATTCCACAACAAACGTAAAACGGGGAAATCACTCTATCTCAAACAACAAGCATTAGATTGGCCTGAAATTTTTTCTACAAATAGAAGTCATTACCAACTGCCTTCTGTGAAAATTTCAGCTTGATGAGTTGTGCCGTTAATTTTTAAAAAATAGTGATCGGTTTATTACACAAAAAAGTATAATTATTCCACAACAAACGTAAAACGGGGAAATCACTCTATCTCAAACAACAAACATCAGATTGGCCTGAAATTTTTTCTACAAGTAGAAGTCATTACCAACTGCCTGCTGTAAAAATTTCAGCTTGATGAGTTGTGCCGTTAATTTTTAAAAAATAGTGATAGGTTTATTACACAAAAAAGTATAATTATTCCACAACAAACGTAAAACGGGGAAATCACTCTATCTCAAACAACAAACATCAGATTGGCCTGAAATTTTTTCTACAAGTAGAAGTCATTACCAACTGCCTGCTGTAAAAATTTCAGCTTGATGAGTTGTGCCGTTAATTTTTAAAAAATAGTGATAGGTTTTTTACACAAAAAAGTATAATTATTCCACAATAAACGTTAAACGGGGAAATCACTCTATCTCAAACAACAAGCATTAGATTGTCCTGAAATTTTTTCTACAAGTAGAGGTCACTACCAACTGCCTTCTGTGAAAATTTTAGCTTGATTTGTTGTGCCGTTAAGTAAAAAAAAATCGTAATAGATTTATTACACAACAGTAAAACAGGCAAATCGCTCTATCTCTAACCCCAACCTTCAGATTGGCCTGAAATTGTTTCTACAAGTAGAAATTATTGCAAACTCAACCATTATGGAGTAGTCACTACAAAACGCAAAAAAAAAAAAAAAAAAAAAGTTTGGATTCCCTAACACAGACATCAGATTTCAGGTGTTAAGTCTCATTGCCGTGTCTCATGGGGAAACTTTCAGCCAGGCTTCCCCTTTTTAATAAGGTAGTTTCTACGCCGATTTTTTTTTCGATTCTAAACCCAATCACCCCGTTTGCAAGCAGGTTGAACGTTACTAAGAACAACCAACAATCCGAGATGGTTTTTAATGTCCTATATGAAGACTGCTTTTCTTTTGTTAAAAATCTTCAATTATTTTTTTCCACAACAAAAGTAAACCGGGGAAATCACTCTATCTCTAACCCCAACCGTCAGATTGGCCTGAAATTTTTTCTACAAGAAGATGTCATTACCAACTGCCTTCTATAAAAATTTCAGCTTGATAAGTTGTGCCATTAATTTTTAAAAAATAGTGATAAGTTTATTACACAAAAAAGTATAATTATTCCACAACAAACGTAAAACGGGGAAATCACTCTATCTCAAACAACAAACATCAGATTGGCCTGAAATTTTTTCTACAAGTAGAAGTCATTACCAAGTGCCTGCTGTAAAAATTTCAGCTTGATGAGTTGTGCCGTTAATTTTTAAAAAATAGTGATAGGTTTTTTACACAAAAAAGTATAATTATTCCACAATAAACGTTAAACGGGGAAATCACTCTATCTCAAACAACAAGCATTAGATTGTCCTGAAATTTTTTCTACAAGTAGAGGTCACTACCAACTGCCTTCTGTGAAAATTTTAGCTTGATTTGTTGTGCCGTTAAGTAAAAAAAAACGTAATAGATTTATTACACAACAGTAAAACAGGCAAATCGCTCTATCTCAAACAACAACCTTCAGATTGGCCTGAAATTTTTTCTATAAGTAGAAATTATTGCAAACTCAACCATTATGGAGTAGTCACTACAAAACGCAAAAAAAAAAAAAAAAAAAAAGTTTGGATCCCCTAACACAGACATCAGATTTCTGGTGTTAAGACTCATTGCCGTGTCTCATGGGGAAACTTTCAGCCAGGCTTCCCCTTTTTAATAAGGTAGTTTCTACGCCGATTTTTTTTTCGATTCTAAACCCAATCACCCCGTTTGCAAGCAGGTTGAACGTTACTAAGAACAACCAACAATCCGAGATGGTTTTTAATGTCCTATATGAAGACTGCTTTTCTTTTGTTAAAAATCTTCAATTATTTTTTTCCACAACAAAAGTAAACCGGGGAAATCACTCTATCTCTAACCCCAACCGTCAGATTGGCCTGAAATTTTTTCTACAAGAAGATGTCATCACCAACTGCCTTTTATAAAAATTTCAGCATGATAAGTTGTGCCATTAATTTTTAAAAAATAGTGATAAGTTTATTACACAAAAAAGTATAATTATTCCACAACAAACGTAAAACGGGGAAATCACTCTATCTCAAACAACAAACATCAGATTGGCCTGAAATTTTTTCTACAAGTAGAAGTCATTACCATCTGCCTTCAGAGAAAATTTCAGCTTGATGAGTTGTGCCGTTAATTTTTAAAAAATAGGGATCGGTTTATTACACAAAAAAGTATAATTATTCCACAACAAACGTAAAACGGGGAAATCACTCTATCTCAAACAACAAACATCAGATTGGCCTGAAATTTTTTCTACAAGTAGAAGTCATTACCAACTGCCTTTTGTGAAAATTTCAGCTTGATAAGTTGTGCCGTTAATTTTTAAAAAATAGTGATCGGTTTATTACACAAAAAAGTATAATTATTCCACAACAAACGTAAAACGGGGAAATCACTCTATCTCAAACAACAAACATCAGATTGGCCTGAAATTTTTTCTACAAGTAGAAGTCATTACCAACTGCCTTTTGTGAAAATTTCAGCTTGATAAGTTGTGCCGTTAATTTTTAAAAAATAGTGATCGGTTTATTACACAAAAAAGTATAATTATTCCACAACAAACGTAAAACGGGGAAATCACTCTATCTCAAACAACAAACATCAGATTGGCCTGAAATTTTTTCTACAAGTAGAAGTCATTACCAACTGCCTGCTGTAAAAATTTCAGCTTGATGAGTTGTGCCTTTAATTTTTAAAAAATAGTGATAGGTTTATTACACAAAAAAGTATAATTATTCCACAACAAACGTAAAACGGGGAAATCACTCTATCTCAAACAACAAACATCAGATTGGCCTGAAATTTTTTCTACAAGTAGAAGTCATTACCAACTGCCTTCAGAGAAAATTTCAGCTTGATGAGTTGTGCCGTTAATTTTTAAAAAATAGTGATAGGTTTATTACACAAAAAAGTATAATTATTCCACAACAAACGTAAAACGGGGAAATCACTCTATCTCAAACAACAAGCATTAGATTGGCCTGAAATTTTTTCTACAAATAGAAGTCATTACCAACTGCCTTCTGTGAAAATTTCAGCTTGATGAGTTGTGCCGTTAATTTTTAAAAAATAGTGATCGGTTTATTACACAAAAAAGTATAATTATTCCACAACAAACGTAAAACGGGGAAATCACTCTATCTCAAACAACAAACATCAGATTGGCCTGAAATTTTTTCTACAAGTAGAAGTCATTACCAACTGCCTTCTGTGAAAATTTCAGCTTGATAAGTTGTGCCGTTAATTTTTAAAAAATAGTGATCGGTTTATTACACAAAAAAGTATAATTATTCCACAACAAACGTAAAACGGGGAAATCACTCTATCTCAAACAACAAACATCAGATTGGCCTGAAATTTTTTCTACAAGTAGAAGTCATTACCATCTGCCTTCAGAGAAAATTTCAGCTTGATGAGTTGTGCCGTTAATTTTTAAAAAATAGGGATCGGTTTATTACACAAAAAAGTATAATTATTCCACAACAAACGTAAAACGGGGAAATCACTCTATCTCAAACAACAAACATCAGATTGGCCTGAAATTTTTTCTACAAGTAGAAATCATTACCAACTGCCTTTTGTGAAAATTTCAGCTTGATAAGTTGTGCCGTTAATTTTTAAAAAATAGTGATCGGTTTATTACACAAAAAAGTATAATTATTCCACAACAAACGTAAAACGGGGAAATCACTCTATCTCAAACAACAAACATCAGATTTGCCTGAAATTTTTTCTACAAGTAGAAGTCATTACCAACTGCCTGCTGTAAAAATTTCAGCTTGATGAGTTGTGCCTTTAATTTTTAAAAAATAGTGATAGGTTTATTACACAAAAAAGTATAATTATTCCACAACAAACGTAAAACGGGGAAATCACTCTATCTCAAACAACAAACATCAGATTGGCCTGAAATTTTTTCTACAAGTAGAAGTCATTACCAACTGCCTTCAGAGAAAATTTCAGCTTGATGAGTTGTGCCGTTAATTTTTAAAAAATAGTGATAGGTTTATTACACAAAAAAGTATAATTATTCCACAACAAACGTAAAACGGGGAAATCACTCTATCTCAAACAACAAGCATTAGATTGGCCTGAAATTTTTTCTACAAATAGAAGTCATTACCAACTGCCTTCTGTGAAAATTTCAGCTTGATGAGTTGTGCCGTTAATTTTTAAAAAATAGTGATCGGTTTATTACACAAAAAAGTATAATTATTCCACAACAAACGTAAAACGGGGAAATCACTCTATCTCAAACAACAAACATCAGATTGGCCTGAAATTTTTTCTACAAGAAGAAGTCATTACCAACTGCCTTCTGTGAAAATTTCAGCTTGATAAGTTGTGCCGTTAATTTTTAAAAAATAGTGATCGGTTTATTACACAAAAAAGTATAATTATTCCACAACAAACGTAAAACGGGGAAATCACTCTATCTCAAACAACAAACATCAGATTGGCCTGAAATTTTTTCTACAAGTAGAAGTCATTACCATCTGCCTTCAGAGAAAATTTCAGCTTGATGAGTTGTGCCGTTAATTTTTAAAAAATAGGGATCGGTTTATTACACAAAAAAGTATAATTATTCCACAACAAACGTAAAACGGGGAAATCACTCTATCTCAAACAACAAACATCAGATTGGCCTGAAATTTTTTCTACAAGTAGAAGTCATTACCAACTGCCTTTTGTGAAAATTTCAGCTTGATAAGTTGTGCCGTTAATTTTTAAAAAATAGTGATAGGTTTATTACACAAAAAAGTATAATTATTCCACAACAAACGTAAAACGGGGAAATCACTCTATCTCAAACAACAAGCATTAGATTGGCCTGAAATTTTTTCTACAAATAGAAGTCATTACCAACTGCCTTCTGTGAAAATTTCAGCTTGATGAGTTGTGCCGTTAATTTTTAAAAAATAGTGATCGGTTTATTACACAAAAAAGTATAATTATTCCACAACAAACGTAAAACGGGGAAATCACTCTATCTCAAACAACAAACATCAGATTGGCCTGAAATTTTTTCTACAAGTAGAAGTCATTACCAACTGCCTGCTGTAAAAATTTCAGCTTGATGAGTTGTGCCGTTAATTTTTAAAAAATAGTGATAGGTTTTTTACACAAAAAAGTATAATTATTCCACAATAAACGTTAAACGGGGAAATCACTCTATCTCAAACAACAAGCATTAGATTGTCCTGAAATTTTTTCTACAAGTAGAGGTCACTACCAACTGCCTTCTGTGAAAATTTTAGCTTGATTTGTTGTGCCGTTAAGTAAAAAAAAATCGTAATAGATTTATTACACAACAGTAAAACAGGCAAATCGCTCTATCTCTAACCCCAACCTTCAGATTGGCCTGAAATTGTTTCTACAAGTAGAAATTATTGCAAACTCAACCATTATGGAGTAGTCACTACAAAACGCAAAAAAAAAAAAAAAAAGTTTGGATTCCCTAACACAGACATCAGATTTCAGGTGTTAAGACTCATTGCCGTGTCTCATGGGGAAACTTTCAGCCAGGCTTCCCCTTTTTAATAAGGTAGTTTCTACGCCGATTTTTTTTTCGATTCTAAACCCAATCACCCCGTTTGCAAGCAGGTTGAACGTTACTAAGAACAACCAACAATCCGAGATGGTTTTTAATGTCCTATATGAAGACTGCTTTTCTTTTGTTAAAAATCTTCAATTATTTTTTTCCACAACAAAAGTAAACCGGGGAAATCACTCTATCTCTAACCCCAACCGTCAGATTGGCCTGAAATTTTTTCTACAAGAAGATGTCATTACCAACTGCCTTCTATAAAAATTTCAGCTTGATAAGTTGTGCCATTAATTTTTAAAAAATAGTGATAAGTTTATTACACAAAAAAGTATAATTATTCCACAACAAACGTAAAACGGGGAAATCACTCTATCTCAAACAACAAACATCAGATTGGCCTGAAATTTTTTCTACAAGTAGAAGTCATTACCAACTGCCTGCTGTAAAAATTTCAGCTTGATGAGTTGTGCCGTTAATTTTTAAAAAATAGTGATAGGTTTTTTACACAAAAAAGTATAATTATTCCACAATAAACGTTAAACGGGGAAATCACTCTATCTCAAACAACAAGCATTAGATTGTCCTGAAATTTTTTCTACAAGTAGAGGTCACTACCAACTGCCTTCTGTGAAAATTTTAGCTTGATTTGTTGTGCCGTTAAGTAAAAAAAAACGTAATAGATTTATTACACAACAGTAAAACAGGCAAATCGCTCTATCTCAAACAACAACCTTCAGATTGGCCTGAAATTTTTTCTATAAGTAGAAATTATTGCAAACTCAACCATTATGGAGTAGTCACTACAAAACGCAAAAAAAAAAAAAAAAAAAAAAAGTTTGGATCCCCTAACACAGACATCAGATTTCTGGTGTTAAGACTCATTGCCGTGTCTCATGGGGAAACTTTCAGCCAGGCTTCCCCTTTTTAATAAGGTAGTTTCTACGCCGATTTTTTTTTCGATTCTAAACCCAATCACCCCGTTTGCAAGCAGGTTGAACGTTACTAAGAACAACCAACAATCCGAGATGGTTTTTAATGTCCTATATGAAGACTGCTTTTCTTTTGTTAAAAATCTTCAATTATTTTTTTCCACAACAAAAGTAAACCGGGGAAATCACTCTATCTCTAACCCCAACCGTCAGATTGGCCTGAAATTTTTTCTACAAGAAGATGTCATTACCAACTGCCTTTTATAAAAATTTCAGCTTGATAAGTTGTGCCATTAATTTTTAAAAAATAGTGATAAGTTTATTACACAAAAAAGTATAATTATTCCACAACAAACGTAAAACGGGGAAATCACTCTATCTCAAACAACAAACATCAGATTGGCCTGAAATTTTTTCTACAAGTAGAAGTCATTACCATCTGCCTTCAGAGAAAATTTCAGCTTGATGAGTTGTGCCGTTAATTTTTAAAAAATAGGGATCGGTTTATTACACAAAAAAGTATAATTATTCCACAACAAACGTAAAACGGGGAAATCACTCTATCTCAAACAACAAACATCAGATTGGCCTGAAATTTTTTCTACAAGTAGAAGTCATTACCAACTGCCTTTTGTGAAAATTTCAGCTTGATAAGTTGTGCCGTTAATTTTTAAAAAATAGTGATCGGTTTATTACACAAAAAAGTATAATTATTCCACAACAAACGTAAAACGCGGAAATCACTCTATCTCAAACAACAAACATCAGATTTGCCTGAAATTTTTTCTACAAGTAGAAGTCATTACCAACTGCCTGCTGTAAAAATTTCAGCTTGATGAGTTGTGCCTTTAATTTTTAAAAAATAGTGATAGGTTTATTACACAAAAAAGTATAATTATTCCACAACAAACGTAAAACGGGGAAATCACTCTATCTCAAACAACAAACATCAGATTGGCCTGAAATTTTTTCTACAAGTAGAAGTCATTACCAACTGCCTTCAGAGAAAATTTCAGCTTGATGAGTTGTGCCGTTAATTTTTAAAAAATAGTGATAGGTTTATTACACAAAAAAGTATAATTATTCCACAACAAACGTAAAACGGGGAAATCACTCTATCTCAAACAACAAGCATTAGATTGGCCTGAAATTTTTTCTACAAATAGAAGTCATTACCAACTGCCTTCTGTGAAAATTTCAGCTTGATGAGTTGTGCCGTTAATTTTTAAAAAATAGTGATCGGTTTATTACACAAAAAAGTATAATTATTCCACAACAAACGTAAAACGGGGAAATCACTCTATCTCAAACAACAAACATCAGATTGGCCTGAAATTTTTTCTACAAGTAGAAGTCATTACCAACTGCCTTCTGTGAAAATTTCAGCTTGATAAGTTGTGCCGTTAATTTTTAAAAAATAGTGATCGGTTTATTACACAAAAAAGTATAATTATTCCACAACAAACGTAAAACGGGGAAATCACTCTATCTCAAACAACAAACATCAGATTGGCCTGAAATTTTTTCTACAAGTAGAAGTCATTACCATCTGCCTTCAGAGAAAATTTCAGCTTGATGAGTTGTGCCGTTAATTTTTAAAAAATAGGGATCGGTTTATTACACAAAAAAGTATAATTATTCCACAACAAACGTAAAACGGGGAAATCACTCTATCTCAAACAACAAACATCAGATTGGCCTGAAATTTTTTCTACAAGTAGAAATCATTACCAACTGCCTTTTGTGAAAATTTCAGCTTGATAAGTTGTGCCGTTAATTTTTAAAAAATAGTGATCGGTTTATTACACAAAAAAGTATAATTATTCCACAACAAACGTAAAACGGGGAAATCACTCTATCTCAAACAACAAACATCAGATTTGCCTGAAATTTTTTCTACAAGTAGAAGTCATTACCAACTGCCTGCTGTAAAAATTTCAGCTTGATGAGTTGTGCCTTTAATTTTTAAAAAATAGTGATAGGTTTATTACACAAAAAAGTATAATTATTCCACAACAAACGTAAAACGGGGAAATCACTCTATCTCAAACAACAAACATCAGATTGGCCTGAAATTTTTTCTACAAGTAGAAGTCATTACCAACTGCCTTCAGAGAAAATTTCAGCTTGATGAGTTGTGCCGTTAATTTTTAAAAAATAGTGATAGGTTTATTACACAAAAAAGTATAATTATTCCACAACAAACGTAAAACGGGGAAATCACTCTATCTCAAACAACAAGCATTAGATTGGCCTGAAATTTTTTCTACAAATAGAAGTCATTACCAACTGCCTTCTGTGAAAATTTCAGCTTGATGAGTTGTGCCGTTAATTTTTAAAAAATAGTGATCGGTTTATTACACAAAAAAGTATAATTATTCCACAACAAACGTAAAACGGGGAAATCACTCTATCTCAAACAACAAACATCAGATTGGCCTGAAATTTTTTCTACAAGTAGAAGTCATTACCAACTGCCTTCTGTGAAAATTTCAGCTTGATAAGTTGTGCCGTTAAATTTTAAAAAATAGTGATCGGTTTATTACACAAAAAAGTATAATTATTCCACAACAAACGTAAAACGGGGAAATCACTCTATCTCAAACAACAAACATCAGATTGGCCTGAAATTTTTTCTACAAGTAGAAGTCATTACCATCTGCCTTCAGAGAAAATTTCAGCTTGATGAGTTGTGCCGTTAATTTTTAAAAAATAGGGATCGGTTTATTACACAAAAAAGTATAATTATTCCACAACAAACGTAAAACGGGGAAATCACTCTATCTCAAACAACAAACATCAGATTGGCCTGAAATTTTTTCTACAAGTAGAAGTCATTACCAACTGCCTTTTGTGAAAATTTCAGCTTGATAAGTTGTGCCGTTAATTTTTAAAAAATAGTGATAGGTTTATTACACAAAAAAGTATAATTATTCCACAACAAACGTAAAACGGGGAAATCACTCTATCTCAAACAACAAGCATTAGATTGGCCTGAAATTTTTTCTACAAATAGAAGTCATTACCAACTGCCTTCTGTGAAAATTTCAGCTTGATGAGTTGTGCCGTTAATTTTTAAAAAATAGTGATCGGTTTATTACACAAAAAAGTATAATTATTCCACAACAAACGTAAAACGGGGAAATCACTCTATCTCAAACAACAAACATCAGATTGGCCTGAAATTTTTTCTACAAGTAGAAGTCATTACCAACTGCCTGCTGTAAAAATTTCAGCTTGATGAGTTGTGCCGTTAATTTTTAAAAAATAGTGATAGGTTTTTTACACAAAAAAGTATAATTATTCCACAATAAACGTTAAACGGGGAAATCACTCTATCTCAAACAACAAGCATTAGATTGTCCTGAAATTTTTTCTACAAGTAGAGGTCACTACCAACTGCCTTCTGTGAAAATTTTAGCTTGATTTGTTGTGCCGTTAAGTAAAAAAAAATCGTAATAGATTTATTACACAACAGTAAAACAGGCAAATCGCTCTATCTCTAACCCCAACCTTCAGATTGGCCTGAAATTGTTTCTACAAGTAGAAATTATTGCAAACTCAACCATTATGGAGTAGTCACTACAAAACGCAAAAAAAAAAAAAAAAAAAGTTTGGATTCCCTAACACAGACATCAGATTTCAGGTGTTAAGACTCATTGCCGTGTCTCATGGGGAAACTTTGAGCCAGGCTTCCCCTTTTTAATAAGGTAGTTTCTACGCCGATTTTTTTTTCGATTCTAAACCCAATCACCCCGTTTGCAAGCAGGTTGAACGTTACTAAGAACAACCAACAATCCGAGATGGTTTTTAATGTCCTATATGAAGACTGCTTTTCTTTTGTTAAAAATCTTCAATTATTTTTTTCCACAACAAAAGTAAACCGGGGAAATCACTCTATCTCTAACCCCAACCGTCAGATTGGCCTGAAATTTTTTCTACAAGAAGATGTCATTACCAACTGCCTTCTATAAAAATTTCAGCTTGATAAGTTGTGCCATTAATTTTTAAAAAATAGTGATAAGTTTATTACACAAAAAAGTATAATTATTCCACAACAAACGTAAAACGGGGAAATCACTCTATCTCAAACAACAAACATCAGATTGGCCTGAAATTTTTTCTACAAGTAGAAGTCATTACCAACTGCCTGCTGTAAAAATTTCAGCTTGATGAGTTGTGCCGTTAATTTTTAAAAAATAGTGATAGGTTTTTTACACAAAAAAGTATAATTATTCCACAATAAACGTTAAACGGGGAAATCACTCTATCTCAAACAACAAGCATTAGATTGTCCTGAAATTTTTTCTACAAGTAGAGGTCACTACCAACTGCCTTCTGTGAAAATTTTAGCTTGATTTGTTGTGCCGTTAAGTAAAAAAAAACGTAATAGATTTATTACACAACAGTTAAACAGGCAAATCGCTCTATCTCAAACAACAACCTTCAGATTGGCCTGAAATTTTTTCTATAAGTAGAAATTATTGCAAACTCAACCATTATGGAGTAGTCACTACAAAACGCAAAAAAAAAAAAAAAAAAAAAAAAGTTTGGATCCCCTAACACAGACATCAGATTTCTGGTGTTAAGACTCATTGCCGTGTCTCATGGGGAAACTTTCAGCCAGGCTTCCCCTTTTTAATAAGGTAGTTTCTACGCCGATTTTTTTTTCGATTCTAAACCCAATCACACCGTTTGCAAGCAGGTTGAACGTTACTAAGAACAACCAACAATCCGAGATGGTTTTTAATATCCTATATGAAGACTGCTTTTCTTTTGTTAAAAATCTTCAATTATTTTTTTCCACAACAAAAGTAAACCGGGGAAATCACTCTATCTCTAACCCCAACCGTCAGATTGGCCTGAAATTTTTTCTACAAGAAGATGTCATTACCAACTGCCTTTTATAAAAATTTCAGCTTGATAAGTTGTGCCATTAATTTTTAAAAAATAGTGATAAGTTTATTACACAAAAAAGTATAATTATTCCACAACAAACGTAAAACGGGGAAATCACTCTATCTCAAACAACAAACATCAGATTGGCCTGACATTTTTTCTACAAGTAGAAGTCATTACCATCTGCCTTCAGAGAAAATTTCAGCTTGATGAGTTGTGCCGTTAATTTTAAAAAAATAGGGATCGGTTTATTACACAAAAAAGTATAATTATTCCACAACAAACGTAAAACGGGGAAATCACTCTATCTCAAACAACAAACATCAGATTGGCCTGAAATTTTTTCTACAAGTAGAAGTCATTACCAACTGCCTTTTGTGAAAATTTCAGCTTGATAAGTTGTGCCGTTAATTTTTAAAAAATAGTGATCGGTTTATTACACAAAAAAGTATAATTATTCCACAACAAACGTAAAACGGGGAAATCACTCTATCTCAAACAACAAACATCAGATTTGCCTGAAATTTTTTCTACAAGTAGAAGTCATTACCAACTGCCTGCTGTAAAAATTTCAGCTTGATGAGTTGTGCCTTTAATTTTTAAAAAATAGTGATAGGTTTATTACACAAAAAAGTATAATTATTCCACAACAAACGTAAAACGGGGAAATCACTCTATCTCAAACAACAAACATCAGATTGGCCTGAAATTTTTTCTACAAGTAGAAGTCATTACCAACTGCCTTTTGTGAAAATTTCAGCTTGATAAGTTGTGCCGTTAATTTTTAAAAAATAGTGATCGGTTTATTACACAAAAAAGTATAATTATTCCACAACAAACGTAAAACGGGGAAATCACTCTATCTCAAACAACAAGCATTAGATTGGCCTGAAATTTTTTCTACAAATAGAAGTCATTACCAACTGCCTTCTGTGAAAATTTCAGCTTGATGAGTTGTGCCGTTAATTTTTAAAAAATAGTGATAGGTTTTTTACACAAAAAAGTATAATTATTCCACAACAAACGTAAAACGGGGAAATCACTCTATCTCAAACAACAAACATCAGATTGGCCTGAAATTTTTTCTACAAGTAGAAGTCATTACCAACTGCCTTCTGTGAAAATTTCAGCTTGATAAGTTGTGCCGTTAATTTTTAAAAAATAGTGATCGGTTTATTACACAAAAAAGTATAATTATTCCACAACAAACGTAAAACGGGGAAATCACTCTATCTCAAACAACAAACATCAGATTGGCCTGAAATTTTTTCTACAAGTAGAAGTCATTACCAACTGCCTGCTGTAAAAATTTCAGCTTGATGAGTTGTGCCGTTAATTTTTAAAAAATAGTGATAGGTTTTTTACACAAAAAAGTATAATTATTCCACAATAAACGTTAAACGGGGAAATCACTCTATCTCAAACAACAAGCATTAGATTGTCCTGAAATTTTTTCTACAAGTAGAGGTCACTACCAACTGCCTTCTGTGAAAATTTTAGCTTGATTTGTTGTGCCGTTAAGTAAAAAAAAATCGTAATAGATTTATTACACAACAGTAAAACAGGCAAATCGCTCTATCTCTAACCCCAACCTTCAGATTGGCCTGAAATTGTTTCTACAAGTAGAAATTATTGCAAACTCAACCATTATGGAGTAGTCACTACAAAACGCAAAAAAAAAAAAAAAAAGTTTGGATTCCCTAACACAGACATCAGATTTCAGGTGTTAAGACTCATTGCCGTGTCTCATGGGGAAACTTTCAGCCAGGCTTCCCCTTTTTAATAAGGTAGTTTCTACGCCGATTTTTTTTTCGATTCTAAACCCAATCACCCCGTTTGCAAGCAGGTTGAACGTTACTAAGAACAACCAACAATCCGAGATGGTTTTTAATGTCCTATATGAAGACTGCTTTTCTTTTGTTAAAAATCTTCAATTATTTTTGACGTAGGATTACGTCTTTCGGCAACATATTGGGGGTGCAATTCCAAAAAAACCCAAATCGACCGCGGGACGAAAATAGGTCAGGTTTTGACCACATATACCTCTGTCAATAGCAGATGAATTTTAATTCTAAACAAGCCAAAGAATTGGGAATTTATCTACCAATCTGCTAAATTGAACACTTTATTAATTTTCAATAGGTCACTATTGAAAAATACACAAATGTCCAACTGTTGCAATGGTGATCAAAATTATCACCGATTACCTGCAAACAGCGCATTCCCTAACACAGATTTAAAAATCGAATTCGATCCTGCCTCACTAAACGGTGCTCATTTAATCACCGTATGTGGTGGTGTCCGGTCGTCAACGTCAGCAGCAGCAGCAGTGATTAGCGTGTGGCGTACCCCACGAAAGGCAGCCTGCAAGCAGTGAGCTGCAGAGCCCACATGAGCACCCATAGAAGGAGGAAGAAGCCGCTGGATCGAAATCAGTTTCCTCGTGAGTAGCTGTGGGTCATTTATGCCAAGCGTGTCAACCTTGCTCCAAACAATTAACAGCTCGCCAACCACACCCCAATAGCTCAGCATTACTCAACCATCACGACTAAACGGTCCTTTTCAGGACCACCACAAATTTGTTAAAGAGTATGTTTTGGATATTGTAAAGGTTATCAATCGGATGTCAGTTTCCGCAAGCAGCTAACTATCAAAGCTCAACCTGGTCTATAGAAGGTGTGGAATTGTAGGCCTGAATGTATTGGTGCAATTCGTTTTTCACTCGGTTTTCATTTCGATTCGCACGATTCGTTTACTCAGTCACCCTTGTAGTGGCTCATAATGTTTGTTTCGATCGGCATAGGAAATTAATATGGATTATAGAATTTGTGTATGTTACCAAAATTTTTGAATGGTCTGCCACTAAATGTTGAGATAATTAATTGATATTGAATATCACACTGTGTATACCATGAAAAAGCAGCCTGTTTGTGAGTTCCATATAACATACAGCTCGCCAGCCTTATCCGTGTTGAACACCCTACCCAACTAACAATTTTAGCTGCAGACTAGCTTATACAGCCGAAAATTGCCTTATACAGCTAATTTTTGTCTGTATAAGCTGATCTGCAGCTAAAATTGTTTGTTGGGTAATAGATCAGCATTACTCAACCATCGCGAGAAAACGGTCCTTTTCAGGACCATCATAAATTTGGTAAAGAGTATTGGAAATTTATCTGGCAAATTGCTACAATGAACACTTTATTAATTTTCAATAAGTCACTATTGAAAAATACACAATGTCCACCTGTTGCAATGGTGATAAAAATTATCACCGATTACCTGCAAACAGCGCGTTCCCTAACACAGATTTAAAAATCGAATTCGATCCTGCTTCACTAAAGGGTGCCCATTTAATCACCGTATGTGGTGGTGTCCGGTCGACGGTGTCCGCAGCAGCAGCATCAGTAGCAGCAGTGCTTTCGGCGTACACCAGGAAGAAGGAAGAAGAAGCCGCACCGCGATCGAAATCAGTTTCCTCGTGAGAAGCTGTGGGTCATCAATGCCTAGTGCGTCAACCTTGCTCCAAACAATTAACATATCGCCAGCCTCATCCGTGTTGAACACCCTAATAGCTCAGCATTACTCAACCATCACGACTAAACGGTCCTTTTCAGGACCACCACAAAATTGTTAAAGAGTATTATTTGGACATTTGTCAAGGTCATCAGTTCCCGCAACCAGTCTATAGAAGGTGTGGAATTGTAGGCCTGATTGTATTGGTGAGATTAATCATATCGTCCGGCCATTTTCCAGAGACGGAGCTGTTCCGCTGGTAGGAAGTGATAAAAATCCACATATAGAATTTGAAAGAAGTGGGAATAATTCGCTTTAGGTGCATATTCAGGTAAAAAAGTGAACAAGTTAAATTTATTAGTCAGGGACAATCATTAGTTTTCCCGGAAAATACTGTGTAATATAAATGATTTTTCTTCATACAGCTTTACCTGCTTTACTACCAATCCCCAGAAAGCCAAAAAATATTCAAATTTGTGAGAAAATTTACTCTTACGAGCTCAATCTCTCAATTGCCATGTTTTTTATGCCACCCAATTTGTGATTTCCTTTCATAGATTACAAAATAGAGTAGGGTAGAGAACTATTTCGTTCTAATCGCCGATTTTGGGCCTTTCGAGCAGAAAACTTCAAATAAATCCATGATTTCAGAGTTAACAAGTCAATTAGGCGTTTGGTACGATAATTTAGTTAATAAGCTACCGAATAAAGTCAATGAAAACGCGTGATATGAAGATTTGCACCCATAATTCCCACAAACAAAAGAAGTTCTCCGACCGAATCAATTTTTTTTCTTTATCAGATAGGCCGAAGTGAATTCATTGGCGTTTCAATGCGTAAGGCCGAGTTTAGAATCCGTAGGCCGAGTTTGGCGTCAAGAAGCAGTGTTAGACTTATAACAATATCTAAACAATTTGTTTCTCTATATCAAATTTTACGGTACGTACATAAAGGTAAATAAATTTGGAAGCCATCAGTAGTAATAACATTCCGTTTGGTGCTAAAATGCGCTAGATTAAGAAAGACTAAGTGCGGGTTGTGCTTAATAAGCCAGAAATGGGGTAGTGAACCCTATCTGACAGTACAAAACATGTCTGGTACCGCATTTAGATTAACATGCTAAGTCCCTCCTTTTTTACATATTCTGCTCAAACGCTACTTTATGCCCTGCCCCATTCATACAATTCGGAAGGAAATCCTGAGAGGGGTGAGCTATTTTGAGTGCAGAATGTGTAAAGAAGGAGGGACTTCAGTTGTTAATCTAAATGCATATATAGAGGTATCAGACATGTTTTGCACTGCACTGTCCTCTGTGAACAGTTATTGGAAAACATATTATGTGTAGTTTCCGATCGATGCCACCGCCAACAACAGCAGTGACATCTGATGGAACATGAAAGCAGAAGCTTGACAAAATGATTTATCCGTTTTTCCCTTAGCTTTTATTCCGCTTTGCACGATTCGTTTTTTACTCAATCAACCTTGTAGTGACGTCAAAATGTTTGTTTCGATCGGCGCTTACATAGGAAATTTAATATGGATTATAGAATTTTTTGTAGGGGAATTAGCTCCATTGTTTTCCTATGGATCTAAGATGGGGTCCATCGCTTAAAATCTACTATTTATCAATTTTATCCAGATGAACGCGTCATTGGGATGGTACTAATGGATATTTTTGGTTGCTTTTGAAAATTTAGTTGATTGCTGAATTTATGTATGAGCCAAAATTAGGGGCATAATGTCGAGGTAATTAATTGATTATTGAATTAGCACTCTATATACCATGAGAAAAGCAGCCTGTTTGTAAGTTTTTGCCTGTTTTCAAGTAAGGAGTCGTCATAAAAAACAATTTGTCAGCTGGTATTTCCCGGCGACTTTAAAAATAAATACAATCAAACAAAATCATCATGCAGAACTAGGATTTGTTTCACTTCATAGTTCACAAAATTGCTTTCGAGTGTTATGACATCGTCTCCCGCAAAGTTTAAATTTTGACATAGGATTACGTCTCTCGGCAACATATTGGGGATGCAATTAAAAAAAAACAAAATCGACCATGTTACCAAAAGTGGTCAGGTTTTGACCACTTATAACTCTGTCAATAGCGGATGGATTTTAATACTAAACAAGCCAATCGATTGGTAATTTTCCTTCAAAGCTCCTAAATTAAATACTTCATCAATTTTTAATAGGTCACTATTGAAAATTACACAAATGTCCAACAGTTGAAATGGTTATCAAAATTATCACCGATTGCCTGCAAAAAGTGGTTTCCCTAACATAGTCGCCAAATATTTATACCGAGCACGTAATCCTACGTCAAATCTACGGTCGAGTCTTGGATACAACCTCTTACTTTTTTCCACAACAAAAGTAAACCGGGGAAATCACTCTATCTCTAACCCCAACCGTCAGATTGGCCTGAAATTTTTTCTACAAGAAGATGTCATTACCAACTGCCTTTTATAAAAATTTCAGCTTGATAAGTTGTGCCATTAATTTTTAAAAAATAGTGATAAGTTTATTACACAAAAAAGTATAATTATTCCACAACAAACGTAAAACGGGGAAATCACTCTATCTCAAACAACAAACATCAGATTGGCCTGAAATTTTTTCTACAAGTAGAAGTCATTACCATCTGCCTTCAGAGAAAATTTCAGCTTGATGAGTTGTGCCGTTAATTTTTAAAAAATAGGGATCGGTTTATTACACAAAAAAGTATAATTATTCCACAACAAACGTAAAACGGGGAAATCACTCTATCTCAAACAACAAACATCAGATTGGCCTGAAATTTTTTCTACAAGTAGAAGTCATTACCAACTGCCTTTTGTGAAAATTTCAGCTTGATAAGTTGTGCCGTTAATTTTTAAAAAATAGTGATCGGTTTATTACACAAAAAAGTATAATTATTCCACAACAAACGTAAAACGGGGAAATCACTCTATCTCAAACAACAAACATCAGATTGGCCTGAAATTTTTTCTACAAGTAGAAGTCATTACCAACTGCCTGCTGTAAAAATTTCAGCTTGATGAGTTGTGCCGTTAATTTTTAAAAAATAGTGATAGGTTTTTTACACAAAAAAGTATAATTATTCCACAATAAACGTTAAACGGGGAAATCACTCTATCTCAAACAACAAGCATTAGATTGTCCTGAAATTTTTTCTACAAGTAGAGGTCACTACCAACTGCCTTCTGTGAAAATTTTAGCTTGATTTGTTGTGCCGTTAAGTAAAAAAAAACGTAATAGATTTATTACACAACAGTAAAACAGGCAAATCGCTCTATCTCAAACAACAACCTTCAGATTGGCCTGAAATTTTTTCTATAAGTAGAAATTATTGCAAACTCAACCATTATGGAGTAGTCACTACAAAACGCAAAAAAAAAAAAAAAAAAAAGTTTGGATCCCCTAACACAGACATCAGATTTCTGGTGTTAAGACTCATTGCCGTGTCTCATGGGGAAACTTTCAGCCAGGCTTCCCCTTTTTAATAAGGTAGTTTCTACGCCGATTTTTTTTTCGATTCTAAACCCAATCACCCCGTTTGCAAGCAGGTTGAACGTTACTAAGAACAACCAACAATCCGAGATGGTTTTTAATGTCCTATATGAAGACTGCTTTTCTTTTGTTAAAAATCTTCAATTAATTTTTTCCACAACAAAAGTAAACCGGGGAAATCACTCTATCTCTAACCCCAACCGTCAGATTGGCCTGAAATTTTTTCTACAAGTAGATGTCATTACCATCTGCCTTCTATAAAAATTTCAGCTTGATAAGTTGCGCCGTTAATTTTAAAAAAATAGTGATAGGTTTATTACACCAAAAAGTATAATTATTCCACAACAAACGTAAAACGGGGAAATCACTCTATCTCAAACAACAAACATCAGATTGGCCTGAAATTTTTTCTACAAGTAGAAGTAATTACCATCTGCCTTCTGTGAAAATTTCAGCTTGATGAGATGTGCCGTTAATTTAAAAAAAATAGTGATAGGTTTATTACACAAAAAAGTATAATTATTCCACAAAAAACGTAAAACGGGGAAATCACTCTATCTCAAACAACAAACATCAGATTGGCCTGAAATTTTTTCTACAAGTAGAAGTCATTACCATCTGCCTTCTATAAAAATTTCAGCTTGATAAGTTGCGCCGTTAATTTTTAAAAAATAGTGATAGGTTTATTACACAAAAAAGTATAATTATTCCACAACAAACGTAAAACGGGGAAATCACTCTATCTCAAACAACAAACATCAGATTGGCCTGAAATTTTTTCTACAAGTAGAAGTAATTACCATCTGCCTTCTGTGAAAATTTCAGCTTGATGAGATGTGCCGTTAATTTAAAAAAAATAGTGATAGGTTTATTACACAAAAAAGTATAATTATTCCACAAAAAACGTAAAACGGGGAAATCACTCTATCTCAAACAACAAACATCAGATTGGCGTGAAATTTTTTCTACAAGTAGAAGTCATTACCATCTGCCTTCAGAGAAAATTTCAGCTTGATGAGTTGCGCCGTTAATTTTTAAAAAATAGTGATAGGTTTATTACACAAAAAAGTATAATTATTCCACAACAAACATAAAACGGAGAAATCACTCTATCTCAAACAACAAACATCAGATTGGCCTGAAATTTTTTCTACAAGTAGAAGTCATTACCAACTGCCTTCTGTGAAAATTTCAGCTTGATGAGATGTGCCGTTAATTTTTAAAAAATAGTGATAGGTTTATTACACAAAAAAGTATAATTATTCCACAACAAACGTTAAACGGGGAAATCACTCTATCTAAAACAACAAACATCAGATTGGCCTGAAATTTTTTCTACAAGTAGAAGTAATAACCATCTGCCTTCAGAGTAAATTTCAGCTTGATGAGTTGTGCCGTTAATTTTTAAAAAATAGTGATAGGTTTATTACACAAAAAAGTATAATTATTCCACAACAAACGTAAAACGGGGAAATCACTCTATCTCAAACAACAAACATCAGATTGGCCTGAAATTTTTTCTACAAGTAGAAGTCATTACAAACTGTCTTCTGTGAAAATTTCAGCTTGATGAGTTGTGCCGTTAATTTTTTAAAAATAGTGATAGGTTTATTACACAAAAAAGTATAATTATTCCACAAAAAACGTAAAACGGGGAAATCACTCTATCTCAAACAACAAACATCAGATTGGCGTGAAATTTTTTCTACAAGTAGAAGTCATTACCATCTGCCTTCAGAGAAAATTTCAGCTTGATGAGTTGCGCCGTTAATTTTTAAAAAATAGTGATAGGTTTATTACACAAAAAAGTATAATTATTCCACAACAAACATAAAACGTGGAAATCACTCTATCTCAAACAACAAACATTTGAAAATTTTTCTACAAAGAGAAGTCATTACCACCTGCCTGCTGTAAAAATTTCAGCTTGATGAGTTGTGCCGTTAATTTAAAAAAAATAGTGATAGGTTTATTACACAAAAAAGTATAATTATTCCACAACAAACGTAAAACGGGGAAATCACTCTATCTCAAACAACAAACATCAGATTGGCCTGAAATTTTTTCTACAAGTAGAAGTCATTACCATCTGCCTTCTATAAAAATTTCAGCTTGATAAGTTGCGCCGTTAATTTTTAAAAAATAGTGATAGGTTTATTACACAAAAAAGTATAATTATTCCACAACAAACGTAAAACGGGGAAATCACTCTATCTCAAACAACAAACATCAGATTGGCCTGAAATTTTTTCTACAAGTAGAAGTCATTACCAACTGCCTGCTGTAAAAATTTCAGCTTGATGAGTTGTGCCGTTAATTTTTAAAAAATAGTGATAGGTTTATTACACAAAAAAGTATAATTATTCCACAACAAACGTAAAACGGGGAAATCACTCTATCTCAAACAACAAGCATTAGATTGTCCTGAAATTTTTTCTACAAGTAGAGGTCACTACCATCTGGCTTCTGTGAAAATTTCAGCTTGATTTGTTGTGCCGTTAATTAAAAAAAAATCGTAATAGATTTATTACACAACAGTAAAACAGGCAAATCGCTCTATCTCTAACCCCAACCTTCAGATTGGCCTGAAATTGTTTCTACAAGTAGAAATTATTGCAAACTCAACCATTATGGAGTAGTCACTACAAAGCGCAAAAAAAAAAAAAAAAAGTTCGGATTCCCTAACACAGACATCAGATTTCAGGTGTTAAGACTCATTGCCGTGTCTCATGGGGAAACTTTGAGCCAGGCTTCCCCTTTTTAATAAGGTAGTTTCTACGCCGATTTTTTTTTCGATTCTAAACCCAATCACCCCGTTTGCAAGCAGGTTGAACGTTACTAAGAACAACCAACAATCCGAGATGGTTTTTAATGTCCTATATGAAGACTGCTTTTCTTTTGTTAAAAATCTTCAATTAATTTTTTCCACAACAAAAGTAAACCGGGGAAATCACTCTATCTCTAACCCCAACCGTCAGATTGGCCTGAAATTTTTTCTACAAGTAGATGTCATTACCATCTGCCTTCTATAAAAATTTCAGCTTGATAAGTTGCGCCGTTAATTTTTAAAAAATAGTGATAGGTTTATTACACAAAAAAGTATAATTATTCCACAACAAACGTAAAACGGGGAAATCACTCTATCTCAAACAACAAACATCAGATTGGCCTGAAATTTTTTCTACAAGTAGAAGTAATTACCATCTGCCTTCTGTGAAAATTTCAGCTTGATGAGATGTGCCGTTAATTTAAAAAAAATAGTGATAGGTTTATTACACAAAAAAGTATAATTATTCCACAAAAAACGTAAAACGGGGAAATCACTCTATCTCAAACAACAAACATCAGATTGGCCTGAAATTTTTTCTACAAGTAGAAGTCATTACCATCTGCCTTCTATAAAAATTTCAGCTTGATAAGTTGCGCCGTTAATTTTTAAAAAATAGTGATAGGTTTATTACACAAAAAAGTATAATTATTCCACAACAAACGTAAAACGGGGAAATCACTCTATCTCAAACAACAAACATCAGATTGGCCTGAAATTTTTTCTACAAGTAGAAGTCATTACCATCTGCCTTCTGTGAAAATTTCAGCTTGATGAGATGTGCCGTTAATTTAAAAAAAATAGTGATAGGTTTATTACACAAAAAAGTATAATTATTCCACAAAAAACGTAAAACGGGGAAATCACTCTATCTCAAACAACAAACATCAGATTGGCGTGAAATTTTTTCTACAAGTAGAAGTCATTACCATCTGCCTTCAGAGAAAATTTCAGCTTGATGAGTTGCGCCGTTAATTTTTAAAAAATAGTGATAGGTTTATTACACAAAAAAGTATAATTATTCCACAACAAACATAAAACGGAGAAATCACTCTATCTCAAACAACAAACATCAGATTGGCCTGAAATTTTTTCTACAAGTAGAAGTCATTACCAACTGCCTTCTGTGAAAATTTCAGCTTGATGAGATGTGCCGTTAATTTTTAAAAAATAGTGATAGGTTTATTACACAAAAAAGTATAATTATTCCACAACAAACGTTAAACGGGGAAATCACTCTATCTAAAACAACAAACATCAGATTGGCCTGAAATTTTTTCTACAAGTAGAAGTAATAACCATCTGCCTTCAGAGTAAATTTCAGCTTGATGAGTTGTGCCGTTAATTTTTAAAAAATAGTGATAGGTTTATTACACAAAAAAGTATAATTATTCCACAACAAACGTAAAACGGGGAAATCACTCTATCTCAAACAACAAACATCAGATTGGCCTGAAATTTTTTCTACAAGTAGAAGTCATTACAAACTGTCTTCTGTGAAAATTTCAGCTTGATGAGTTGTGCCGTTAATTTTTTAAAAATAGTGATAGGTTTATTACACAAAAAAGTATAATTATTCCACAAAAAACGTAAAACGGGGAAATCACTCTATCTCAAACAACAAACATCAGATTGGCGTGAAATTTTTTCTACAAGTAGAAGTCATTACCATCTGCCTTCAGAGAAAATTTCAGCTTGATGAGTTGCGCCGTTAATTTTTAAAAAATAGTGATAGGTTTATTACACAAAAAAGTATAATTATTCCACAACAAACATAAAACGGGGAAATCACTCTATCTCAAACAACAAACATTTGAAAATTTTTCTACAAAGAGAAGTCATTACCACCTGCCTGCTGTAAAAATTTCAGCTTGATGAGTTGTGCCGTTAATTTAAAAAAAATAGTGATAGGTTTATTACACAAAAAAGTATAATTATTCCACAACAAACGTAAAACGGGGAAATCACTCTATCTCAAACAACAAACATCAGATTGGCCTGAAATTTTTTCTACAAGTAGAAGTCATTACCAACTGCCTGCTGTAAAAATTTCAGCTTGATGAGTTGTGCCGTTAATTTTTAAAAAATAGTGATAGGTTTATTACACAAAAAAGTATAATTATTCCACAACAAACGTAAAACGGGGAAATCACTCTATCTCAAACAACAAGCATTAGATTGTCCTGAAATTTTTTCTACAAGTAGAGGTCACTACCATCTGGCTTCTGTGAAAATTTCAGCTTGATGAGTTGCGCCGTTAATTTTTAAAAAATAGTGATAGGTTTATTACACAAAAAAGTATAATTATTCCACAACAAACATAAAACGGGGAAATCACTCTATCTCAAACAACAAACATTTGAAAATTTTTCTACAAAGAGAAGTCATTACCACCTGCCTGCTGTAAAAATTTCAGCTTGATGAGTTGTGCCGTTAATTTTTAAAAAATAGTGATAGGTTTATTACACAAAAAAGTATAATTATTCCACAACAAACGTAAAACGGGGAAATCACTCTATCTCAAACAACAAACATCAGATTGGCCTGAAATTTTTTCTACAAGTAGAAGTCATTACAAACTGTCTTCTGTGAAAATTTCAGCTTGATGAGTTGTGCCGTTAATTTTTTAAAAATAGTGATAGGTTTATTACACAAAAAAGTATAATTATTCCACAAAAAACGTAAAACGGGGAAATCACTCTATCTCAAACAACAAACATCAGATTGGCCTGAAATTTTTTCTACAAGTAGAAGTCATTACCATCTGCCTTCTATAAAAATTTCAGCTTGATAAGTTGCGCCGTTAATTTTTAAAAAATAGTGATAGGTTTATTACACAAAAAAGTATAATTATTCCACAACAAACGTAAAACGGGGAAATCACTCTATCTCAAACAACAAACATCAGATTGGCCTGAAATTTTTTCTACAAGTAGAAGTCATTACCAACTGCCTGCTGTAAAAATTTCAGCTTGATGAGTTGTGCCGTTAATTTTTAAAAAATAGTGATAGGTTTATTACACAAAAAAGTATAATTATTCCACAACAAACGTAAAACGGGGAAATCACTCTATCTCAAACAACAAGCATTAGATTGTCCTGAAATTTTTTCTACAAGTAGAGGTCACTACCATCTGGCTTCTGTGAAAATTTCAGCTTGATTTGTTGTGCCGTTAATTAAAAAAAAATCGTAATAGATTTATTACACAACAGTAAAACAGGCAAATCGCTCTATCTCTAACCCCAACCTTCAGATTGGCCTGAAATTGTTTCTACAAGTAGAAATTATTGCAAACTCAACCATTATGGAGTAGTCACTACAAAGCGCAAAAAAAAAAAAAAAAAAAAAGTTCGGATTCCCTAACACAGACATCAGATTTCAGGTGTTAAGACTCATTGCCGTGTCTCATGGGGAAACTTTGAGCCAGGCTTCCTCTTTTTAATAAGGTAGTTTCTACGCCGATTTTTTTTTCGATTCTAAACCCAATCACCCCGTTTGCAAGCAGGTTGAACGTTACTAAGAACAACCAACAATCCGAGATGGTTTTTAATGTCCTATATGAAGACTGCTTTTCTTTTGTTAAAAATCTTCAATTAATTTTTTCCACAACAAAAGTAAACCGGGGAAATCACTCTATCTCTAACCCCAACCGTCAGATTGGCCTGAAATTTTTTCTACAAGTAGATGTCATTACCATCTGCCTTCTATAAAAATTTCAGCTTGATAAGTTGCGCCGTTAATTTTTAAAAAATAGTGATAGGTTTATTACACAAAAAAGTATAATTATTCCACAACAAACGTAAAACGGGGAAATCACTCTATCTCAAACAACAAACATCAGATTGGCCTGAAATTTTTTCTACAAGTAGAAGTAATTACCATCTGCCTTCTGTGAAAATTTCAGCTTGATGAGATGTGCCGTTAATTTAAAAAAAATAGTGATAGGTTTATTACACAAAAAAGTATAATTATTCCACAAAAAACGTAAAACGGGGAAATCACTCTATCTCAAACAACAAACATCAGATTGGCCTGAAATTTTTTCTACAAGTAGAAGTCATTACCATCTGCCTTCTATAAAAATTTCAGCTTGATAAGTTGCGCCGTTAATTTTTAAAAAATAGTGATAGGTTTATTACACAAAAAAGTATAATTATTCCACAACAAACGTAAAACGGGGAAATCACTCTATCTCAAACAACAAACATCAGATTGGCCTGAAATTTTTTCTACAAGTAGAAGTCATTACCATCTGCCTTCTGTGAAAATTTCAGCTTGATGAGATGTGCCGTTAATTTAAAAAAAATAGTGATAGGTTTATTACACAAAAAAGTATAATTATTCCACAAAAAACGTAAAACGGGGAAATCACTCTATCTCAAACAACAAACATCAGATTGGCGTGAAATTTTTTCTACAAGTAGAAGTCATTACCATCTGCCTTCAGAGAAAATTTCAGCTTGATGAGTTGCGCCGTTAATTTTTAAAAAATAGTGATAGGTTTATTACACAAAAAAGTATAATTATTCCACAACAAACATAAAACGGAGAAATCACTCTATCTCAAACAACAAACATCAGATTGGCCTGAAATTTTTTCTACAAGTAGAAGTCATTACCAACTGCCTTCTGTGAAAATTTCAGCTTGATGAGATGTGCCGTTAATTTTAAAAAAATAGTGATAGGTTTATTACACAAAAAAGTATAATTATTCCACAACAAACGTTAAACGGGGAAATCACTCTATCTAAAACAACAAACATCAGATTGGCCTGAAATTTTTTCTACAAGTAGAAGTAATAACCATCTGCCTTCAGAGTAAATTTCAGCTTGATGAGTTGTGCCGTTAATTTTTAAAAAATAGTGATAGGTTTATTACACAAAAAAGTATAATTATTCCACAACAAACGTAAAACGGGGAAATCACTCTATCTCAAACAACAAACATCAGATTGGCCTGAAATTTTTTCTACAAGTAGAAGTCATTACCAACTGTCTTCTGTGAAAATTTCAGCTTGATGAGTTGTGCCGTTAATTTTTAAAAAATAGTGATAGGTTTATTACACAAAAAAGTATAATTATTCCACAAAAAACGTAAAACGGGGAAATCACTCTATCTCAAACAACAAACATCAGATTGGCGTGAAATTTTTTCTACAAGTAGAAGTCATTACCATCTGCCTTCAGAGAAAATTTCAGCTTGATGAGTTGCGCCGTTAATTTTTAAAAAATAGTGATAGGTTTATTACACAAAAAAGTATAATTATTCCACAACAAACATAAAACGGGGAAATCACTCTATCTCAAACAACAAACATCAGATTGGCCTGAAAATTTTTCTACAAAGAGAAGTCATTACCAACTGCCTGCTGTAAAAATTTCAGCTTGATGAGTTGTGCCGTTAATTTTTAAAAAATAGTGATAGGTTTATTACACAAAAAAGTATAATTATTCCACAACAAACGTAAAACGGGGAAATCACTCTATCTCAAACAACAAGCATTAGATTGTCCTGAATTTTTTTCTACAAGTAGAGGTCACTACCAACTGCCTTCTGTGAAAATTTCAGCTTGATTTGTTGTGCCGTTAATTAAAAAAAAATCGTAATAGATTTATTACACAACAGTAAAACAGGCAAATCGCTCTATCTCTAACCCCAACCTTCAGATTGGCCTGAAATTGTTTCTACAAGTAGAAATTATTGCAAACTCAACCATTATGGAGTAGTCACTACAAAGCGCAAAAAAAAAAAAAAAAAAAAGTTCAGATTCCCTAACACAGACATCAGATTTCAGGTGTTAAGACTCATTGCCGTGTCTCATGGGGAAACTTTGAGCCAGGCTTCCCCTTTTTAATAAGGTAGTTTCTACGCCGATTTTTTTTTCGATTCTAAACCCAATCACCCCGTTTGCAAGCAGGTTGAACGTTACTAAGAACAACCAACAATCCGAGATGGTTTTTAATGTCCTATATGAAGACTGCTTTTCTTTTGTTAAAAATCTTCAATTAATTTTTTCCACAACAAAAGTAAACCGGGGAAATCACTCTATCTCTAACCCCAACCGTCAGATTGGCCTGAAATTTTTTCTACAAGTAGATGTCATTACCATCTGCCTTCTTTAAAAATTTCAGCTTGATAAGTTGCGCCGTTAATTTTTAAAAAATAGTGATAGGTTTATTACACAAAAAAGTATAATTATTCCACAACAAACGTAAAACGGGGAAATCACTCTATCTCAAACAACAAACATCAGATTGGCCTGAAATTTTTTCTACAAGTAGAAGTAATTACCATCTGCCTTCTGTGAAAATTTCAGCTTGATGAGATGTGCCGTTAATTTAAAAAAAATAGTGATAGGTTTATTACACAAAAAAGTATAATTATTCCACAAAAAACGTAAAACGGGGAAATCACTCTATCTCAAACAACAAACATCAGATTGGCCTGAAATTTTTTCTACAAGTAGAAGTCATTACCATCTGCCTTCTATAAAAATTTCAGCTTGATAAGTTGCGCCGTTAATTTTTAAAAAATAGTGATAGGTTTATTACACAAAAAAGTATAATTATTCCACAACAAACGTAAAACGGGGAAATCACTCTATCTCAAACAACAAACATCAGATTGGCCTGAAATTTTTTCTACAAGTAGAAGTCATTACCATCTGCCTTCTGTGAAAATTTCAGCTTGATGAGATGTGCCGTTAATTTAAAAAAAATAGTGATAGGTTTATTACACAAAAAAGTATAATTATTCCACAAAAAACGTAAAACGGGGAAATCACTCTATCTCAAACAACAAACATCAGATTGGCGTGAAATTTTTTCTACAAGTAGAAGTCATTACCATCTGCCTTCAGAGAAAATTTCAGCTTGATGAGTTGCGCCGTTAATTTTTAAAAAATAGTGATAGGTTTATTACACAAAAAAGTATAATTATTCCACAACAAACATAAAACGGAGAAATCACTCTATCTCAAACAACAAACATCAGATTGGCCTGAAATTTTTTCTACAAGTAGAAGTCATTACCAACTGCCTTCTGTGAAAATTTCAGCTTGATGAGATGTGCCGTTAATTTTTAAAAAATAGTGATAGGTTTATTACACAAAAAAGTATAATTATTCCACAACAAACGTTAAACGGGGAAATCACTCTATCTAAAACAACAAACATCAGATTGGCCTGAAATTTTTTCTACAAGTAGAAGTAATAACCATCTGCCTTCAGAGTAAATTTCAGCTTGATGAGTTGTGCCGTTAATTTTTAAAAAATAGTGATAGGTTTATTACACAAAAAAGTATAATTATTCCACAACAAACGTAAAACGGGGAAATCACTCTATCTCAAACAACAAACATCAGATTGGCCTGAAATTTTTTCTACAAGTAGAAGTCATTACAAACTGTCTTCTGTGAAAATTTCAGCTTGATGAGTTGTGCCGTTAATTTTTTAAAAATAGTGATAGGTTTATTACACAAAAAAGTATAATTATTCCACAAAAAACGTAAAACGGGGAAATCACTCTATCTCAAACAACAAACATCAGATTGGCGTGAAATTTTTTCTACAAGTAGAAGTCATTACCATCTGCCTTCAGAGAAAATTTCAGCTTGATGAGTTGCGCCGTTAATTTTTAAAAAATAGTGATAGGTTTATTACACAAAAAAGTATAATTATTCCACAACAAACATAAAACGGGGAAATCACTCTATCTCAAACAACAAACATTTGAAAATTTTTCTACAAAGAGAAGTCATTACCACCTGCCTGCTGTAAAAATTTCAGCTTGATGAGTTGTGCCGTTAATTTAAAAAAAATAGTGATAGGTTTATTACACAAAAAAGTATAATTATTCCACAACAAACGTAAAACGGGGAAATCACTCTATCTCAAACAACAAACATCAGATTGGCCTGAAATTTTTTCTACAAGTAGAAGTCATTACCAACTGCCTGCTGTAAAAATTTCAGCTTGATGAGTTGTGCCGTTAATTTTTAAAAAATAGTGATAGGTTTATTACACAAAAAAGTATAATTATTCCACAACAAACGTAAAACGGGGAAATCACTCTATCTCAAACAACAAGCATTAGATTGTCCTGAAATTTTTTCTACAAGTAGAGGTCACTACCATCTGGCTTCTGTGAAAATTTCAGCTTGATGAGTTGCGCCGTTAATTTTTAAAAAATAGTGATAGGTTTATTACACAAAAAAGTATAATTATTCCACAACAAACATAAAACGGGGAAATCACTCTATCTCAAACAACAAACATTTGAAAATTTTTCTACAAAGAGAAGTCATTACCACCTGCCTGCTGTAAAAATTTCAGCTTGATGAGTTGTGCCGTTAATTTTTAAAAAATAGTGATAGGTTTATTACACAAAAAAGTATAATTATTCCACAACAAACGTAAAACGGGGAAATCACTCTATCTCAAACAACAAACATCAGATTGGCCTGAAATTTTTTCTACAAGTAGAAGTCATTACAAACTGTCTTCTGTGAAAATTTCAGCTTGATGAGTTGTGCCGTTAATTTTTTAAAAATAGTGATAGGTTTATTACACAAAAAAGTATAATTATTCCACAAAAAACGTAAAACGGGGAAATCACTCTATCTCAAACAACAAACATCAGATTGGCCTGAAATTTTTTCTACAAGTAGAAGTCATTACCATCTGCCTTCTATAAAAATTTCAGCTTGATAAGTTGCGCCGTTAATTTTTAAAAAATAGTGATAGGTTTATTACACAAAAAAGTATAATTATTCCACAACAAACGTAAAACGGGGAAATCACTCTATCTCAAACAACAAACATCAGATTGGCCTGAAATTTTTTCTACAAGTAGAAGTCATTACCAACTGCCTGCTGTAAAAATTTCAGCTTGATGAGTTGTGCCGTTAATTTTTAAAAAATAGTGATAGGTTTATTACACAAAAAAGTATAATTATTCCACAACAAACGTAAAACGGGGAAATCACTCTATCTCAAACAACAAGCATTAGATTGTCCTGAAATTTTTTCTACAAGTAGAGGTCACTACCATCTGGCTTCTGTGAAAATTTCAGCTTGATTTGTTGTGCCGTTAATTAAAAAAAAATCGTAATAGATTTATTACACAACAGTAAAACAGGCAAATCGCTCTATCTCTAACCCCAACCTTCAGATTGGCCTGAAATTGTTTCTACAAGTAGAAATTATTGCAAACTCAACCATTATGGAGTAGTCACTACAAAGCGCAAAAAAAAAAAAAAAAAAAAAAGTTCGGATTCCCTAACACAGACATCAGATTTCAGGTGTTAAGACTCATTGCCGTGTCTCATGGGGAAACTTTGAGCCAGGCTTCCTCTTTTTAATAAGGTAGTTTCTACGCCGATTTTTTTTTCGATTCTAAACCCAATCACCCCGTTTGCAAGCAGGTTGAACGTTACTAAGAACAACCAACAATCCGAGATGGTTTTTAATGTCCTATATGAAGACTGCTTTTCTTTTGTTAAAAATCTTCAATTAATTTTTTCCACAACAAAAGTAAACCGGGGAAATCACTCTATCTCTAACCCCAACCGTCAGATTGGCCTGAAATTTTTTCTACAAGTAGATGTCATTACCATCTGCCTTCTATAAAAATTTCAGCTTGATAAGTTGCGCCGTTAATTTTTAAAAAATAGTGATAGGTTTATTACACAAAAAAGTATAATTATTCCACAACAAACGTAAAACGGGGAAATCACTCTATCTCAAACAACAAACATCAGATTGGCCTGAAATTTTTTCTACAAGTAGAAGTAATTACCATCTGCCTTCTGTGAAAATTTCAGCTTGATGAGATGTGCCGTTAATTTAAAAAAAATAGTGATAGGTTTATTACACAAAAAAGTATAATTATTCCACAAAAAACGTAAAACGGGGAAATCACTCTATCTCAAACAACAAACATCAGATTGGCCTGAAATTTTTTCTACAAGTAGAAGTCATTACCATCTGCCTTCTATAAAAATTTCAGCTTGATAAGTTGCGCCGTTAATTTTTAAAAAATAGTGATAGGTTTATTACACAAAAAAGTATAATTATTCCACAACAAACGTAAAACGGGGAAATCACTCTATCTCAAACAACAAACATCAGATTGGCCTGAAATTTTTTCTACAAGTAGAAGTCATTACCATCTGCCTTCTGTGAAAATTTCAGCTTGATGAGATGTGCCGTTAATTTAAAAAAAATAGTGATAGGTTTATTACACAAAAAAGTATAATTATTCCACAAAAAACGTAAAACGGGGAAATCACTCTATCTCAAACAACAAACATCAGATTGGCGTGAAATTTTTTCTACAAGTAGAAGTCATTACCATCTGCCTTCAGAGAAAATTTCAGCTTGATGAGTTGCGCCGTTAATTTTTAAAAAATAGTGATAGGTTTATTACACAAAAAAGTATAATTATTCCACAACAAACATAAAACGGAGAAATCACTCTATCTCAAACAACAAACATCAGATTGGCCTGAAATTTTTTCTACAAGTAGAAGTCATTACCAACTGCCTTCTGTGAAAATTTCAGCTTGATGAGATGTGCCGTTAATTTTAAAAAAATAGTGATAGGTTTATTACACAAAAAAGTATAATTATTCCACAACAAACGTTAAACGGGGAAATCACTCTATCTAAAACAACAAACATCAGATTGGCCTGAAATTTTTTCTACAAGTAGAAGTAATAACCATCTGCCTTCAGAGTAAATTTCAGCTTGATGAGTTGTGCCGTTAATTTTTAAAAAATAGTGATAGGTTTATTACACAAAAAAGTATAATTATTCCACAACAAACGTAAAACGGGGAAATCACTCTATCTCAAACAACAAACATCAGATTGGCCTGAAATTTTTTCTACAAGTAGAAGTCATTACCAACTGTCTTCTGTGAAAATTTCAGCTTGATGAGTTGTGCCGTTAATTTTTAAAAAATAGTGATAGGTTTATTACACAAAAAAGTATAATTATTCCACAAAAAACGTAAAACGGGGAAATCACTCTATCTCAAACAACAAACATCAGATTGGCGTGAAATTTTTTCTACAAGTAGAAGTCATTACCATCTGCCTTCAGAGAAAATTTCAGCTTGATGAGTTGCGCCGTTAATTTTTAAAAAATAGTGATAGGTTTATTACACAAAAAAGTATAATTATTCCACAACAAACATAAAACGGGGAAATCACTCTATCTCAAACAACAAACATCAGATTGGCCTGAAAATTTTTCTACAAAGAGAAGTCATTACCAACTGCCTGCTGTAAAAATTTCAGCTTGATGAGTTGTGCCGTTAATTTTTAAAAAATAGTGATAGGTTTATTACACAAAAAAGTATAATTATTCCACAACAAACGTAAAACGGGGAAATCACTCTATCTCAAACAACAAGCATTAGATTGTCCTGAATTTTTTTCTACAAGTAGAGGTCACTACCAACTGCCTTCTGTGAAAATTTCAGCTTGATTTGTTGTGCCGTTAATTAAAAAAAAATCGTAATAGATTTATTACACAACAGTAAAACAGGCAAATCGCTCTATCTCTAACCCCAACCTTCAGATTGGCCTGAAATTGTTTCTACAAGTAGAAATTATTGCAAACTCAACCATTATGGAGTAGTCACTACAAAGCGCAAAAAAAAAAAAAAAAAAAAGTTCAGATTCCCTAACACAGACATCAGATTTCAGGTGTTAAGACTCATTGCCGTGTCTCATGGGGAAACTTTGAGCCAGGCTTCCCCTTTTTAATAAGGTAGTTTCTACGCCGATTTTTTTTTCGATTCTAAACCCAATCACCCCGTTTGCAAGCAGGTTGAACGTTACTAAGAACAACCAACAATCCGAGATGGTTTTTAATGTCCTATATGAAGACTGCTTTTCTTTTGTTAAAAATCTTCAATTAATTTTTTCCACAACAAAAGTAAACCGGGGAAATCACTCTATCTCTAACCCCAACCGTCAGATTGGCCTGAAATTTTTTCTACAAGTAGATGTCATTACCATCTGCCTTCTTTAAAAATTTCAGCTTGATAAGTTGCGCCGTTAATTTTTAAAAAATAGTGATAGGTTTATTACACAAAAAAGTATAATTATTCCACAACAAACGTAAAACGGGGAAATCACTCTATCTCAAACAACAAACATCAGATTGGCCTGAAATTTTTTCTACAAGTAGAAGTAATTACCATCTGCCTTCTGTGAAAATTTCAGCTTGATGAGATGTGCCGTTAATTTAAAAAAAATAGTGATAGGTTTATTACACAAAAAAGTATAATTATTCCACAAAAAACGTAAAACGGGGAAATCACTCTATCTCAAACAACAAACATCAGATTGGCCTGAAATTTTTTCTACAAGTAGAAGTAATAACCATCTGCCTTCAGAGAAAATTTCAGCTTGATGAGTTGTGCCGTTAATTTTTAAAAAATAGTGATAGGTTTATTACACAAAAAAGTATAATTATTCCACAACAAACGTAAAACGGGGAAATCACTCTATCTCAAACAACAAACATCAGATTGGCGTGAAATTTTTTCTACAAGTAGAAGTCATTACCATCTGCCTTCAGAGAAAATTTCAGCTTGATGAGTTGCGCCGTTAATTTTTAAAAAATAGTGATAGGTTTATTACACAAAAAAGTATAATTATTCCACAACAAACATAAAACGGAGAAATCACTCTATCTCAAACAACAAACATCAGATTGGCCTGAAATTTTTTCTACAAGTAGAAGTCATTACCAACTGCCTTCTGTGAAAATTTCAGCTTGATGAGATGTGCCGTTAATTTTTAAAAAATAGTGATAGGTTTATTACACAAAAAAGTATAATTATTCCACAACAAACGTTAAACGGGGAAATCACTCTATCTAAAACAACAAACATCAGATTGGCCTGAAATTTTTTCTACAAGTAGAAGTAATAACCATCTGCCTTCAGAGTAAATTTCAGCTTGATGAGTTGTGCCGTTAATTTTTAAAAAATAGTGATAGGTTTATTACACAAAAAAGTATAATTATTCCACAACAAACGTAAAACGGGGAAATCACTCTATCTCAAACAACAAACATCAGATTGGCCTGAAATTTTTTCTACAAGTAGAAGTCATTACCAACTGTCTTCTGTGAAAATTTCAGCTTGATGAGTTGTGCCGTTAATTTTTTAAAAATAGTGATAGGTTTATTACACAAAAAAGTATAATTATTCCACAAAAAACGTAAAACGGGGAAATCACTCTATCTCAAACAACAAACATCAGATTGGCGTGAAATTTTTTCTACAAGTAGAAGTCATTACCATCTGCCTTCAGAGAAAATTTCAGCTTGATGAGTTGCGCCGTTAATTTTTAAAAAATAGTGATAGGTTTATTACACAAAAAAGTATAATTATTCCACAACAAACATAAAACGGGGAAATCACTCTATCTCAAACAACAAACATCAGATTGGCCTGAAAATTTTTCTACAAAGAGAAGTCATTACCAACTGCCTGCTGTAAAAATTTCAGCTTGATGAGTTGTGCCGTTAATTTTTAAAAAATAGTGATAGGTTTATTACACAAAAAAGTATAATTATTCCACAACAAACGTAAAACGGGGAAATCACTCTATCTCAAACAACAAGCATTAGATTGTCCTGAAATTTTTTCTACAAGTAGAGGTCACTACCAACTGCCTTCTGTGAAAATTTCAGCTTGATTTGTTGTGCCGTTAATTAAAAAAAAATCGTAATAGATTTATTACACAACAGTAAAACAGGCAAATCGCTCTATCTCTAACCCCAACCTTCAGATTGGCCTGAAATTGTTTCTACAAGTAGAAATTATTGCAAACTCAACCATTATGGAGTAGTCACTACAAAGCGCAAAAAAAAAAAAAAAAAAAAAAGTTCAGATTCCCTAACACAGACATCAGATTTCAGGTGTTAAGACTCATTGCCGTGTCTCATGGGGAAACTTTGAGCCAGGCTTCCCCTTTTTAATAAGGCAGTTTCTACGCCGATTTTTTTTTCGATTCTAAACCCAATCACCCCGTTTGCAAGCAGGTTGAACGTTACTAAGAACAACCAACAATCCGAGATGGTTTTTAATGTCCTATATGAAGACTGCTTTTCTTTTGTTAAAAATCTTCAATTAATTTTTTCCACAACAAAAGTAAACCGGGGAAATCACTCTATCTCTAACCCCAACCGTCAGATTGGCCTGAAATTTTTTCTACAAGTAGATGTCATTACCATCTGCCTTCTATAAAAATTTCAGCTTGATAAGTTGCGCCGTTAATTTTTAATAAATAGTGATAGGTTTATTACACAAAAAAGTATAATTATTCCACAACAAACGTAAAACGGGGAAATCACTCTATCTCAAACAACAAACATCAGATTGGCCTGAAATTTTTTCTACAAGTAGAAGTAATTACCATCTGCCTTCTGTGAAAATTTCAGCTTGATGAGATGTGCCGTTAATTTAAAAAAAATAGTGATAGGTTTATTACACAAAAAAGTATAATTATTCCACAAAAAACGTAAAACGGGGAAATCACTCTATCTCAAACAACAAACATCAGATTGGCCTGAAATTTTTTCTACAAGTAGAAGTAATAACCATCTGCCTTCAGAGAAAATTTCAGCTTGATGAGTTGTGCCGTTAATTTTTAAAAAATAGTGATAGGTTTATTACACAAAAAAGTATAATTATTCTACAACAAACGTAAAACGGGGAAATCACTCTATCTCAAACAACAAGCATTAGATTGTCCTGAAATTTTTTCTACAAGTAGAGGTCACTACCAACTGCCTTCTGTGAAAATTTCAGCTTGATTTGTTGTGCCGTTAATTAAAAAAAAATCGTAATAGATTTATTACACAACAGTAAAACAGGCAAATCGCTCTATCTCTAACCCCAACCTTCAGATTGGCCTGAAATTGTTTCTACAAGTAGAAATTATTGCAAACTCAACCATTATGGAGTAGTCACTACAAAGCGCAAAAAAAAAAAAAAAAAAAAAGTTCAGATTCCCTAACACAGACATCAGATTTCAGGTTTTAAGACTCATTGCCGTGTCTCATGGGGAAACTTTGAGCCAGGCTTCCCCTTTTTAATAAGGTAGTTTCTACGCCGATTTTTTTTTCGATTCTAAACCCAATCACCCCGTTTGCAAGCAGGTTGAACGTTACTAAGAACAACCAACAATCCGAGATGGTTTTTAATGTCCTATATGAAGACTGCTTTTCTTTTGTTAAAAATCTTCAATTAATTTTTTCCACAACAAAAGTAAACCGGGGAAATCACTCTATCTCTAACCCCAACCGTCAGATTGGCCTGAAATTTTTTCTACAAGTAGATGTCATTACCATCTGCCTTCTATAAAAATTTCAGCTTGATAAGTTGCGCCGTTAATTTTTAAAAAATAGTGATAGGTTTATTACACAAAAAAGTATAATTATTCCACAACAAACGTAAAACGGGGAAATCACTCTATCTCAAACAACAAACATCAGATTGGCCTGAAATTTTTTCTACAAGTAGAATTAATTACCATCTGCCTTCTGTGAAAATTTCAGCTTGATGAGATGTGCCGTTAATTTAAAAAAAATAGTGATAGGTTTATTACACAAAAAAGTATAATTATTCCACAAAAAACGTAAAACGGGGAAATCACTCTATCTCAAACAACAAACATCAGATTGGCCTGAAATTTTTTCTACAAGTAGAAGTAATAACCATCTGCCTTCAGAGAAAATTTCAGCTTGATGAGTTGTGCCGTTAATTTTTAAAAAATAGTGATAGGTTTATTACACAAAAAAGTATAATTATTCCACAACAAACGTAAAACGGGGAAATCACTCTATCTCAAACAACAAACATCAGATTGGCGTGAAATTTTTTCTACAAGTAGAAGTCATTACCATCTGCCTTCAGAGAAAATTTCAGCTTGATGAGTTGCGCCGTTAATTTTTAAAAAATAGTGATAGGTTTATTACACAAAAAAGTATAATTATTCCACAACAAACATAAAACGGAGAAATCACTCTATCTCAAACAACAAACATCAGATTGGCCTGAAATTTTTTCTACAAGTAGAAGTCATTACCAACTGCCTTCTGTGAAAATTTCAGCTTGATGAGATGTGCCGTTAATTTTTAAAAAATAGTGATAGGTTTATTACACAAAAAAGTATAATTATTCCACAACAAACGTTAAACGGGGAAATCACTCTATCTAAAACAACAAACATCAGATTGGCCTGAAATTTTTTCTACAAGTAGAAGTAATAACCATCTGCCTTCAGAGTAAATTTCAGCTTGATGAGTTGTGCCGTTAATTTTTAAAAAATAGTGATAGGTTTATTACACAAAAAAGTATAATTATTCCACAACAAACGTAAAACGGGGAAATCACTCTATCTCAAACAACAAACATCAGATTGGCCTGAAATTTTTTCTACAAGTAGAAGTCATTACCAACTGTCTTCTGTGAAAATTTCAGCTTGATGAGTTGTGCCGTTAATTTTTAAAAAATAGTGATAGGTTTATTACACAAAAAAGTATAATTATTCCACAAAAAACGTAAAACGGGGAAATCACTCTATCTCAAACAACAAACATCAGATTGGCGTGAAATTTTTTCTTCAAGTAGAAGTCATTACCATCTGCCTTCAGAGAAAATTTCAGCTTGATGAGTTGCGCCGTTTATTTTTAAAAAATAGTGATAGGTTTATTACACAAAAAAGTATAATTATTCCACAACAAACATAAAACGGGGAAATCACTCTATCTCAAACAACAAACATCAGATTGGCCTGAAAATTTTTCTACAAAGAGAAGTCATTACCAACTGCCTGCTGTAAAAATTTCAGCTTGATGAGTTGTGCCGTTAATTTTTAAAAAATAGTGATAGGTTTATTACACAAAAAAGTATAATTATTCCACAACAAACGTAAAACGGGGAAATCACTCTATCTCAAACAACAAGCATTAGATTGTCCTGAAATTTTTTCTACAAGTAGAGGTCACTACCAACTGCCTTCTGTGAAAATTTCAGCTTGATTTGTTGTGCCGTTAATTAAAAAAAAAATCGTAATAGATTTATTACACAACAGTAAAACAGGCAAATCGCTCTATCTCTAACCCCAACCTTCAGATTGGCCTGAAATTGTTTCTACAAGTAGAAATTATTGCAAACTCAACCATTATGGAGTAGTCACTACAAAGCGCAAAAAAAAAAAAAAAAAAAGTTCAGATTCCCTAACACAGACATCAGATTTCAGGTGTTAAGACTCATTGCCGTGTCTCATGGGGAAACTTTGAGCCAGGCTTCCCCTTTTTAATAAGGTAGTTTCTACGCCGATTTTTTTTTCGATTCTAAACCCAATCACCCCGTTTGCAAGCAGGTTGAACGTTACTAAGAACAACCAACAATCCGAGATGGTTTTTAATGTCCTATATGAAGACTGCTTTTCTTTTGTTAAAAATCTTCAATTAATTTTTTCCACAACAAAAGTAAACCGGGGAAATCACTCTATCTCTAACCCCAACCGTCAGATTGGCCTGAAATTTTTTCTACAAGTAGATGTCAATACCATCTGCCTTCTATAAAAATTTCAGCTTGATAAGTTGCGCCGTTAATTTTTAAAAAATAGTGATAGGGTTATTACACAAAAAAGTATAATTATTCCACAACAAACGTAAAACGGGGAAATCACTCTATCTCAAACAACAAACATCAGATTGGCCTGAAATTTTTTCTACAAGTAGAAGTAATTACCATCTGCCTTCTGTGAAAATTTCAGCTTGATGAGATGTGCCGTTAATTTAAAAAAAATAGTGATAGGTTTATTACACAAAAAAGTATAATTATTCCACAAAAAACGTAAAACGGGGAAATCACTCTATCTCAAACAACAAACATCAGATTGGCCTGAAATTTTTTCTACAAGTAGAAGTAATAACCATCTGCCTTCAGAGAAAATTTCAGCTTGATGAGTTGTGCCGTTAATTTTTAAAAAATAGTGATAGGTTTATTACACAAAAAAGTATAATTATTCCACAACAAACGTAAAACGGGGAAATCACTCTATCTCAAACAACAAACATCAGATTGGCGTGAAATTTTTTCTACAAGTAGAAGTCATTACCATCTGCCTTCAGAGAAAATTTCAGCTTGATGAGTTGTGCCGTTAATTTTTAAAAAATAGTGATCGGTTTATTACACAAAAAAGTATAATTATTCCACAATAAACGTAAAACGGGGAAATCACTCTATCTCAAACAACAAACATCAGATTGGCCTGAAATTTTTTCTACAAGTAGAAGTCATTACCAACTGCCTTCTGTGAAAATTTCAGCTTGATAAATTGTGCCGTTAATTTTTAAAAAATAGTGATCGGTTTATTACACAAAAAAGTATAATTATTCCACAACAAACGTAAAACGGGGAAATCACTTTATCTCAAACAACAAACATCAGATTGGCCTGAAATTTTTTCTACAAGTAGAGGTCACTACCAACTGCCTGCTGTAAAAATTTCAGCTTGATGAGTTGTGCCGTTAATTTTTAAAAAATAGTGATAGGTTTATTACACAAAAAAGTATAATTATTCCACAACAAACGTAAAATGGGGAAATCACTCTATCTCAAACAACAAACATCAGATTGGCCTGAAATTTTTTCTACAAGTAGAAGTAATAACCATCTGCCTTCAGAGTAAATTTCAGCTTGATGAGTTGTGCCGTTAATTTTTAAAAAATAGTGATAGGTTTATTACACAAAAAAGTATAATTATTCCACAACAAACGTAAAACGGGGAAATCACTCTATCTCAAACAACAAACATCAGATTGGCCTGAAATTTTTTCTACAAGTAGAAGTCATTACCAACTGCCTACTGTAAAAATTTCAGCTTGATGAGTTGTGCCGTTAATTTTTAAAAAATAGTGATAGGTTTATTACACAAAAAAGTATAATTATTCCACAACAAACGTAAAACGGGGAAATCACTCTATCTCAAACAACAAGCATTAGATTGTCCTGAAATTTTTTCTACAAGTAGAGGTCACTACCAACTGTGATAGGTTTATTACACAAAAAAGTATAATTATTCCACAACAAACGTTAAACGGGGAAATCACTCTATCTAAAACAACAAACATCAGATTGGCCTGAAATTTTTTCTACAAGTAGAAGTAATAACCATCTGCCTTCAGAGTAAATTTCAGCTTGATGAGTTGTGCCGTTAATTTTTAAAAAATAGTGATAGGTTTATTACACAAAAAAGTATAATTATTCCACAACAAACGTAAAACGGGGAAATCACTCTATCTCAAACAACAAACATCAGATTGGCCTGAAATTTTTTCTACAAGTAGAAGTCATTACCAACTGTCTTCTGTGAAAATTTCAGCTTGATGAGTTGTGCCGTTAATTTTTAAAAAATAGTGATAGGTTTATTACACAAAAAAGTATAATTATTCCACAAAAAACGTAAAACGGGGAAATCACTCTATCTCAAACAACAAACATCAGATTGGCGTGAAATTTTTTCTACAAGTAGAAGTCATTACCATCTGCCTTCAGAGAAAATTTCAGCTTGATGAGTTGCGCCGTTTATTTTTAAAAAATAGTGATAGGTTTATTACACAAAAAAGTATAATTATTCCACAACAAACATAAAACGGGGAAATCACTCTATCTCAAACAACAAACATCAGATTGGCCTGAAAATTTTTCTACAAAGAGAAGTCATTACCAACTGCCTGCTGTAAAAATTTCAGCTTGATGAGTTGTGCCGTTAATTTTTAAAAAATAGTGATAGGTTTATTACACAAAAAAGTATAATTATTCCACAACAAACGTAAAACGGGGAAATCACTCTATCTCAAACAACAAGCATTAGATCGTCCTGAAATTTTTTCTACAAGTAGAGGTCACTACCAACTGCCTTCTGTGAAAATTTCAGCTTGATTTGTTGTGCCGTTAATTAAAAAAAAATCGTAATAGATTTATTACACAACAGTAAAACAGGCAAATCGCTCTATCTCTAACCCCAACCTTCAGATTGGCCTGAAATTGTTTCTACAAGTAGAAATTATTGCAAACTCAACCATTATGGAGTAGTCACTACAAAGCGCAAAAAAAAAAAAAAAAAAAAAAAGTTCAGATTCCCTAACACAGACATCAGATTTCAGGTGTTAAGACTCATTGCCGTGTCTCATGGGGAAACTTTGAGCCAGGCTTCCCCTTTTTAATAAGGTAGTTTCTACGCCGATTTTTTTTTCGATTCTAAACCCAATCACCCCGTTTGCAAGCAGGTTGAACGTTACTAAGAACAACCAACAATCCGAGATGGTTTTTAATGTCCTATATGAAGACTGCTTTTCTTTTGTTAAAAATCTTCAATTAATTTTTTCCACAACAAAAGTAAACCGGGGAAATCACTCTATCTCTAACCCCAACCGTCAGATTGGCCTGAAATTTTTTCTACAAGTAGATGTCAATACCATCTGCCTTCTATAAAAATTTCAGCTTGATAAGTTGCGCCGTTAATTTTTAAAAAATAGTGATAGGGTTATTACACAAAAAAGTATAATTATTCCACAACAAACGTAAAACGGGGAAATCACTCTATCTCAAACAACAAACATCAGATTGGCCTGAAATTTTTTCTACAAGTAGAAGTAATTACCATCTGCCTTCTGTGAAAATTTCAGCTTGATGAGATGTGCCGTTAATTTAAAAAAAATAGTGATAGGTTTATTACACAAAAAAGTATAATTATTCCACAAAAAACGTAAAACGGGGAAATCACTCTATCTCAAACAACAAACATCAGATTGGCCTGAAATTTTTTCTACAAGTAGAAGTAATAACCATCTGCCTTCAGAGAAAATTTCAGCTTGATGAGTTGTGCCGTTAATTTTTAAAAAATAGTGATAGGTTTATTACACAAAAAAGTATAATTATTCCACAACAAACGTAAAACGGGGAAATCACTCTATCTCAAACAACAAACATCAGATTGGCGTGAAATTTTTTCTACAAGTAGAAGTCATTACCATCTGCCTTCAGAGAAAATTTCAGCTTGATGAGTTGTGCCGTTAATTTTTAAAAAATAGTGATCGGTTTATTACACAAAAAAGTATAATTATTCCACAATAAACGTAAAACGGGGAAATCACTCTATCTCAAACAACAAACATCAGATTGGCCTGAAATTTTTTCTACAAGTAGAAGTCATTACCAACTGCCTTCTGTGAAAATTTCAGCTTGATAAATTGTGCCGTTAATTTTTAAAAAATAGTGATCGGTTTATTACACAAAAAAGTATAATTATTCCACAACAAACGTAAAACGGGGAAATCACTTTATCTCAAACAACAAACATCAGATTGGCCTGAAATTTTTTCTACAAGTAGAGGTCACTACCAACTGCCTGCTGTAAAAATTTCAGCTTGATGAGTTGTGCCGTTAATTTTTAAAAAATAGTGATAGGTTTATTACACAAAAAAGTATAATTATTCCACAACAAACGTTAAATGGGGAAATCACTCTATCTCAAACAACAAACATCAGATTGGCCTGAAATTTTTTCTACAAGTAGAAGTCATTACCAACTGCCTACTGTAAAAATTTCAGCTTGATGAGTTGTGCCGTTAATTTTTAAAAAATAGTGATAGGTTTATTACACAAAAAAGTATAATTATTCCACAACAAACGTAAAACGGGGAAATCACTCTATCTCAAACAACAAGCATTAGATTGTCCTGAAATTTTTTCTACAAGTAGAGGTCACTACCAACTGTGATAGGTTTATTACACAAAAAAGTATAATTATTCCACAACAAACGTTAAACGGGGAAATCACTCTATCTAAAACAACAAACATCAGATTGGCCTGAAATTTTTTCTACAAGTAGAAGTAATAACCATCTGCCTTCAGAGTAAATTTCAGCTTGATGAGTTGTGCCGTTAATTTTTAAAAAATAGTGATAGGTTTATTACACAAAAAAGTATAATTATTCCACAACAAACGTAAAACGGGGAAATCACTCTATCTCAAACAACAAACATCAGATTGGCCTGAAATTTTTTCTACAAGTAGAAGTCATTACCAACTGTCTTCTGTGAAAATTTCAGCTTGATGAGTTGTGCCGTTAATTTTTAAAAAATAGTGATAGGTTTATTACACAAAAAAGTATAATTATTCCACAAAAAACGTAAAACGGGGAAATCACTCTATCTCAAACAACAAACATCAGATTGGCGTGAAATTTTTTCTACAAGTAGAAGTCATTACCATCTGCCTTCAGAGAAAATTTCAGCTTGATGAGTTGCGCCGTTTATTTTTAAAAAATAGTGATAGGTTTATTACACAAAAAAGTATAATTATTCCACAACAAACGTAAAACGGGGAAATCACTCTATCTCAAACAACAAACATCAGATTGGCCTGAAAATTTTTCTACAAAGAGAAGTCATTACCAACTGCCTGCTGTAAAAATTTCAGCTTGATGAGTTGTGCCGTTAATTTTTAAAAAATAGTGATAGGTTTATTACACAAAAAAGTATAATTATTCCACAACAAACGTAAAACGGGGAAATCACTCTATCTCAAACAACAAGCATTAGATTGTCCTGAAATTTTTTCTACAAGTAGAGGTCACTACCAACTGCCTTCTGTGAAAATTTCAGCTTGATTTGTTGTGCCGTTAATTAAAAAAAAATCGTAATAGATTTATTACACAACAGTAAAACAGGCAAATCGCTCTATCTCTAACCCCAACCTTCAGATTGGCCTGAAATTGTTTCTACAAGTAGAAATTATTGCAAACTCAACCATTATGGAGTAGTCACTACAAAGCGCAAAAAAAAAAAAAAAAAAAAAAGTTCAGATTCCCTAACACAGACATCAGATTTCAGGTGTTAAGACTCATTGCCGTGTCTCATGGGGAAACTTTGAGCCAGGCTTCCCCTTTTTAATAAGGTAGTTTCTACGCCGATTTTTTTTTCGATTCTAAACCCAATCACCCCGTTTGCAAGCAGGTTGAACGTTACTAAGAACAACTAACAATCCGAGATGGTTTTTAATGTCCTATATGAAGACTGCTTTTCTTTTGTTAAAAATCTTCAATTAATTTTTTCCACAACAAAAGTAAACCGGGGAAATCACTCTATCTCTAACCCCAACCGTCAGATTGGCCTGAAATTTTTTCTACAAGTAGATGTCATTACCATCTGCCTTCTATAAAAATTTCAGCTTGATAAGTTGCGCCGTTAATTTTTAAAAAATAGTGATAGGTTTATTACACAAAAAAGTATAATTATTCCACAACAAACGTAAAACGGGGAAATCACTCTATCTCAAACAACAAACATCAGATTGGCCTGAAATTTTTTCTACAAGTAGAAGTAATTACCATCTGCCTTCTGTGAAAATTTCAGCTTGATGAGATGTGCCGTTAATTTAAAAAAAATAGTGATAGGTTTATTACACAAAAAAGTATAATTATTCCACAAAAAACGTAAAACGGGGAAATCACTCTATCTCAAACAACAAACATCAGATTGGCCTGAAATTTTTTCTACAAGTAGAAGTAATAACCATCTGCCTTCAGAGAAAATTTCAGCTTGATGAGTTGTGCCGTTAATTTTTAAAAAATAGTGATAGGTTTATTACACAAAAAAGTATAATTATTCCACAACAAACGTAAAACGGGGAAATCACTCTATCTCAAACAACAAACATCAGATTGGCGTGAAATTTTTTCTACAAGTAGAAGTCATTACCATCTGCCTTCAGAGAAAATTTCAGCTTGATGAGTTGCGCCGTTAATTTTTAAAAAATAGTGATAGGTTTATTACACAAAAAAGTATAATTATTCCACAACAAACATAAAACGGAGAAATCACTCTATCTCAAACAACAAACATCAGATTGGCCTGAAATTTTTTCTACAAGTAGAAGTCATTACCAACTGCCTTCTGTGAAAATTTCAGCTTGATGAGATGTGCCGTTAATTTTTAAAAAATAGTGATAGGTTTATTACACAAAAAAGTATAATTATTCCACAACAAACGTTAAACGGGGAAATCACTCTATCTAAAACAACAAACATCAGATTGGCCTGAAATTTTTTCTACAAGTAGAAGTAATAACCATCTGCCTTCAGAGTAAATTTCAGCTTGATGAGTTGTGCCGTTAATTTTTAAAAAATAGTGATAGGTTTATTACACAAAAAAGTATAATTATTCCACAACAAACGTAAAACGGGGAAATCACTCTATCTCAAACAACAAACATCAGATTGGCCTGAAATTTTTTCTACAAGTAGAAGTCATTACCAACTGTCTTCTGTGAAAATTTCAGCTTGATGAGTTGTGCCGTTAATTTTTAAAAAATAGTGATAGGTTTATTACACAAAAAAGTATAATTATTCCACAAAAAACGTAAAACGGGGAAATCACTCTATCTCAAACAACAAACATCAGATTGGCGTGAAATTTTTTCTACAAGTAGAAGTCATTACCATCTGCCTTCAGAGAAAATTTCAGCTTGATGAGTTGCGCCGTTAATTTTTAAAAAATAGTGATAGGTTTATTACACAAAAAAGTATAATTATTCCACAACAAACATAAAACGGGGAAATCACTCTATCTCAAACAACAAACATCAGATTGGCCTGAAAATTTTTCTACAAAGAGAAGTCATTACCAACTGCCTGCTGTAAAAATTTCAGCTTGATGAGTTGTGCCGTTAATTTTTAAAAAATAGTGATAGGTTTATTACACAAAAAAGTATAATTATTCCACAACAAACGTAAAACGGGGAAATCACTCTATCTCAAACAACAAGCATTAGATTGTCCTGAAATTTTTTCTACAAGTAGAGGTCACTACCAACTGCCTTCTGTGAAAATTTCAGCTTGATTTGTTGTGCCGTTAATTAAAAAAAAATCGTAATAGATTTATTACACAACAGTAAAACAGGCAAATCGCTCTATCTCTAACCCCAACCTTCAGATTGGCCTGAAATTGTTTCTACAAGTAGAAATTATTGCAAACTCAACCATTATGGAGTAGTCACTACAAAGCGCAAAAAAAAAAAAAAAAAAAAAAAGTTCAGATTCCCTAACACAGACATCAGATTTCAGGTGTTAAGACTCATTGCCGTGTCTCATGGGGAAACTTTGAGCCAGGCTTCCCCTTTTTAATAAGGCAGTTTCTACGCCGATTTTTTTTTCGATTCTAAACCCAATCACCCCGTTTGCAAGCAGGTTGAACGTTACTAAGAACAACCAACAATCCGAGATGGTTTTTAATGTCCTATATGAAGACTGCTTTTCTTTTGTTAAAAATCTTCAATTAATTTTTTCCACAACAAAAGTAAACCGGGGAAATCACTCTATCTCTAACCCCAACCGTCAGATTGGCCTGAAATTTTTTCTACAAGTAGATGTCATTACCATCTGCCTTCTATAAAAATTTCAGCTTGATAAGTTGCGCCGTTAATTTTTAAAAAATAGTGATAGGTTTATTACACAAAAAAGTATAATTATTCCACAACAAACGTAAAACGGGGAAATCACTCTATCTCAAACAACAAACATCAGATTGGCCTGAAATTTTTTCTACAAGTAGAAGTAATTACCATCTGCCTTCTGTGAAAATTTCAGCTTGATGAGATGTGCCGTTAATTTAAAAAAAATAGTGATAGGTTTATTACACAAAAAAGTATAATTATTCCACAAAAAACGTAAAACGGGGAAATCACTCTATCTCAAACAACAAACATCAGATTGGCCTGAAATTTTTTCTACAAGTAGAAGTAATAACCATCTGCCTTCAGAGAAAATTTCAGCTTGATGAGTTGTGCCGTTAATTTTAAAAAAATAGTGATAGGTTTATTACACAAAAAAGTATAATTATTCCACAACAAACGTAAAACGGGGAAATCACTCTATCTCAAACAACAAGCATTAGATTGTCCTGAAATTTTTTCTACAAGTAGAGGTCACTACCAACTGCCTTCTGTGAAAATTTCAGCTTGATTTGTTGTGCCGTTAATTAAAAAAAAAATCGTAATAGATTTATTACACAACAGTAAAACAGGCAAATCGCTCTATCTCTAACCCCAACCTTCAGATTGGCCTGAAATTGTTTCTACAAGTAGAAATTATTGCAAACTCAACCATTATGGAGTAGTCACTACAAAGCGCAAAAAAAAAAAAAAAAAAAAAAGTTCAGATTCCCTAACACAGACATCAGATTTCAGGTGTTAAGACTCATTGCCGTGTCTCATGGGGAAACTTTGAGCCAGGCTTCCCCTTTTTAATAAGGTAGTTTCTACGCCGATTTTTTTTTCGATTCTAAACCCAATCACCCCGTTTGCAAGCAGGTTGAACGTTACTAAGAACAACCAACAATCCGAGATGGTTTTTAATGTCCTATATGAAGACTGCTTTTCTTTTGTTAAAAATCTTCAATTAATTTTTTCCACAACAAAAGTAAACCGGGGAAATCACTCTATCTCTAACCCCAACCGTCAGATTGGCCTGAAATTTTTTCTACAAGTAGATGTCATTACCATCTGCCTTCTATAAAAATTTCAGCTTGATAAGTTGCGCCGTTAATTTTTAAAAAATAGTGATAGGTTTATTACACAAAAAAGTATAATTATTCCACAAAAAACGTAAAACGGGGAAATCACTCTATCTCAAACAACAAACATCAGATTGGCCTGAAATTTTTTCTACAAGTAGAAGTAATAACCATCTGCCTTCAGAGAAAATTTCAGCTTGATGAGTTGTGCCGTTAATTTTTAAAAAATAGTGATAGGTTTATTACACAAAAAAGTATAATTATTCCACAACAAACGTAAAACGGGGAAATCACTCTATCTCAAACAACAAACATCAGATTGGCGTGAAATTTTTTCTACAAGTAGAAGTCATTACCATCTGCCTTCAGAGAAAATTTCAGCTTGATGAGTTGCGCCGTTAATTTTTAAAAAATAGTGATAGGTTTATTACACAAAAAAGTATAATTATTCCACAACAAACATAAAACGGAGAAATCACTCTATCTCAAACAACAAACATCAGATTGGCCTGAAATTTTTTCTACAAGTAGAAGTCATTACCAACTGCCTTCTGTGAAAATTTCAGCTTGATGAGATGTGCCGTTAATTTTTAAAAAATAGTGATAGGTTTATTACACAAAAAAGTATAATTATTCCACAACAAACGTTAAACGGGGAAATCACTCTATCTAAAACAACAAACATCAGATTGGCCTGAAATTTTTTCTACAAGTAGAAGTAATAACCATCTGCCTTCAGAGTAAATTTCAGCTTGATGAGTTGTGCCGTTAATTTTTAAAAAATAGTGATAGGTTTATTACACAAAAAAGTATAATTATTCCACAACAAACGTAAAACGGGGAAATCACTCTATCTCAAACAACAAACATCAGATTGGCCTGAAATTTTTTCTACAAGTAGAAGTCATTACCAACTGTCTTCTGTGAAAATTTCAGCTTGATGAGTTGTGCCGTTAATTTTTTAAAAATAGTGATAGGTTTATTACACAAAAAAGTATAATTATTCCACAAAAAACGTAAAACGGGGAAATCACTCTATCTCAAACAACAAACATCAGATTGGCGTGAAATTTTTTCTACAAGTAGAAGTCATTACCATCTGCCTTCAGAGAAAATTTCAGCTTGATGAGTTGCGCCGTTTATTTTTAAAAAATAGTGATAGGTTTATTACACAAAAAAGTATAATTATTCCACAACAAACATAAAACGGGGAAATCACTCTATCTCAAACAACAAACATCAGATTGGCCTGAAAATTTTTCTACAAAGAGAAGTCATTACCAACTGCCTGCTGTAAAAATTTCAGCTTGATGAGTTGTGCCGTTAATTTTTAAAAAATAGTGATAGGTTTATTACACAAAAAAGTATAATTATTCCACAACAAACGTAAAACGGGGAAATCACTCTATCTCAAACAACAAGCATTAGATTGTCCTGAAATTTTTTCTACAAGTAGAGGTCACTACCAACTGCCTTCTGTGAAAATTTCAGCTTGATTTGTTGTGCCGTTAATTTAAAAAAAATCGTAATAGATTTATTACACAACAGTAAAACAGGCAAATCGCTCTATCTCTAACCCCAACCTTCAGATTGGCCTGAAATTGTTTCTACAAGTAGAAATTATTGCAAACTCAACCATTATGGAGTAGTCACTACAAAGCGCAAAAAAAAAAAAAAAAAGTTCAGATTCCCTAACACAGACATCAGATTTCAGGTGTTAAGACTCATTGCCGTGTCTCATGGGGAAACTTTGAGCCAGGCTTCCCCTTTTTAATAAGGTAGTTTCTACGCCGATTTTTTTTTCGATTCTAAACCCAATCACCCCGTTTGCAAGCAGGTTGAACGTTACTAAGAACAACCAACAATCCGAGATGGTTTTTAATGTCCTATATGAAGACTGCTTTTCTTTTGTTAAAAATCTTCAATTAATTTTTTCCACAACAAAAGTAAACCGGGGAAATCACTCTATCTCTAACCCCAACCGTCAGATTGGCCTGAAATTTTTTCTACAAGTAGATGTCATTACCATCTGCCTTCTATAAAAATTTCAGCTTGATAAGTTGCGCCGTTAATTTTTAAAAAATAGTGATAGGGTTATTACACAAAAAAGTATAATTATTCCACAACAAACGTAAAACGGGGAAATCACTCTATCTCAAACAACAAACATCAGATTGGCCTGAAATTTTTTCTACAAGTAGAAGTAATTACCATCTGCCTTCTGTGAAAATTTCAGCTTGATGAGATGTGCCGTTAATTTAAAAAAAAATAGTGATAGGTTTATTACACAAAAAAGTATAATTATTCCACAAAAAACGTAAAACGGGGAAATCACTCTATCTCAAACAACAAACATCAGATTGGCCTGAAATTTTTTCTACAAGTAGAAGTAATAACCATCTGCCTTCAGAGAAAATTTCAGCTTGATGAGTTGTGCCGTTAATTTTTAAAAAATAGTGATAGGTTTATTACACAAAAAAGTATAATTATTCCACAACAAACGTAAAACGGGGAAATCACTCTATCTCAAACAACAAACATCAGATTGGCGTGAAATTTTTTCTACAAGTAAGAGTCATTACCATCTGCCTTCAGAGAAAATTTCAGCTTGATGAGTTGCGCCGTTAATTTTTAAAAAATAGTGATAGGTTTATTACACAAAAAAGTATAATTATTCCACAACAAACATAAAACGGAGAAATCACTCTATCTCAAACAACAAACATCAGATTGGCCTGAAATTTTTTCTACAAGTAGAAGTCATTACCAACTGCCTTCTGTGAAAATTTCAGCTTGATGAGATGTGCCGTTAATTTTTAAAAAATAGTGATAGGTTTATTACACAAAAAAGTATAATTATTCCACAACAAACGTTAAACGGGGAAATCACTCTATCTAAAACAACAAACATTAGATTGGCCTGAAATTTTTTCTACAAGTAGAAGTAATAACCATCTGCCTTCAGAGTAAATTTCAGCTTGATGAGTTGTGCCGTTAATTTTTAAAAAATAGTGATAGGTTTATTACACAAAAAAGTATAATTATTCCACAACAAACGTAAAACGGGGAAATCACTCTATCTCAAACAACAAACATCAGATTGGCCTGAAATTTTTTCTACAAGTAGAAGTCATTACCAACTGTCTTCTGTGAAAATTTCAGCTTGATGAGTTGTGCCGTTAATTTTTAAAAAATAGTGATAGGTTTATTACACAAAAAAGTATAATTATTCCACAAAAAACGTAAAACGGGGAAATCACTCTATCTCAAACAACAAACATCAGATTGGCGTGAAATTTTTTCTACAAGTAGAAGTCATTACCATCTGCCTTCAGAGAAAATTTCAGCTTGATGAGTTGCGCCGTTAATTTTTAAAAAATAGTGATAGGTTTATTACACAAAAAAGTATAATTATTCCACAACAAACATAAAACGGGGAAATCACTCTATCTCAAACAACAAACATCAGATTGGCCTGAAAATTTTTCTACAAAGAGAAGTCATTACCAACTCCCTGCTGTAAAAATTTCAGCTTGATGAGTTGTGCCGTTAATTTTTAAAAAATAGTGATAGGTTTATTACACAAAAAAGTATAATTATTCCACAACAAACGTAAAACGGGGAAATCACTCTATCTCAAACAACAAGCATTAGATTGTCCTGAAATTTTTTCTACAAGTAGAGGTCACTACCAACTGCCTTCTGTGAAAATTTCAGCTTGATTTGTTGTGCCGTTAATTAAAAAAAAATCGTAATAGATTTATTACACAACAGTAAAACAGGCAAATCGCTCTATCTCTAACCCCAACCTTCAGATTGGCCTGAAATTGTTTCTACAAGTAGAAATTATTGCAAACTCAACCATTATGGAGTAGTCACTACAAAGCGCAAAAAAAAAAAAAAAAAAAAAAAGTTCAGATTCCCTAACACAGACATCAGATTTCAGGTGTTAAGACTCATTGCCGTGTCTCATGGGGAAACTTTGAGCCAGGCTTCCCCTTTTTAATAAGGTAGTTTCTACGCCGATTTTTTTTTCGATTCTAAACCCAATCACCCCGTTTGCAAGCAGGTTGAACGTTACTAAGAACAACCAACAATCCGAGATGGTTTTTAATGTCCTATATGAAGACTGCTTTTCTTTTGTTAAAAATCTTCAATTAATTTTTTCCACAACAAAAGTAAACCGGGGAAATCACTCTATCTCTAACCCCAACCGTCAGATTGGCCTGAAATTTTTTCTACAAGTAGATGTCATTACCATCTGCCTTCTATAAAAATTTCAGCTTGATAAGTTGCGCCGTTAATTTTTAAAAAATAGTGATAGGTTTATTACACAAAAAAGTATAATTATTCCACAACAAACGTAAAACGGGGAAATCACTCTATCTCAAACAACAAACATCAGATTGGCCTGAAATTTTTTCTACAAGTAGAAGTAATTACCATCTGCCTTCTGTGAAAATTTCAGCTTGATGAGATGTGCCGTTAATTTAAAAAAATAGTGATAGGTTTATTACACAAAAAAGTATAATTATTCCACAAAAAACGTAAAACGGGGAAATCACTCTATCTCAAACAACAAACATCAGATTGGCCTGAAATTTTTTCTACAAGTAGAAGTAATAACCATCTGCCTTCAGAGAAAATTTCAGCTTGATGAGTTGTGCCGTTAATTTTTAAAAAATAGTGATAGGTTTATTACACAAAAAAGTATAATTATTCCACAACAAACGTAAAACGGGGAAATCACTCTATCTCAAACAACAAGCATAAGATTGGCGTGAAATTTTTTCTACAAGTAGAGGTCACTACCAACTGCCTTCTGTGAAAATTTCAGCTTGATTTGTTGTGCCGTTAATTAAAAAAAAATCGTAATAGATTTATTACACAACAGTAAAACAGGCAAATCGCTATATCTCTAACCCCAACCTTCAGATTGGCCTGAAATTGTTTCTACAAGTAGAAATTATTGCAAACTCAACCATTATGGAGTAGTCACTACAAAGCGCAAAAAAAAAAAAAAAAGTTCAGATTCCCTAACACAGACATCAGATTTCAGGTGTTAAGACTCATTGCCGTGTCTCATGGGGAAACTTTGAGCCAGGCTTCCCCTTTTTAATAAGGTAGTTTCTACGCCGATTTTTTTTTCGATTCTAAACCCAATCACCCCGTTTGCAAGCAGGTTGAACGTTACTAAGAACAACCAACAATCCGAGATGGTTTTTAATGTCCTATATGAAGACTGCTTTTCTTTTGTTAAAAATCTTCAATTAATTTTTTCCACAACAAAAGTAAACCGGGGAAATCACTCTATCTCTAACCCCAACCGTCAGATTGGCCTGAATTTTTTTCTACAAGTAGATGTCATTACCATCTGCCTTCTATAAAAATTTCAGCTTGATAAGTTGCGCCGTTAATTTTTAAAAAATAGTGATAGGTTTATTACACAAAAAAGTATAATTATTCCACAACAAACGTAAAACGGGGAAATCACTCTATCTCAAACAACAAACATCAGATTGGCCTGAAATTTTTTCTACAAGTAGAAGTAATTACCATCTGCCTTCTGTGAAAATTTCAGCTTGATGAGATGTGCCGTTAATTTTTTAAAAATAGTGATAGGTGTATTACACTAAAAAGTATAATTATTCCACAATAAACGTTAAACGGGGAAATCACTCTATCTCAAACAACAAGCATTAGATTGTCCTGAAATTTTTTCTACAAGTAGAGGTCACTACCAACTGCCTTCTGTGAAAATTTCAGCTTGATTTGTTGTGCCGTTAATTTTTAAAAAATAGTGATAGGTTTATTACACAAAAAAGTATAATTATTCCACAACAAACGTAAAACGGGGAAATCACTCTATCTCAAACAACAAACATCAGATTGGCGTGAAATTTTTTCTACAAGTAGAAGTCATTACCATCTGCCTTCAGAGTAAATTTCAGCTTGATGAGATGTGCCGTTAATTTTTAAAAAATAGTGATAGGTTTATTACACAAAAAAGTATAATTATTCCACAACAAACGTAAAACGGGGAAATCACTCTATCTCAAACAACAAACATCAGATTGGCCTGAAATTTTTTCTACAAGTAGAAGTCATTACCAACTGTCTTCTGTGAAAATTTCAGCTTGATGAGTTGTGCCGTTAATTTTTAAAAAATAGTGATAGGTTTATTACACAAAAAAGTATAATTATTCCACAAAAAACGTAAAACGGGGAAATCACTCTTTCTTAAACAACAAGCATTAGATTGTCCTGAAATTTTTTCTACAAGTAGAGGTCACTACCAACTGCCTTCTGTGAAAATTTCAGCTTGATTTGTTGTGCCGTTAATTTTTAAAAAATAGTGATAGGTTTATTACACAAAAAAGTATAATTATTCCACAAAAAACGTAAAACGGGGAAATCACTCTTTCTCAAACAACAAGCATTAGATTGTCCTGAAATTTTTTCTACAAGTAGAGGTCACTACCAACTGCCTTCTGTGAAAATTTCAGCTTGATTTGTTGTGCCGTTAATTAAAAAAAAATCGTAATAGATTTATTACACAACAGTAAAACAGGCAAATCGCTCTATCTCTAACCCCAACCTTCAGATTGGCCTGAAATTGTTTCTACAAGTAGAAATTATTGCAAACTCAACCATTATGGAGTAGTCACTACAAAGCGCAAAAAAAAAAAACAAAAAAACAAAAAAAAAAAGTTCAGATTCCCTAACACAGACATCAGATTTCAGGTGTTAAGACTCATTGCCGTGTCTCATGGGGAAACTTTGAGCCAGGCTTCCCCTTTTTAATAAGGTAGTTTCTACGCCGATTTTTTTTTCGATTCTTAACCCAATCACCCCGTTTGCAAGCAGGTTGAACGTTACTAAGAACAACCAACAATCCGAGATGGTTTTTAATGTCCTACATGAAGACTGCTTTTCTTTTGTTAAAAATCTTCAATTAATTTTTTCCACAACAAAAGTAAACCGGGGAAATCACTCTATCTCTAACCCCAACCGTCAGATTGGCCTGAAATTTTTTCTACAAGTAGATGTCATTACCATCTGCCTTCTATAAAAATTTCAGCTTGATAAGTTGCGCCGTTAATTTTTAAAAAATAGTGATAGGTTTATTACACAAAAAAGTATAATTATTCCACAACAAACGTAAAACGGGGAAATCACTCTATCTCAAACAACAAACATCAGATTGGCCTGAAATTTTTTCTACAAGTAGAAGTCATTACCAACTGCCTGCTGTAAAAATTTCAGCTTGATGAGTTGTGCCGTTTATTTTTAAAAAATAGTGATAGGTTTATTACACAAAAAAGTATAATTATTCCACAACAAACGTAAAACGGGGAAATCACTCTATCTCAAACAACAAGCATTAGATTGTCCTGAAATTTTTTCTACAAGTAGAGGTCACTACCAACTGCCTTCTGTGAAAATTTTATCTTGATTTGTTGTGCCGTTAATTAAAAAAAAATCGTAATAGATTTATTACACAACAGTAAAACAGGCAAATCGCTCTATCTCTAACCCCAACCTTCAGATTGGCCTGAAATTGTTTCTACAATTAGAAATTATTGCAAACTCAACCATTATGGAGTAGTCACTACAAAGCGCAAAAAAAAAAAAGTTCGGATTCCCTAACACAGACATCAGATTTCAGGTGTTAAGACTCATTGCCGTGTCTCATGGGGAAACTTTGAGCCAGGCTTCCCCTTTTTAATAAGGTAGTTTCTACGCCGATTTTTTTTTCGATTCTTAACCCAATCACCCCGTTTGCAAGCAGGTTGAACGTTACTAAGAACAACCAACAATCCGAGATGGTTTTTAATGTCCTATATGAAGACTGCTTTTCTTTTGTTAAAAATCTTCAATTAATTTTTTCCACAACAAAAGTAAACCGGGGAAATCACTCTATCTCTAACCCCAACCGTCAGATTGGCCTGAAATTTTTTCTACAAGTAGATGTCATTACCATCTGCCTTCTATAAAAATTTCAGCTTGATAAGTTGCGCCGTTAATTTTTAAAAAATAGTGATAGGTTTATTACACAAAAAAGTATAATTATTCCACAACAAACGTAAAACGGGGAAATCACTCTATCTCAAACAACAAACATCAGATTGGCCTGAAATTTTTTCTACAAGTAGAAGTAATTACCATCTGCCTTCTGTGAAAATTTCAGCTTGATGAGATGTGCCGTTAATTTAAAAAAAATAGTGATAGGTTTATTACACAAAAAAGTATAATTATTCCACAAAAAACGTAAAACGGGGAAATCACTCTATCTCAAACAACAAACATCAGATTGGCCTGAAATTTTTTCTACAAGTAGAAGTAATAACCATCTGCCTTCAGAGAAAATTTCAGCTTGATGAGTTGTGCCGTTAATTTTTAAAAAATAGTGATAGGTTTATTACACAAAAAAGTATAATTATTCCACAACAAACGTAAAACGGGGAAATCACTCTATCTCAAACAACAAACATCAGATTGGCGTGAAATTTTTTCTACAAGTAAGAGTCATTACCATCTGCCTTCAGAGAAAATTTCAGCTTGATGAGTTGCGCCGTTAATTTTTAAAAAATAGTGATAGGTTTATTACACAAAAAAGTATAATTATTCCACAACAAACATAAAACGGAGAAATCACTCTATCTCAAACAACAAACATCAGATTGGCCTGAAATTTTTTCTACAAGTAGAAGTCATTACCAACTGCCTTCTGTGAAAATTTCAGCTTGATGAGATGTGCCGTTAATTTTAAAAAAATAGTGATAGGTTTATTACACAAAAAAGTATAATTATTCCACAACAAACGTTAAACGGGGAAATCACTCTATCTAAAACAACAAACATCAGATTGGCCTGAAATTTTTTCTACAAGTAGAAGTAATAACCATCTGCCTTCAGAGTAAATTTCAGCTTGATGAGTTGTGCCGTTAATTTTTAAAAAATAGTGATAGGTTTATTACACAAAAAAGTATAATTATTCCACAACAAACGTAAAACGGGGAAATCACTCTATCTCAAACAACAAACATCAGATTGGCCTGAAATTTTTTCTACAAGTAGAAGTCATTACCAACTGTCTTCTGTGAAAATTTCAGCTTGATGAGTTGTGCCGTTAATTTTTAAAAAATAGTGATAGGTTTATTACACAAAAAAGTATAATTATTCCACAAAAAACGTAAAACGGGGAAATCACTCTATCTCAAACAACAAACATCAGATTGGCGTGAAATTTTTTCTACAAGTAGAAGTCATTACCATCTGCCTTCAGAGAAAATTTCAGCTTGATGAGTTGCGCCGTTAATTTTTAAAAAATAGTGAGGTTTATTACACAAAAAAGTATAATTATTCCACAACAAACATAAAACGGGGAAATCACTCTATCTCAAACAACAAACATCAGATTGGCCTGAAAATTTTTCTACAAAGAGAAGTCATTACCAACTGCCTGCTGTAAAAATTTCAGCTTGATGAGTTGTGCCGTTAATTTTTAAAAAATAGTGATAGGTTTATTACACAAAAAAGTATAATTATTCCACAACAAACGTAAAACGGGGAAATCACTCTATCTCAAACAACAAGCATTAGATTGTCCTGAAATTTTTTCTACAAGTAGAGGTCACTACCAACTGCCTTCTGTGAAAATTTCAGCTTGATTTGTTGTGCCGTTAATTAAAAAAAAATCGTAATAGATTTATTACACAACAGTAAAACAGGCAAATCGCTCTATCTCTAACCCCAACCTTCAGATTGGCCTGAAATTGTTTCTACAAGTAGAAATTATTGCAAACTCAACCATTATGGAGTAGTCACTACAAAGCGCAAAAAAAAAAAAGTTCGGATTCCCTAACACAGACATCAGATTTCAGGTGTTAAGACTCATTGCCGTGTCTCATGGGGAAACTTTGAGCCAGGCTTCCCCTTTTTAATAAGGTAGTTTCTACGCCGATTTTTTTTTCGATTCTAAACCCAATCACCCCGTTTAAGAGCAGGTTGAACGTTACTAAGAACAACCAACAATCCGAGATGGTTTTTAATGTCCTACATGAAGACTGCTTTTCTTTTGTTAAAAATCTTCAATTAATTTTTTCCACAACAAAAGTAAACCGGGGAAATCACTCTATCTCTAACCCCAACCGTCAGATTGGCCTGAAATTTTTTCTACAAGTAGATGTCATTACCATCTGCCTTCTATAAAAATTTCAGCTTGATAAGTTGCGCCGTTAATTTTTAAAAAATAGTGATAGGTTTATTACACAAAAAAGTATAATTATTCCACAACAAACGTAAAACGGGGAAATCACTCTATCTCAAACAACAAACATCAGATTGGCGTGAAATTTTTTCTACAAGTAGAAGTCATTACCAACTGCCTGCTGTAAAAATTTCAGCTTGATGAGATGTGCCGTTAATTTTTAAAAAATAGTGGTAGGTTTATTACACAAAAAAGTATAATTATTCCACAACAAACGTAAAACGGGGAAATCACTCTATCTCAAACAACAAACATCAGATTGGCGTGAAATTTTTTCTACAAGTAGAAGTCATTACCATCTGCCTTCAAAGAAAATTTCAGCTTGATGAGTTGCGCCGTTAATTTTTAAAAAATAGTGATAGGTTTATTACACAAAAAAGTATAATTATTCCACAACAAACGTAAAACGGGGAAATCACTCTATCTCAAACAACAAACATCAGATTGGCCTGAAATTTTTTCTACAAGTAGAAGTCATTACCAACTGCCTGCTGTAAAAATTTCAGCTTGATGAGTTGTGCCGTTAATTTTTAAAAAATAGTGATAGGTTTATTACACAAAAAAGTATAATTATTCCACAACAAACGTAAAACGGGGAAATCACTCTATCTCAAACAACAAGCATTAGATTGTCCTGAAATTTTTTCTACAAGTAGAGGTCACTACCAACTGCCTTCTGTGAAAATTGCAGCTTGATTTGTTGTGCCGTTAATTAAAAAAAAATCGTAATAGATTTATTACACAACAGTAAAACAGGCAAATCGCTCTATCTCTAACCCCAACCTTCAGATTGGCCTGAAATTGTTTCTACAATTAGAAATTATTGCAAACTCAACCATTATGGAGTAGTCACTACAAAGCGCAAAAAAAAAAAAAAAAAAAAAAAAAAGTTCGGATTCCCTAACACAGACATCAGATTTCAGGTGTTAAGACTCATTGCCGTGTCTCATGGGGAAACTTTGAGCCAGGCTTCCCCTTTTTAATAAGGTAGTTTCTACGCCGATTTTTTTTTCGATTCTAAACCCAATCACCCCGTTTGCAAGCAGGTTGAACGTTACTAAGAACAACCAACAATCCGAGATGGTTTTTAATGTCCTACATGAAGACTGCTTTTCTTTTGTTAAAAATCTTCAATTAATTTTTTCCACAACAAAAGTAAACCGGGGAAATCACTCTATCTCTAACCCCAACCGTCAGATTGGCCTGAAATTTTTTCTACAAGTAGATGTCATTACCATCTGCCTTCTATAAAAATTTCAGCTTGATAAGTTGCGCCGTTAATTTTTTAAAAATAGTGATAGGTTTATTACACAAAAAAGTATAATTATTCCACAACAAACGTAAAACGGGGAAATCACTCTATCTCAAACAACAAACATCAGATTGGCGTGAAATTTTTTCTACAAGTAGAAGTCATTACCAACTGCCTGCTGTAAAAATTTCAGCTTGATGAGATGTGCCGTTAATTTTTAAAAAATAGTGATAGGTTTATTACACAAAAAAGTATAATTATTCCACAACAAACGTAAAACGGGGAAATCACTCTATCTCAAACAACAAACATCAGATTGGCGTGAAATTTTTTCTACAAGTAGAAGTCATTACCATCTGCCTTCAAAGAAAATTTCAGCTTGATGAGTTGCGCCGTTAATTAAAAAAAAATAGTGATAAGTTTATTACACAAAAAAGTATAATTATTCCACAACAAACGTAAAACGGGGAAATCACTCTATCTCAAACAACAAACATCAGATTGGCCTGAAATTTTTTCTACAAAGAGAAGTCATTACCAACTGCCTGCTGTAAAAATTTCAGCTTGATGAGTTGTGCCGTTAATTTTTAAAAAATAGTGATAGGTTTATTACAGAAAAAAGTATAATTATTCCACAACAAACGTAAAACGGGGAAATCACTCTATCTAAAACAACAAACATCAGATTGACCTGAAATTTTTTCTACAAGTAGAAGTCATTACCATCTGCCTTCAGAGAAAATTTCAGCTTGATGAGTTGTGCCGTTAATTTTTAAAAAATAGTGATAGGTTTATTACACAAAAAAGTATAATTATTCCACAAAAAACGTAAAACGGGGAAATCACTCTATCTCAAACAACAAACATCAGATTGGCGTGAAATTTTTTCTACAAGTAGAAGTCATTACCATCTGCCTTCAGAGAAAATTTCAGCTTGATGAGTTGCGCCGTTAATTTTTAAAAAATAGTGATAGGTTTATTACACAAAAAAGTATAATTATTCCACAACAAACATAAAACGGGGAAATCACTCTATCTCAAACAACAAACATTTGAAAATTTTTCTACAAAGAGAAGTCATTACCACCTGCCTGCTGTAAAAATTTCAGCTTGATGAGTTGTGCCGTTAATTTAAAAAAAATAGTGATAGGTTTATTACACAAAAAAGTATAATTATTCCACAACAAACGTAAAACGGGGAAATCACTCTATCTCAAACAACAAACATCAGATTGGCCTGAAATTTTTTCTACAAGTAGAAGTCATTACCACCTGCCTGCTGTAAAAATTTCAGCTTGATGAGTTGTGCCGTTAATTTAAAAAAAAATAGTGATAGGTTTATTACACAAAAAAGTATAATTATTCCACAACAAACATAAAACGGGGAAATCACTCTATCTCAAACAACAAACATTTGAAAATTTTTCTACAAAGAGAAGTCATTACCACCTGCCTGCTGTAAAAATTTCAGCTTGATGAGTTGTGCCGTTAATTTAAAAAAAATAGTGATAGGTTTATTACACAAAAAAGTATAATTATTCCACAACAAACGTAAAACGGGGAAATCACTCTATCTCAAACAACAAGCATTAGATTGTCCTGAAATTTTTTCTACAAGTAGAGTTCACTACCATCTGCCTTCTGTGAAAATTTCAGCTTGATTTGTTGTGCCGTTAATTAAAGAAAATCGTAATAGATTTATTACACAACAGTAAAACAGGCAAATCGCTCTATCTCTAACCCCAACCTTCAGATTGGCCTGAAATTGTTTCTACAATTAGAAATTATTGCAAACTCAACCATTATGGAGTAGTCACTACAAAGCGCAAAAAAAAAAAAAAAAAAAAAAAAAAAGTTCGGATTCCCTAACACAGACATCAGATTTCAGGTGTTAAGACTCATTGCCGTGTCTCATGGGGAAACTTTGAGCCAGGCTTCCCCTTTTTAATAAGGTAGTTTCTACGCCGATTTTTTTTTCGATTCTAAACCCAATCACCCCGTTTGCAAGCAGGTTGAACGTTACTAAGAACAACCAACAATCCGAGATGGTTTTTAATGTCCTATATGAAGACTGCTTTTCTTTTGTTAAAAATCTTCAATTAATTTTTTCCACAACAAAAGTAAACCGGGGAAATCACTCTATCTCTAACCCCAACCGTCAGATTGGCCTGAAATTTTTTCTACAAGTAGATGTCATTACCATCTGCCTTCTATAAAAATTTCAGCTTGATAAGTTGCGCCGTTAATTTTTAAAAAATAGTGATAGGTTTATTACACAAAAAAGTATAATTATTCCACAACAAACGTAAAACGGGGAAATCACTCTATCTCAAACAACAAACATCAGATTGGCCTGAAATTTTTTCTACAAGTAGAAGTAATAACCATCTGCCTTCTGTGAAATTTTCAGCTTGATGAGATGTGCCGTTAATTTAAAAAAAAATAGTGATAGGTTTATTACACAAAAAAGTATAATTATTCCACAAAAAACGTAAAACGGGGAAATCACTCTATCTCAAACAACAAACATCAGATTGGCCTGAAATTTTTTCTACAAGTAGAAGTAATAACCATCTGCCTTCAGAGAAAATTTCAGCTTGATGAGTTGTGCCGTTAATTTTTAAAAAATAGTGATAGGTTTATTACACGAAAAAGTATAATTATTCCACAAAAAACGTAAAACGGGGAAATCACTCTATCTCAAACAAAAAACATCAGATTGGCGTGAAATTTTTTCTACAAGTAGAAGTCATTACCATCTGCCTTCAGAGAAAATTTCAGCTTGATGAGTTGCGCCGTTAATTTTTAAAAAATAGTGATAGGTTTATTACACAAAAAAGTATAATTATTCCACAACAAACATAAAACGGGGAAATCACTCTATCTCAAACAACAAACATCAGATTGGCCTGAAATTTTTTCTACAAGTAGAAGTCATTACCAACTGCCTTCTGTGAAAATTTCAGCTTGATGAGATGTGCCGTTAATTTTTAAAAAATAGTGATAGGTTTATTACACAAAAAAGTATAATTATTCCACAACAAACGTTAAACGGGGAAATCACTCTATCTAAAACAACAAACATCAGATTGGCCTGAAATTTTTTCTACAAGTAGAAGTAATAACCATCTGCCTTCAGAGTAAATTTCAGCTTGATGAGTTGTGCCGTTAATTTTTAAAAAATAGTGATAGGTTTATTACACAAAAAAGTATAATTATTCCACAACAAACGTAAAACGGGGAAATCACTCTATCTCAAACAACAAACATCAGATTGGCCTGAAATTTTTTCTACAAAGAGAAGTCATTACCAACTGCCTTCTGTAAAAATTTCAGCTTGATGAGATGTGCCGTTAATTTAAAAAAAATAGTGATAGGTTTATTACACAAAAAAGTATAATTATTCCACAAAAAACGTAAAACGGGGAAATCACTCTATCTCAAACAACAAACATCAGATTGGCCTGAAATTTTTTCTACAAGTAGAAGTAATAACCATCTGCCGTCAGAGAAAATTTCAGCTTGATGAGTTGTGCCGTTAATTTTTAAAAAATAGTGATAGGTTTATTACACAGAAAAGTATAATTATTCCACAACAAACGTAAAACGGGGAAATCACTCTATCTCAAACAACAAACATCAGATTGGCGTGAAATTTTTTCTACAAGTAGAAGTCATTACCATCTGCCTTCAAAGAAAATTTCAGCTTGATGAGTTGCGCCGTTAATTTAAAAAAAATAGTGATAGGTTTATTACACAAAAAAGTATAATTATTCCACAACAAACGTAAAACGGGGAAATCACTCTATCTCAAACAACAAACATCAGATTGGCCTGAAATTTTTTCTACAAAGAGAAGTCATTACCAACTGCCTGCTGTAAAAATTTCAGCTTGATGAGTTGTGCCGTTAATTTTTAAAAAATAGTGATAAGTTTATTACAGAAAAAAGTATAATTATTCCACAACAAACGTAAAACGGGGAAATCACTCTATCTAAAACAACAAACATCAGATTGGCCTGAAATTTTTTCTACAAGTAGAAGTCATTACCATCTGCCTTCAGAGAAAATTTCAGCTTGATGAGTTGTGCCGTTAATTTTTAAAAAATAGTGATAGGTTTATTACACAAAAAAGTATAATTATTCCACAAAAAACGTAAAACGGGGAAATCACTCTATCTCAAACAACAAACATCAGATTGGCGTGAAATTTTTTCTACAAGTAGAAGTCATTACCATCTGCCTTCAGAGAAAATTTCAGCTTGATGAGTTGCGCCGTTAATTTTTAAAAAATAGTGATAGGTTTATTACACAAAAAAGTATAATTATTCCACAACAAACATAAAACGGGGAAATCACTCTATCTCAAACAACAAACATTTGAAAATTTTCTACAAAGAGAAGTCATTACCACCTGCCTGCTGTAAAAATTTCAGCTTGATGAGTTGTGCCGTTAATTTAAAAAAAATAGTGATAGGTTTATTACACAAAAAAGTATAATTATTCCACAACAAACGTAAAACGGGGAAATCACTCTATCTCAAACAACAAACATCAGATTGGCCTGAAATTTTTTCTACAAGTAGAAGTCATTACCATCTGCCTTCTATAAAAATTTCAGCTTGATAAGTTGCGCCGTTAATTTTTAAAAAATAGTGATAGGTTTATTACACAAAAAAGTATAATTATTCCACAACAAACGTAAAACGGGGAAATCACTCTATCTCAAACAACAAACATCAGATTGGCCTGAAATTTTTTCTACAAGTAGAAGTCATTACCAACTGCCTGCTGTAAAAATTTCAGCTTGATGAGTTGTGCCGTTAGTTTTTTAAAAATAGTGATAGGTTTATTACACAAAAAAGTATAATTATTCCACAACAAACGTAAAACGGGGAAATCACTCTATCTCAAACAACAAGCATTAGATTGTCCTGAAATTTTTTCTACAAGTAGAGGTCACTACCATCTGCCTTCTGTGAAAATTTCAGCTTGATTTGTTGTGCCGTTAATTAAAAAAAATCGTAATAGATTTATTACACAACAGTAAAACAGGCAAATCGCTCTATCTCTAACCCCAACCTTCAGATTGGCCTGAAATTGTTTCTACAAGTAGAAATTATTGCAAACTCAACCATTATGGAGTAGTCACTACAAAGCGCAAAAAAAAAAAAAAAAAAAAAAAAGTTTGGATTCCCTAACACAGACATCAGATTTCAGGTGTTAAGACTCATTGCCGTGTCTCATGGGGAAACTTTGAGCCAGGCTTCCCCTTTTTAATAAGGTAGTTTCTACGCCGATTTTTTTTTCGATTCTAAACTCAATCACCCCGTTTGCAAGCAGGTTGAACGTTACTAAGAACAACCAACAATCCGAGATGGTTTTTAATGTCCTATATGAAGACTGCTTTTCTTTTGTTAAAAATCTTCAATTAATTTTTTCCACAACAAAAGTAAACCGGGGAAATCACTCTATCTCAAACAACAAACATCAGATTGGCCTGAAATTTTTTCTACAAGTAGAAGTAATAACCATCTGCCTTCAGAGAAAATTTCAGCTTGATGAGTTGTGCCGTTAATTTTTAAAAAATAGTGATAGGTTTATTACACAAAAAAGTATAATTATTCCACAACAAACGTAAAACGGGGAAATCACTCTATCTCAAACAACAAACATCAGATTGGCCTGAAATTTTTTCTACAAGTAGAAGTAATTACCATCTGCCTTCTGTGAAAATTTCAGCTTGATGAGATGTGCCGTTAATTTAAAAAAAATAGTGATAGGTTTATTACACAAAAAAGTATAATTATTCCACAAAAAACGTAAAACGGGGAAATCACTCTATCTCAAACAACAAACATCAGATTGGCCTGAAATTTTTTCTACAAGTAGAAGTAATAACCATCTGCCTCCAGAGAAAATTTCAGCTTGATGAGTTGTGCCGTTAATTTTTAAAAAATAGTGATAGGTTTATTACACAAAAAAGTATAATTATTCCACAACAAACGTAAAACGGGGAAATCACTCTATCTCAAACAACAAACATCAGATTGGCGTGAAATTTTTTCTACAAGTAGAAGTCATTAACATCTGCCTTCAGAGAAAATTTCAGCTTGATGAGTTGCGCCGTTAATTTTTAAAAAATAGTGATAGGTTTATTACACAAAAAAGTATAATTATTCCACAACAAACATAAAACGGGGAAATCACTCTATCTCAAACAACAAACATCAGATTGGCCTGAAATTTTTTCTACAAGTAGAAGTAATTACCATCTGCCTTCTGTAAAAATTTCAGCTTGATGAGATGTGCCGTTAATTTAACAAAAATAGTGATAGGTTTATTACACAAAAAAGTATAATTATTCCACAAAAAACGTAAAACGGGGAAATCACTCTATCTCAAACAACAAACATCAGATTGGCCTGAAATTTTTTCTACAAGTAGAAGTAATAACCATCTGCCTTCAGAGAAAATTTCAGCTTGATGAGTTGTGCCGTTAATTTTAAAAAAATAGTGATAGGTTTATTACACAAAAAAGTATAATTATTCCACAACAAACGTAAAACGGGGAAATCACTCTATCTCAAACAACAAACATCAGATTGGCGTGAAATTTTTTCTACAAGTAGAAGTCATTACCATCTGCCTTCAAAGAAAATTTCAGCTTGATGAGTTGCGCCGTTAATTTAAAAAAAATAGTGATAGGTTTATTACACAAAAAAGTATAATTATTCCACAACAAACATAAAACGGGGAAATCACTCTATCTCAAACAACAAACATCAGATTGGCCTGAAATTTTTTCTACAAAGAGAAGTCATTACCAACTGCCTGCTGTAAAAATTTCAGCTTGATGAGTTGTGCCGTTAATTTTTAAAAAATAGTGATAAGTTTATTACAGAAAAAAGTATAATTATTCCACAACAAACGTAAAACGGGGAAATCACTCTATCTCAAACAACAAACATTTGAAATTTTTTCTACAAAGAGAAGTCATTACCACCTGCCTGCTGTAAAAATTTCAGCTTGATGAGTTGTGCCGTTAATTTAAAAAAAATAGTGATAGGTTTATTACACAAAAAAGTATAATTATTCCACAACAAACGTAAAACGGGGAAATCACTCTATCTCAAACAACAAACATCAGATTGGCCTGAAATTTTTTCTACAAGTAGAAGTAATTACCATCTGCCTTCTGTGAAAATTTCAGCTTGATGAGATGTGCCGTTAATTTAAAAAAAATATTGATAGGTTTATTACACAAAAAAGTATAATTATTCCACAAAAAACGTAAAACGGGGAAATCACTCTATCTCAAACAACAAACATCAGATTGGCCTGAAATTTTTTCTACAAGTAGAAGTAATAACCATCTGCCTTCAGAGAAAATTTCAGCTTGATGAGTTGTGCCGTTAATTTTTAAAAAATAGTGATAGGTTTATTACACAAAAAAGTATAATTATTCCACAACAAACGTAAAACGGGGAAATCACTCTATCTCAAACAACAAGCATTAGATTGTCCTGAAATTTTTTCTACAAGTAGAGGTCACTACCAACTGCCTTCTGTGAAAATTTCAGCTTGATTTGTTGTGCCGTTAATTAAAAAAAAATCGTAATAGATTTATTACACAACAGTAAAACAGGCAAATCGCTCTATCTCTAACCCCAACCTTCAGATTGGCCTGAAATTGTTTCTACAAGTAGAAATTATTGCAAACTCAACCATTATGGAGTAGTCACTACAAAGCGCAAAAAAAAAAAAAAAAAAAAAAAGTTCAGATTCCCTAACACAGACATCAGATTTCAGGTGTTAAGACTCATTGCCGTGTCTCATGGGGAAACTTTGAGCCAGGCTTCCCCTTTTTAATAAGGTAGTTTCTACGCCGATTTTTTTTTCGATTCTAAACCCAATCACCCCGTTTGCAAGCAGGTTGAACGTTACTAAGAACAACCAACAATCCGAGATGGTTTTTAATGTCCTATATGAAGACTGCTTTTCTTTTGTTAAAAATCTTCAATTAATTTTTTCCACAACAAAAGTAAACCGGGGAAATCACTCTATCTCTAACCCCAACCGTCAGATTGGCCTGAATTTTTTTCTACAAGTAGATGTCATTACCATCTGCCTTCTATAAAAATTTCAGCTTGATAAGTTGCGCCGTTAATTTTTAAAAAATAGTGATAGGTTTATTACACAAAAAAGTATAATTATTCCACAACAAACGTAAAACGGGGAAATCACTCTATCTCAAACAACAAACATCAGATTGGCCTGAAATTTTTTCTACAAGTAGAAGTAATTACCATCTGCCTTCTGTGAAAATTTCAGCTTGATGAGATGTGCCGTTAATTTTTAAAAAATAGTGATAGGTGTATTACACTAAAAAGTATAATTATTCCACAATAAACGTTAAACGGGGAAATCACTCTATCTCAAACAACAAGCATTAGATTGTCCTGAAATTTTTTCTACAAGTAGAGGTCACTACCAACTGCCTTCTGTGAAAATTTCAGCTTGATTTGTTGTGCCGTTAATTTTTAAAAAATAGTGATAGGTTTATTACACAAAAAAGTATAATTATTCCACAACAAACGTAAAACGGGGAAATCACTCTATCTCAAACAACAAACATCAGATTGGCGTGAAATTTTTTCTACAAGTAGAAGTCATTACCATCTGCCTTCAGAGTAAATTTCAGCTTGATGAGATGTGCCGTTAATTTTTAAAAAATAGTGATAGGTTTATTACACAAAAAAGTATAATTATTCCACAACAAACGTAAAACGGGGAAATCACTCTATCTCAAACAACAAACATCAGATTGGCCTGAAATTTTTTCTACAAGTAGAAGTCATTACCAACTGTCTTCTGTGAAAATTTCAGCTTGATGAGTTGTGCCGTTAATTTTTAAAAAATAGTGATAGGTTTATTACACAAAAAAGTATAATTATTCCACAAAAAACGTAAAACGGGGAAATCACTCTTTCTCAAACAACAAGCATTAGATTGTCCTGAAATTTTTTCTACAAGTAGAGGTCACTACCAACTGCCTTCTGTGAAAATTTCAGCTTGATTTGTTGTGCCGTTAATTTTTAAAAAATAGTGATAGGTTTATTACACAAAAAAGTATAATTATTCCACAAAAAACGTAAAACGGGGAAATCACTCTTTCTCAAACAACAAGCATTAGATTGTCCTGAAATTTTTTCTACAAGTAGAGGTCACTACCAACTGCCTTCTGTGAAAATTTCAGCTTGATTTGTTGTGCCGTTAATTAAAAAAAAATCGTAATAGATTTATTACACAACAGTAAAACAGGCAAATCGCTCTATCTCTAACCCCAACCTTCAGATTGGCCTGAAATTGTTTCTACAAGTAGAAATTATTGCAAACTCAACCATTATGGAGTAGTCACTACAAAGCGCAAAAAAAAAAAAACAAAAAAACAAAAAAAAAAAAGTTCGGATTCCCTAACACAGACATCAGATTTCAGGTGTTAAGACTCATTGCCGTGTCTCATGGGGAAACTTTGAGCCAGGCTTCCCCTTTTTAATAAGGTAGTTTCTACGCCGATTTTTTTTTCGATTCTTAACCCAATCACCCCGTTTGCAAGCAGGTTGAACGTTACTAAGAACAACCAACAATCCGAGATGGTTTTTAATGTCCTATATGAAGACTGCTTTTCTTTTGTTAAAAATCTTCAATTAATTTTTTCCACAACAAAAGTAAACCGGGGAAATCACTCTATCTCTAACCCCAACCGTCAGATTGGCCTGAAATTTTTTCTACAAGTAGATGTCATTACCATCTGCCTTCTATAAAAATTTCAGCTTGATAAGTTGCGCCGTTAATTTTTAAAAAATAGTGATAGGTTTATTACACAAAAAAGTATAATTATTCCACAACAAACGTAAAACGGGGAAATCACTCTATCTCAAACAACAAACATCAGATTGGCCTGAAATTTTTTCTACAAGTAGAAGTCATTACCAACTGCCTGCTGTAAAAATTTCAGCTTGATGAGTTGTGCCGTTAATTTTTAAAAAATAGTGATAGGTTTATTACACAAAAAAGTATAATTATTCCACAACAAACGTAAAACGGGGAAATCACTCTATCTCAAACAACAAGCATTAGATTGTCCTGAAATTTTTTCTACAAGTAGAGGTCACTACCAACTGCCTTCTGTGAAAATTTTAGCTTGATTTGTTGTGCCGTTAATTAAAAAAAAATCGTAATAGATTTATTACACAACAGTAAAACAGGCAAATCGCTCTATCTCTAACCCCAACCTTCAGATTGGCCTGAAATTGTTTCTACAATTAGAAATTATTGCAAACTCAACCATTATGGAGTAGTCACTACAAAGCGCAAAAAAAAAAAGTTCGGATTCCCTAACACAGACATCAGATTTCAGGTGTTAAGACTCATTGCCGTGTCTCATGGGGAAACTTTGAGCCAGGCTTCCCCTTTTTAATAAGGTAGTTTCTACGCCGATTTTTTTTTCGATTCTAAACCCAATCACCCCGTTTAAGAGCAGGTTGAACGTTACTAAGAACAACCAACAATCCGAGATGGTTTTTAATGTCCTACATGAAGACTGCTTTTCTTTTGTTAAAAATCTTCAATTAATTTTTTCCACAACAAAAGTAAACCGGGGAAATCACTCTATCTCTAACCCCAACCGTCAGATTGGCCTGAAATTTTTTCTACAAGTAGATGTCATTACCATCTGCCTTCTATAAAAATTTCAGCTTGATAAGTTGCGCCGTTAATTTTTAAAAAATAGTGATAGGTTTATTACACAAAAAAGTATAATTATTCCACAACAAACGTAAAACGGGGAAATCACTCTATCTCAAACAACAAACATCAGATTGGCGTGAAATTTTTTCTACAAGTAGAAGTCATTACCAACTGCCTGCTGTAAAAATTTCAGCTTGATGAGATGTGCCGTTAATTTTTAAAAAATAGTGGTAGGTTTATTACACAAAAAAGTATAATTATTCCACAACAAACGTAAAACGGGGAAATCACTCTATCTCAAACAACAAACATCAGATTGGCGTGAAATTTTTTCTACAAGTAGAAGTCATTACCATCTGCCTTCAAAGAAAATTTCAGCTTGATGAGTTGCGCCGTTAATTTAAAAAAAATAGTGATAGGTTTATTAAACAAAAAAGTATAATTATTCCACAACAAACGTAAAACGGGGAAATCACTCTATCTCAAACAACAAACATCAGATTGGCCTGAAATTTTTTCTACAAGTAGAAGTCATTACCATCTGCCTTCTATAAAAATTTCAGCTTGATAAGTTGCGCCGTTAATTTTTAAAAAATAGTGATAGGTTTATTACACAAAAAAGTATAATTATTCCACAACAAACGTAAAACGGGGAAATCACTCTATCTCAAACAACAAACATCAGATTGGCCTGAAATTTTTTCTACAAGTAGAAGTCATTACCAACTGCCTGCTGTAAAAATTTCAGCTTGATGAGTTGTGCCGTTAATTTTTAAAAAATAGTGATAGGTTTATTACACAAAAAAGTATAATTATTCCACAACAAACGTAAAACGGGGAAATCACTCTATCTCAAACAACAAGCATTAGATTGTCCTGAAATTTTTTCTACAAGTAGAGGTCACTACCAACTGCCTTCTGTGAAAATTTCAGCTTGATTTGTTGTGCCGTTAATTAAAAAAAAATCGTAATAGATTTATTACACAACAGTAAAACAGGCAAATCGCTCTATCTCTAACCCCAACCTTCAGATTGGCCTGAAATTGTTTCTACAATTAGAAATTATTGCAAACTCAACCATTATGGAGTAGTCACTACAAAGCGCAAAAAAAAAAAAAAAAAAAAAAAAAAAGTTCGGATTCCCTAACACAGACATCAGATTTCAGGTGTTAAGACTCATTGCCGTGTCTCATGGGGAAACTTTGAGCCAGGCTTCCCCTTTTTAATAAGGTAGTTTCTACGCCGATTTTTTTTTCGATTCTAAACCCAATCACCCCGTTTGCAAGCAGGTTGAACGTTACTAAGAACAACCAACAATCCGAGATGGTTTTTAATGTCCTACATGAAGACTGCTTTTCTTTTGTTAAAAATCTTCAATTAATTTTTTCCACAACAAAAGTAAACCGGGGAAATCACTCTATCTCTAACCCCAACCGTCAGATTGGCCTGAAATTTTTTCTACAAGTAGATGTCATTACCATCTGCCTTCTATAAAAATTTCAGCTTGATAAGTTGCGCCGTTAATTTTTAAAAAATAGTGATAGGTTTATTACACAAAAAAGTATAATTATTCCACAACAAACGTAAAACGGGGAAATCACTCTATCTCAAACAACAAACATCAGATTGGCGTGAAATTTTTTCTACAAGTAGAAGTCATTACCAACTGCCTGCTGTAAAAATTTCAGCTTGATGAGATGTGCCGTTAATTTTTAAAAAATAGTGATAGGTTTATTACACAAAAAAGTATAATTATTCCACAACAAACGTAAAACGGGGAAATCACTCTATCTCAAACAACAAACATCAGATTGGCGTGAAATTTTTTCTACAAGTAGAAGTCATTACCATCTGCCTTCAAAGAAAATTTCAGCTTGATGAGTTGCGCCGTTAATTAAAAAAAAATAGTGATAAGTTTATTACACAAAAAAGTATAATTATTCCACAACAAACGTAAAACGGGGAAATCACTCTATCTCAAACAACAAACATCAGATTGGCCTGAAATTTTTTCTACAAAGAGAAGTCATTACCAACTGCCTGCTGTAAAAATTTCAGCTTGATGAGTTGTGCCGTTAATTTTTAAAAAATAGTGATAAGTTTATTACAGAAAAAAGTATAATTATTCCACAACAAACGTAAAACGGGGAAATCACTCTATCTAAAACAACAAACATCAGATTGGCCTGAAATTTTTTCTACAAGTAGAAGTCATTACCATCTGCCTTCAGAGAAAATTTCAGCTTGATGAGTTGTGCCGTTAATTTTTAAAAAATAGTGATAGGTTTATTACACAAAAAAGTATAATTATTCCACAAAAAACGTAAAACGGGGAAATCACTCTATCTCAAACAACAAACATCAGATTGGCGTGAAATTTTTTCTACAAGTAGAAGTCATTACCATCTGCCTTCAGAGAAAATTTCAGCTTGATGAGTTGCGCCGTTAATTTTTAAAAAATAGTGATAGGTTTATTACACAAAAAAGTATAATTATTCCACAACAAACATAAAACGGGGAAATCACTCTATCTCAAACAACAAACATTTGAAAAATTTTCTACAAAGAGAAGTCATTACCACCTGCCTGCTGTAAAAATTTCAGCTTGATGAGTTGTGCCGTTAATTTAAAAAAAATAGTGATAGGTTTATTACACAAAAAAGTATAATTATTCCACAACAAACGTAAAACGGGGAAATCACTCTATCTCAAACAACAAACATCAGATTGGCCTGAATTTTTTTCTACAAGTAGAAGTCATTACCACCTGCCTGCTGTAAAAATTTCAGCTTGATGAGTTGTGCCGTTAATTTAAAAAAAATAGTGATAGGTTTATTACACAAAAAAGTATAATTATTCCACAACAAACGTAAAACGGGGAAATCACTCTATCTCAAACAACAAACATCAGATTGGCCTGAATTTTTTTCTACAAGTAGAAGTCATTACCATCTGCCTTCTATAAAAATTTCAGCTTGATAAGTTGTGCCGTTAATTTTTAAAAAATAGTGATAGGTTTATTACACAAAAAAGTATAATTATTCCACAACAAACGTAAAACGGGGAAATCACTCTATCTCAAACAACAAGCATTAGATTGTCCTGAAATTTTTTCTACAAGTAGAGTTCACTACCATCTGCCTTCTGTGAAAATTTCAGCTTGATTTGTTGTGCCGTTAATTAAAAAAAAAATCGTAATACATTTATTACACAACAGTAAAACAGGCAAATCGCTCTATCTCTAACCCCAACCTTCAGATTGGCCTGAAATTGTTTCTTCAAGTAGAAATTATTGCAAACCCAACCATTATGGAGTAGTCACTACAAAGCGCAAAAAAAAAAAAAAAAAAAAAAAGTTCGGATTCCCTAACACAGACATCAGATTTCAGGTGTTAAGACTCATTGCCGTGTCTCATGGGGAAACTTTGAGCCAGGCTTCCCCTTTTTAATAAGGTAGTTTCTACGCCGATTTTTTTTTCGATTCTAAACCCAATCACCCCGTTTGCAAGCAGGTTGAACGTTACTAAGAACAACCAACAATCCGAGATGGTTTTTAATGTCCTATATGAAGACTGCTTTTCTTTTGTTAAAAATCTTCAATTAATTTTTTCCACAACAAAAGTAAACCGGGGAAATCACTCTATCTCTAACCCCAACCGTCAGATTGGCCTGAAATTTTTTCTACAAGTAGATGTCATTACCATCTGCCTTCTATAAAAATTTCAGCTTGATAAGTTGCGCCGTTAATTTTTAAAAAATAGTGATAGGTTTATTACACAAAAAAGTATAATTATTCCACAACAAACGTAAAACGGGGAAATCACTCTATCTCAAACAACAAACATCAGATTGGCGTGAAATTTTTTCTACAAGTAGAAGTCATTACCATCTGCCTTCAAAGAAAATTTCAGCTTGATGAGTTGCGCCGTTAATTAAAAAAAAATAGTGATAAGTTTATTACACAAAAAAGTATAATTATTCCACAACAAACGTAAAACGGGGAAATCACTCTATCTCAAACAACAAACATCAGATTGGCCTGAAATTTTTTCTACAAAGAGAAGTCATTACCAACTGCCTGCTGTAAAAATTTCAGCTTGATGAGTTGTGCCGTTAATTTTTAAAAAATAGTGATAAGTTTATTACAGAAAAAAGTATAATTATTCCACAACAAACGTAAAACGGGGAAATCACTCTATCTAAAACAACAAACATCAGATTGGCCTGAAATTTTTTCTACAAGTAGAAGTCATTACCATCTGCCTTCAGAGAAAATTTCAGCTTGATGAGTTGTGCCGTTAATTTTTAAAAAATAGTGATAGGTTTATTACACAAAAAAGTATAATTATTCCACAAAAAACGTAAAACGGGGAAATCACTCTATCTCAAACAACAAACATCAGATTGGCGTGAAATTTTTTCTACAAGTAGAAGTCATTACCATCTGCCTTCAGAGAAAATTTCAGCTTGATGAGTTGCGCCGTTAATTTTTAAAAAATAGTGATAGGTTTATTACACAAAAAAGTATAATTATTCCACAACAAACATAAAACGGGGAAATCACTCTATCTCAAACAACAAACATTTGAAAATTTTTCTACAAAGAGAAGTCATTACCACCTGCCTGCTGTAAAAATTTCAGCTTGATGAGTTGTGCCGTTAATTTAAAAAAAATAGTGATAGGTTTATTACACAAAAAAGTATAATTATTCCACAACAAACGTAAAACGGGGAAATCACTCTATCTCAAACAACAAACATCAGATTGGCCTGAATTTTTTTCTACAAGTAGAAGTCATTACCACCTGCCTGCTGTAAAAATTTCAGCTTGATGAGTTGTGCCGTTAATTTAAAAAAAATAGTGATAGGTTTATTACACAAAAAAGTATAATTATTCCACAACAAACGTAAAACGGGGAAATCACTCTATCTCAAACAACAAACATCAGATTGGCCTGAATTTTTTTCTACAAGTAGAAGTCATTACCATCTGCCTTCTATAAAAATTTCAGCTTGATAAGTTGCGCCGTTAATTTTTAAAAAATAGTGATAGGTTTATTACACAAAAAAGTATAATTATTCCACAACAAACGTAAAACGGGGAAATCACTCTATCTCAAACAACAAGCATTAGATTGTCCTGAAATTTTTTCTACAAGTAGAGTTCACTACCATCTGCCTTCTGTGAAAATTTCAGCTTGATTTGTTGTGCCGTTAATTAAAAAAAAAATCGTAATACATTTATTACACAACAGTAAAACAGGCAAATCGCTCTATCTCTAACCCCAACCTTCAGATTGGCCTGAAATTGTTTCTTCAAGTAGAAATTATTGCAAACCCAACCATTATGGAGTAGTCACTACAAAGCGCAAAAAAAAAAAAAAAAAAAAAAAAGTTCGGATTCCCTAACACAGACATCAGATTTCAGGTGTTAAGACTCATTGCCGTGTCACATGGGGAAACTTTGAGCCAGGCTTCCCCTTTTTAATAAGGTAGTTTCTACGCCGATTTTTTTTTCGATTCTAAACCCAATCACCCCGTTTGCAAGCAGGTTGAACGTTACTAAGAACAACCAACAATCCGAGATGGTTTTTAATGTCCTATATGAAGACTGCTTTTCTTTTGTTAAAAATCTTCAATTAATTTTTTCCACAACAAAAGTAAACCGGGGAAATCACTCTATCTCTAACCCCAACCGTCAGATTGGCCTGAAATTTTTTCTACAAGTAGATGTCATTACCATCTGCCTTCTATAAAAATTTCAGCTTGATAAGTTGCGCCGTTAATTTTTAAAAAATAGTGATAGGTTTATTACACAAAAAAGTATAATTATTCCACAACAAACGTAAAACGGGGAAATCACTCTATCTCAAACAACAAACATCAGATTGGCCTGAAATTTTTTCTACAAGTAGAAGTAATAACCATCTGCCTTCTGTGAAAATTTCAGCTTGATGAGATGTGCCGTTAATTTAAAAAAAAATAGTGATAGGTTTATTACACAAAAAAGTATAATTATTCCACAAAAAACGTAAAACGGGGAAATCACTCTATCTCAAACAACAAACATCAGATTGGCCTGAAATTTTTTCTACAAGTAGAAGTAATAACCATCTGCCTTCAGAGAAAATTTCAGCTTGATGAGTTGTGCCGTTAATTTTTAAAAAATAGTGATAGGTTTATTACACGAAAAAGTATAATTATTCCACAACAAACGTAAAACGGGGAAATCACTCTATCTCAAACAAAAAACATCAGATTGGCGTGAAATTTTTTCTACAAGTAGAAGTCATTACCATCTGCCTTCAGAGAAAATTTCAGCTTGATGAGTTGCGCCGTTAATTTTTAAAAAATAGTGATAGGTTTATTACACAAAAAAGTATAATTATTCCACAACAAACATAAAACGGGGAAATCACTCTATCTCAAACAACAAACATCAGATTGGCCTGAAATTTTTTCTACAAGTAGAAGTCATTACCAACTGCCTTCTGTGAAAATTTCAGCTTGATGAGATGTGCCGTTAATTTTTAAAAAATAGTGATAGGTTTATTACACAAAAAAGTATAATTATTCCACAACAAACGTAAAACGGGGAAATCACTCTATCTCAAACAAAAAACATCAGATTGGCCTGAAATTTTTTCTACAAGTAGAAGTCATTACCATCTGCCTTCAGAGAAAATTTCAGCTTGATGAGTTGCGCCGTTAATTTTTAAAAAATAGTGATAGGTTTATTACACAAAAAAGTATAATTATTCCACAACAAACGTTAAACGGGGAAATCACTCTATCTAAAACAACAAACATCAGATTGGCCTGAAATTTTTTCTACAAGTAGAAGTAATAACCATCTGCCTTCAGAGTAAATTTCAGCTTGATGAGTTGTGCCGTTAATTTTTAAAAAATAGTGATAGGTTTATTACACAAAAAAGTATAATTATTCCACAACAAACGTAAAACGGGGAAATCACTCTATCTCAAACAACAAACATCAGATTGGCCTGAAATTTTTTCTACAAAGAGAAGTCATTACCAACTGCCTTCTGTAAAAATTTCAGCTTGATGAGATGTGCCGTTAATTTAAAAAAAATAGTGATAGGTTTATTACACAAAAAAGTATAATTATTCCACAAAAAACGTAAAACGGGGAAATCACTCTATCTCAAACAACAAACATCAGATTGGCCTGAAATTTTTTCTACAAGTAGAAGTAATAACCATCTGCCTTCAGAGAAAATTTCAGCTTGATGAGTTGTGCCGTTAATTTTAAAAAAATAGTGATAGGTTTATTACACAGAAAAGTATAATTATTCCACAACAAACGTAAAACGGGGAAATCACTCTATCTCAAACAACAAACATCAGATTGGCCTGAATTTTTTTCTACAAGTAGAAGTCATTACCACCTGCCTGCTGTAAAAATTTCAGCTTGATGAGTTGTGCCGTTAATTTAAAAAAAAATAGTGATAGGTTTATTACACAAAAAAGTATAATTATTCCACAACAAACGTAAAACGGGGAAATCACTCTATCTCAAACAACAAACATCAGATTGGCCTGAATTTTTTTCTACAAGTAGAAGTCATTACCACCTGCCTGCTGTAAAAATTTCAGCTTGATGAGTTGTGCCGTTAATTTAAAAAAAATAGTGATAGGTTTATTACACAAAAAAGTATAATTATTCCACAACAAACGTAAAACGGGGAAATCACTCTATCTCAAACAACAAGCATTAGATTGTCCTGAAATTTTTTCTACAAGTAGAGTTCACTACCATCTGCCTTCTGTGAAAATTTCAGCTTGATTTGTTGTGCCGTTAATTAAAAAAAAAATCGTAATACATTTATTACACAACAGTAAAACAGGCAAATCGCTCTATCTCTAACCCCAACCTTCAGATTGGCCTGAAATTGTTTCTTCAAGTAGAAATTATTGCAAACCCAACCATTATGGAGTAGTCACTACAAAGCGCAAAAAAAAAAAAAAAAAAAAAAAAGTTCGGATTCCCTAACACAGACATCAGATTTCAGGTGTTAAGACTCATTGCCGTGTCTCATGGGGAAACTTTGAGCCAGGCTTCCCCTTTTTAATAAGGTAGTTTCTACGCCGATTTTTTTTTCGATTCTAAACCCAATCACCCCGTTTGCAAGCAGGTTGAACGTTACTAAGAACAACCAACAATCCGAGATGGTTTTTAATGTCCTATATGAAGACTGCTTTTCTTTTGTTAAAAATCTTCAATTAATTTTTTCCACAACAAAAGTAAACCGGGGAAATCACTCTATCTCTAACCCCAACCGTCAGATTGGCCTGAAATTTTTTCTACAAGTAGATGTCATTACCATCTGCCTTCTATAAAAATTTCAGCTTGATAAGTTGCGCCGTTAATTTTTAAAAAATAGTGATAGGTTTATTACACAAAAAAGTATAATTATTCCACAACAAACGTAAAACGGGGAAATCACTCTATCTCAAACAACAAACATCAGATTGGCCTGAAATTTTTTCTACAAGTAGAAGTAATAACCATCTGCCTTCTGTGAAAATTTCAGCTTGATGAGATGTGCCGTTAATTTAAAAAAAAATAGTGATAGGTTTATTACACAAAAAAGTATAATTATTCCACAAAAAACGTAAAACGGGGAAATCACTCTATCTCAAACAACAAACATCAGATTGGCCTGAAATTTTTTCTACAAGTAGAAGTAATAACCATCTGCCTTCAGAGAAAATTTCAGCTTGATGAGTTGTGCCGTTAATTTTTAAAAAATAGTGATAGGTTTATTACACGAAAAAGTATAATTATTCCACAACAAACGTAAAACGGGGAAATCACTCTATCTCAAACAAAAAACATCAGATTGGCGTGAAATTTTTTCTACAAGTAGAAGTCATTACCATCTGCCTTCAGAGAAAATTTCAGCTTGATGAGTTGCGCCGTTAATTTTTAAAAAATAGTGATAGGTTTATTACACAAAAAAGTATAATTATTCCACAACAAACATAAAACGGGGAAATCACTCTATCTCAAACAACAAACATCAGATTGGCCTGAAATTTTTTCTACAAGTAGAAGTCATTACCAACTGCCTTCTGTGAAAATTTCAGCTTGATGAGATGTGCCGTTAATTTTTAAAAAATAGTGATAGGTTTATTACACAAAAAAGTATAATTATTCCACAACAAACGTTAAACGGGGAAATCACTCTATCTAAAACAACAAACATCAGATTGGCCTGAAATTTTTTCTACAAGTAGAAGTAATAACCATCTGCCTTCAGAGTAAATTTCAGCTTGATGAGTTGTGCCGTTAATTTTTAAAAAATAGTGATAGGTTTATTACACAAAAAAGTATAATTATTCCACAACAAACGTAAAACGGGGAAATCACTCTATCTCAAACAACAAACATCAGATTGGCCTGAAATTTTTTCTACAAAGAGAAGTCATTACCAACTGCCTTCTGTAAAAATTTCAGCTTGATGAGATGTGCCGTTAATTTAAAAAAAATAGTGATAGGTTTATTACACAAAAAAGTATAATTATTCCACAAAAAACGTAAAACGGGGAAATCACTCTATCTCAAACAACAAACATCAGATTGGCCTGAAATTTTTTCTACAAGTAGAAGTAATAACCATCTGCCTTCAGAGAAAATTTCAGCTTGATGAGTTGTGCCGTTAATTTTAAAAAAATAGTGATAGGTTTATTACACAGAAAAGTATAATTATTCCACAACAAACGTAAAACGGGGAAATCACTCTATCTCAAACAACAAACATCAGATTGGCGTGAAATTTTTTCTACAAGTAGAAGTCATTACCATCTGCCTTCAAAGAAAATTTCAGCTTGATGAGTTGCGCCGTTAATTTAAAAAAAATAGTGATAGGTTTATTACACAAAAAAGTATAATTATTCCACAACAAACGTAAAACGGGGAAATCACTCTATCTCAAACAACAAACATCAGATTGGCCTGAAATTTTTTCTACAAAGAGAAGTCATTACCAACTGCCTGCTGTAAAAATTTCAGCTTGATGAGTTGTGCCGTTAATTTTTAAAAAATAGTGATAAGTTTATTACAGAAAAAAGTATAATTATTCCACAACAAACGTAAAACGGGGAAATCACTCTATCTAAAACAACAAACATCAGATTGGCCTGAAATTTTTTCTACAAGTAGAAGTCATTACCATCTGCCTTCAGAGAAAATTTCAGCTTGATGAGTTGTGCCGTTAATTTTTAAAAAATAGTGATAGGTTTATTACACAAAAAAGTATAATTATTCCACAAAAAAACGTAAAACGGGGAAATCACTCTATCTCAAACAACAAACATCAGATTGGCGTGAAATTTTTTCTACAAGTAGAAGTCATTACCATCTGCCTTCAGAGAAAATTTCAGCTTGATGAGTTGCGCCGTTAATTTTTAAAAAATAGTGATAGGTTTATTACACAAAAAAGTATAATTATTCCACAACAAACATAAAACGGGGAAATCACTCTATCTCAAACAACAATCATTTGAAAATTTTTCTACAAAGAGAAGTCATTACCACCTGCCTGCTGTAAAAATTTCAGCTTGATGAGTTGTGCCGTTAATTTAAAAAAAATAGTGATAGGTTTATTACACAAAAAAGTATAATTATTCCACAACAAACGTAAAACGGGGAAATCACTCTATCTCAAACAACAAACATCAGATTGGCCTGAAATTTTTTCTACAAGTAGAAGTCATTACCATCTGCCTTCTATAAAAATTTCAGCTTGATAAGTTGCGCCGTTAATTTTTAAAAAATAGTGATAGGTTTATTACACAAAAAAGTATAATTATTCCACAACAAACGTAAAACGGGGAAATCACTCTATCTCAAACAACAAACATCAGATTGGCCTGAAATTTTTTCTACAATTAGAAGTCATTACCAACTGCCTGCTGTAAAAATTTCAGCTTGATGAGTTGTGCCGTTAATTTTTTAAAAATAGTGATAGGTTTATTACACAAAAAAGTATAATTATTCCACAACAAACGTAAAACGGGGAAATCACTCTATCTCAAACAACAAGCATTAGATTGTCCTGAAATTTTTTCTACAAGTAGAGGTCACTACCATCTGCCTTCTGTGAAAATTTCAGCTTGATTTGTTGTGCCGTTAATTAAAAAAAATCGTAATAGATTTATTACACAACAGTAAAACAGGCAAATCGCTCTATCTCTAACCCCAACCTTCAGATTGGCCTGAAATTGTTTCTACAAGTAGAAATTATTGCAAACTCAACCATTATGGAGTAGTCACTACAAAGCGCAAAAAAAAAAAAAAAAAAAAAAAAAAAAGTTTGGATTCCCTAACACAGACATCAGATTTCAGGTGTTAAGACTCATTGCCGTGTCTCATGGGGAAACTTTGAGCCAGGCTTCCCCTTTTTAATAAGGTAGTTTCTACGCCGATTTTTTTTTCGATTCTAAACCCAATCACCCCGTTTGCAAGCAGGTTGAACGTTACTAAGAACAACCAACAATCCGAGATGGTTTTTAATGTCCTATATGAAGACTGCTTTTCTTTTGTTAAAAATCTTCAATTAATTTTTTCCACAACAAAAGTAAACCGGGGAAATCACTCTATCTCAAACAACAAACATCAGATTGGCCTGAAATTTTTTCTACAAGTAGAAGTAATAACCATCTGCCTTCAGAGAAAATTTCAGCTTGATGAGTTGTGCCGTTAATTTTTAAAAAATAGTGATAGGTTTATTACACAAAAAAGTATAATTATTCCACAACAAACGTAAAACGGGGAAATCACTCTATCTCAAACAACAAACATCAGATTGGCCTGAAATTTTTTCTACAAGTAGAAGTAATTACCATCTGCCTTCTGTGAAAATTTCAGCTTGATGAGATGTGCCGTTAATTTAAAAAAAATAGTGATAGGTTTATTACACAAAAAAGTATAATTATTCCACAAAAAACGTAAAACGGGGAAATCACTCTATCTCAAACAACAAACATCAGATTGGCCTGAAATTTTTTCTACAAGTAGAAGTAATAACCATCTGCCTCCAGAGAAAATTTCAGCTTGATGAGTTGTGCCGTTAATTTTTAAAAAATAGTGATAGGTTTATTACACAAAAAAGTATAATTATTCCACAACAAACGTAAAACGGGGAAATCACTCTATCTCAAACAACAAACATCAGATTGGCGTGAAATTTTTTCTACAAGTAGAAGTCATTACCATCTGCCTTCAGAGAAAATTTCAGCTTGATGAGTTGCGCCGTTAATTTTTAAAAAATAGTGATAGGTTTATTACACAAAAAAGTATAATTATTCCACAACAAACATAAAACGGGGAAATCACTCTATCTCAAACAACAAACATCAGATTGGCCTGAAATTTTTTCTACAAGTAGAAGTAATTACCATCTGCCTTCTGTAAAAATTTCAGCTTGATGAGATGTGCCGTTAATTTAACAAAAATAGTGATAGGTTTATTACACAAAAAAGTATAATTATTCCACAAAAAACGTAAAACGGGGAAATCACTCTATCTCAAACAACAAACATCAGATTGGCCTGAAATTTTTTCTACAAGTAGAAGTAATAACCATCTGCCTTCAGAGAAAATTTCAGCTTGATGAGTTGTGCCGTTAATTTTTAAAAAATAGTGATAGGTTTATTACACAAAAAAGTATAATTATTCCACAAAAAACGTAAAACGGGGAAATCACTCTATCTCAAACAACAAACATCAGATTGGCGTGAAATTTTTTCTACAAGTAGAAGTCATTACCATCTGCCTTCAAAGAAAATTTCAGCTTGATGAGTTGCGCCGTTAATTTAAAAAAAATAGTGATAGGTTTATTACACAAAAAAGTATAATTATTCCACAACAAACGTAAAACGGGGAAATCACTCTATCTCAAACAACAAACATCAGATTGGCCTGAAATTTTTTCTACAAAGAGAAGTCATTACCAACTGCCTGCTGTAAAAATTTCAGCTTGATGAGTTGTGCCGTTAATTTTTAAAAAATAGTGATAAGTTTATTACAGAAAAAAGTATAATTATTCCACAACAAACGTAAAACGGGGAAATCACTCTATCTCAAACAACAAACATTTGAAAATTTTTCTACAAAGAGAAGTCATTACCACCTGCCTGCTGTAAAAATTTCAGCTTGATGAGTTGTGCCGTTAATTTAAAAAAAATAGTGATAGGTTTATTACACAAAAAAGTATAATTATTCCACAACAAACGTAAAACGGGGAAATCACTCTATCTCAAACAACAAACATCAGATTGGCCTGAAATTTTTTCTACAAGTAGAAGTCATTACCATCTGCCTTCTATAAAAATTTCAGCTTGATAAGTTGCGCCGTTAATTTTTAAAAAATAGTGATAGGTTTATTACACAAAAAAGTATAATTATTCCACAACAAACGTAAAACGGGGAAATCACTCTATCTCAAACAACAAACATCAGATTGGCCTGAAATTTTTTCTACAAGTAGAAGTCATTACCAACTGCCTGCTGTAAAAATTTCAGCTTGATGAGTTGTGCCGTTAATTTTTAAAAATAGTGATAGGTTTATTACACAAAAAAGTATAATTATTCCACAACAAACGTAAAACGGGGAAATCACTCTATCTCAAACAACAAGCATTAGATTGTCCTGAAATTTTTTCTACAAGTAGAGGTCACTACCATCTGCCTTCTGTGAAAATTTCAGCTTGATTTGTTGTGCCGTTAATTAAAAAAAATCGTAATAGATTTATTACACAACAGTAAAACAGGCAAATCGCTCTATCTCTAACCCCAACCTTCAGATTGGCCTGAAATTGTTTCTACAAGTAGAAATTATTGCAAACTCAACCATTATGGAGTAGTCACTACAAAGCGCAAAAAAAAAAAAAAAAAAAAAAAAAAAAAAAGTTTGGATTCCCTAACACAGACATCAGATTTCAGGTGTTAAGACTCATTGCCGTGTCTCATGGGGAAACTTTGAGCCAGGCTTCCCCTTTTTAATAAGGTAGTTTCTACGCCGATTTTTTTTTCGATTCTAAACCCAATCACCCCGTTTGCAAGCAGGTTGAACGTTACTAAGAACAACCAACAATCCGAGATGGTTTTTAATGTCCTATATGAAGACTGCTTTTCTTTTGTTAAAAATCTTCAATTAATTTTTTCCACAACAAAAGTAAACCGGGGAAATCACTCTATCTCAAACAACAAACATCAGATTGGCCTGAAATTTTTTCTACAAGTAGAAGTAATAACCATCTGCCTTCAGAGAAAATTTCAGCTTGATGAGTTGTGCCGTTAATTTTTAAAAAATAGTGATAGGTTTATTACACAAAAAAGTATAGTTATTCCACAACAAACGTAAAACGGGGAAATCACTCTATCTCAAACAACAAACATCAGATTGGCCTGAAATTTTTTCTACAAGTAGAAGTAATTACCATCTGCCTTCTGTGAAAATTTCAGCTTGATGAGATGTGCCGTTAATTTAAAAAAAATAGTGATAGGTTTATTACACAAAAAAGTATAATTATTCCACAAAAAACGTAAAACGGGGAAATCACTCTATCTCAAACAACAAACATCAGATTGGCCTGAAATTTTTTCTACAAGTAGAAGTAATAACCATCTGCCTCCAGAGAAAATTTCAGCTTGATGAGTTGTGCCGTTAATTTTTAAAAAATAGTGATAGGTTTATTACACAAAAAAGTATAATTATTCCACAACAAACGTAAAACGGGGAAATCACTCTATCTCAAACAACAAACATCAGATTGGCGTGAAATTTTTTCTACAAGTAGAAGTCATTACCATCTGCCTTCAGAGAAAATTTCAGCTTGATGAGTTGCGCCGTTAATTTTAAAAAAATAGTGATAGGTTTATTACACAAAAAAGTATAATTATTCCACAACAAACATAAAACGGGGAAATCACTCTATCTCAAACAACAAACATCAGATTGGCCTGAAATTTTTTCTACAAGTAGAAGTAATTACCATCTGCCTTCTGTAAAAATTTCAGCTTGATGAGATGTGCCGTTAATTTAACAAAAATAGTGATAGGTTTATTACACAAAAAAGTATAATTATTCCACAAAAAACGTAAAACGGGGAAATCACTCTATCTCAAACAACAAACATCAGATTGGCCTGAAATTTTTTCTACAAGTAGAAGTAATAACCATCTGCCTTCAGAGAAAATTTCAGCTTGATGAGTTGTGCCGTTAATTTTTAAAAAATAGTGATAGGTTTATTACACAAAAAAGTATAATTATTCCACAACAAACGTAAAACGGGGAAATCACTCTATCTCAAACAACAAACATCAGATTGGCGTGAAATTTTTTCTACAAGTAGAAGTCATTACCATCTGCCTTCAAAGAAAATTTCAGCTTGATGAGTTGCGCCGTTAATTTAAAAAAAATAGTGATAGGTTTATTACACAAAAAAGTATAATTATTCCACAACAAACGTAAAACGGGGAAATCACTCTATCTCAAACAACAAACATCAGATTGGCCTGAAATTTTTTCTACAAAGAGAAGTCATTACCAACTGCCTGCTGTAAAAATTTCAGCTTGATGAGTTGTGCCGTTAATTTTTAAAAAATAGTGATAAGTTTATTACAGAAAAAAGTATAATTATTCCACAACAAACGTAAAACGGGGAAATCACTCTATCTAAAACAACAAACATCAGATTGGCCTGAAATTTTTTCTACAAGTAGAAGTCATTACCATCTGCCTTCAGAGAAAATTTCAGCTTGATGAGTTGTGCCGTTAATTTTTAAAAAATAGTGATAGGTTTATTACACAAAAAAGTATAATTATTCCACAAAAAACGTAAAACGGGGAAATCACTCTATCTCAAACAACAAACATCAGATTGGCGTGAAATTTTTTCTACAAGTAGAAGTCATTACCATCTGCCTTCAGAGAAAATTTCAGCTTGATGAGTTGCGCCGTTAATTTTTAAAAAATAGTGATAGGTTTATTACACAAAAAAGTATAATTATTCCACAACAAACATAAAACGGGGAAATCACTCTATCTCAAACAACAAACATTTGAAAAATTTTCTACAAAGAGAAGTCATTACCACCTGCCTGCTGTAAAAATTTCAGCTTGATGAGTTGTGCCGTTAATTTAAAAAAAATAGTGATAGGTTTATTACACAAAAAAGTATAATTATTCCACAACAAACGTAAAACGGGGAAATCACTCTATCTCAAACAACAAACATCAGATTGGCCTGAAATTTTTTCTACAAGTAGAAGTCATTACCATCTGCCTTCTATAAAAATTTCAGCTTGATAAGTTGCGCCGTTAATTTTTAAAAAATAGTGATAGGTTTATTACACAAAAAAGTATAATTATTCCACAACAAACGTAAAACGGGGAAATCACTCTATCTCAAACAACAAACATCAGATTGGCCTGAAATTTTTTCTACAAAGAGAAGTCATTACCAACTGCCTTCTGTAAAAATTTCAGCTTGATGAGATGTGCCGTTAATTTAAAAAAAAATAGTGATAGGTTTATTACACAAAAAAGTATAATTATTCCACAAAAAACGTAAAACGGGGAAATCACTCTATCTCAAACAACAAACATCAGATTGGCCTGAAATTTTTTCTACAAGTAGAAGTCATTACCATCTGCCTTCAGAGAAAATTTCAGCTTGTTGAGTTGTGCCGTTAATTTTTAAAAAATAGTGATAGGTTTATTACACAAAAAAGTATAATTATTCCACAACAAACGTAAAACGGGGAAATCACTCTATCTCAAACAACAAACATCAGATTGGCCTGAAATTTTTTCTACAAAGAGAAGTCATTACCAACTGCCTTCTGTAAAAATTTCAGCTTGATGAGATGTGCCGTTAATTTAAAAAAAATAGTGATAGGTTTATTACACAAAAAAGTATAATTATTCCACAAAAAACGTAAAACGGGGAAATCACTCTATCTCAAACAACAAACATCAGATTGGCCTGAAATTTTTTCTACAAAGAGAAGTAATAACCATCTGCCTTCAGAGAAAATTTCAGCTTGATGAGTTGTGCCGTTAATTTTTAAAAAATAGTGATAGGTTTATTACACAAAAAAGTATAATTATTCCACAACAAACATAAAACGGGGAAATCACTCTATCTCAAACAACAAACATCAGATTGGCGTGAAATTTTTTCTACAAGTAGAAGTCATTACCATCTGCCTTCAAAGAAAATTTCAGCTTGATGAGTTGCGCCGTTAATTTAAAAAAAATAGTGATAGGTTTATTACACAAAAAAGTATAATTATTCCACAACAAACGTAAAACGGGGAAATCACTCCATCTCAAACAACAAACATCAGATTGGCCTGAAATTTTTTCTACAAAGAGAAGTCATTACCAACTGCCTGCTGTAAAAATTTCAGCTTGATGAGTTGTGCCGTTAATTTTTAAAAAATAGTGATAAGTTTATTACAGAAAAAAGTATAATTATTCCACAACAAACGTAAAACGGGGAAATCACTCTATCTAAAACAACAAACATCAGATTGGCCTGAAATTTTTTCTACAAGTAGAAGTCATTACCATCTGCCTTCAGAGAAAATTTCAGCTTGATGAGTTGTGCCGTTAATTTTTAAAAAATAGTGATAGGTTTATTACACAAAAAAGTATAATTATTCCACAAAAAACGTAAAACGGGGAAATCACTCTATCTCAAACAACAAACATCAGATTGGCGTGAAATTTTTTCTACAAGTAGAAGTCATTACCATCTGCCTTCAGAGAAAATTTCAGCTTGATGAGTTGCGCCGTTAATTTTTAAAAAATAGTGATAGGTTTATTACACAAAAAAGTATAATTATTCCACAACAAACATAAAACGGGGAAATCACTCTATCTCAAACAACAAACATTTGAAATTTTTTCTACAAAGAGAAGTCATTACCAACTGCCTGCTGTAAAAATTTCAGCTTGATGAGTTGTGCCGTTAATTTTTAAAAAATAGTGATAAGTTTATTACAGAAAAAAGTATAATTATTCCACAACAAACGTAAAACGGGGAAATCACTCTATCTAAAACAACAAACATCAGATTGGCCTGAAATTTTTTCTACAAGTAGAAGTCATTACCATCTGCCTTCAGAGAAAATTTCAGCTTGATGAGTTGTGCCGTTAATTTTTAAAAAATAGTGATAGGTTTATTACACAAAAAAGTATAATTATTCCACAAAAAACGTAAAACGGGGAAATCACTCTATCTCAAACAACAAACATCAGATTGGCGTGAAATTTTTTCTACAAGTAGAAGTCATTACCATCTGCCTTCAAAGAAAATTTCAGCTTGATGAGTTGCGCCGTTAATTTAAAAAAAATAGTGATAGGTTTATTACACAAAAAAGTATAATTATTCCACAACAAACGTAAAACGGGGAAATCACTCTATCTCAAACAACAAACATCAGATTGGCCTGAAATTTTTTCTACAAGTAGAAGTCATTACCATCTGCCTTCTATAAAAATTTCAGCTTGATAAGTTGCGCCGTTAATTTTTAAAAAATAGTGATAGGTTTATTACACAAAAAAGTATAATTATTCCACAACAAACGTAAAACGGGGAAATCACTCTATCTCAAACAACAAACATCAGATTGGCCTGAAATTTTTTCTACAAGTAGAAGTCATTACCATCTGCCTTCTATAAAAATTTCAGCTTGATGAGTTGTGCCGTTAATTTTTAAAAAATAGTGATAGGTTTATTACACAAAAAAGTATAATTATTCCACAACAAACGTAAAACGGGGAAATCACTCTATCTCAAACAACAAGCATTAGATTGTCCTGAAATTTTTTCTACAAGTAGAGGTCACTACCATCTGCCTTCTGTGAAAATTTCAGCTTGATTTGTTGTGCCGTTAATTAAAAAAAAATCGTAATAGATTTATTACACAACAGTAAAACAGGCAAATCGCTCTATCTCTAACCCCAACCTTCAGATTGGCCTGAAATTGTTTCTTCAAGTAGAAATTATTGCAAACTCAACCATTATGGAGTAGTCACTACAAAGCGCAAAAAAAAAAAAAAAATAAAAAAGTTCGGATTCCCTAACACAGACATCAGATTTCAGGTGTTAAGACTCATTGCCGTGTCTAATGGGGAAACTTTGAGCCAGGCTTCCCCTTTTTAATAAGGTAGTTTCTACGCCGATTTTTTTTTCGATTCTCAACCCAATCACCCCGTTTGCAAGCAGGTTGAACGTTACTAAGAACAACCAACAATCCGAGATGGTTTTTAATGTCCTATATGAAGACTGCTTTTCTTTTGTTAAAAATCTTCAATTAATTTTTTCCACAACAAAAGTAAACCGGGGAAATCACTCTATCTCTAACCCCAACCGTCAGATTGGCCTGAAATTTTTTCTACAAGTAGATGTCATTACCATCTGCCTTCTATAAAAATTTCAGCTTGATAAGTTGCGCCGTTAATTTTTAAAAAATAGTGATAGGTTTATTACACAAAAAAGTATAATTATTCCACAACAAACGTAAAACGGGGAAATCACTCTATCTCAAACAACAAACATCAGATTGGCCTGAAATTTTTTCTACAAAGAGAAGTCATTACCAACTGCCTGCTGTAAAAATTTCAGCTTGATGAGTTGTGCCGTTAATTTTTAAAAAATAGTGATAGGTTTATTACAGAAAAAAGTATAATTATTCCACAACAAACGTAAAACGGGGAAATCACTCTATCTAAAACAACAAACATCAGATTGGCCTGAAATTTTTTCTACAAGTAGAAGTCATTACCATCTGCCTTCAGAGAAAATTTCAGCTTGATGAGTTGTGCCGTTAATTTTTAAAAAATAGTGATAGGTTTATTACACAAAAAAGTATAATTATTCCACAACAAACGTAAAACGGGGAAATCACTCTATCTCAAACAACAAGCATTAGATTGTCCTGAAATTTTTTCTACAAGTAGAGGTCACTACCAACTGCCTTCTGTGAAAATTTCAGCTTGATTTGTTGTGCCGTTAATTAAAAAAAAATCGTAATAGATTTATTACACAACAGTAAAACAGGCAAATCGCTCTATCTCTAACCCCAACCTTCAGATTGGCCTGAAATTGTTTCTACAAGTAGAAATTATTGCAAACTCAACCATTATGGAGTAGTCACTACAAAGCGCAAAAAAAAAAAAAAAAAAAAAAAAGTTCGGATTCCCTAACACAGACATCAGATTTCAGGTGTTAAGACTCATTGCCGTGTCTCATGGGGAAACTTTGAGCCAGGCTTCCCCTTTTTAATAAGGTAGTTTCTACGCCGATTTTTTTTTCGATTCTAAACCCAATCACCCCGTTTGCAAGCAGGTTGAACGTTACTAAGAACAACCAACAATCCGAGATGGTTTTTAATGTCCTATATGAAGACTGCTTTTCTTTTGTTAAAAATCTTCAATTAATTTTTTCCACAACAAAAGTAAACCGGGGAAATCACTCTATCTCTAACCCCAACCGTCAGATTGGCCTGAAATTTTTTCTACAAGTAGATGTCATTACCATCTGCCTTCTATAAAAATTTCAGCTTGATAAGTTGCGCCGTTAATTTTTAAAAAATAGTGATAGGTTTATTACACAAAAAAGTATAATTATTCCACAACAAACGTAAAACGGGGAAATCACTCTATCTCAAACAACAAACATCAGATTGGCCTGAAATTTTTTCTACAAGTAGAAGTAATTACCATCTGCCTTCTGTGAAAATTTCAGCTTGATGAGATGTGCCGTTAATTTAAAAAAAATAGTGATAGGTTTATTACACAAAAAAGTATAATTATTCCACAAAAAACGTAAAACGGGGAAATCACTCTATCTCAAACAACAAACATCAGATTGGCCTGAAATTTTTTCTACAAGTAGAAGTAATAACCATCTGCCTTCAGAGAAAATTTCAGCTTGATGAGTTGTGCCGTTAATTTTAAAAAAATAGTGATAGGTTTATTACACAAAAAAGTATAATTATTCCACAACAAACGTAAAACGGGGAAATCACTCTATCTCAAACAACAAACATCAGATTGGCGTGAAATTTTTTCTACAAGTAGAAGTCATTACCATCTGCCTTCAGAGAAAATTTCAGCTTGATGAGTTGCGCCGTTAATTTTTAAAAAATAGTGATAGGTTTATTACACAAAAAAGTATAATTATTCCACAACAAACATAAAACGGGGAAATTACTCTATCTCAAACAACAAACATCAGATTGGCCTGAATTTTTTTCTACAAGTAGAAGTAATTACCATCTGCCTTCTGTAAAAATTTCAGCTTGATGAGATGTGCCGTTAATTTAAAAAAAATAGTGATAGGTTTATTACACAAAAAAGTATAATTATTCCACAAAAAACGTAAAACGGGGAAATCACTCTATCTCAAACAACAAACATCAGATTGGCCTGAAATTTTTTCTACAAGTAGAAGTAATAACCATCTGCCTTCTATAAAAATTTCAGCTTGATGAGTTGTGCCGTTAATTTTTAAAAAATAGTGATAGGTTTATTACACAAAAAAGTATAATTATTCCACAACAAACGTAAAACGGGGAAATCACTCTATCTCAAACAACAAACATCAGATTGGCGGGAAATTTTTTCTACAAGTAGAAGTCATTACCATCTGCCTTCAAAGAAAATTTCAGCTTGATGAGTTGCGCCGTTAATTTAAAAAAAATAGTGATAGGTTTATTACACAAAAAAGTATAATTATTCCACAACAAACGTAAAACGGGGAAATCACTCTATCTCAAACAACAAACATCAGATTGGCCTGAAATTTTTTCTACAAAGAGAAGTTATTACCAACTGCCTGCTGTAAAAATTTCAGCTTGATGAGTTGTGCCGTTAATTTTTAAAAAATAGTGATAAGTTTATTACAGAAAAAAGTATAATTATTCCACAACAAACGTAAAACGGGGAAATCACTCTGTCTAAAACAACAAACATCAGATTGGCCTGAAATTTTTTCTACAAGTAGAAGTCATTACCATCTGCCTTCAGAGAAAATTTCAGCTTGATGAGTTGTGCCGTTAATTTTTAAAAAATAGTGATAGGTTTATTACACAAAAAAGTATAATTATTCCACAAAAAACGTAAAACGGGGAAATCACTCTATCTCAAACAACAAACATCAGATTGGCGTGAAATTTTTTCTACAAGTAGAAGTCATTACCATCTGCCTTCAGAGAAAATTTCAGCTTGATGAGTTGCGCCGTTAATTTTTAAAAAATAGTGATAGGTTTATTACACAAAAAAGTATAATTATTCCACAACAAACATAAAACGGGGAAATCACTCTATCTCAAACAACAAACATTTGAAAATTTTTCTACAAAGAGAAGTCATTACCACCTGCCTGCTGTAAAAATTTCAGCTTGATGAGTTGTGCCGTTAATTTTAAAAAAATAGTGATAGGTTTATTACACAAAAAAGTATAATTATTCCACAAAAAACGTAAAACGGGGAAATCACTCTATCTCAAACAACAAACATCAGATTGGCGTGAAATTTTTTCTACAAGTAGAAGTCATTACCATCTGCCTTCAGAGAAAATTTCAGCTTGATGAGTTGCGCCGTTAATTTTTAAAAAATAGTGATAGGTTTATTACACAAAAAAGTATAATTATTCCACAACAAACATAAAACGGGGAAATCACTCTATCTCAAACAACAAACATTTGAAAATTTTTCTACAAAGAGAAGTCATTACCACCTGCCTGCTGTAAAAATTTCAGCTTGATGAGTTGTGCCGTTAATTTTAAAAAAAATAGTGATAGGTTTATTACACAAAAAAGTATAATTATTCCACAACAAACGTAAAACGGGGAAATCACTCTATCTCAAACAACAAACATCAGATTGGCCTGAAATTTTTTCTACAAGTAGAAGTCATTACCAACTGCCTTCTATAAAAATTTCAGCTTGATAAGTTGCGCCGTTAATTTTTAAAAAATAGTGATAGGTTTATTACACAAAAAAGTATAATTATTCCACAACAAACGTAAAACGGGGAAATCACTCTATCTCAAACAACAAGCATTAGATTGTCCTGAATTTTTTTCTACAAGTAGAGGTCACTACCATCTGCCTTCTGTGAAAATTTCAGCTTGATTTGTTGTGCCGTTAATTAAAAAAAAATCGTAATAGATTTATTACACAACAGTAAAACAGGCAAATCGCTCTATCTCTAACCCCAACCTTCAGATTGGCCTGAAATTGTTTCTTCAAGTAGAAATTATTGCAAACTCAACCATTATGGAGTAGTCACTACAAAGCGCAAAAAAAAAAAAAAAAAAAAAAAAAGTTCGGATTCCCTAACACAGACATCAGATTTCAGGTGTTAAGACTCATTGCCGTGTCTCATGGGGAAACTTTGAGCCAGGCTTCCCCTTTTTAATAAGGTAGTTTCTACGCCGATTTTTTTTTCGATTCTAAACCCAATCACCCCGTTTGCAAGCAGGTTGAACGTTACTAAGAACAACCAACAATCCGAGATGGTTTTTAATGTCCTATATGAAGACTGCTTTTCTTTTGTTAAAAATCTTCAATTAATTTTTTCCACAACAAAAGTAAACCGGGGAAATCACTCTATCTCTAACCCCAACCGTCAGATTGGCCTGAAATTTTTTCTACAAGTAGATGTCATTACCATCTGCCTTCTATAAAAATTTCAGCTTGATAAGTTGCGCCGTTAATTTTTAAAAAATAGTGATAGGTTTATTACACAAAAAAGTATAATTATTCCACAACAAACGTAAAACGGGGAAATCACTCTATCTCAAACAACAAACATCAGATTGGCCTGAAATTTTTTCTACGAGTAGAAGTCATTACCAACTGCCTGCTGTAAAAATTTCAGCTTGATGAGTTGTGCCGTTAATTTAAAAAAAAATAGTGATAGGTGTATTACACTAAAAAGTATAATTATTCCACAATAAACGTTAAACGGGGAAATCACTCTATCTCAAACAACAAGCATTAGATTGTCCTGAAATTTTTTCTACAAGTAGAGGTCACTACCAACTGGCTTCTGTGAAAATTTCAGCTTGATTTGTTGTGCCGTTAATTAAAAAAAATCGTAATAGATTTATTACACAACAGTAAAACAGGCAAATCGCTCTATCTCTAACCCCAACCTTCAGATTGGCCTGAAATTGTTTCTACAAGTAGAAATTATTGCAAACTCAACCATTATGGAGTAGTCACTACAAAGCGCAAAAAAAAAAAAAAAAAAAAAAAAAAAAAAAAGTTCGGATTCCCTAACACAGACATCAGATTTCAGGTGTTAAGACTCATTGCCGTGTCTCATGGGGAAACTTTGAGCCAGGCTTCCCCTTTTTAATAAGGTAGTTTCTACGCCGATTTTTTTTTCGATTCTAAACCCAATCACCCCGTTTGCAAGCAGGTTGAACGTTACTAAGAACAACCAACAATCCGAGATGGTTTTTAATGTCCTATATGAAGACTGCTTTTCTTTTGTTAAAAATCTTCAATTAATTTTTTCTACAACAAAAGTAAACCGGGGAAATCACTCTATCTCTAACCCCAACCGTCAGATTGGCCTGAAATTTTTTCTACAAGTAGATGTCATTACCATCTGCCTTCTATAAAAATTTCAGCTTGATAAGTTGCGCCGTTATTTTTTTAAAAATAGTGATAGGTTTATTACACAAAAAAGTATAATTATTCCACAACAAACGTAAAACGGGGAAATCACTCTATCTCAAACAACAAACATCAGATTGGCCTGAAATTTTTTCTACAAGTAGAAGTCATTACCAACTGTCTTCTGTGAAAATTTCAGCTTGATGAGTTGTGCCGTTAATTTTAAAAAAATAGTGATAGGTTTATTACACAAAAAAGTATAATTATTCCACAAAAAACGTAAAACGGGGAAATCACTCTATCTCAAACAACAAACATCAGATTGTCCTGAAATTTTTTCTACAAGTAGAAGTCATTACCATCTGCCTTCAGAGAAAATTTCAGCTTGATGAGTTGTGCCGTTAATTTTTAAAAAATAGTGATAGGTTTATTACACAAAAAAGTATAATTATTCCACAACAAACGTAAAACGGGGAAATCACTCTATCTCAAACAACAAACATCAGATTGGCCTGAAATTTTTTCTACAAGTAGAAGTCATTACCAACAGTCTTCTGTGAAAATTTCAGCTTGATGAGTTGTGCCGTTAATTTAAAAAAAATAGTGATAGGTTTATTACACAAAAAAGTATAATTATTCCACAACAAACGTAAAACGGGGAAATCACTCTATCTCAAACAACAAACATCAGATTGGCCTGAAATTTTTTCTACAAGTAGAAGTCATTACCAACTGTCTTCTGTGAAAATTTCAGCTTGATGAGTTGTGCCGTTAATTTTTAAAAAATAGTGATAGGTTTATTACACAAAAAAGTATAATTATTCCACAAAAAACGTAAAACGGGGAAATCACTCTTTCTCAAACAACAAGCATTAGATTGTCCTGAAATTTTTTCTACAAGTAGAGGTCACTACCAACTGCCTTCTGTGAAAATTTCAGCTTGATTTGTTGTGCCGTTAATTAAAAAAAAATCGTAATAGATTTATTACACAACAGTAAAACAGGCAAATCGCTCTATCTCTAACCCCAACCTTCAGATTGGCCTGAAATTGTTTCTACAAGTAGAAATTATTGCAAACTCAACCATTATGGAGTAGTCACTACAAAGCGCAAAAAAAAAAAAAAAAAAAAGTTCAGATTCCCTAACACAGACATCAGATTTCAGGTGTTAAGACTCATTGCCGTGTCTCATGGGGAAACTTTGAGCCAGGCTTCCCCTTTTTAATAAGGTAGTTTCTACGCCGATTTTTTTTTCGATTCTAAACCCAATCACCCCGTTTGCAAGCAGGTTGAACGTTACTAAGAACAACCAACAATCCGAGATGGTTTTTAATGTCCTATATGAAGACTGCTTTTCTTTTGTTAAAAATCTTCAATTAATTTTTTCCACAACAAAAGTAAACCGGGGAAATCACTCTATCTCTAACCCCAACCGTCAGATTGGCCTGAAATTTTTTCTACAAGTAGATGTCATTACCATCTGCCTTCTATAAAAATTTCAGCTTGATAAGTTGCGCCGTTAATTTTTTAAAAATAGTGATAGGTTTATTACACAAAAAAGTATAATTATTCCACAACAAACGTAAAACGGGGAAATCACTCTATCTCAAACAACAAACATCAGATTGGCCTGAAATTTTTTCTACAAGTAGAAGTCATTACCAACTGCCTGCTGTAAAAATTTCAGCTTGATGAGTTGTGCCGTTAATTTTTAAAAAATAGTGATAGGTGTATTACACTAAAAAGTATAATTATTCCACAATAAACGTTAAACGGGGAAATCACTCTATCTCAAACAACAAGCATTAGATTGTCCTGAAATTTTTTCTACAAGTAGAGGTCACTACCAACTGCCTTCTGTGAAAATTTCAGCTTGATTTGTTGTGCCGTTAATTAAAAAAAAATCGTAATAGATTTATTACACAACAGTAAAACAGGCAAATCGCTCTATCTCTAACCCCAACCTTCAGATTGGCCTGAAATTGTTTCTACAAGTAGAAATTATTGCAAACTCAACCATTATGGAGTAGTCACTACAAAGCGCAAAAAAAAAAAAAAAAAAAAAAAAAAAAGTTCGGATTCCCTAACACAGACATCAGATTTCAGGTCTTAAGACTCATTGCCGTGTCTCATGGGGAAACTTTGAGCCAGGCTTCCCCTTTTTAATAAGGTAGTTTCTACGCCGATTTTTTTTTCGATTCTAAACCCAATCACCCCGTTTGCAAGCAGGTTGAACGTTACTAAGAACAACCAACAATCCGAGATGGTTTTTAATGTCCTATATGAAGACTGCTTTTCTTTTGTTAAAAATCTTCAATTAATTTTTTCCACAACAAAAGTAAACCGGGGAAATCACTCTATCTCTAACCCCAACCGTCAGATTGGCCTGAAATTTTTTCTACAAGTAGATGTCATTACCATCTGCCTTCTATAAAAATTTCAGCTTGATAAGTTGCGCCGTTAATTTTTAAAAAATAGTGATAGGTTTATTACGCAAAAAAGTATAATTATTCCACAACAAACGTAAAACGGGGAAATCACTCTATCTCAAACAACAAACATCAGATTGGCCTGAAATTTTTTCTACAAGTAGAAGTCATTACCAACTGCCTGCTGTAAAAATTTCAGCTTGATGAGTTGTGCCGTTAATTTTTAAAAAATAGTGATAGGTGTATTACACTAAAAAGTATAATTATTCCACAATAAACGTTAAACGGGGAAATCACTCTATCTCAAACAACAAGCATTAGATTGTCCTGAAATTTTTTCTACAAGTAGAGGTCACTACCAACTGGCTTCTGTGAAAATTTCAGCTTGATTTGTTGTGCCGTTAATTAAAAAAAATCGTAATAGATTTATTACACAACAGTAAAACAGGCAAATCGCTCTATCTCTAACCCCAACCTTCAGATTGGCCTGAAATTGTTTCTACAAGTAGAAATTATTGCAAACTCAACCATTATGGAGTAGTCACTACAAAGCGAAAAAAAAAAAAAAAAAAAAGTTCGGATTCCCTAACACAGACATCAGATTTCAGGTCTTAAGACTCATTGCCGTGTCTCATGGGGAAACTTTGAGCCAGGCTTCCCCTTTTTAATAAGGTAGTTTCTACGCCGATTTTTTTTTCGATTCTAAACCCAATCACCCCGTTTGCAAGCAGGTTGAACGTTACTAAGAACAACCAACAATCCGAGATGGTTTTTAATGTCCTATATGAAGACTGCTTTTCTTTTGTTAAAAATCTTCAATTAATTTTTTCCACAACAAAAGTAAACCGGGGAAATCACTCTATCTCTAACCCCAACCGTCAGATTGGCCTGAAATTTTTTCTACAAGTAGATGTCATTACCATCTGCCTTCTATAAAAATTTCAGCTTGATAAGTTGCGCCGTTAATTTTTTAAAAATAGTGATAGGTTTATTACACAAAAAAGTATAATTATTCCACAACAAACGTAAAACGGGGAAATCACTCTATCTCAAACAACAAACATCAGATTGGCCTGAAATTTTTTCTACAAGTAGAAGTCATTACCAACTGCCTGCTGTAAAAATTTCAGCTTGATGAGTTGTGCCGTTAATTTTTAAAAAATAGTGATAGGTGTATTACACTAAAAAGTATAATTATTCCACAATAAACGTTAAACGGGGAAATCACTCTATCTCAAACAACAAGCATTAGATTGTCCTGAAATTTTTTCTACAAGTAGAGGTCACTACCAACTGCCTTCTGTGAAAATTTCAGCTTGATTTGTTGTGCCGTTAATTAAAAAAAAATCGTAATAGATTTATTACACAACAGTAAAACAGGCAAATCGCTCTATCTCTAACCCCAACCTTCAGATTGGCCTGAAATTGTTTCTACAAGTAGAAATTATTGCAAACTCAACCATTATGGAGTAGTCACTACAAAGCGCAAAAAAAAAAAAAAAAAAAAAAAAAAAAGTTCGGATTCCCTAACACAGACATCAGATTTCAGGTCTTAAGACTCATTGCCGTGTCTCATGGGGAAACTTTGAGCCAGGCTTCCCCTTTTTAATAAGGTAGTTTCTACGCCGATTTTTTTTTCGATTCTAAACCCAATCACCCCGTTTGCAAGCAGGTTGAACGTTACTAAGAACAACCAACAATCCGAGATGGTTTTTAATGTCCTATATGAAGACTGCTTTTCTTTTGTTAAAAATCTTCAATTAATTTTTTCCACAACAAAAGTAAACCGGGGAAATCACTCTATCTCTAACCCCAACCGTCAGATTGGCCTGAAATTTTTTCTACAAGTAGATGTCATTACCATCTGCCTTCTATAAAAATTTCAGCTTGATAAGTTGCGCCGTTAATTTTTTAAAAATAGTGATAGGTTTATTACACAAAAAAGTATAATTATTCCACAACAAACGTAAAACGGGGAAATCACTCTATCTCAAACAACAAACATCAGATTGGCCTGAATTTTTTTCTACAAGTAGAAGTCATTACCAACTGCCTGCTGTAAAAATTTCAGCTTGATGAGTTGTGCCGTTAATTTTTAAAAAATAGTGATAGGTGTATTACACTAAAAAGTATAATTATTCCACAATAAACGTTAAACGGGGAAATCACTCTATCTCAAACAACAAGCATTAGATTGTCCTGAAATTTTTTCTACAAGTAGAGGTCACTACCATCTGCCTTCTGTGAAAATTTCAGCTTGATTTGTTGTGCCGTTAATTAAAAAAAAATCGTAATAAATTTATTACACAACAGTAAAACAGGCAAATCGCTCTATCTCTAACCCCAACCTTCAGATTGGCCTGAAATTGTTTCTTCAAGTAGAAATTATTGCAAACTCAACCATTATGGAGTAGTCACTACAAAGCGCAAAAAAAAAAAAAAAAAAAAAAGTTCGGATTCCCTAACACAGACATCAGATTTCAGGTGTTAAGACTCATTGCCGTGTCTAATGGGGAAACTTTGAGCCAGGCTTCCCCTTTTTAATAAGGTAGTTTCTACGCCGATTTTTTTTTCGATTCTAAACCCAATCACCCCGTTTGCAAGCAGGTTGAACGTTACTAAGAACAACCAACAATCCGAGATGGTTTTTAATGTCCTATATGAAGACTGCTTTTCTTTTGTTAAAAATCTTCAATTAATTTTTTCCACAACAAAAGTAAACCGGGGAAATCACTCTATCTCTAACCCCAACCGTCAGATTGGCCTGAAATTTTTTCTACAAGTAGATGTCATTACCATCTGCCTTCTATAAAAATTTCAGCTTGATAAGTTGCGCCGTTAATTTTTAAAAAATAGTGATAGGTTTATTACACAAAAAAGTATAATTATTCCACAACAAACGTAAAACGGGGAAATCACTCTATCTCAAACAACAAACATCAGATTGGCCTGAAATTTTTTCTACAAAGAGAAGTCATTACCAACTGCCTGCTGTAAAAATTTCAGCTTGATGAGTTGTGCCGTTAATTTTTAAAAAATAGTGATAGGTTTATTACAGAAAAAAGTATAATTATTCCACAACAAACGTAAAACGGGGAAATCACTCTATCTAAAACAACAAACATCAGATTGGCCTGAAATTTTTTCTACAAGTAGAAGTCATTACCATCTGCCTTCAGAGAAAATTTCAGCTTGATGAGTTGTGCCGTTAATTTTTAAAAAATAGTGATAGGTTTATTACACAAAAAAGTATAATTATTCCACAACAAACGTAAAACGGGGAAATCACTCTATCTCAAACAACAAACATCAGATTGGCCTGAAATTTTTTCTACAAGTAGAAGTCATTACCATCTGCCTTCTATAAAAATTTCAGCTTGATGAGTTGTGCCGTTAATTTAAAAAAAATAGTGATAGGTTTATTACACAAAAAAGTATAATTATTCCACAACAAACGTAAAACGGGGAAATCACTCTATCTCAAACAACAAGCATTAGATTGTCCTGAAATTTTTTCTACAAGTAGAGGTCACTACCAACTGCCTTCTGTGAAAATTTCAGCTTGATTTGTTGTGCCGTTAATTAAAAAAAAATCGTAATAGATTTATTACACAACAGTAAAACAGGCAAATCGCTCTATCTCTAACCCCAACCTTCAGATTGGCCTGAAATTGTTTCTACAAGTAGAAATTATTGCAAACTCAACCATTATGGAGTAGTCACTACAAAGCGCAAAAAAAAAAAAAAAAAAAAAAAGTTCGGATTCCCTAACACAGACATCAGATTTCAGGTGTTAAGACTCATTGCCGTGTCTCATGGGGAAACTTTGAGCCAGGCTTCCCCTTTTTAATAAGGTAGTTTCTACGCCGATTTTTTTTTCGATTCTAAACCCAATCACCCCGTTTGCAAGCAGGTTGAACGTTACTAAGAACAACCAACAATCCGAGATGGTTTTTAATGTCCTATATGAAGACTGCTTTTCTTTTGTTAAAAATCTTCAATTAATTTTTTCCACAACAAAAGTAAACCGGGGAAATCACTCTATCTCTAACCCCAACCGTCAGATTGGCCTGAAATTTTTTCTACAAGTAGATGTCATTACCATCTGCCTTCTATAAAAATTTCAGCTTGATAAGTTGCGCCGTTAATTTTTAAAAAATAGTGATAGGTTTATTACACAAAAAAGTATAATTATTCCACAACAAACGTAAAACGGGGAAATCACTCTATCTCAAACAACAAACATCAGATTGGCCTGAAATTTTTTCTACAAAGAGAAGTCATTACCAACTGCCTGCTGTAAAAATTTCAGCTTGATGAGTTGTGCCGTTAATTTTTAAAAAATAGTGATAGGTTTATTACAGAAAAAAGTATAATTATTCCACAACAAACGTAAAACGGGGAAATCACTCTATCTAAAACAACAAACATCAGATTGGCCTGAAATTTTTTCTACAAGTAGAAGTCATTACCATCTGCCTTCAGAGAAAATTTCAGCTTGATGAGTTGTGCCGTTAATTTTTAAAAAATAGTGATAGGTTTATTACACAAAAAAGTATAATTATTCCACAACAAACGTAAAACGGGGAAATCACTCTATCTCAAACAACAAACATCAGATTGGCCTGAAATTTTTTCTACAAGTAGAAGTCATTACCATCTGCCTTCTATAAAAATTTCAGCTTGATGAGTTGTGCCGTTAATTTAAAAAAAATAGTGATAGGTTTATTACACAAAAAAGTATAATTATTCCACAACAAACGTAAAACGGGGAAATCACTCTATCTCAAACAACAAGCATTAGATTGTCCTGAAATTTTTTCTTCAAGTAGAGGTCACTACCAACTGCCTTCTGTGAAAATTTCAGCTTGATTTGTTGTGCCGTTAATTAAAAAAAAATCGTAATAGATTTATTACACAACAGTAAAACAGGCAAATCGCTCTATCTCTAACCCCAACCTTCAGATTGGCCTGAAATTGTTTCTACAAGTAGAAATTATTGCAAACTCAACCATTATGGAGTAGTCACTACAAAGCGCAAAAAAAAAAAAAAAAAAAAAAAAGTTCGGATTCCCTAACACAGACATCAGATTTCAGGTGTTAAGACTCATTGCCGTGTCTCATGGGGAAACTTTGAGCCAGGCTTCCCCTTTTTAATAAGGTAGTTTCTACGCCGATTTTTTTTTCGATTCTAAACCCAATCACCCCGTTTGCAAGCAGGTTGAACGTTACTAAGAACAACCAACAATCCGAGATGGTTTTTAATGTCCTATATGAAGACTGCTTTTCTTTTGTTAAAAATCTTCAATTAATTTTTTCCACAACAAAAGTAAACCGGGGAAATCACTCTATCTCTAACCCCAACCGTCAGATTGGCCTGAAATTTTTTCTACAAGTAGATGTCATTACCATCTGCCTTCTATAAAAATTTCAGCTTGATAAGTTGCGCCGTTAATTTTTAAAAAATAGTGATAGGTTTATTACACAAAAAAGTATAATTATTCCACAACAAACGTAAAACGGGGAAATCACTCTATCTCAAACAACAAACATCAGATTGGCCTGAAATTTTTTCTACAAGTAGAAGTAATTACCATCTGCCTTCTGTGAAAATTTCAGCTTGATGAGATGTGCCGTTAATTTAAAAAAAATAGTGATAGGTTTATTACACAAAAAAGTATAATTATTCCACAAAAAACGTAAAACGGGGAAATCACTCTATCTCAAACAACAAACATCAGATTGGCCTGAAATTTTTTCTACAAGTAGAAGTAATAACCATCTGCCTTCAGAGAAAATTTCAGCTTGATGAGTTGTGCCGTTAATTTTAAAAAAATAGTGATAGGTTTATTACACAAAAAAGTATAATTATTCCACAACAAACGTAAAACGGGGAAATCACTCTATCTCAAACAACAAACATCAGATTGGCGTGAAATTTTTTCTACAAGTAGAAGTCATTACCATCTGCCTTCAGAGAAAATTTCAGCTTGATGAGTTGCGCCGTTAATTTTTAAAAAATAGTGATAGGTTTATTACACAAAAAAGTATAATTATTCCACAACAAACATAAAACGGGGAAATTACTCTATCTCAAACAACAAACATCAGATTGGCCTGAATTTTTTTCTACAAGTAGAAGTAATTACCATCTGCCTTCTGTAAAAATTTCAGCTTGATGAGATGTGCCGTTAATTTAAAAAAAATAGTGATAGGTTTATTACACAAAAAAGTATAATTATTCCACAAAAAACGTAAAACGGGGAAATCACTCTATCTCAAACAACAAACATCAGATTGGCCTGAAATTTTTTCTACAAGTAGAAGTAATAACCATCTGCCTTCTATAAAAATTTCAGCTTGATGAGTTGTGCCGTTAATTTTTAAAAAATAGTGATAGGTTTATTACACAAAAAAGTATAATTATTCCACAACAAACGTAAAACGGGGAAATCACTCTATCTCAAACAACAAACATCAGATTGGCGGGAAATTTTTTCTACAAGTAGAAGTCATTACCATCTGCCTTCAAAGAAAATTTCAGCTTGATGAGTTGCGCCGTTAATTTAAAAAAAATAGTGATAGGTTTATTACACAAAAAAGTATAATTATTCCACAACAAACGTAAAACGGGGAAATCACTCTATCTCAAACAACAAACATCAGATTGGCCTGAAATTTTTTCTACAAAGAGAAGTTATTACCAACTGCCTGCTGTAAAAATTTCAGCTTGATGAGTTGTGCCGTTAATTTTTAAAAAATAGTGATAAGTTTATTACAGAAAAAAGTATAATTATTCCACAACAAACGTAAAACGGGGAAATCACTCTGTCTAAAACAACAAACATCAGATTGGCCTGAAATTTTTTCTACAAGTAGAAGTCATTACCATCTGCCTTCAGAGAAAATTTCAGCTTGATGAGTTGTGCCGTTAATTTTTAAAAAATAGTGATAGGTTTATTACACAAAAAAGTATAATTATTCCACAAAAAACGTAAAACGGGGAAATCACTCTATCTCAAACAACAAACATCAGATTGGCGTGAAATTTTTTCTACAAGTAGAAGTCATTACCATCTGCCTTCAGAGAAAATTTCAGCTTGATGAGTTGCGCCGTTAATTTTTAAAAAATAGTGATAGGTTTATTACACAAAAAAGTATAATTATTCCACAACAAACATAAAACGGGGAAATCACTCTATCTCAAACAACAAACATTTGAAAATTTTTCTACAAAGAGAAGTCATTACCACCTGCCTGCTGTAAAAATTTCAGCTTGATGAGTTGTGCCGTTAATTTTAAAAAAATAGTGATAGGTTTATTACACAAAAAAGTATAATTATTCCACAAAAAACGTAAAACGGGGAAATCACTCTATCTCAAACAACAAACATCAGATTGGCGTGAAATTTTTTCTACAAGTAGAAGTCATTACCATCTGCCTTCAGAGAAAATTTCAGCTTGATGAGTTGCGCCGTTAATTTTTAAAAAATAGTGATAGGTTTATTACACAAAAAAGTATAATTATTCCACAACAAACATAAAACGGGGAAATCACTCTATCTCAAACAACAAACATTTGAAAATTTTTCTACAAAGAGAAGTCATTACCACCTGCCTGCTGTAAAAATTTCAGCTTGATGAGTTGTGCCGTTAATTTTAAAAAAAATAGTGATAGGTTTATTACACAAAAAAGTATAATTATTCCACAACAAACGTAAAACGGGGAAATCACTCTATCTCAAACAACAAACATCAGATTGGCCTGAAATTGTTTCTACAAGTAGAAGTCATTACCATCTGCCTTCTATAAAAATTTCAGCTTGATAAGTTGCGCCGTTAATTTTTAAAAAATAGTGATAGGTTTATTACACAAAAAAGTATAATTATTCCACAACAAACGTAAAACGGGGAAATCACTCTATCTCAAACAACAAGCATTAGATTGTCCTGAATTTTTTTCTACAAGTAGAGGTCACTACCATCTGCCTTCTGTGAAAATTTCAGCTTGATTTGTTGTGCCGTTAATTAAAAAAAAATCGTAATAGATTTATTACACAACAGTAAAACAGGCAAATCGCTCTATCTCTAACCCCAACCTTCAGATTGGCCTGAAATTGTTTCTTCAAGTAGAAATTATTGCAAACTCAACCATTATGGAGTAGTCACTACAAAGCGCAAAAAAAAAAAAAAAAAAAAGTTCGGATTCCCTAACACAGACATCAGATTTCAGGTGTTAAGACTCATTGCCGTGTCTCATGGGGAAACTTTGAGCCAGGCTTCCCCTTTTTAATAAGGTAGTTTCTACGCCGATTTTTTTTTCGATTCTAAACCCAATCACCCCGTTTGCAAGCAGGTTGAACGTTACTAAGAACAACCAACAATCCGAGATGGTTTTTAATGTCCTATATGAAGACTGCTTTTCTTTTGTTAAAAATCTTCAATTAATTTTTTCCACAACAAAAGTAAACCGGGGAAATCACTCTATCTCTAACCCCAACCGTCAGATTGGCCTGAAATTTTTTCTACAAGTAGATGTCATTACCATCTGCCTTCTATAAAAATTTCAGCTTGATAAGTTGCGCCGTTAATTTTTAAAAAATAGTGATAGGTTTATTACACAAAAAAGTATAATTATTCCACAACAAACGTAAAACGGGGAAATCACTCTATCTCAAACAACAAACATCAGATTGGCCTGAAATTTTTTCTACGAGTAGAAGTCATTACCAACTGCCTGCTGTAAAAATTTCAGCTTGATGAGTTGTGCCGTTAATTTAAAAAAAAATAGTGATAGGTGTATTACACTAAAAAGTATAATTATTCCACAATAAACGTTAAACGGGGAAATCACTCTATCTCAAACAACAAGCATTAGATTGTCCTGAAATTTTTTCTACAAGTAGAGGTCACTACCAACTGGCTTCTGTGAAAATTTCAGCTTGATTTGTTGTGCCGTTAATTAAAAAAAATCGTAATAGATTTATTACACAACAGTAAAACAGGCAAATCGCTCTATCTCTAACCCCAACCTTCAGATTGGCCTGAAATTGTTTCTACAAGTAGAAATTATTGCAAACTCAACCATTATGGAGTAGTCACTACAAAGCGCAAAAAAAAAAAAAAAAAAAAAAAAAAGTTCGGATTCCCTAACACAGACATCAGATTTCAGGTGTTAAGACTCATTGCCGTGTCTCATGGGGAAACTTTGAGCCAGGCTTCCCCTTTTTAATAAGGTAGTTTCTACGCCGATTTTTTTTTCGATTCTAAACCCAATCACCCCGTTTGCAAGCAGGTTGAACGTTACTAAGAACAACCAACAATCCGAGATGGTTTTTAATGTCCTATATGAAGACTGCTTTTCTTTTGTTAAAAATCTTCAATTAATTTTTTCCACAACAAAAGTAAACCGGGGAAATCACTCTATCTCTAACCCCAACCGTCAGATTGGCCTGAAATTTTTTCTACAAGTAGATGTCATTACCATCTGCCTTCTATAAAAATTTCAGCTTGATAAGTTGCGCCGTTAATTTTTTAAAAATAGTGATAGGTTTATTACACAAAAAAGTATAATTATTCCACAACAAACGTAAAACGGGGAAATCACTCTATCTCAAACAACAAACATCAGATTGGCCTGAAATTTTTTCTACAAGTAGAAGTCATTACCAACTGCCTGCTGTAAAAATTTCAGCTTGATGAGTTGTGCCGTTAATTTTTAAAAAATAGTGATAGGTGTATTACACTAAAAAGTATAATTATTCCACAATAAACGTTAAACGGGGAAATCACTCTATCTCAAACAACAAGCATTAGATTGTCCTGAAATTTTTTCTACAAGTAGAGGTCACTACCAACTGCCTTCTGTGAAAATTTCAGCTTGATTTGTTGTGCCGTTAATTAAAAAAAAATCGTAATAGATTTATTACACAACAGTAAAACAGGCAAATCGCTCTATCTCTAACCCCAACCTTCAGATTGGCCTGAAATTGTTTCTACAAGTAGAAATTATTGCAAACTCAACCATTATGGAGTAGTCACTACAAAGCGCAAAAAAAAAAAAAAAAAAAAAAAAAAAAAGTTCGGATTCCCTAACACAGACATCAGATTTCAGGTCTTAAGACTCATTGCCGTGTCTCATGGGGAAACTTTGAGCCAGGCTTCCCCTTTTTAATAAGGTAGTTTCTACGCCGATTTTTTTTTCGATTCTAAACCCAATCACCCCGTTTGCAAGCAGGTTGAACGTTACTAAGAACAACCAACAATCCGAGATGGTTTTTAATGTCCTATATGAAGACTGCTTTTCTTTTGTTAAAAATCTTCAATTAATTTTTTCCACAACAAAAGTAAACCGGGGAAATCACTCTATCTCTAACCCCAACCGTCAGATTGGCCTGAAATTTTTTCTACAAGTAGATGTCATTACCATCTGCCTTCTATAAAAATTTCAGCTTGATAAGTTGCGCCGTTAATTTTTAAAAAATAGTGATAGGTTTATTACGCAAAAAAGTATAATTATTCCACAACAAACGTAAAACGGGGAAATCACTCTATCTCAAACAACAAACATCAGATTGGCCTGAAATTTTTTCTACAAGTAGAAGTCATTACCAACTGCCTGCTGTAAAAATTTCAGCTTGATGAGTTGTGCCGTTAATTTTTAAAAAATAGTGATAGGTGTATTACACTAAAAAGTATAATTATTCCACAATAAACGTTAAACGGGGAAATCACTCTATCTCAAACAACAAGCATTAGATTGTCCTGAAATTTTTTCTACAAGTAGAGGTCACTACCAACTGGCTTCTGTGAAAATTTCAGCTTGATTTGTTGTGCCGTTAATTAAAAAAAATCGTAATAGATTTATTACACAACAGTAAAACAGGCAAATCGCTCTATCTCTAACCCCAACCTTCAGATTGGCCTGAAATTGTTTCTACAAGTAGAAATTATTGCAAACTCAACCATTATGGAGTAGTCACTACAAAGCGAAAAAAAAAAAAAAAAAAAAAGTTCGGATTCCCTAACACAGACATCAGATTTCAGGTGTTAAGACTCATTGCCGTGTCTCATGGGGAAACTTTGAGCCAGGCTTCCCCTTTTTAATAAGGTAGTTTCTACGCCGATTTTTTTTTCGATTCTAAACCCAATCACCCCGTTTGCAAGCAGGTTGAACGTTACTAAGAACAACCAACAATCCGAGATGGTTTTTAATGTCCTATATGAAGACTGCTTTTCTTTTGTTAAAAATCTTCAATTAATTTTTTCCACAACAAAAGTAAACCGGGGAAATCACTCTATCTCTAACCCCAACCGTCAGATTGGCCTGAAATTTTTTCTACAAGTAGATGTCATTACCATCTGCCTTCTATAAAAATTTCAGCTTGATAAGTTGCGCCGTTAATTTTTAAAAAATAGTGATAGGTTTATTACGCAAAAAAGTATAATTATTCCACAACAAACGTAAAACGGGGAAATCACTCTATCTCAAACAACAAACATCAGATTGGCCTGAAATTTTTTCTACAAGTAGAAGTCATTACCAACTGCCTGCTGTAAAAATTTCAGCTTGATGAGTTGTGCCGTTAATTTTAAAAAAATAGTGATAGGTGTATTACACTAAAAAGTATAATTATTCCACAATAAACGTTAAACGGGGAAATCACTCTATCTCAAACAACAAGCATTAGATTGTCCTGAAATTTTTTCTACAAGTAGAGGTCACTACCAACTGGCTTCTGTGAAAATTTCAGCTTGATTTGTTGTGCCGTTAATTAAAAAAAATCGTAATAGATTTATTACACAACAGTAAAACAGGCAAATCGCTCTATCTCTAACCCCAACCTTCAGATTGGCCTGAAATTGTTTCTACAAGTAGAAATTATTGCAAACTCAACCATTATGGAGTAGTCACTACAAAGCGCAAAAAAAAAAAAACAAAAAAACAAAAAAAAAAAAGTTCGGATTCCCTAACACAGACATCAGATTTCAGGTGTTAAGACTCATTGCCGTGTCTCATGGGGAAACTTTGAGCCAGGCTTCCCCTTTTTAATAAGGTAGTTTCTACGCCGATTTTTTTTTCGATTCTAAACCCAATCACCCCGTTTGCAAGCAGGTTGAACGTTACTAAGAACAACCAACAATCCGAGATGGTTTTTAATGTCCTATATGAAGACTGCTTTTCTTTTGTTAAAAATCTTCAATTAATTTTTTCCACAACAAAAGTAAACCGGGGAAATCACTCTATCTCTAACCCCAACCGTCAGATTGGCCTGAAATTTTTTCTACAAGTAGATGTCATTACCATCTGCCTTCTATAAAAATTTCAGCTTGATAAGTTGCGCCGTTAATTTTTAAAAAATAGTGATAGGTTTATTACACAAAAAAGTATAATTATTCCACAACAAACGTAAAACGGGGAAATCACTCTATCTCAAACAACAAACATCAGATTGGCCTGAAATTGTTTCTACAAGTAGAAGTCATTACCATCTGCCTTCTATAAAAATTTCAGCTTGATAAGTTGCGCCGTTAATTTTTAAAAAATAGTGATAGGTTTATTACACAAAAAAGTATAATTATTCCACAACAAACGTAAAACGGGGAAATCACTCTATCTCAAACAACAAGCATTAGATTGTCCTGAATTTTTTTCTACAAGTAGAGGTCACTACCATCTGCCTTCTGTGAAAATTTCAGCTTGATTTGTTGTGCCGTTAATTAAAAAAAAATCGTAATAGATTTATTACACAACAGTAAAACAGGCAAATCGCTCTATCTCTAACCCCAACCTTCAGATTGGCCTGAAATTGTTTCTTCAAGTAGAAATTATTGCAAACTCAACCATTATGGAGTAGTCACTACAAAGCGCAAAAAAAAAAAAAAAAAAAAGTTCGGATTCCCTAACACAGACATCAGATTTCAGGTGTTAAGACTCATTGCCGTGTCTCATGGGGAAACTTTGAGCCAGGCTTCCCCTTTTTAATAAGGTAGTTTCTACGCCGATTTTTTTTTCGATTCTAAACCCAATCACCCCGTTTGCAAGCAGGTTGAACGTTACTAAGAACAACCAACAATCCGAGATGGTTTTTAATGTCCTATATGAAGACTGCTTTTCTTTTGTTAAAAATCTTCAATTAATTTTTTCCACAACAAAAGTAAACCGGGGAAATCACTCTATCTCTAACCCCAACCGTCAGATTGGCCTGAAATTTTTTCTACAAGTAGATGTCATTACCATCTGCCTTCTATAAAAATTTCAGCTTGATAAGTTGCGCCGTTAATTTTTAAAAAATAGTGATAGGTTTATTACACAAAAAAGTATAATTATTCCACAACAAACGTAAAACGGGGAAATCACTCTATCTCAAACAACAAACATCAGATTGGCCTGAAATTTTTTCTACGAGTAGAAGTCATTACCAACTGCCTGCTGTAAAAATTTCAGCTTGATGAGTTGTGCCGTTAATTTAAAAAAAAATAGTGATAGGTGTATTACACTAAAAAGTATAATTATTCCACAATAAACGTTAAACGGGGAAATCACTCTATCTCAAACAACAAGCATTAGATTGTCCTGAAATTTTTTCTACAAGTAGAGGTCACTACCAACTGGCTTCTGTGAAAATTTCAGCTTGATTTGTTGTGCCGTTAATTAAAAAAAATCGTAATAGATTTATTACACAACAGTAAAACAGGCAAATCGCTCTATCTCTAACCCCAACCTTCAGATTGGCCTGAAATTGTTTCTACAAGTAGAAATTATTGCAAACTCAACCATTATGGAGTAGTCACTACAAAGCGCAAAAAAAAAAAAAAAAAAAAAAAAAAAAGTTCGGATTCCCTAACACAGACATCAGATTTCAGGTGTTAAGACTCATTGCCGTGTCTCATGGGGAAACTTTGAGCCAGGCTTCCCCTTTTTAATAAGGTAGTTTCTACGCCGATTTTTTTTTTCGATTCTAAACCCAATCACCCCGTTTGCAAGCAGGTTGAACGTTACTAAGAACAACCAACAATCCGAGATGGTTTTTAATGTCCTATATGAAGACTGCTTTTCTTTTGTTAAAAATCTTCAATTAATTTTTTCTACAACAAAAGTAAACCGGGGAAATCACTCTATCTCTAACCCCAACCGTCAGATTGGCCTGAAATTTTTTCTACAAGTAGATGTCATTACCATCTGCCTTCTATAAAAATTTCAGCTTGATAAGTTGCGCCGTTATTTTTTTAAAAATAGTGATAGGTTTATTACACAAAAAAGTATAATTATTCCACAACAAACGTAAAACGGGGAAATCACTCTATCTCAAACAACAAACATCAGATTGGCCTGAAATTTTTTCTACAAGTAGAAGTCATTACCAACTGTCTTCTGTGAAAATTTCAGCTTGATGAGTTGTGCCGTTAATTTTAAAAAAATAGTGATAGGTTTATTACACAAAAAAGTATAATTATTCTACAAAAAACGTAAAACGGGGAAATCACTCTATCTCAAACAACAAACATCAGATTGTCCTGAAATTTTTTCTACAAGTAGAAGTCATTACCATCTGCCTTCAGAGAAAATTTCAGCTTGATGAGTTGTGCCGTTAATTTTTAAAAAATAGTGATAGGTTTATTACACAAAAAAGTATAATTATTCCACAACAAACGTAAAACGGGGAAATCACTCTATCTCAAACAACAAACATCAGATTGGCCTGAAATTTTTTCTACAAGTAGAAGTCATTACCAACAGTCTTCTGTGAAAATTTCAGCTTGATGAGTTGTGCCGTTAATTTAAAAAAAATAGTGATAGGTTTATTACACAAAAAAGTATAATTATTCCACAAAAAACGTAAAACGGGGAAATCACTCTATCTCAAACAACAAACATCAGATTGGCCTGAAATTTTTTCTACAAGTAGAAGTAATTACCATCTGCCTTCAGAGAAAATTTCATCTTGATGAGTTGTGCCGTTAATTTTTAAAAAATAGTGATAGGTTTATTACACAAAAAAGTATAATTATTCCACAACAAACGTAAAACGGGGAAATCACTCTATCTCAAACAACAAACATCAGATTGGCCTGAAATTTTTTCTACAAGTAGAAGTCATTACCAACTGTCTTCTGTGAAAATTTCAGCTTGATGAGTTGTGCCGTTAATTTTTAAAAAATAGTGATAGGTTTATTACACAAAAAAGTATAATTATTCCACAAAAAACGTAAAACGGGGAAATCACTCTTTCTCAAACAACAAGCATTAGATTGTCCTGAAATTTTTTCTACAAGTAGAGGTCACTACCAACTGCCTTCTGTGAAAATTTCAGCTTGATTTGTTGTGCCGTTAATTAAAAAAAAATCGTAATAGATTTATTACACAACAGTAAAACAGGCAAATCGCTCTATCTCTAACCCCAACCTTCAGATTGGCCTGAAATTGTTTCTACAAGTAGAAATTATTGCAAACTCAACCATTATGGAGTAGTCACTACAAAGCGCAAAAAAAAAAAAAAAAAAAAGTTCAGATTCCCTAACACAGACATCAGATTTCAGGTGTTAAGACTCATTGCCGTGTCTCATGGGGAAACTTTGAGCCAGGCTTCCCCTTTTTAATAAGGTAGTTTCTACGCCGATTTTTTTTTCGATTCTAAACCCAATCACCCCGTTTGCAAGCAGGTTGAACGTTACTAAGAACAACCAACAATCCGAGATGGTTTTTAATGTCCTATATGAAGACTGCTTTTCTTTTGTTAAAAATCTTCAATTAATTTTTTCCACAACAAAAGTAAACCGGGGAAATCACTCTATCTCTAACCCCAACCGTCAGATTGGCCTGAAATTTTTTCTACAAGTAGATGTCATTACCATCTGCCTTCTATAAAAATTTCAGCTTGATAAGTTGCGCCGTTAATTTTTTAAAAATAGTGATAGGTTTATTACACAAAAAAGTATAATTATTCCACAACAAACGTAAAACGGGGAAATCACTCTATCTCAAACAACAAACATCAGATTGGCCTGAAATTTTTTCTACAAGTAGAAGTCATTACCAACTGCCTGCTGTAAAAATTTCAGCTTGATGAGTTGTGCCGTTAATTTTTAAAAAATAGTGATAGGTGTATTACACTAAAAAGTATAATTATTCCACAATAAACGTTAAACGGGGAAATCACTCTATCTCAAACAACAAGCATTAGATTGTCCTGAAATTTTTTCTACAAGTAGAGGTCACTACCAACTGCCTTCTGTGAAAATTTCAGCTTGATTTGTTGTGCCGTTAATTAAAAAAAAATCGTAATAGATTTATTACACAACAGTAAAACAGGCAAATCGCTCTATCTCTAACCCCAACCTTCAGATTGGCCTGAAATTGTTTCTACAAGTAGAAATTATTGCAAACTCAACCATTATGGAGTAGTCACTACAAAGCGCAAAAAAAAAAAAAAAAAAAAAAAAAAAAAGTTCGGATTCCCTAACACAGACATCAGATTTCAGGTCTTAAGACTCATTGCCGTGTCTCATGGGGAAACTTTGAGCCAGGCTTCCCCTTTTTAATAAGGTAGTTTCTACGCCGATTTTTTTTTCGATTCTAAACCCAATCACCCCGTTTGCAAGCAGGTTGAACGTTACTAAGAACAACCAACAATCCGAGATGGTTTTTAATGTCCTATATGAAGACTGCTTTTCTTTTGTTAAAAATCTTCAATTAATTTTTTCCACAACAAAAGTAAACCGGGGAAATCACTCTATCTCTAACCCCAACCGTCAGATTGGCCTGAAATTTTTTCTACAAGTAGATGTCATTACCATCTGCCTTCTATAAAAATTTCAGCTTGATAAGTTGCGCCGTTAATTTTTAAAAAATAGTGATAGGTTTATTACGCAAAAAAGTATAATTATTCCACAACAAACGTAAAACGGGGAAATCACTCTATCTCAAACAACAAACATCAGATTGGCCTGAAATTTTTTCTACAAGTAGAAGTCATTACCAACTGCCTGCTGTAAAAATTTCAGCTTGATGAGTTGTGCCGTTAATTTAAAAAAAATAGTGATAGGTGTATTACACTAAAAAGTATAATTATTCCACAATAAACGTTAAACGGGGAAATCACTCTATCTCAAACAACAAGCATTAGATTGTCCTGAAATTTTTTCTACAAGTAGAGGTCACTACCAACTGGCTTCTGTGAAAATTTCAGCTTGATTTGTTGTGCCGTTAATTAAAAAAAATCGTAATAGATTTATTACACAACAGTAAAACAGGCAAATCGCTCTATCTCTAACCCCAACCTTCAGATTGGCCTGAAATTGTTTCTACAAGTAGAAATTATTGCAAACTCAACCATTATGGAGTAGTCACTACAAAGCGAAAAAAAAAAAAAAAAAAAAGTTCGGATTCCCTAACACAGACATCAGATTTCAGGTGTTAAGACTCATTGCCGTGTCTCATGGGGAAACTTTGAGCCAGGCTTCCCCTTTTTAATAAGGTAGTTTCTACGCCGATTTTTTTTTCGATTCTAAACCCAATCACCCCGTTTGCAAGCAGGTTGAACGTTACTAAGAACAACCAACAATCCGAGATGGTTTTTAATGTCCTATATGAAGACTGCTTTTCTTTTGTTAAAAATCTTCAATTAATTTTTTCCACAACAAAAGTAAACCGGGGAAATCACTCTATCTCTAACCCCAACCGTCAGATTGGCCTGAAATTTTTTCTACAAGTAGATGTCATTACCATCTGCCTTCTATAAAAATTTCAGCTTGATAAGTTGCGCCGTTAATTTTTAAAAAATAGTGATAGGTTTATTACGCAAAAAAGTATAATTATTCCACAACAAACGTAAAACGGGGAAATCACTCTATCTCAAACAACAAACATCAGATTGGCCTGAAATTTTTTCTACAAGTAGAAGTCATTACCAACTGCCTGCTGTAAAAATTTCAGCTTGATGAGTTGTGCCGTTAATTTTAAAAAAATAGTGATAGGTGTATTACACTAAAAAGTATAATTATTCCACAATAAACGTTAAACGGGGAAATCACTCTATCTCAAACAACAAGCATTAGATTGTCCTGAAATTTTTTCTACAAGTAGAGGTCACTACCAACTGGCTTCTGTGAAAATTTCAGCTTGATTTGTTGTGCCGTTAATTAAAAAAAATCGTAATAGATTTATTACACAACAGTAAAACAGGCAAATCGCTCTATCTCTAACCCCAACCTTCAGATTGGCCTGAAATTGTTTCTACAAGTAGAAATTATTGCAAACTCAACCATTATGGAGTAGTCACTACAAAGCGCAAAAAAAAAAAAACAAAAAAACAAAAAAAAAAAAGTTCGGATTCCCTAACACAGACATCAGATTTCAGGTGTTAAGACTCATTGCCGTGTCTCATGGGGAAACTTTGAGCCAGGCTTCCCCTTTTTAATAAGGTAGTTTCTACGCCGATTTTTTTTTCGATTCTAAACCCAATCACCCCGTTTGCAAGCAGGTTGAACGTTACTAAGAACAACCAACAATCCGAGATGGTTTTTAATGTCCTATATGAAGACTGCTTTTCTTTTGTTAAAAATCTTCAATTAATTTTTTCCACAACAAAAGTAAACCGGGGAAATCACTCTATCTCTAACCCCAACCGTCAGATTGGCCTGAAATTTTTTCTACAAGTAGATGTCATTACCATCTGCCTTCTATAAAAATTTCAGCTTGATAAGTTGCGCCGTTAATTTTTAAAAAATAGTGATAGGTTTATTACGCAAAAAAGTATAATTATTCCACAACAAACGTAAAACGGGGAAATCACTCTATCTCAAACAACAAACATCAGATTGGCCTGAAATTTTTTCTACAAGTAGAAGTCATTACCAACTGCCTGCTGTAAAAATTTCAGCTTGATGAGTTGTGCCGTTAATTTTAAAAAAATAGTGATAGGTGTATTACACTAAAAAGTATAATTATTCCACAATAAACGTTAAACGGGGAAATCACTCTATCTCAAACAACAAGCATTAGATTGTCCTGAAATTTTTTCTACAAGTAGAGGTCACTACCAACTGGCTTCTGTGAAAATTTCAGCTTGATTTGTTGTGCCGTTAATTAAAAAAAATCGTAATAGATTTATTACACAACAGTAAAACAGGCAAATCGCTCTATCTCTAACCCCAACCTTCAGATTGGCCTGAAATTGTTTCTACAAGTAGAAATTATTGCAAACTCAACCATTATGGAGTAGTCACTACAAAGCGCAAAAAAAAAAAACAAAAAAACAAAAAAAAAAAAGTTCGGATTCCCTAACACAGACATCAGATTTCAGGTGTTAAGACTCATTGCCGTGTCTCATGGGGAAACTTTGAGCCAGGCTTCCCCTTTTTAATAAGGTAGTTTCTACGCCGATTTTTTTTTCGATTCTAAACCCAATCACCCCGTTTGCAAGCAGGTTGAACGTTACTAAGAACAACCAACAATCCGAGATGGTTTTTAATGTCCTATATGAAGACTGCTTTTCTTTTGTTAAAAATCTTCAATTAATTTTTTCCACAACAAAAGTAAACCGGGGAAATCACTCTATCTCTAACCCCAACCGTCAGATTGGCCTGAAATTTTTTCTACAAGTAGATGTCATTACCATCTGCCTTCTATAAAAATTTCAGCTTGATAAGTTGCGCCGTTAATTTTTAAAAAATAGTGATAGGTTTATTACACAAAAAAGTATAATTATTCCACAACAAACGTAAAACGGGGAAATCACTCTATCTCAAACAACAAACATCAGATTGGCCTGAAATTTTTTCTACAAGTAGAAGTCATTACCAACTGCCTGCTGTAAAAATTTCAGCTTGATGAGTTGTGCCGTTAATTTTTAAAAAATAGTGATAGGTGTATTACACTAAAAAGTATAATTATTCCACAATAAACGTTAAACGGGGAAATCACTCTATCTCAAACAACAAGCATTAGATTGTCCTGAAATTTTTTCTACAAGTAGAGGTCACTACCAACTGCCTTCTGTGAAAATTTCAGCTTGATTTGTTGTGCCGTTAATTAAAAAAAAATCGTAATAGATTTATTACACAACAGTAAAACAGGCAAATCGCTCTATCTCTAACCCCAACCTTCAGATTGGCCTGAAATTGTTTCTACAAGTAGAAATTATTGCAAACTCAACCATTATGGATTAGTCACTACAAAGCGCAAAAAAAAAAAAAACAAAAAAACAAAAAAAAAAAAAGTTCGGATTCCCTAACACAGACATCAGATTTCAGGTGTTAAGACTCATTGCCGTGTCACATGGGGAAACTTTGAGCCAGGCTTCCCCTTTTTAATAAGGTAGTTTCTACGCCGATTTTTTTATCGATTCTAAACCCAATCACCCCGTTTGCAAGCAGGTTGAACGTTACTAAGAACAACCAACAATCCGAGATGGTTTTTAATGTCCTATATGAAGACTGCTTTTCTTTTGTTAAAAATCTTCAATTAATTTTTTCCACAATAAAAGTAAACCGGGGAAATCACTCTATCTCTAACCCCAACCGTCAGATTGGCCTGAAATTTTTTCTACAAGTAGATGTCATTACCATCTGCCTTCTATAAAAATTTCAGCTTGATAAGTTGCGCCGTTAATTTTTAAAAAATAGTGATAGGTTTATTACACAAAAAAGTATAATTATTCCACAACAAACGTAAAACGGGGAAATCACTCTATCTCAAACAACAAACATCAGATTGGCCTGAAATTTTTTCTACAAGTAGAAGTCATTACCAACTGTCTTCTGTGAAAATTTCAGCTTGATGAGTTGTGCCGTTAATTTTTAAAAAATAGTGATAGGTTTATTACACAAAAAAGTATAATTATTCCACAAAAAACGTAAAACGGGGAAATCACTCTATCTCAAACAACAAACATCAGATTGGCGTGAAATTTTTTCTACAAGTAGAAGTCATTACCATCTGCCTTCAGAGAAAATTTCAGCTTGATGAGTTGCGCCGTTAATTTTTAAAAAATAGTGATAGGTTTATTACACAAAAAAGTATAATTATTCCACAACAAACATAAAACGGGGAAATCACTCTATCTCAAACAACAAACATTTGAAAATTTTTCTACAAAGAGAAGTCATTACCACCTGCCTGCTGTAAAAATTTCAGCTTGATGAGTTGTGCCGTTAATTTTTAAAAAATAGTGATAGATTTATTACACAAAAAAGTATAATTATTCCACAACAAAAGTAAACCGGGGAAATCACTCTATCTCTAACCCCAACCGTCAGATTGGCCTGAAATTTTTTCTACAAGTAGATGTCATTACCATCTGCCTTCTATAAAAATTTCAGCTTGATAAGTTGCGCCGTTAATTTTTAAAAAATAGTGATAGGTTTATTACACAAAAAAGTATAATTATTCCACAACAAACGTAAAACGGGGAAATCACTCTATCTCAAACAACAAACATCAGATTGGCCTGAAATTTTTTCTACAAGTAGAAGTCATTACCAACTGTCTTCTGTGAAAATTTCAGCTTGATGAGTTGTGCCGTTAATTTTTAAAAAATAGTGATAGGTTTATTACACAAAAAAGTATAATTATTCCACAAAAAACGTAAAACGGGGAAATCACTCTATCTCAAACAACAAACATCAGATTGGCGTGAAATTTTTTCTACAAGTAGAAGTCATTACCATCTGCCTTCAGAGAAAATTTCAGCTTGATGAGTTGCGCCGTTAATTTTTAAAAAATAGTGATAGGTTTATTACACAAAAAAGTATAATTATTCCACAACAAACATAAAACGGGGAAATCACTCTATCTCAAACAACAAACATCAGATTGGACTGAAAATTTTTCTACAAAGAGAAGTCATTACCACCTGCCTGCTGTAAAAATTTCAGCTTGATGAGTTGTGCCGTTAATTTTTAAAAAATAGTGATAGATTTATTACACAAAAAAGTATAATTATTCCACAACAAACGTAAAACGGGGAAATCACTCTATCTCAAACAACAAACATCAGATTGGCCTGAAATTTTTTCTACAAGTAGAAGTCATTACCATCTGCCTTCAGAGAAAATTTCAGCTTGATGAGTTGTGCCGTTAATTTTTAAAAAATAGTGATAGGTTTATTACACAAAAAAGTATAATTATTCCACAACAAACGTAAAACGGGGAAATCACTCTATCTCAAACAACAAACATCAGATTGGCCTGAAATTTTTTCTACAAGTAGAAGTCATTACCAACTGTCTTCTGTGAAAATTTCAGCTTGATGAGTTGTGCCGTTAATTTTTAAAAAATAGTGATAGGTTTATTACACAAAAAAGTATAATTATTCCACAAAAAACGTAAAACGGGGAAATCACTCTTTCTCAAACAACAAGCATTAGATTGGCCTGAAATTTTTTCTACAAGTAGAAGTAATTACCATCTGCCTTCAGAGAAAATTTCAGCTTGATGAGTTGTGCCGTTAATTTTAAAAAAATCGTAATAGATTTATTACACAACAGTAAAACAGGCAAATCGCTCTATCTCTACAAACATCAGATTGGCCTGATCATCATCTACAAACAACAAACATCAGATTGGCCTGAAATTTTTTCTACAAGTAGATGTCATTACCATCTGCCTTCTATAAAAATTTCAGCTTGATAAGTTGCGCCGTTAATTTTTAAAAAATAGTGATAGGTTTATTACGCAAAAAAGTATAATTATTCCACAACAAACGTAAAACGGGGAAATCACTCTATCTCAAACAACAAACATCAGATTGGCCTGAAATTTTTTCTACAAGTAGAAGTCATTACCAACTGCCTGCTGTAAAAATTTCAGCTTGATGAGTTGTGCCGTTAATTTTTAAAAAATAGTGATAGGTGTATTACACTAAAAAGTATAATTATTCCACAATAAACGTTAAACGGGGAAATCACTCTATCTCAAACAACAAGCATTAGATTGTCCTGAAATTTTTTCTACAAGTAGAGGTCACTACCAACTGGCTTCTGTGAAAATTTCAGCTTGATTTGTTGTGCCGTTAATTAAAAAAAATCGTAATAGATTTATTACACAACAGTAAAACAGGCAAATCGCTCTATCTCTAACCCCAACCTTCAGATTGGCCTGAAATTGTTTCTACAAGTAGAAATTATTGCAAACTCAACCATTATGGAGTAGTCACTACAAAGCGAAAAAAAAAAAAAAAAAAAGTTCGGATTCCCTAACACAGACATCAGATTTCAGGTGTTAAGACTCATTGCCGTGTCTCATGGGGAAACTTTGAGCCAGGCTTCCCCTTTTTAATAAGGTAGTTTCTACGCCGATTTTTTTTTCGATTCTAAACCCAATCACCCCGTTTGCAAGCAGGTTGAACGTTACTAAGAACAACCAACAATCCGAGATGGTTTTTAATGTCCTATATGAAGACTGCTTTTCTTTTGTTAAAAATCTTCAATTAATTTTTTCCACAACAAAAGTAAACCGGGGAAATCACTCTATCTCTAACCCCAACCGTCAGATTGGCCTGAAATTTTTTCTACAAGTAGATGTCATTACCATCTGCCTTCTATAAAAATTTCAGCTTGATAAGTTGCGCCGTTAATTTTTAAAAAATAGTGATAGGTTTATTACGCAAAAAAGTATAATTATTCCACAACAAACGTAAAACGGGGAAATCACTCTATCTCAAACAACAAACATCAGATTGGCCTGAAATTTTTTCTACAAGTAGAAGTCATTACCAACTGCCTGCTGTAAAAATTTCAGCTTGATGAGTTGTGCCGTTAATTTTAAAAAAATAGTGATAGGTGTATTACACTAAAAAGTATAATTATTCCACAATAAACGTTAAACGGGGAAATCACTCTATCTCAAACAACAAGCATTAGATTGTCCTGAAATTTTTTCTACAAGTAGAGGTCACTACCAACTGGCTTCTGTGAAAATTTCAGCTTGATTTGTTGTGCCGTTAATTAAAAAAAATCGTAATAGATTTATTACACAACAGTAAAACAGGCAAATCGCTCTATCTCTAACCCCAACCTTCAGATTGGCCTGAAATTGTTTCTACAAGTAGAAATTATTGCAAACTCAACCATTATGGAGTAGTCACTACAAAGCGCAAAAAAAAAAAAAAAGTTCGGATTCCCTAACACAGACATCAGATTTCAGGTGTTAAGACTCATTGCCGTGTCTCATGGGGAAACTTTGAGCCAGGCTTCCCCTTTTTAATAAGGTAGTTTCTACGCCGATTTTTTTTTCGATTCTAAACCCAATCACCCCGTTTGCAAGCAGGTTGAACGTTACTAAGAACAACCAACAATCCGAGATGGTTTTTAATGTCCTATATGAAGACTGCTTTTCTTTTGTTAAAAATCTTCAATTAATTTTTTCCACAACAAAAGTAAACCGGGGAAATCACTCTATCTCTAACCCCAACCGTCAGATTGGCCTGAAATTTTTTCTACAAGTAGATGTCATTACCATCTGCCTTCTATAAAAATTTCAGCTTGATAAGTTGCGCCGTTAATTTTTTAAAAATAGTGATAGGTTTATTACACAAAAAAGTATAATTATTCCACAACAAACGTAAAACGGGGAAATCACTCTATCTCAAACAACAAACATCAGATTGGCCTGAAATTTTTTCTACAAGTAGAAGTCATTACCAACTGCCTGCTGTAAAAATTTCAGCTTGATGAGTTGTGCCGTTAATTTTAAAAAAATAGTGATAGGTGTATTACACTAAAAAGTATAATTATTCCACAATAAACGTTAAACGGGGAAATCACTCTATCTCAAACAACAAGCATTAGATTGTCCTGAAATTTTTTCTACAAGTAGAGGTCACTACCAACTGCCTTCTGTGAAAATTTCAGCTTGATTTGTTGTGCCATTAATTAAAAAAAATCGTAATAGATTTATTACACAACAGTAAAACAGGCAAATCGCTCTATCTCTAACCCCAACCTTCAGATTGGCCTGAAATTGTTTCTACAAGTAGAAATTATTGCAAACTCAACCATTATGGATTAGTCACTACAAAGCGCAAAAAAAAAAAAAAACAAAAAAACAAAAAAAAAAAAGTTCGGATTCCCTAACACAGACATCAGATTTCAGGTGTTAAGACTCATTGCCGTGTCACATGGGGAAACTTTGAGCCAGGCTTCCCCTTTTTAATAAGGTAGTTTCTACGCCGATTTTTTTATCGATTCTAAACCCAATCACCCCGTTTGCAAGCAGGTTGAACGTTACTAAGAACAACCAACAATCCGAGATGGTTTTTAATGTCCTATATGAAGACTGCTTTTCTTTTGTTAAAAATCTTCAATTAATTTTTTCCACAATAAAAGTAAACCGGGGAAATCACTCTATCTCTAACCCCAACCGTCAGATTGGCCTGAAATTTTTTCTACAAGTAGATGTCATTACCATCTGCCTTCTATAAAAATTTCAGCTTGATAAGTTGCGCCGTTAATTTTTAAAAAATAGTGATAGGTTTATTACACAAAAAAGTATAATTATTCCACAACAAACGTAAAACGGGGAAATCACTCTATCTCAAACAACAAACATCAGATTGGCCTGAAATTTTTTCTACAAGTAGAAGTCATTACCAACTGTCTTCTGTGAAAATTTCAGCTTGATGAGTTGTGCCGTTAATTTTTAAAAAATAGTGATAGGTTTATTACACAAAAAAGTATAATTATTCCACAAAAAACGTAAAACGGGGAAATCACTCTATCTCAAACAACAAACATCAGATTGGCGTGAAATTTTTTCTACAAGTAGAAGTCATTACCATCTGCCTTCAGAGAAAATTTCAGCTTGATGAGTTGCGCCGTTAATTTTTAAAAAATAGTGATAGGTTTATTACACAAAAAAGTATAATTATTCCACAACAAACATAAAACGGGGAAATCACTCTATCTCAAACAACAAACATCAGATTGGACTGAAAATTTTTCTACAAAGAGAAGTCATTACCACCTGCCTGCTGTAAAAATTTCAGCTTGATGAGTTGTGCCGTTAATTTTTAAAAAATAGTGATAGATTTATTACACAAAAAAGTATAATTATTCCACAACAAAAGTAAACCGGGGAAATCACTCTATCTCTAACCCCAACCGTCAGATTGGCCTGAAATTTTTTCTACAAGTAGATGTCATTACCATCTGCCTTCTATAAAAATTTCAGCTTGATAAGTTGCGCCGTTAATTTTTAAAAAATAGTGATAGGTTTATTACACAAAAAAGTATAATTATTCCACAACAAACGTAAAACGGGGAAATCACTCTATCTCAAACAACAAACATCAGATTGGCCTGAAATTTTTTCTACAAGTAGAAGTCATTACCAACTGTCTTCTGTGAAAATTTCAGCTTGATGAGTTGTGCCGTTAATTTTTAAAAAATAGTGATAGGTTAATTACACAAAAAAGTATAATTATTCCACAACAAACGTAAAACGGGGAAATCACTCTATCTCAAACAACAAACATCAGATTGGCCTGAAATTTTTTCTACAAGTAGAAGTCATTACCAACTGTCTTCTGTGAAAATTTCAGCTTGATGAGTTGTGCCGTTAATTTTTAAAAAATAGTGATAGGTTTATTACACAAAAAAGTATAATTATTCCACAAAAAACGTAAAACGGGGAAATCACTCTTTCTCAAACAACAAGCATTAGATTGGCCTGAAATTTTTTCTACAAGTAGAAGTAATTACCATCTGCCTTCAGAGAAAATTTCAGCTTGATGAGTTGTGCCGTTAATTTTAAAAAAATCGTAATAGATTTATTACACAACAGTAAAACAGGCAAATCGCTCTATCTCTACAAACATCAGATTGGCCTGATCATCATCTACAAACAACAAACATCAGATTGGCCTGAAATTTTTTCTACAAGTAGATGTCATTACCATCTGCCTTCTATAAAAATTTCAGCTTGATAAGTTGCGCCGTTAATTTTTAAAAAATAGTGATAGGTTTATTACGCAAAAAAGTATAATTATTCCACAACAAACGTAAAACGGGGAAATCACTCTATCTCAAACAACAAACATCAGATTGGCCTGAAATTTTTTCTACAAGTAGAAGTCATTACCAACTGCCTGCTGTAAAAATTTCAGCTTGATGAGTTGTGCCGTTAATTTTTAAAAAATAGTGATAGGTGTATTACACTAAAAAGTATAATTATTCCACAATAAACGTTAAACGGGGAAATCACTCTATCTCAAACAACAAGCATTAGATTGTCCTGAAATTTTTTCTACAAATAGAGGTCACTACCAACTGGCTTCTGTGAAAATTTCAGCTTGATTTGTTGTGCCGTTAATTAAAAAAAAATCGTAATAGATTTATTACACAACAGTAAAACAGGCAAATCGCTCTATCTCTAACCCCAACCTTCAGATTGGCCTGAAATTGTTTCTACAAGTAGAAATTATTGCAAACTCAACCATTATGGATTAGTCACTACAAAGCGCAAAAAAAAAAAAAACAAAAAAACAAAAAAAAAAAGTTCGGATTCCCTAACACAGACATCAGATTTCAGGTGTTAAGACTCATTGCCGTGTCACATGGGGAAACTTTGAGCCAGGCTTCCCCTTTTTAATAAGGTAGTTTCTACGCCGATTTTTTTATCGATTCTAAACCCAATCACCCCGTTTGCAAGCAGGTTGAACGTTACTAAGAACAACCAACAATCCGAGATGGTTTTTAATGTCCTATATGAAGACTGCTTTTCTTTTGTTAAAAATCTTCAATTAATTTTTTCCACAATAAAAGTAAACCGGGGAAATCACTCTATCTCTAACCCCAACCGTCAGATTGGCCTGAAATTTTTTCTACAAGTAGATGTCATTACCATCTGCCTTCTATAAAAATTTCAGCTTGATAAGTTGCGCCGTTAATTTTTAAAAAATAGTGATAGGTTTATTACACAAAAAAGTATAATTATTCCACAACAAACGTAAAACGGGGAAATCACTCTATCTCAAACAACAAACATCAGATTGGCCTGAAATTTTTTCTACAAGTAGAAGTCATTACCAACTGTCTTCTGTGAAAATTTCAGCTTGATGAGTTGTGCCGTTAATTTTTAAAAAATAGTGATAGGTTTATTACAGAAAAAAGTATAATTATTCCACAACAAACGTAAAACGGGGAAATCACTCTATCTCAAACAACAAACATCAGATTGGCCTGAAATTTTTTCTACAAGTAGAAGTCATTACCAACTGTCTTCTGTGAAAATTTCAGCTTGATGAGTTGTGCCGTTAATTTTTTAAAAAATAGTGATAGGTTTATTACACAAAAAAGTATAATTATTCCACAAAAAACGTAAAACGGGGAAATCACTCTATCTCAAACAACAAACATCAGATTGGCCTGAAATTTTTTCTACAAGTAGAAGTAATAACCATCTGCCTTCAGAGAAAATTTCAGCTTGATGAGTTGTGCCGTTAATTTTTAAAAAATAGTGATAGGTTTATTACACAAAAAAGTATAATTATTCCACAACAAACGTAAAACGGGGAAATCACTCTATCTCAAACAACAAACATCAGATTGGCCTGAAATTTTTTCTACAAGTAGAAGTCATTACCAACTGCCTGCTGTAAAAATTTCAGCTTGATGAGTTGTGCCGTTAATTTAAAAAAAATAGTGATAGGTGTATTACACTAAAAAGTATAATTATTCCACAATAAACGTTAAACGGGGAAATCCCTCTATCTCAAACAACAAGCATTAGATTGTCCTGAAATTTTTTCTACAAGTAGAGGTCACTACCAACTGCCTTCTGTGAAAATTTCAGCTTGATTTGTTGTGCCGTTAATTAAAAAAAAATCGTAATAGATTTATTACACAACAGTAAAACAGGCAAATCGCTCTATCTCTAACCCCAACCTTCAGATTGGCCTGAAATTGTTTCTACAAGTAGAAATTATTGCAAACTCAACCATTATGGAGTAGTCACTACAAAGCGCAAAAAAAAAACAAAAAAAAAAAGTTCGGATTCCCTAACACAGACATCAGATTTCAGGTGTTAAGACTCATTGCCGTGTCTCATAGGGAAACTTTGAGCCAGGCTTCCCCTTTTTAATAAGGTAGTTTCTACGCCGATTTTTTTTTCGATTCTAAACCCAATCACCCCGTTTGCAAGCAGGTTGAACGTTACTAAGAACAACCAACAATCCGAGATGGTTTTTAATGTCCTATATGAAGACTGCTTTTCTTTTGTTAAAAATCTTCAATTAATTTTTTCCACAACAAAAGTAAACCGGGGAAATCACTCTATCTCTAACCCCAACCGTCAGATTGGCCTGAAATTTTTTCTACAAGTAGATGTCATTACCATCTGCCTTCTATAAAAATTTCAGCTTGATAAGTTGCGCCGTTAATTTTTAAAAAATAGTGATAGGTTTATTACGCAAAAAAGTATAATTATTCCACAACAAACGTAAAACGGGGAAATCACTCTATCTCAAACAACAAACATCAGATTGGCCTGAAATTTTTTCTACAAGTAGAAGTCATTACCAACTGCCTGCTGTAAAAATTTCAGCTTGATGAGTTGTGCCGTTAATTTTAAAAAAATAGTGATAGGTGTATTACACTAAAAAGTATAATTATTCCACAATAAACGTTAAACGGGGAAATCACTCTATCTCAAACAACAAGCATTAGATTGTCCTGAAATTTTTTCTACAAGTAGAGGTCACTACCAACTGGCTTCTGTGAAAATTTCAGCTTGATTTGTTGTGCCGTTAATTAAAAAAAATCGTAATAGATTTATTACACAACAGTAAAACAGGCAAATCGCTCTATCTCTAACCCCAACCTTCAGATTGGCCTGAAATTGTTTCTACAAGTAGAAATTATTGCAAACTCAACCATTATGGAGTAGTCACTACAAAGCGCAAAAAAAAAAAAAACAAAAAAACAAAAAAAAAAAAGTTCGGATTCCCTAACACAGACATCAGATTTCAGGTGTTAAGACTCATTGCCGTGTCTCATGGGGAAACTTTGAGCCAGGCTTCCCCTTTTTAATAAGGTAGTTTCTACGCCGATTTTTTTTTCGATTCTAAACCCAATCACCCCGTTTGCAAGCAGGTTGAACGTTACTAAGAACAACCAACAATCCGAGATGGTTTTTAATGTCCTATATGAAGACTGCTTTTCTTTTGTTAAAAATCTTCAATTAATTTTTTCCACAACAAAAGTAAACCGGGGAAATCACTCTATCTCTAACCCCAACCGTCAGATTGGCCTGAAATTTTTTCTACAAGTAGATGTCATTACCATCTGCCTTCTATAAAAATTTCAGCTTGATAAGTTGCGCCGTTAATTTTTAAAAAATAGTGATAGGTTTATTACACAAAAAAGTATAATTATTCCACAACAAACGTAAAACGGGGAAATCACTCTATCTCAAACAACAAACATCAGATTGGCCTGAAATTTTTTCTACAAGTAGAAGTCATTACCAACTGCCTGCTGTAAAAATTTCAGCTTGATGAGTTGTGCCGTTAATTTTAAAAAAATAGTGATAGGTGTATTACACTAAAAAGTATAATTATTCCACAATAAACGTTAAACGGGGAAATCACTCTATCTCAAACAACAAGCATTAGATTGTCCTGAAATTTTTTCTACAAGTAGAGGTCACTACCAACTGCCTTCTGTGAAAATTTCAGCTTGATTTGTTGTGCCATTAATTAAAAAAAATCGTAATAGATTTATTACACAACAGTAAAACAGGCAAATCGCTCTATCTCTAACCCCAACCTTCAGATTGGCCTGAAATTGTTTCTACAAGTAGAAATTATTGCAAACTCAACCATTATGGATTAGTCACTACAAAGCGCAAAAAAAAAAAAAAAACAAAAAAACAAAAAAAAAAAAGTTCGGATTCCCTAACACAGACATCAGATTTCAGGTGTTAAGACTCATTGCCGTGTCACATGGGGAAACTTTGAGCCAGGCTTCCCCTTTTTAATAAGGTAGTTTCTACGCCGATTTTTTTATCGATTCTAAACCCAATCACCCCGTTTGCAAGCAGGTTGAACGTTACTAAGAACAACCAACAATCCGAGATGGTTTTTAATGTCCTATATGAAGACTGCTTTTCTTTTGTTAAAAATCTTCAATTAATTTTTTCCACAATAAAAGTAAACCGGGGAAATCACTCTATCTCTAACCCCAACCGTCAGATTGGCCTGAAATTTTTTCTACAAGTAGATGTCATTACCATCTGCCTTCTATAAAAATTTCAGCTTGATAAGTTGCGCCGTTAATTTTTAAAAAATAGTGATAGGTTTATTACACAAAAAAGTATAATTATTCCACAACAAACGTAAAACGGGGAAATCACTCTATCTCAAACAACAAACATCAGATTGGCCTGAAATTTTTTCTACAAGTAGAAGTCATTACCAACTGTCTTCTGTGAAAATTTCAGCTTGATGAGTTGTGCCGTTAATTTTTAAAAAATAGTGATAGGTTTATTACACAAAAAAGTATAATTATTCCACAAAAAACGTAAAACGGGGAAATCACTCTATCTCAAACAACAAACATCAGATTGGCGTGAAATTTTTTCTACAAGTAGAAGTCATTACCATCTGCCTTCAGAGAAAATTTCAGCTTGATGAGTTGCGCCGTTAATTTTTAAAAAATAGTGATAGGTTTATTACACAAAAAAGTATAATTATTCCACAACAAACATAAAACGGGGAAATCACTCTATCTCAAACAACAAACATCAGATTGGACTGAAAATTTTTCTACAAAGAGAAGTCATTACCACCTGCCTGCTGTAAAAATTTCAGCTTGATGAGTTGTGCCGTTAATTTTTAAAAAATAGTGATAGATTTATTACACAAAAAAGTATAATTATTCCACAACAAACGTAAAACGGGGAAATCACTCTATCTCAAACAACAAACATCAGATTGGCCTGAAATTTTTTCTACAAGTAGAAGTCATTACCATCTGCCTTCAGAGAAAATTTCAGCTTGATGAGTTGTGCCGTTAATTTTTAAAAAATAGTGATAGGTTTATTACACAAAAAAGTATAATTATTCCACAACAAACGTAAAACGGGGAAATCACTCTATCTCAAACAACAAACATCAGATTGGCCTGAAATTTTTTCTACAAGTAGAAGTCATTACCAACTGTCTTCTGTGAAAATTTCAGCTTGATGAGTTGTGCCGTTAATTTTTAAAAAATAGTGATAGGTTTATTACACAAAAAAGTATAATTATTCCACAAAAAACGTAAAACGGGGAAATCACTCTTTCTCAAACAACAAGCATTAGATTGGCCTGAAATTTTTTCTACAAGTAGAAGTAATTACCATCTGCCTTCAGAGAAAATTTCAGCTTGATGAGTTGTGCCGTTAATTTTAAAAAAATCGTAATAGATTTATTACACAACAGTAAAACAGGCAAATCGCTCTATCTCTACAAACATCAGATTGGCCTGATCATCATCTACAAACAACAAACATCAGATTGGCCTGAAATTTTTTCTACAAGTAGATGTCATTACCATCTGCCTTCTATTAAAATTTCAGCTTGATAAGTTGCGCCGTTAATTTTTAAAAAATAGTGATAGGTTTATTACGCAAAAAAGTATAATTATTCCACAACAAACGTAAAACGGGGAAATCACTCTATCTCAAACAACAAACATCAGATTGGCCTGAAATTTTTTCTACAAGTAGAAGTCATTACCAACTGCCTGCTGTAAAAATTTCAGCTTGATGAGTTGTGCCGTTAATTTTTAAAAAATAGTGATAGGTGTATTACACTAAAAAGTATAATTATTCCACAATAAACGTTAAACGGGGAAATCACTCTATCTCAAACAACAAGCATTAGATTGTCCTGAAATTTTTTCTACAAATAGAGGTCACTACCAACTGGCTTCTGTGAAAATTTCAGCTTGATTTGTTGTGCCGTTAATTAAAAAAAAATCGTAATAGATTTACTACACAACAGTAAAACAGGCAAATCGCTCTATCTCTAACCCCAACCTTCAGATTGGCCTGAAATTGTTTCTACAAGTAGAAATTATTGCAAACTCAACCATTATGGATTAGTCACTACAAAGCGCAAAAAAAAAAAAACAAAAAAACAAAAAAAAAAGTTCGGATTCCCTAACACAGACATCAGATTTCAGGTGTTAAGACTCATTGCCGTGTCACATGGGGAAACTTTGAGCCAGGCTTCCCCTTTTTAATAAGGTAGTTTCTACGCCGATTTTTTTATCGATTCTAAACCCAATCACCCCGTTTGCAAGCAGGTTGAACGTTACTAAGAACAACCAACAATCCGAGATGGTTTTTAATGTCCTATATGAAGACTGCTTTTCTTTTGTTAAAAATCTTCAATTAATTTTTTCCACAATAAAAGTAAACCGGGGAAATCACTCTATCTCTAACCCCAACCGTCAGATTGGCCTGAAATTTTTTCTACAAGTAGATGTCATTACCATCTGCCTTCTATAAAAATTTCAGCTTGATAAGTTGCGCCGTTAATTTTTAAAAAATAGTGATAGGTTTATTACACAAAAAAGTATAATTATTCCACAACAAACGTAAAACGGGGAAATCACTCTATCTCAAACAACAAACATCAGATTGGCCTGAAATTTTTTCTACAAGTAGAAGTCATTACCAACTGTCTTCTGTGAAAATTTCAGCTTGATGAGTTGTGCCGTTAATTTTTAAAAAATAGTGATAGGTTTATTACACAAAAAAGTATAATTATTCCACAAAAAACGTAAAACGGGGAAATCACTCTATCTCAAACAACAAACATCAGATTGGCGTGAAATTTTTTCTACAAGTAGAAGTCATTACCATCTGCCTTCAGAGAAAATTTCAGCTTGATGAGTTGCGCCGTTAATTTTTAAAAAATAGTGATAGGTTTATTACACAAAAAAGTATAATTATTCCACAACAAACATAAAACGGGGAAATCACTCTATCTCAAACAACAAACATCAGATTGGACTGAAAAATTTTCTACAAAGAGAAGTCATTACCACCTGCCTGCTGTAAAAATTTCAGCTTGATGAGTTGTGCCGTTAATTTTTAAAAAATAGTGATAGATTTATTACACAAAAAAGTATAATTATTCCACAACAAACGTAAAACGGGGAAATCACTCTATCTCAAACAACAAACATCAGATTGGCCTGAAATTTTTTCTACAAGTAGAAGTCATTACCATCTGCCTTCAGAGAAAATTTCAGCTTGATGAGTTGTGCCGTTAATTTTTAAAAAATAGTGATAGGTTTATTACAGAAAAAAGTATAATTATTCCACAACAAACGTAAAACGGGGAAATCACTCTATCTCAAACAACAAACATCAGATTGGCCTGAAATTTTTTCTACAAGTAGAAGTCATTACCAACTGTCTTCTGTGAAAATTTCAGCTTGATGAGTTGTGCCGTTAATTTTTAAAAAATAGTGATAGGTTTATTACACAAAAAAGTATAATTATTCCACAAAAAACGTAAAACGGGGAAATCACTCTATCTCAAACAACAAACATCAGATTGGCCTGAAAATTTTTCTACAAAGAGAAGTCATTACCACCTGCCTGCTGTAAAAATTTCAGCTTGATGAGTTGTGCCGTTAATTTTTAAAAAATAGTGATAGATTTATTACACAAAAAAGTATAATTATTCCACAACAAACGTAAAACGGGGAAATCACTCTATCTCAAACAACAAACATCAGATTGGCCTGAAATTTTTTCTACAAGTAGAAGTCATTACCATCTGCCTTCAGAGAAAATTTCAGCTTGATGAGTTGTGCCGTTAATTTTTAAAAAATAGTGATAGGTTTATTACACAAAAAAGTATAATTATTCCACAACAAACGTAAAACGGGGAAATCACTCTATCTCAAACAACAAACATCAGATTGGCCTGAAATTTTTTCTACAAGTAGAAGTCATTACCATCTGCCTTCAGAGAAAATTTCAGCTTGATGAGTTGTGCCGTTAATTTTTAAAAAATAGTGATAGGTTTATTACAGAAAAAAGTATAATTATTCCACAACAAACGTAAAACGGGGAAATCACTCTATCTCAAACAACAAACATCAGATTGGCCTGAAATTTTTTCTACAAGTAGAAGTCATTACCAACTGTCTTCTGTGAAAATTTCAGCTTGATGAGTTGTGCCGTTAATTTTAAAAAATAGTGATAGGTTTATTACACAAAAAAGTATAATTATTCCACAAAAAACGTAAAACGGGGAAATCACTCTATCTCAAACAACAAACATCAGATTGGCGTGAAATTTTTTCTACAAGTAGAAGTCATTACCATCTGCCTTCAGAGAAAATTTCAGCTTGATGAGTTGCGCCGTTAATTTTTAAAAAATAGTGATAGGTTTATTACACAAAAAAGTATAATTATTCCACAACAAACATAAAACGGGGAAATCACTCTATCTCAAACAACAAACATCAGATTGGACTGAAAATTTTTCTACAAAGAGAAGTCATTACCACCTGCCTGCTGTAAAAATTTCAGCTTGATGAGTTGTGCCGTTAATTTTTAAAAAATAGTGATAGATTTATTACACAAAAAAGTATAATTATTCCACAACAAACGTAAAACGGGGAAATCACTCTATCTCAAACAACAAACATCAGATTGGCCTGAAATTTTTTCTACAAGTAGAAGTCATTACCATCTGCCTTCAGAGAAAATTTCAGCTTGATGAGTTGTGCCGTTAATTTTTAAAAAATAGTGATAGGTTTATTACACAAAAAAGTATAATTATTCCACAACAAACGTAAAACGGGGAAATCACTCTATCTCAAACAACAAACATCAGATTGGCCTGAAATTTTTTCTACAAGTAGAAGTCATTACCAACTGTCTTCTGTGAAAATTTCAGCTTGATGAGTTGTGCCGTTAATTTTTAAAAAATAGTGATAGGTTTATTACACAAAAAAGTATAATTATTCCACAAAAAACGTAAAACGGGGAAATCACTCTATCTCAAACAACAAACATCAGATTGGCCTGAAATTTTTTCTACAAGTAGAAGTAATTACCATCTGCCTTCAGAGAAAATTTCAGCTTGATGAGTTGTGCCGTTAATTTAAAAAAAATAGTGATAGGTTTATTACACAAAAAAGTATAATTATTCCACAACAAACGTAAAACGGGGAAATCACTCTATCTCAAACAACAAACATCAGATTGGCCTGAAATTTTTTCTACAAGTAGAAGTCATTACCAACTGTCTTCTGTGAAAATTTCAGCTTGATGAGTTGTGCCGTTAATTTTTAAAAAATAGTGATAGGTGTATTACACTAAAAAGTATAATTATTCCACAATAAACGTTAAACGGGGAAATCACTCTATCTCAAACAACAAGCATTAGATTGTCCTGAAATTTTTTCTACAAGTAGAGGTCACTACCAACTGCCTTCTGTGAAAATTTCAGCTTGATTTGTTGTGCCGTTAATTAAAAAAAAATCGTAATAGATTTATTACACAACAGTAAAACAGGCAAATCGCTCTATCTCTAACCCCAACCTTCAGATTGGCCTGAAATTGTTTCTACAAGTAGAAATTATTGCAAACTCAACCATTATGGAGTAGTCACTACAAAGCGCAAAAAAAAAAAAAAAAAAAAATGTTCGGATTCCCTAACACAGACATCAGATTTCAGGTGTTAAGACTCATTGCCGTGTCTCATGGGGAAACTTTGAGCCAGGCTTCCCCTTTTTAATAAGGTAGTTTCTACGCCGATTTTTTTTTCGATTCTAAACCCAATCACCCCGTTTGCAAGCAGGTTGAACGTTACTAAGAACAACCAACAATCCGAGATGGTTTTTAATGTCCTATATGAAGACTGCTTTTCTTTTGTTAAAAATCTTCAATTAATTTTTTCCACAACAAAAGTAAACCGGGGAAATCACTCTATCTCTAACCCCAACCGTCAGATTGGCCTGAAATTTTTTCTACAAGTAGATGTCATTACCATCTGCCTTCTATAGAAATTTCAGCTTGATAAGTTGCGCCGTTAATTTTTAAAAAATAGTGATAGGTTTATTACGCAAAAAAGTATAATTATTCCACAACAAACGTAAAACGGGGAAATCACTCTATCTCAAACAACAAACATCAGATTGGCCTGAAATTTTTTCTACGAGTAGAAGTCATTACCAACTGCCTGCTGTAAAAATTTCAGCTTGATGAGTTGTGCCGTTAATTTTAAAAAAATAGTGATAGGTGTATTACACTAAAAAGTATAATTATTCCACAATAAACGTTAAACGGGGAAATCACTCTATCTCAAACAACAAGCATTAGATTGTCCTGAAATTTTTTCTACAAGTAGAGGTCACTACCAACTGGCTTCTGTGAAAATTTCAGCTTGATTTGTTGTGCCGTTAATTAAAAAAAATCGTAATAGATTTATTACACAACAGTAAAACAGGCAAATCGCTCTATCTCTAACCCCAACCTTCAGATTGGCCTGAAATTGTTTCTACAAGTAGAAATTATTGCAAACTCAACCATTATGGAGTAGTCACTACAAAGCGCAAAAAAAAAAAAAAAAAAAAAAAAAAAAAAAGTTCGGATTCCCTAACACAGACATCAGATTTCAGGTGTTAAGACTCATTGCCGTGTCACATGGGGAAACTTTGAGCCAGGCTTCCCCTTTTTAATAAGGTAGTTTCTACGCCGATTTTTTTTTCGATTCTAAACCCAATCACCCCGTTTGCAAGCAGGTTGAACGTTACTAAGAACAACCAACAATCCGAGATGGTTTTTAATGTCCTATATGAAGACTGCTTTTCTTTTGTTAAAAATCTTCAATTAATTTTTTCCACAACAAAAGTAAACCGGGGAAATCACTCTATCTCTAACCCCAACCGTCAGATTGGCCTGAAATTTTTTCTACAAGTAGATGTCATTACCATCTGCCTTCTATAAAAATTTCAGCTTGATAAGTTGCGCCGTTAAATTTTAAAAAATAGTGATAGGTTTATTACACAAAAAAGTATAATTATTCCACAACAAACGTAAAACGGGGAAATCACTCTATCTCAAACAACAAACATCAGATTGGCCTGAAATTTTTTCTACAAGTAGAAGTCATTACCAACTGCCTGCTGTAAAAATTTCAGCTTGATGAGTTGTGCCGTTAATTTAAAAAAAATAGTGATAGGTGTATTACACTAAAAAGTATAATTATTCCACAATAAACGTTAAACGGGGAAATCACTCTATCTCAAACAACAAGCATTAGATTGTCCTGAAATTTTTTCTACAAGTAGAGGTCACTACCAACTGCCTTCTGTGAAAATTTCAGCTTGATTTGTTGTGCCGTTAATTAAAAAAAATCGTAATAGATTTATTACACAACAGTAAAACAGGCAAATCGCTCTATCTCTAACCCCAACCTTCAGATTGGCCTGAAATTGTTTCTACAAGTAGAAATTATTGCAAACTCAACCATTATGGAGTAGTCACTACAAAGCGCAAAAAAAAAAAAAAAAAAAAAAGTTCGGATTCCCTAACACAGACATCAGATTTCAGGTGTTAAGACTCATTGCCGTGTCTCATAGGGAAACTTTGAGCCAGGCTTCCCCTTTTTAATAAGGTAGTTTCTACGCCGATTTTTTTTTCGATTCTAAACCCAATCACCCCGTTTGCAAGCAGGTTGAACGTTACTAAGAACAACCAACAATCCGAGATGGTTTTTAATGTCCTATATGAAGACTGCTTTTCTTTTGTTAAAAATCTTCAATTAATTTTTTCCACAACAAAAGTAAACCGGGGAAATCACTCTATCTCTAACCCCAACCGTCAGATTGGCCTGAAATTTTTTCTACAAGTAGATGTCATTACCATCTGCCTTCTATAAAAATTTCAGCTTGATAAGTTGCGCCGTTAATTTTTAAAAAATAGTGATAGGTTTATTACGCAAAAAAGTATAATTATTCCACAACAAACGTAAAACGGGGAAATCACTCTATCTCAAACAACAAACATCAGATTGGCCTGAAATTTTTTCTACAAGTAGAAGTCATTACCAACTGCCTGCTGTAAAAATTTCAGCTTGATGAGTTGTGCCGTTAATTTTTAAAAAATAGTGATAGGTGTATTACACTAAAAAGTATAATTATTCCACAATAAACGTTAAACGGGGAAATCACTCTATCTCAAACAACAAGCATTAGATTGTCCTGAATTTTTTTCTACAAGTAGAGGTCACTACCAACTGGCTTCTGTGAAAATTTCAGCTTGATTTGTTGTGCCGTTAATTAAAAAAAATCGTAATAGATTTATTACACAACAGTAAAACAGGCAAATCGCTCTATCTCTAACCCCAACCTTCAGATTGGCCTGAAATTGTTTCTACAAGTAGAAATTATTGCAAACTCAACCATTATGGAGTAGTCACTACAAAGCGCAAAAAAAAAAAAAAAAAAAGTTCGGATTCCCTAACACAGACATCAGATTTCAGGTGTTAAGACTCATTGCCGTGTCTCATGGGGAAACTTTGAGCCAGGCTTCCCCTTTTTAATAAGGTAGTTTCTACGCCGATTTTTTTTTCGATTCTAAACCCAATCACCCCGTTTGCAAGCAGGTTGAACGTTACTAAGAACAACCAACAATCCGAGATGGTTTTTAATGTCCTATATGAAGACTGCTTTTCTTTTGTTAAAAATCTTCAATTAATTTTTTCCACAACAAAAGTAAACCGGGGAAATCACTCTATCTCTAACCCCAACCGTCAGATTGGCCTGAAATTTTTTCTACAAGTAGATGTCATTACCATCTGCCTTCTATAAAAATTTCAGCTTGATAAGTTGCGCCGTTAATTTTTAAAAAATAGTGATATGTTTATTACATAAAAAAGTATAATTATTCCACAACAAACGTAAAACGGGGAAATTACTCTATCTCAAACAACAAACATCAGATTGGCCTGAAATTTTTTCTACAAGTAGAAGTCATTACCAACTGTCTTCTGTGAAAATTTCAGCTTGATGAGTTGTGCCGTTAATTTTTAAAAAATAGTGATAGGTTTATTACACAAAAAAGTATAATTATTCCACAACAAACGTAAAACGGGGAAATCACTCTATCTCAAACAACAAACATCAGATTGGCCTGAAATTTTTTCTACAAGTAGAAGTCATTACCAACTGCCTGCTGTAAAAATTTCAGCTTGATGAGTTGTGCCGTTAATTAAAAAAAAATCGTAATAGATTTATTACACAACAGTAAAACAGGCAAATCGCTCTATCTCTAACCCCAACCTTCAGATTGGCCTGAAATTGTTTCTACAAGTAGAAATTATTGCAAACTCAACCATTATGGAGTAGTCACTACAAAGCGCAAAAAAAAAAAAAACAAAAAAACAAAAAAAAAAAAGTTCGGATTCCCTAACACAGACATCAGATTTCAGGTGTTAAGACTCATTGCCGTGTCTCATGGGGAAACTTTGAGCCAGGCTTCCCCTTTTTAATAAGGTAGTTTCTACGCCGATTTTTTTTTCGATTCTAAACCCAATCACCCCGTTTGCAAGCAGGTTGAACGTTACTAAGAACAACCAACAATCCGAGATGGTTTTTAATGTCCTATATGAAGACTGCTTTTCTTTTGTTAAAAATCTTCAATTAATTTTTTCCACAACAAAAGTAAACCGGGGAAATCACTCTATCTCTAACCCCAACCGTCAGATTGGCCTGAAATTTTTTCTACAAGTAGATGTCATTACCATCTGCCTTCTATAAAAATTTCAGCTTGATAAGTTGCGCCGTTAATTTTTAAAAAATAGTGATAGGTTTATTACACAAAAAAGTATAATTATTCCACAACAAACGTAAAACGGGGAAATCACTCTATCTCAAACAACAAACATCAGATTGGCGTGAAATTTTTTCTACAAGTAGAAGTCATTACCATCTGCCTTCAAAGAAAATTTCAGCTTGATGAGTTGCGCCGTTAATTTAAAAAAAATAGTGATAGGTTTATTACACAAAAAAGTATAATTATTCCACAACAAACGTAAAACGGGGAAATCACTCTATCTCAAACAACAAACATCAGATTGGCCTGAAATTTTTTCTACAAAGAGAAGTCATTACCAACTGCCTGCTGTAAAAATTTCAGCTTGATGAGTTGTGCCGTTAATTTTTAAAAAATAGTGATAAGTTTATTACAGAAAAAAGTATAATTATTCCACAACAAACGTAAAACGGGGAAATCACTCTATCTAAAACAACAAACATCAGATTGGCCTGAAATTTTTTCTACAAGTAGAAGTCATTACCATCTGCCTTCAGAGAAAATTTCAGCTTGATGAGTTGTGCCGTTAATTTTTAAAAAATAGTGATAGGTTTATTACACAAAAAAGTATAATTATTCCACAAAAAACGTAAAACGGGGAAATCACTCTATCTCAAACAACAAACACCAGATTGGCGTGAAATTTTTTCTACAAGTAGAAGTCATTACCATCTGCCTTCAGAGAAAATTTCAGCTTGATGAGTTGCGCCGTTAATTTTTAAAAAATAGTGATAGGTTTATTACACAAAAAAGTATAATTATTCCACAACAAACATAAAACGGGGAAATCACTCTATCTCAAACAACAAACATTTGAAAAATTTTCTACAAAGAGAAGTCATTACCACCTGCCTGCTGTAAAAATTTCAGCTTGATGAGTTGTGCCGTTAATTTAAAAAAAATAGTGATAGGTTTATTACACAAAAAAGTATAATTATTCCACAACAAACGTAAAACGGGGGAATCACTCTATCTCAAACAACAAACATCAGATTGGCCTGAAATTTTTTCTACAAGTAGAAGTCATTACCATCTGCCTTCTATAAAAATTTCAGCTTGATAAGTTGCGCCGTTAATTTTTAAAAAATAGTGATAGGTTTATTACACAAAAAAGTATAATTATTCCACAACAAACGTAAAACGGGGAAATCACTCTATCTCAAACAACAAACATCAGATTGGCCTGAAATTTTTTCTACAAGTAGAAGTCATTACCAACTGCCTGCTGTAAAAATTTCAGCTTGATGAGTTGTGCCGTTAATTTTTAAAAAATAGTGATAGGTTTATTACACAAAAAAGTATAATTATTCCACAACAAACGTAAAACGGGGAAATCACTCTATCTCAAACAACAAGCATTAGATTGTCCTGAAATTTTTTCTACAAGTAGAGGTCACTACCATCTGCTTTCTGTGAAAATTTCAGCTTGATTTGTTGTGCCGTTAATTAAAAAAAAATCGTAATAGATTTATTACACAACAGTAAAACAGGCAAATCGCTCTATCTCTAACCCCAACCTTCAGATTGGCCTGAAATTGTTTCTACAAGTAGAAATTATTGCAAACTCAACCATTATGGAGTAGTCACTACAAAGCGCAAAAAAAAAAAAAAAAAAGAAAAGTTCGGATTCCCTAACACAGACATCAGATTTCAGGTGTTAAGACTCATTGCCGTGTCTCATGGGGAAACTTTGAGCCAGGCTTCCCCTTTTTAATAAGGTAGTTTCTACGCCGATTTTTTTTTCGATTCTAAACCCAATCACCCCGTTTGCAAGCAGGTTGAACGTTACTAAGAACAACCAACAATCCGAGATGGTTTTTAATGTCCTATATGAAGACTGCTTTTCTTTTGTTAAAAATCTTCAATTAATTTTTTCCACAACAAAAGTAAACCGGGGAAATCACTCTATCTCTAACCCCAACCGTCAGATTGGCCTGAAATTTTTTCTACAAGTAGATGTCATTACCATCTGCCTTCTATAAAAATTTCAGCTTGATAAGTTGCGCCGTTAATTTTTAAAAAATAGTGATAGGTTTATTACACAAAAAAGTATAATTATTCCACAACAAACGTAAAACGGGGAAATCACTCTATCTCAAACAACAAACATCAGATTGGCCTGAAATTTTTTCTACAAGTAGAAGTAATTACCATCTGCCTTCTGTGAAAATTTCAGCTTGATGAGATGTGCCGTTAATTTAAAAAAAAATAGTGATAGGTTTATTACACAAAAAAGTATAATTATTCCACAAAAAACGTAAAACGGGGAAATCACTCTATCTCAAACAACAAACATCAGATTGGCCTGAAATTTTTTCTACAAGTAGAAGTAATAACCATCTGCCTTCAGAGAAAATTTCAGCTTGATGAGTTGTGCCGTTAATTTAAAAAAAATAGTGATAGGTTTATTACACAAAAAAGTATAATTATTCCACAACAAACGTAAAACGGGGAAATCACTCTATCTCAAACAACAAACATCAGATTGGCGTGAAATTTTTTCTACAAGTAGAAGTCATTACCATCTGCCTTCAGAGAAAATTTCAGCTTGATGAGTTGCGCCGTTAATTTTTAAAAAATAGTGATAGGTTTATTACACAAAAAAGTATAATTATTCCACAACAAACATAAAACGGGGAAATCATTCTATCTCAAACAACAAACATCAGATTGGCCTGAAATTTTTTCTACAAGTAGAAGTCATTACCATCTGCCTTCTGTGAAAATTTCAGCTTGATGAGATGTGCCGTTAATTTAAAAAAAAATAGTGATAGGTTTATTACACAAAAAAGTATAATTATTCCACAAAAAACGTAAAACGGGGAAATCACTCTATCTCAAACAACAAACATCAGATTGGCCTGAAATTTTTTCTACAAGTAGAAGTAATAACCATCTGCCTTCAGAGAAAATTTCAGCTTGATGAGTTGTGCCGTTAATTTTAAAAAAATAGTGATAGGTTTATTACACAAAAAAGTATAATTATTCCACAACAAACGTAAAACGGGGAAATCACTCTATCTCAAACAACAAACATCAGATTGGCGTGAAATTTTTTCTACAAGTAGAAGTCATTACCATCTGCCTTCAAAGAAAATTTCAGCTTGATGAGTTGCGCCGTTAATTTAAAAAAAATAGTGATAGGTTTATTACACAAAAAAGTATAATTATTCCACAACAAACGTAAAACGGGGAAATCACTCTATCTCAAACAACAAACATCAGATTGGCCTGAAATTTTTTCTACAAAGAGAAGTCATTACCAACTGCCTGCTGTAAAAATTTCAGCTTGATGAGTTGTGCCGTTAATTTTTAAAAAATAGTGATAAGTTTATTACAGAAAAAAGTATAATTATTCCGCAACAAACGTAAAACGGGGAAATCACTCTATCTAAAACAACAAACATCAGATTGGCCTGAAATTTTTTCTACAAGTAGAAGTCATTACCATCTGCCTTCAGAGAAAATTTCAGCTTGATGAGTTGTGCCGTTAATTTTTAAAAAATAGTGATAGGTTTATTACACAAAAAAGTATAATTATTCCACAAAAAACGTAAAACGGGGAAATCACTCTATCTCAAACAACAAACATCAGATTGGCGTAAAATTTTTTCTACAAGTAGAAGTCATTACCATCTGCCTTCAGAGAAAATTTCAGCTTGATGAGTTGCGCCGTTAATTTTTAAAAAATAGTGATAGGTTTATTACACAAAAAAGAATAATTATTCCACAACAAACATAAAACGGGGAAATCACTCTATCTCAAACAACAAACATTTGAAAATTTTTCTACAAAGAGAAGTCATTACAACCTGCCTGCTGTAAAAATTTCAGCTTGATGAGTTGTGCCGTTAATTTAAAAAAAATAGTGATAGGTTTATTACACAAAAAAGTATAATTATTCCACAACAAACGTAAAACGGGGAAATCACTCTATCTCAAACAACAAACATCAGATTGGCCTGAAATTTTTTCTACAAGTAGAAGTCATTACCATCTGCCTTCTATAAAAATTTCAGCTTGATAAGTTGCGCCGTTAATTTTTAAAAAATAGTGATAGGTTTATTACACAAAAAAGTATAATTATTCCACAACAAACGTAAAACGGGGAAATCACTCTATCTCAAACAACAAACATCAGATTTGCCTGAAATTTTTTCTACAAGTAGAAGTCATTACCAACTGCCTGCTGTAAAAATTTCAGCTTGATGAGTTGTGCCGTTAATTTTTAAAAAATAGTGATAGGTTTATTACACAAAAAAGTATAATTATTCCACAACAAACGTAAAACGGGGAAATCACTCTATCTCAAACAACAAGCATTAGATTGTCCTGAAATTTTTTCTACAAGTAGAGGTCACTACCATCTGCCTTCTGTGAAAATTTCAGCTTGATTTGTTGTGCCGTTAATTAAAAAAAAATAGTAATAGATTTATTACACAACAGTAAAACAGGCAAATCGCTCTATCTCTAACCCCAACCTTCAGATTGGCCTGAAATTGTTTCTACAAGTAGAAATTATTGCAAACTCAACCATTATGGAGTAGTCACTACAAAGCGCAAAAAAAAAAAAAAAAAAAAAAAGTTCGGATTCCCTAACACAGACATCAGATTTCAGGTGTTAAGACTCATTGCCGTGTCTCATGGGGAAACTTTGAGCCAGGCTTCCCCTTTTTAATAAGGTAGTTTCTACGCCGATTTTTTTTTCGATTCTAAACCCAATCACCCCGTTTGCAAGCAGGTTGAACGTTACTAAGAACAACCAACAATCCAAGATGGTTTTTAATGTCCTATATGAAGACTGCTTTTCTTTTGTTAAAAATCTTCAATTAATTTTTTCCACAACAAAAGTAAACCGGGGAAATCACTCTATCTCTAACCCCAACCGTCAGATTGGCCTGAAATTTTTTCTACAAGTAGATGTCATTACCATCTGCCTTCTATAAAAATTTCAGCTTGATAAGTTGCGCCGTTAATTTTTAAAAAATAGTGATAGGTTTATTACACAAAAAAGTATAATTATTCCACAACAAACGTAAAACGGGGAAATCACTCTATCTCAAACAACAAACATCAGATTGGCGTGAAATTTTTTCTACAAGTAGAAGTCATTACCATCTGCCTTCAAAGAAAATTTCAGCTTGATGAGTTGCGCCGTTAATTTAAAAAAAATAGTGATAGGTTTATTACACAAAAAAGTATAATTATTCCACAACAAACGTAAAACGGGGAAATCACTCTATCTCAAACAACAAACATCAGATTGGCCTGAAATTTTTTCTACAAAGAGAAGTCATTACCAACTGCCTGCTGAAAAAATTTCAGCTTGATGAGTTGTGCCGTTAATTTTTAAAAAATAGTGATAAGTTTATTACAGAAAAAAGTATAATTATTCCACAACAAACGTAAAACGGGGAAATCACTCTATCTAAAACAACAAACATCAGATTGGCCTGAAATTTTTTCTACAAGTAGAAGTCATTACCATCTGCCTTCAGAGAAAATTTCAGCTTGATGAGTTGTGCCGTTAATTTTTAAAAAATAGTGATAGGTTTATTACACAAAAAAGTATAATTATTCCACAAAAAACGTAAAACGGGGAAATCACTCTATCTCAAACAACAAACATCAGATTGGCGTGAAATTTTTTCTACAAGTAGAAGTCATTACCATCTGCCTTCAGAGAAAATTTCAGCTTGATGAGTTGCGCCGTTAATTTTTAAAAAATAGTGATAGGTTTATTACACAAAAAAGTATAATTATTCCACAACAAACATAAAACGGGGAAATCACTCTATCTCAAACAACAAACATTTGAAAATTTTTCTACAAAGAGAAGTCATTACCACCTGCCTGCTGTAAAAATTTCAGCTTGATGAGTTGTGCCGTTAATTTAAAAAAAATAGTGATAGGTTTATTACACAAAAAAGTATAATTATTCCACAACAAACGTAAAACGGGGAAATCACTCTATCTCAAACAACAAACATCAGATTGGCCTGAAATTTTTTCTACAAGTAGAAGTCATTACCATCTGCCTTCTATAAAAATTTCAGCTTGATAAGTTGCGCCGTTAATTTTTAAAAAATAGTGATAGGTTTATTACACAAAAAAGTATAATTATTCCACAACAAACGTAAAACGGGGAAATCACTCTATCTCAAACAACAAACATCAGATTGGCCTGAAATTTTTTCTACAAGTAGAAGTCATTACCAACTGCCTGCTGTAAAAATTTCAGCTTGATGAGTTGTGCCGTTAATTTTAAAAAAATAGTGATAGGTTTATTACACTAAAAAGTATAATTATTCCACAACAAACGTAAAACGGGGAAATCACTCTATCTCAAACAACAAGCATTAGATTGTCCTGAAATTTTTTCTACAAGTAGAGGTCACTACCATCTGCTTTCTGTGAAAATTTCAGCTTGATTTGTTGTGCCGTTAATTAAAAAAAAATCGTAATAGATTTATTACACAACAGTAAAACAGGCAAATCGCTCTATCTCTAACCCCAACCTTCAGATTGGCCTGAAATTGTTTCTACAAGTAGAAATTATTGCAAACTCAACCATTATGGAGTAGTCACTACAAAGCGCAAAAAAAAAAAAAAAGAAAAGAAAAGTTCGGATTCCCTAACACAGACATCAGATTTCAGGTGTTAAGACTCATTGCCGTGTCTCATGGGGAAACTTTGAGCCAGGCTTCCCCTTTTTAATAAGGTAGTTTCTACGCCGATTTTTTTTTCGATTCTAAACCCAATCACCCCGTTTGCAAGCAGGTTGAACGTTACTAAGAACAACCAACAATCCGAGATGGTTTTTAATGTCCTATATGAAGACTGCTTTTCTTTTGTTAAAAATCTTCAATTAATTTTTTCCACAACAAAAGTAAACCGGGGAAATCACTCTATCTCTAACCCCAACCGTCAGATTGGCCTGAAATTTTTTCTACAAGTAGATGTCATTACCATCTGCCTTCTATAAAAATTTCAGCTTGATAAGTTGCGCCGTTAATTTTTAAAAAATAGTGATAGGTTTATTACACAAAAAAGTATAATTATTCCACAACAAACGTAAAACGGGGAAATCACTCTATCTCAAACAACAAACATCAGATTGGCCTGAAATTTTTTCTACAAGTAGAAGTAATTACCATCTGCCTTCTGTGAAAATTTCAGCTTGATGAGATGTGCCGTTAATTTAAAAAAAATAGTGATAGGTTTATTACACAAAAAAGTATAATTATTCCACAAAAAACGTAAAACGGGGAAATCACTCTATCTCAAACAACAAACATCAGATTGGCCTGAAATTTTTTCTACAAGTAGAAGTAATAACCATCTGCCTTCAGAGAAAATTTCAGCTTGATGAGTTGTGCCGTTAATTTTTAAAAAATAGTGATAGGTTTATTACACAAAAAAGTATAATTATTCCACAACAAACGTAAAACGGGGAAATCACTCTATCTCAAACAACAAACATCAGATTGGCGTGAAATTTTTTCTACAAGTAGAAGTAATTACCATCTGCCTTCAGAGAAAATTTCAGCTTGATGAGTTGCGCCGTTAATTTTTAAAAAATAGTGATAGGTTTATTACACAAAAAAGTATAATTATTCCACAACAAACATAAAACGGGGAAATCACTCTATCTCAAACAACAAACATCAGATTGGCCTGAAATTTTTTCTACAAGTAGAAGTAATTACCATCTGCCTTCTGTGAAAATTTCAGCTTGATGAGATGTGCCGTTAATTTAAAAAAAATAGTGATAGGTTTATTACACAAAAAAGTATAATTATTCCACAAAAAACGTAAAACGGGGAAATCACTCTATCTCAAACAACAAACATCAGATTGGCCTGAAATTTTTTCTACAAGTAGAAGTAATAACCATCTGCCTTCAGAGAAAATTTCAGCTTGATGAGTTGTGCCGTTAATTTTTAAAAAATAGTGATAGGTTTATTACACAAAAAAGTATAATTATTCCACAACAAACGTAAAACGGGGAAATCACTCTATCTCAAACAACAAACATCAGATTGGCGTGAAATTTTTTCTACAAGTAGAAGTCATTACCATCTGCCTTCAGAGAAAATTTCAGCTTGATGAGTTGCGCCGTTAATTTTTAAAAAATAGTGATAGGTTTATTACACAAAAAAGTATAATTATTCCACAACAAACATAAAACGGGGAAATCACTCTATCTCAAACAACAAACATCAGATTGGCCTGAAATTTTTTCTACAAGTAGAAGTAATTACCATCTGCCTTCTGTGAAAATTTCAGCTTGATGAGATGTGCCGTTAATTTAAAAAAAATAGTGATAGGTTTATTACACAAAAAAGTATAATTATTCCACAAAAAACGTAAAACGGGGAAATCACTCTATCTCAAACAACAAACATCAGATTGTCCTGAAATTTTTTCTACAAGTAGAGGTCACTACCAACTGCCTTCTGTGAAAATTTCAGCTTGATTTGTTGTGCCGTTAATTAAAAAAAATCGTAATAGATTTATTACACAACAGTAAAACAGGCAAATCGCTCTATCTCTAACCCCAACCTTCAGATTGGCCTGAAATTGTTTCTACAAGTAGAAATTATTGCAAACTCAACCATTATGGAGTAGTCACTACAAAGCGCAAAAAAAAAAAAAACAAAAAAAAAAAAGTTCGGATTCCCTAGCACAGACATCAGATTTCAGGTGTTAAGACTCATTGCCGTGTCTCATGGGGAAACTTTGAGCCAGGCTTCCCCTTTTTAATAAGGTAGTTTCTACGCCGATTTTTTTTTCGATTCTAAACCCAATCACCCCGTTTGCAAGCAGGTTGAACGTTACTAAGAACAACCAACAATCCGAGATGGTTTTTAATGTCCTATATGAAGACTGCTTTTCTTTTGTTAAAAATGTTCAATTAATTTTTTCCACAACAAAAGTAAACCGGGGAAATCACTCTATCTCTAACCCCAACCGTCAGATTGGCCTGAAATTTTTTCTACAAGTAGATGTCATTACCATCTGCCTTCTATAAAAATTTCAGCTTGATAAGCTGCGCCGTTAATTTTTAAAAAATAGTGATAGGTTTATTACACAAAAAAGTATAATTATTCCACAACAAACGTAAAACGGGGAAATCACTCTATCTCAAACAACAAACATCAGATTGGCCTGAAATTTTTTCTACAAGTAGAAGTCATTACCAACTGCCTGCTGTAAAAATTTCAGCTTGATGAGTTGTGCCGTTAATTTTAAAAAAATAGTGATAGGTGTATTACACTAAAAAGTATAATTATTCCACAATAAACGTTAAACGGGGAAATCACTCTATCTCAAACAACAAGCATTAGATTGTCCTGAAATTTTTTCTACAAGTAGAGGTCACTACCAACTGCCTTCTGTGAAAATTTCAGCTTGATTTGTTGTGCCGTTAATTAAAAAAAAATCGTAATAGATTTATTACACAACAGTAAAACAGGCAAATCGCTCTATCTCTAACCCCAACCTTCAGATTGGCCTGAAATTGTTTCTACAAGTAGAAATTATTGCAAACTCAACCATTATGGAGTAGTCACTACAAAGCGCAAAAAAAAAAAAAAAAAAAAAAAGTTCAGATTCCCTAACACAGACATCAGATTTCAGGTGTTAAGACTCATTGCCGTGTCTCATGGGGAAACTTTGAGCCAGGCTTCCCCTTTTTAATAAGGTAGTTTCTACGCCGATTTTTTTTTCGATTCTAAACCCAATCACCCCGTTTGCAAGCAGGTTGAACGTTACTAAGAACAACCAATCATTCCGTCTCGCACACTGAGCCGGTCAAGTCGCATCGGTCTCGTTGTACGACACTAGTATTTGAGTTTTTGAGTTTTTCCCCACGCGAGGGTTTTTTCTCGCCAAAGTTAGTTGGCATAGTGTTAAGACAACTAGTGCGCGAGTGAGGAAGCCGTTAGTCATACGCCGAGCGCTTTGATTACGGTCCAGCTTTAACTCATCATCATCGCATCATCACATCATCCCATTGAAGCAACAACGAAAGCACGTTAAATTGCCTACCGAGGCGACCGAGGCATACCAGCTACAAGGGTATCGACCCAACAGCCGTTGGGGCGAACAATAGCATCGCACCAGTCATCTGCCGCCTCAGTGCAATAGGTATAACGTGTCGCTTTGTTTTCACCAGTATCGCATCTCCCCGCATGGTCCAATACATGTTAGATTAGGTTGGGTCATAATTAGGGTGATCCAAAATTTTGTAAATAGTATATATCCATAATTTTTTTTTTTCTTGATTTTTTTTTTCTCGTACTATTTTTAAGTAGAGCATAGTTAGGGTGATCCAAAAAAAATTTTTTTTGGTATATATTTTTTTTTTTTCTTCTCTTTTTCTTGTTTTTTTTTCTTTCTTTTGTGTTACTCTTTAGTAGAGTAAAACTATATCATTTTTTTGTATTTTTATTTTTTTTTTATTTTTTATTTTATTTTTTTTTTTTTGCATTTTTTTGATACTATTTGAAATTATTGTAATAATTTGTAAAATATTTATTAAAAACACCATTGCGGCGATATTTAACCGCAATGGATGAAAATGATAAAGGCGGGGGATGGTCGCTTGCCATCTCAGACGACGAAACTCTTAATTCCACCTCACACGAAAGTCTCGAGGAAGTTGTGGAAATGGAAACCCTTGACGTTCCAGTTGACTCGCTCTCCAGCAAAAATACTGGAGCATATCCCAAGAAAAGGTATCGCCCACAACCCTCTCCTCCACCATCTCCTCCTCGCCCACCTGCACCCCCCACACCATTGCCCCCGAAAACCTCTGCGCTCCCCCGCCTAAAGGCTTACCCAGAAGCTTCGAAAGGCCCATGGGTTGTTTTTTTCCGGCCCAAACAAAAACCTTTGAACATTCCGAGGATCTCTAAGGATCTAACAACACATTTTTCGGCCGTTATCGATATTTTCAAGGTAACGTCAATAAAACTGCGCGTTACCGTTGATGACCGGAAGCAGGCTAACCAAATTGTTGCGTGCGAGCTCTTTTCATTGGAATACCGAGTCTACATACCCAGTAGTGAGGTAGAAATTGAAGGAGTGGTCACCGAAGCGAGTTTGACTAGTGACGATTTCTTGGGTCCCGATTCCTTCGGAATCTTTAAAAACCGTGCTCTGCCGAAGGTGAAGATATTGGACTGCCTTCAAATGCAGTCAGTATCCGTAGTAGGCTCCAAAAAAACTTATTCCTTGTCAAACTCGTTTCGTGTGACCTTTTCGGGTTCAGCTTTACCTCACTACGTCGCTATTGGCAAGTTTCGGCTGCCTGTACGCCTGTTTGTACCTCGGGTAATGAACTGCTCGAAATGTAAACAACTTGGTCATACATCGGACTACTGCTCGAACAAACCACGCTGTGATCAGTGTGGCGAGCAACATCAAGAGGGCCCTTGCGGTGCTCCTCAAAAATGCGTGTACTGCAAGGAAAGCCTGCATACCCTGACTGACTGCCCGAGGTACAAACAGCAGGGAGAAAAACTTAAGCGGTCTCTGCAAGCTCGCTCCAAGAGAACACTAGCAGAACTCTTGAAGAATACCGCTTCATCTTCTCAGACCACACCAAAAAGCAGTAACACGTTCTCCATTTTGCCAGTTGATGGTCTAGATTCTGACTCAGAGGTCGGTGAGGGTAGTCCGTTTGTCTTTAAAGGCAATACGAGAAAACGAGCAAAAAAACACAACACCGAAAAGCCTCGTAAGGCCACTCGTACGAATCACCCTTCCACCTTGGAAAAATCAAGAGGTAACGGAAATGCACCGAAGCCCATTCCACCGGGTTTTCAAACTTGTAATTATGACAAGAACTTTCCGTCACTTCCAGGATCATCTAAAACCCCAGATGTCCCAGTTTTTCGGCCAGAAAATCAGCTGAATAATCAGCAAGAACATGCCCCCATGTTCACGTTTTCTGGTATTGTGGATAGCTTCTTCAGTATATTCAATATCTCTGACTCAACGAGGAGCATTATTAATTTAGTGCTGCCAATGGTGAAAACTCTTTTGAAGCAACTAGCTTCTAGGTGGTCCTTCCTTGCATCGATCATATCCTTTGATGGATAATTCTCCGAATGAGGTCGGGGATATGATCTCTGTTCTTCAGTGGAACTGTAGAAGTCTTATACCAAAACTTGACACATTTAAATTTTTAGTTAACAATTTACTTTCTGGTGCATTTGCCCTTTGTGAAACATGGCTCTCTTCAGACAACGATCTTGCTTTCCACGATTTCAACATTATTCGCCTTGATCGGGCAGATTCGTATGGAGGGGTGCTTCTGGGGATCAACAAGCTCCATTCCTTCTACAGAATCGATCTGCCTTCGGTGACAGGCATTGAAGTTGTTGCCTGTCAGGTTAATATTCGAGGTAAATGCTTCAGTATTGCCTCAGTATATCTTCCGCCGCGAACTGCGATTTCTCGTCAAAGTTTCTCGGATATCTGCACGGCTATGCCGGAGCCACGGTTGATCTTGGGAGATTTTAACTCTCACGGTACAGGCTGGGGGGAACTGTACGACGACAACCGCTCAACCTTGATATACGACATGTGCGACTTCTTCAAAATGACAATTCTGAACACCGGGGAAGCAACACGAGTAGCCAAACCTCCAGCAAAAATAAGCAGATTAGACCTCTCACTTTGTTCGAGTTCACTATCATTGGATTGCTCGTGGAAAGTAATTCAAGATCCCTACGGTAGTGACCATTTGCCAATCAAAATTTCTATTACCAATGGTTCATCTTCTACACGCTCGGTCGACATCGCGTACGATCTTACGAAAAACATTGACTGGCGAAAATTCGCGACCTCGGTTCTTGATGCCAGTCAATCGGTTGACGTACTTCCTCCGCTGGACGAGTACTCCTTTCTCGCGCGTGTCATCATCGATTGCGCGCTGCGAGCACAGACGAAACGTATTCCGGGTGTTTCCGTTCGGAAGCGACCTCCCACCCCGTGGTGGGATAAGGAATGCACCGACGCGAACAGCGAGAAGTCCGCCGCGTTTAAACGCTTCCGCAAACACGGTAAGGTCGAGGATTTCGAGCGGTACACCGACCTCGAGAAAACCTTTAAGGGCTTGACTAAAGCCAAAAAACGCGGTTACTGGCGTCGGTTCGTCGATGGTTTGTCGCGAGAGACTTCCATGAGAACACTCTGGAATGTCGGCAGGAGAATGCGAAACGCGTCTACACCGATTAACGAAGACAAGGAGTACTCGGACAGATGGATTTTCAGCTTCGCGCGGAAAGTTTGCCCGGATTCGGTGTCGGTTCAAACCAACGTTCGTGATCGTCCGTCGGGTAATAACGAAATAGATTCCCCGTTTTCGATGGTGGAATTCTCACTTGCTCTCCTTTCATGTAACAATTCAGCTCCAGGAATGGATAGAATCAAGTTCAACTTGCTTAAAAATCTCCCAGACGTCGCGAAGAGACGCTTGTTGAACTTATTCAATCAATTTCTGGAGCACAACATTGTTCCGGATGACTGGAGGCAAGTAAGAGTTATCGCCATTCGAAAACCCGGTAAACCCGCGTCGGATTATAACTCGTACCGTCCCATCGCGATGTTGTCCTGTATACGGAAATTGTTGGAGAAAATGATTCTTTTCCGTCTAGACAAATGGGTCGAGTCGAATGGTTTACTTTCAGATACGCAATTTGGATTTCGGAGAGGCAAAGGAACGAGCGACTGTCTTGCGTTGCTTTCAACTGAAATTCAACTGGCCTATGCGCAAAACCAGCAAATGGGTTCAGTTTTCTTGGATATTAAGGGGGCTTTTGATTCTGTTTGTATCGATGTCCTTTCGGATAAACTCCACGATAGTGGGCTTTCACCAATTATGAACAACTATTTGAGCAACTTGTTGTCTGAGAAATATATGAGCTTTTCTCATGGAAACTCGACAACTTCACGAATTAGTTACATGGGTCTCCCCCAGGGTTCATGTTTAAGCCCCCTTCTTTATAATTTCTATGTAAAAGACATTGATGGTTGTCTTGATGAAAATTGCTCGCTAAGGCAGCTTGCAGATGACGGGGTTGTGTCCGTTATAGGGCCAAGTGCACCGGACCTGCAAGGACCATTGCAAGATACCTTAGACAATTTGTCTACTTGGGCTATGAAGCTGGGTATCGAATTCTCTCCGGAGAAAACTGAGTTGGTTGTTTTTTCTAGGAAGCATCATCCTGCACAGTTACAGCTTCAACTAAAGGGTAGAACAATCACTCAAAGTATATCTTTCAAGTATTTAGGTGTCTGGTTCGATTCCAAAAGCACGTGGGGAAAACATATTGCGTATGTGAAACAAAAATGCCAACAAAGAATCAATTTTCTTCGTACAATTACCGGAACTTGGTGGGGAGCACACCCGGAAGATCTGATCAGGTTATATCGAACAACCATCTTGTCGGTTCTAGAGTACGGTAGCTTCTGCTTTCAATCCGCGGCGAAAACACATATCTTGAAGCTGCAACGGGTTCAATACCGTTGCCTCCGAATCGCGCTTGGCTGTATGCACTCGACGCATACGATGAGCCTCGAAGTACTCGCGGGTGTTCTCCCACTGACAGATCGTTTCGCGGAACTGTCCTTCCGGTTTCTTATCCGTTGTGAAGTAATGAACCCATTGGTAATAGAAAACTTTGAGAAGCTGCTCGACAGAAATCATCAAACAAGATTCATGAGTCTCTATTACGAGTACATGACGCTGGAGATTGGCCCTTCTTCATTCAATTCCTCTCGTGTTTGCCTCCAAGACTTTTATAGTTCCTCTGTAAATTTTGATCTGACCATGTTGCAAGAAATCCGTGGAATACCAGATCACCATCGGTCGATGGTTGTTCCCTTAATTTTTGCAAACAAGTACCACCATGTCAGTAACAATAAGAGTTTTTTCACAGATGGGTCAACTATAAACGCTTCCACTGGATTTGGAGTATTCAACGAATTTCATAGCGCCTCATATCAACTGCAAAAACCCTGTTCCGTATACGTTGCGGAACTAGCAGCCATATTCTACGCAGTAGAGCAAATTGCCTCACTACCATCTGATCACTATTTTATTTTTACAGATAGCCTTAGCTCGTTGGAGGCTATTCGATCAATGAGGCCGATGAAGCACTCCTCGTATTTCCTTACCGAAATCCGAGCAAAATTGAGTACTTTATCTAACTGCTCCTATACTATCACCTTAGTTTGGGTCCCATCTCATTGCTCAATTCCGGGTAATGAGAAAGCGGACTCGCTAGCTAAGGTGGGCGCTATGGAAGGCGATATTTTTGATCGACAAATCGCCTTTGCGGAATTTTTCTCAATTACCCGTCAGCACGTCCTCACCAACTGGCAACAAAAATGGAATGAGAGTGATCTGGGAAGATGGTTACATTCTATTCTCCCACAGGTGTCGAACAAGCCATGGTTCAAAGGATTGGACATGAGCCGTGACTTTATACGGGTCATATCAAGGCTCATGTCCAATCACTACTCGTTAGACTCGCATTTCTTCCGAATCGGGCTCGCAGGCAGCAATTTGTGCGCTTGTGGTAGTGGCTATCACGATATCGACCACGTGCTTTGGTCATGCACTTTACATTGTGTTGCTAGATCCGAGTTATCCGCATCCCTCAGGGCCCGAGGAAAACAACCTTTGCGGCCCGTTAGAGACATCTTGGTGAGCCGAGATCTCGAATATTTTAATTTAATTTATGTGTTTTTAAAACGGATCGATCTGAGGATTTAGTAGTTAGTGTCATCTTGTGTTCTCCCAAGTTGTTAGCTGCCCATCGGTGTACCCCCATGTTTGTCTTTTTCATCAGTTGGTCGCTTAGTTCGAGATCAAGAGCACATTGCTCTCCAAACCTTGTGTTCTCAATCCCTACCCTGCCATCCATTTGTTAAAATGTGTTACCCCTAACCTCGAGATAGCCGCGAGTAATCGGCCCCCGCTTTACTAACGTTAGTTTTAAGAAACTTTGTAATCTAAACAATGAATATCGGCTCCGCAAAGCTACGGCAAATGAGCCTGGAAAAATAAACGCATTATAAAAAAAAAAAAAAAAAAAAAAAGAACAACCAACAATCCGAGATGGTTTTTAATGTCCTATATGAAGACTGCTTTTCTTTTGTTAAAAATCTTCAATTAATTTTTTCCACAACAAAAGTAAACCGGGGAAATCACTCTATCTCTAACCCCAACCGTCAGATTGGCCTGAAATTTTTTCTACAAGTAGATGTCATTACCATCTGCCTTCTATAAAAATTTCAGCTTGATAAGTTGCGCCGTTAATTTTTAAAAAATAGTGATAGGTTTATTACACAAAAAAGTATAATTATTCCACAACAAACGTAAAACGGGGAAATCACTCTATCTCAAACAACAAACATCAGATTGGCCTGAAATTTTTTCTACAAGTAGAAGTCATTACCAACTGCCTGCTGTAAAAATTTCAGCTTGATGAGTTGTGCCGTTAATTTTAAAAAAATAGTGATAGGTGTATTACACTAAAAAGTATAATTATTCCACAATAAACGTTAAACGGGGAAATCACTCTATCTCAAACAACAAGCATTAGATTGTCCTGAAATTTTTTCTACAAGTAGAGGTCACTACCAACTGCCTTCTGTGAAAATTTCAGCTTGATTTGTTGTGCCGTTAATTAAAAAAAAATCGTAATAGATTTATTACACAACAGTAAAACAGGCAAATCGCTCTATCTCTAACCCCAACCTTCAGATTGGCCTGAAATTGTTTCTACAAGTAGAAATTATTGCAAACTCAACCATTATGGAGTAGTCACTACAAAGCGCAAAAAAAAAAAAAAAAAAAAGTTCGGATTCCCTAACACAGACATCAGATTTCAGGTGTTAAGACTCATTGCCGTGTCTCATGGGGAAACTTTGAGCCAGGCTTCCCCTTTTTAATAAGGTAGTTTCTACGCCGATTTTTTTTTCGATTCTAAACCCAATCACCCCGTTTGCAAGCAGGTTGAACGTTACTAAGAACAACCAACAATCCGAGATGGTTTTTAATGTCCTATATGAAGACTGCTTTTCTTTTGTTAAAAATCTTCAATTAATTTTTTCCACAACAAAAGTAAACCGGGGAAATCACTCTATCTCTAACCCCAACCGTCAGATTGGCCTGAAATTTTTTCTACAAGTAGATGTCATTACCATCTGCCTTCTATAAAAATTTCAGCTTGATAAGTTGCGCCGTTAATTTTTAAAAAAATAGTGATAGGTTTATTACACAAAAAAGTATAATTATTCCACAACAAACGTAAAACGGGGAAATCACTCTATCTCAAACAACAAACATCAGATTGGCCTGAAATTTTTTCTACAAGTAAAAGTCATTACCAACTGCCTGCTGTAAAAATTTCAGCATGATGAGTTGTGCCGTTAATTTAAAAAAAATAGTGATAGGTGTATTACACTAAAAAGTATAATTATTCCACAATAAACGTTAAACGGGGAAATCACTCTATCTCAAACAACAAGCATTAGATTGTCCTGAAATTTTTTCTACAAGTAGAGGTCACTACCAACTGCCTTCTGTGAAAATTTCAGCTTGATTTGTTGTGCCGTTAATTAAAAAAAAATCGTAATAGATTTATTACACAACAGTAAAACAGGCAAATCGCTCTATCTCTAACCCCAACCTTCAGATTGGCCTGAAATTGTTTCTACAAGTAGAAATTATTGCAAACTCAACCATTATGGAGTAGTCACTACAAAGCGCAAAAAAAAAAAAAAAAAAAAAAAAGTTCGGATTCCCTAACACAGATATCAGATTTCAGGTGTTAAGACTCATTGCCGTGTCTCATGGGGAAACTTTGAGCCAGGCTTCCCCTTTTTAATAAGGTAGTTTCTACGCCGATTTTTTTTTCGATTCTAAACCCAATCACCCCGTTTGCAAGCAGGTTGAACGTTACTAAGAACAACCAACAATCCGAGATGGTTTTTAATGTCCTATATGAAGACTGCTTTTCTTTTGTTAAAAATCTTCAATTAATTTTTTCCACAACAAAAGTAAACCGGGGAAATCACTCTATCTCTAACCCCAACCGTCAGATTGGCCTGAAATTTTTTCTACAAGTAGATGTCATTACCATCTGCCTTCTATAAAAATTTCAGCTTGATAAGTTGCGCCGTTAATTTTTAAAAAAATAGTGATAGGTTTATTACACAAAAAAGTATAATTATTCCACAACAAACGTAAAACGGGGAAATCACTCTATCTCAAACAACAAACATCAGATTGGCCTGAAATTTTTTCTACAAGTAAAAGTCATTACCAACTGCCTGCTGTAAAAATTTCAGCATGATGAGTTGTGCCGTTAATTTAAAAAAAATAGTGATAGGTGTATTACACTAAAAAGTATAATTATTCCACAATAAACGTTAAACGGGGAAATCACTCTATCTCAAACAACAAGCATTAGATTGTCCTGAAATTTTTTCTACAAGTAGAGGTCACTACCAACTGCCTTCTGTGAAAATTTCAGCTTGATTTGTTGTGCCGTTAATTAAAAAAAAATCGTAATAGATTTATTACACAACAGTAAAACAGGCAAATCGCTCTATCTCTAACCCCAACCTTCAGATTGGCCTGAAATTGTTTCTACAAGTAGAAATTATTGCAAACTCAACCATTATGGAGTAGTCACTACAAAGCGCAAAAAAAAAAAAAAAAAAAAAAAAGTTCGGATTCCCTAACACAGATATCAGATTTCAGGTGTTAAGACTCATTGCCGTGTCTCATGGGGAAACTTTGAGCCAGGCTTCCCCTTTTTAATAAGGTAGTTTCTACGCCGATTTTTTTTTCGATTCTAAACCCAATCACCCCGTTTGCAAGCAGGTTGAACGTTACTAAGAACAACCAACAATCCGAGATGGTTTTTAATGTCCTATATGAAGACTGCTTTTCTTTTGTTAAAAATCTTCAATTAATTTTTTCCACAACAAAAGTAAACCGGGGAAATCACTCTATCTCTAACCCCAACCGTCAGATTGGCCTGAAATTTTTTCTACAAGTAGATGTCATTACCATCTGCCTTCTATAAAAATTTCAGCTTGATAAGTTGCGCCGTTAATTTTTAAAAAAATAGTGATAGGTTTATTACACAAAAAAGTATAATTATTCCACAACAAACGTAAAACGGGGAAATCACTCTATCTCAAACAACAAACATCAGATTGGCCTGAAATTTTTTCTACAAGTAAAAGTCATTACCAACTGCCTGCTGTAAAAATTTCAGCATGATGAGTTGTGCCGTTAATTTAAAAAAAATAGTGATAGGTGTATTACACTAAAAAGTATAATTATTCCACAATAAACGTTAAACGGGGAAATCACTCTATCTCAAACAACAAGCATTAGATTGTCCTGAAATTTTTTCTACAAGTAGAGGTCACTACCAACTGACTTCTGTGAAAATTTCAGCTTGATTTGTTGTGCCGTTAATTAAAAAAAATCGTAATAGATTTATTACACAACAGTAAAACAGGCAAATCGCTCTATCTCTAACCCCAACCTTCAGATTGGCCTGAAATTGTTTCTACAAGTAGAAATTATTGCAAACTCAACCATTATGGAGTAGTCACTACAAAGCGCAAAAAAAAAAAAAAAAAAAAAGAAAAGTTCGGATTCCCTAACACAGACATCAGATTTCAGGTGTTAAGACTCATTGCCGTGTCTCATGGGGAAACTTTGAGCCAGGCTTCCCCTTTTTAATAAGGTAGTTTCTACGCCGATTTTTTTTTCGATTCTAAACCCAATCACCCCGTTTGCAAGCAGGTTGAACGTTACTAAGAACAACCAACAATCCGAGATGGTTTTTAATGTCCTATATGAAGACTGCTTTTCTTTTGTTAAAAATCTTCAATTAATTTTTTCCACAACAAAAGTAAACCGGGGAAATCACTCTATCTCTAACCCCAACCGTCAGATTGGCCTGAAATTTTTTCTACAAGTAGATGTCATTACCATCTGCCTTCTATAAAAATTTCAGCTTGATAAGTTGCGCCGTTAATTTTTAAAAAATAGTGATAGGTTTATTACACAAAAAAGTATAATTATTCCACAACAAACGTAAAACGGGGAAATCACTCTATCTCAAACAACAAACATCAGATTGGCCTGAAATTTTTTCTACAAGTAGAAGTAATTACCATCTGCCTTCTGTGAAAATTTCAGCTTGATGAGATGTGCCGTTAATTTAAAAAAAATAGTGATAGGTTTATTACACAAAAAAGTATAATTATTCCACAAAAAACGTAAAACGGGGAAATCACTCTATCTCAAACAACAAACATCAGATTGGCCTGAAATTTTTTCTACAAGTAGAAGTAATAACCATCTGCCTTCAGAGAAAATTTCAGCTTGATGAGTTGCGCCGTTAATTTTTAAAAAATAGTGATAGGTTTATTACACAAAAAAGTATAATTATTCCACAACAAACATAAAACGGGGAAATCACTCTATCTCAAACAACAAACATCAGATTGGCCTGAAATTTTTTCTACAAGTAGAAGTCATTACCAACTGCCTTCTGTGAAAATTTCAGCTTGATGAGATGTGCCGTTAATTTTTAAAAAATAGTGATAGGTTTATTACACAAAAAAGTATAATTATTCCACAACAAACGTTAAACGGGGAAATCACTCTATCTAAAACAACAAACATCAGATTGGCCTGAAATTTTTTCTACAAGTAGAAGTAATAACCATCTGCCTTCAGAGTAAATTTCAGCTTGATGAGTTGTGCCGTTAATTTTTAAAAAATAGTGATAGGTTTATTACACAAAAAAGTATAATTATTCCACAACAAACGTAAAACGGGGAAATCACTCTATCTCAAACAACAAACATCAGATTGGCCTGAAATTTTTTCTACAAGTAGAAGTCATTACCATCTGCCTTCAGAGAAAATATCAGCTTGATGAGTTGTGCCGTTAATTTTTAAAAAATAGTGATAGGTTTATTACACAAAAAAGTATAATTATTCCACAACAAACGTAAAACGGGGAAATCACTCTATCTCAAACAACAAACATCAGATTGGCCTGAAATTTTTCTACAAGTAGAAGTCATTACCAACTGCCTGCTGTAAAAATTTCAGCTTGATGAGTTGTGCCGTTAATTTTTAAAAAATAGTGATAGGTGTATTACACTAAAAAGTATAATTATTCCACAATAAACGTTAAACGGGGAAATCACTCTATCTCAAACAACAAGCATTAGATTGTCCTGAAATTTTTTCTACAAGTAGAGGTCACTACCAACTGCCTTCTGTGAAAATTTCAGCTTGATTTGTTGTGCCGTTAATTAAAAAAAAATCGTAATAGATTTATTACACAACAGTAAAACAGGCAAATCGCTCTATCTCTAACCCCAACCTTCAGATTGGCCTGAAATTGTTTCTACAAGTAGAAATTATTGCAAACTCAACCATTATGGAGTAGTCACTACAAAGCGCAAAAAAAAAAAAAAGTTCGGATTCCCTAACACAGACATCAGATTTCAGGTGTTAAGACTCATTGCCGTGTCTCATGGGGAAACTTTGAGCCAGGCTTCCCCTTTTTAATAAGGTAGTTTCTACGCCGATTTTTTTTTTCGATTCTAAACCCAATCACCCCGTTTGCAAGCAGGTTGAACGTTACTAAGAACAACCAACAATCCGAGATGGTTTTTAATGTCCTATATGAAGACTGCTTTTCTTTTGTTAAAAATCTTCAATTAATTTTTTCCACAACAAAAGTAAACCGGGGAAATCACTCTATCTCTAACCCCAACCGTCAGATTGGCGTGAAATTTTTTCTTCAAGTAGATGTCATTACCATCTGCCTTCTATAAAAATTTCAGCTTGATAAGTTGCGCCGTTAATTTTTAAAAAATAGTGATAGGTTTATTACACAAAAAAGTATAATTATTCCACAACAAACGTAAAACGGGGAAATCACTCTATCTCAAACAACAAACATCAGATTGACCTGAAATTTTTTCTACAAGTAGAAGTCATTACCAACTGCCTGCTGTAAAAATTTCAGCTTGATGAGTTGTGCCGTTAATTTTAAAAAAATAGTGATAGGTGTATTACACTAAAAAGTATAATTATTCCACAATAAACGTTAAACGGGGAAATCACTCTATCTCAAACAACAAGCATTAGATTGTCCTGAAATTTTTTCTACAAGTAGAGGTCACTACCAACTGCCTTCTGTGAAAATTTCAGCTTGATTTGTTGTGCCGTTAATTAAAAAAAAATCGTAATAGATTTATTACACAACAGTAAAACAGGCAAATCGCTCTATCTCTAACCCCAACCTTCAGATTGGCCTGAAATTGTTTCTACAAGTAGAAATTATTGCAAACTCAACCATTATGGAGTAGTCACTACAAAGCGCAAAAAAAAAAAAAAAAAAAAAGTTCGGATTCCCTAACACAGACATCAGATTTCAGGTGTTAAGACTCATTGCCGTGTCTCATGGGGAAACTTTGAGCCAGGCTTCCCCTTTTTAATAAGGTAGTTTCTACGCCGATTTTTTTTTCGATTCTAAACCCAATCACCCCGTTTGCAAGCAGGTTGAACGTTACTAAGAACAACCAACAATCCGAGATGGTTTTTAATGTCCTATATGAAGACTGCTTTTCTTTTGTTAAAAATCTTCAATTAATTTTTTCCACAACAAAAGTAAACCGGGGAAATCACTCTATCTCTAACCCCAACCGTCAGATTGGCCTGAAATTTTTTCTACAAGTAGATGTCATTACCATCTGCCTTCTATAAAAATTTCAGCTTGATAAGTTGCGCCGTTAATTTTTAAAAAATAGTGATAGGTTTATTACACAAAAAAGTATAATTATTCCACAACAAACGTAAAACGGGGAAATCACTCTATCTCAAACAACAAACATCAGATTGGCCTGAAATTTTTTCTACAAGTAGAAGTCATTACCAACTGCCTGCTGTAAAAATTTCAGCTTGATGAGTTGTGCCGTTAATTTTTAAAAAATAGTGATAGGTGTATTACACTAAAAAGTATAATTATTCCACAATAAACGTTAAACGGGGAAATCACTCTATCTCAAACAACAAGCATTAGATTGTCCTGAAATTTTTTCTACAAGTAGAGGTCACTACCAACTGCCTTCTGTGAAAATTTCAGCTTGATTTGTTGTGCCGTTAATTAAAAAAAAATCGTAATAGATTTATTACACAACAGTAAAACAGGCAAATCGCTCTATCTCTAACCCCAACCTTCAGATTGGCCTGAAATTGTTTCTACAAGTAGAAATTATTGCAAACTCAACCATTATGGAGTAGTCACTACAAAGCGCAAAAAAAAAAAAAAAAAAAAAAAGTTCGGATTCCCTAACACAGATATCAGATTTCAGGTGTTAAGACTCATTGCCGTGTCTCATGGGGAAACTTTGAGCCAGGCTTCCCCTTTTTAATAAGGTAGTTTCTACGCCGATTTTTTTTTCGATTCTAAACCCAATCACCCCGTTTGCAAGCAGGTTGAACGTTACTAAGAACAACCAACAATCCGAGATGGTTTTTAATGTCCTATATGAAGACTGCTTTTCTTTTGTTAAAAATCTTCAATTAATTTTTTCCACAACAAAAGTAAACCGGGGAAATCACTCTATCTCTAACCCCAACCGTCAGATTGGCCTGAAATTTTTTCTACAAGTAGATGTCATTACCATCTGCCTTCTATAAAAATTTCAGCTTGATAAGTTGCGCCGTTAATTTTTAAAAAAATAGTGATAGGTTTATTACACAAAAAAGTATAATTATTCCACAACAAACGTAAAACGGGGAAATCACTCTATCTCAAACAACAAACATCAGATTGGCCTGAAATTTTTTCTACAAGTAAAAGTCATTACCAACTGCCTGCTGTAAAAATTTCAGCATGATGAGTTGTGCCGTTAATTTAAAAAAAATAGTGATAGGTGTATTACACTAAAAAGTATAATTATTCCACAATAAACGTTAAACGGGGAAATCACTCTATCTCAAACAACAAGCATTAGATTGTCCTGAAATTTTTCCTACAAGTAGAGGTCACTACCAACTGGCTTCTGTGAAAATTTCAGCTTGATTTGTTGTGCCGTTAATTAAAAAAAATCGTAATAGATTTATTACACAACAGTAAAACAGGCAAATCGCTCTATCTCTAACCCCAACCTTCAGATTGGCCTGAAATTGTTTCTACAAGTAGAAATTATTGCAAACTCAACCATTATGGAGTAGTCACTACAAAGCGCAAAAAAAAAAAAAAAAAAAGAAAAGTTCGGATTCCCTAACACAGACATCAGATTTCAGGTGTTAAGACTCATTGCCGTGTCTCATGGGGAAACTTTGAGCCAGGCTTCCCCTTTTTAATAAGGTAGTTTCTACGCCGATTTTTTTTTCGATTCTAAACCCAATCACCCCGTTTGCAAGCAGGTTGAACGTTACTAAGAACAACCAACAATCCGAGATGGTTTTTAATGTCCTATATGAAGACTGCTTTTCTTTTGTTAAAAATCTTCAATTAATTTTTTCCACAACAAAAGTAAACCGGGGAAATCACTCTATCTCTAACCCCAACCGTCAGATTGGCCTGAAATTTTTTCTACAAGTAGATGTCATTACCATCTGCCTTCTATAAAAATTTCAGCTTGATAAGTTGCGCCGTTAATTTTTAAAAAATAGTGATAGGTTTATTACACAAAAAAGTATAATTATTCCACAACAAACGTAAAACGGGGAAATCACTCTATCTCAAACAACAAACATCAGATTGGCCTGAAATTTTTTCTACAAGTAGAAGTAATTACCATCTGCCTTCTGTGAAAATTTCAGCTTGATGAGATGTGCCGTTAATTTAAAAAAAATAGTGATAGGTTTATTACACAAAAAAGTATAATTATTCCACAAAAAACGTAAAACGGGGAAATCACTCTATCTCAAACAACAAACATCAGATTGGCCTGAAATTTTTTCTACAAGTAGAAGTAATAACCATCTGCCTTCAGAGAAAATTTCAGCTTGATGAATTGCGCCGTTAATTTTTAAAAAATAGTGATAGGTTTATTACACAAAAAAGTATAATTATTCCACAACAAACATAAAACGGGGAAATCACTCTATCTCAAACAACAAACATCAGATTGGCCTGAAATTTTTTCTACAAGTAGAAGTCATTACCAACTGCCTTCTGTGAAAATTTCAGCTTGATGAGATGTGCCGTTAATTTTTAAAAAATAGTGATAGGTTTATTACACAAAAAAGTATAATTATTCCACAACAAACGTTAAACGGGGAAATCACTCTATCTAAAACAACAAACATCAGATTGGCCTGAAATTTTTTCTACAAGTAGAAGTAATAACCATCTGCCTTCAGAGTAAATTTCAGCTTGATGAGTTGTGCCGTTAATTTTTAAAAAATAGTGATAGGTTTATTACACAAAAAAGTATAATTATTCCACAACAAACGTAAAACGGGGAAATCACTCTATCTCAAACAACAAACATCAGATTGGCCTGAAATTTTTTCTACAAGTAGAAGTCATTACCATCTGCCTTCAGAGAAAATATCAGCTTGATGAGTTGTGCCGTTAATTTTTAAAAAATAGTGATAGGTTTATTACACAAAAAAGTATAATTATTCCACAACAAACGTAAAACGGGGAAATCACTCTATCTCAAACAACAAACATCAGATTGGCCTGAAATTTTTCTACAAGTAGAAGTCATTACCAACTGCCTGCTGTAAAAATTTCAGCTTGATGAGTTGTGCCGTTAATTTTTAAAAAATAGTGATAGGTGTATTACACTAAAAAGTATAATTATTCCACAATAAACGTTAAACGGGGAAATCACTCTATCTCAAACAACAAGCATTAGATTGTCCTGAAATTTTTTCTACAAGTAGAGGTCACTACCAACTGCCTTCTGTGAAAATTTCAGCTTGATTTGTTGTGCCGTTAATTAAAAAAAAATCGTAATAGATTTATTACACAACAGTAAAACAGGCAAATCGCTCTATCTCTAACCCCAACCTTCAGATTGGCCTGAAATTGTTTCTACAAGTAGAAATTATTGCAAACTCAACCATTATGGAGTAGTCACTACAAAGCGCAAAAAAAAAAAAAAAAGTTCGGATTCCCTAACACAGACATCAGATTTCAGGTGTTAAGACTCATTGCCGTGTCTCATGGGGAAACTTTGAGCCAGGCTTCCCCTTTTTAATAAGGTAGTTTCTACGCCGATTTTTTTTTTCGATTCTAAACCCAATCACCCCGTTTGCAAGCAGGTTGAACGTTACTAAGAACAACCAACAATCCGAGATGGTTTTTAATGTCCTATATGAAGACTGCTTTTCTTTTGTTAAAAATCTTCAATTAATTTTTTCCACAACAAAAGTAAACCGGGGAAATCACTCTATCTCTAACCCCAACCGTCAGATTGGCGTGAAATTTTTTCTTCAAGTAGATGTCATTACCATCTGCCTTCTATAAAAATTTCAGCTTGATAAGTTGCGCCGTTAATTTTTAAAAAATAGTGATAGGTTTATTACACAAAAAAGTATAATTATTCCACAACAAACGTAAAACGGGGAAATCACTCTATCTCAAACAACAAACATCAGATTGACCTGAAATTTTTTCTACAAGTAGAAGTCATTACCAACTGCCTGCTGTAAAAATTTCAGCTTGATGAGTTGTGCCGTTAATTTTAAAAAAATAGTGATAGGTGTATTACACTAAAAAGTATAATTATTCCACAATAAACGTTAAACGGGGAAATCACTCTATCTCAAACAACAAGCATTAGATTGTCCTGAAATTTTTTCTACAAGTAGAGGTCACTACCAACTGGCTTCTGTGAAAATTTCAGCTTGATTTGTTGTGCCGTTAATTAAAAAAAATCGTAATAGATTTATTACACAACAGTAAAACAGGCAAATCGCTCTATCTCTAACCCCAACCTTCAGATTGGCCTGAAATTGTTTCTACAAGTAGAAATTATTGCAAACTCAACCATTATGGAGTAGTCACTACAAAGCGCAAAAAAAAAAAAAAAAAAAAAAAAAAAGTTCGGATTCCCTAACACAGACATCAGATTTCAGGTGTTAAGACTCATTGCCGTGTCTCATGGGGAAACTTTGAGCCAGGCTTCCCCTTTTTAATAAGGTAGTTTCTACGCCGATTTTTTTTTCGATTCTAAACCCAATCACCCCGTTTGCAAGCAGGTTGAACGTTACTAAGAACAACCAACAATCCGAGATGGTTTTTAATGTCCTATATGAAGACTGCTTTTCTTTTGTTAAAAATCTTCAATTAATTTTTTCCACAACAAAAGTAAACCGGGGAAATCACTCTATCTCTAACCCCAACCGTCAGATTGGCCTGAAATTTTTTCTACAAGTAGATGTCATTACCATCTGCCTTCTATAAAAATTTCAGCTTGATAAGTTGCGCCGTTAATTTTTAAAAAATAGTGATAGGTTTATTACACAAAAAAGTATAATTATTCCACAACAAACGTAAAACGGGGAAATCACTCTATCTCAAACAACAAACATCAGATTGGCCTGAAATTGTTTCTACAAGTAGAAATTATTGCAAACTCAACCATTATGGAGTAGTCACTACAAAGCGCAAAAAAAAAAAAAAAAAAAAAAGTTCGGATTCCCTAACACAGATATCAGATTTCAGGTGTTAAGACTCATTGCCGTGTCTCATGGGGAAACTTTGAGCCAGGCTTCCCCTTTTTAATAAGGTAGTTTCTACGCCGATTTTTTTTTCGATTCTAAACCCAATCACCCCGTTTGCAAGCAGGTTGAACGTTACTAAGAACAACCAACAATCCGAGATGGTTTTTAATGTCCTATATGAAGACTGCTTTTCTTTTGTTAAAAATCTTCAATTAATTTTTTCCACAACAAAAGTAAACCGGGGAAATCACTCTATCTCTAACCCCAACCGTCAGATTGGCCTGAAATTTTTTCTACAAGTAGATGTCATTACCATCTGCCTTCTATAAAAATTTCAGCTTGATAAGTTGCGCCGTTAGTTTTTAAAAAATAGTGATAGGTTTATTACACAAAAAAGTATAATTATTCCACAACAAACGTAAAACGGGGAAATCACTCTATCTCAAACAACAAACATCAGATTGGCCTGAAATTTTTTCTACAAGTAGAAGTCATTACCAACTGCCTGCTGTAAAAATTTCAGCTTGATGAGTTGTGCCGTTAATTTTTAAAAAATAGTGATAGGTGTATTACACTAAAAAGTATAATTATTCCACAATAAACGTTAAACGGGGAAATCACTCTATCTCAAACAACAAGCATTAGATTGTCCTGAAATTTTTTCTACAAGTAGAGGTCACTACCAACTGGCTTCTGTGAAAATTTCAGCTTGATTTGTTGTGCCGTTAATTAAAAAAAATCGTAATAGATTTATTACACAACAGTAAAACAGGCAAATCGCTCTATCTCTAACCCCAACCTTCAGATTGGCCTGAAATTGTTTCTACAAGTAGAAATTATTGCAAACTCAACCATTATGGAGTAGTCACTACAAAGCGCAAAAAAAAAAAAAAAAAAAAAAAGTTCGGATTCCCTAACACAGACATCAGATTTCAGGTGTTAAGACTCATTGCCGTGTCTCATGGGGAAACTTTGAGCCAGGCTTCCCCTTTTTAATAAGGTAGTTTCTACGCCGATTTTTTTTTCGATTCTAAACCCAATCACCCCGTTTGCAAGCAGGTTGAACGTTACTAAGAACAACCAACAATCCGAGATGGTTTTTAATGTCCTATATGAAGACTGCTTTTCTTTTGTTAAAAATCTTCAATTAATTTTTTCCACAACAAAAGTAAACCGGGGAAATCACTCTATCTCTAACCCCAACCGTCAGATTGGCCTGAAATTTTTTCTACAAGTAGATGTCATTACCATCTGCCTTCTATAAAAATTTCAGCTTGATAAGTTGCGCCGTTAATTTTTAAAAAATAGTGATAGGTTTATTACACAAAAAAGTATAATTATTCCACAACAAACGTAAAACGGGGAAATCACTCTATCTCAAACAACAAACATCAGATTGGCCTGAAATTTTTTCTACAAGTAGAAGTCATTACCAACTGCCTGCTGTAAAAATTTCAGCTTGATGAGTTGTGCCGTTAATTTTTAAAAAATAGTGATAGGTGTATTACACTAAAAAGTATAATTATTCCACAATAAACGTTAAACGGGGAAATCACTCTATCTCAAACAACAAGCATTAGATTGTCCTGAAATTTTTTCTACAAGTAGAGGTCACTACCAACTGCCTTCTGTGAAAATTTCAGCTTGATTTGTTGTGCCGTTAATTAAAAAAAAATCGTAATAGATTTATTACACAACAGTAAAACAGGCAAATCGCTCTATCTCTAACCCCAACCTTCAGATTGGCCTGAAATTGTTTCTACAAGTAGAAATTATTGCAAACTCAACCATTATGGAGTAGTCACTACAAAGCGCAAAAAAAAAAAAAAAAAAAAAAAGTTCGGATTCCCTAACACAGATATCAGATTTCAGGTGTTAAGACTCATTGCCGTGTCTCATGGGGAAACTTTGAGCCAGGCTTCCCCTTTTTAATAAGGTAGTTTCTACGCCGATTTTTTTTTCGATTCTAAACCCAATCACCCCGTTTGCAAGCAGGTTGAACGTTACTAAGAACAACCAACAATCCGAGATGGTTTTTAATGTCCTATATGAAGACTGCTTTTCTTTTGTTAAAAATCTTCAATTAATTTTTTCCACAACAAAAGTAAACCGGGGAAATCACTCTATCTCTAACCCCAACCGTCAGATTGGCCTGAAATTTTTTCTACAAGTAGATGTCATTACCATCTGCCTTCTATAAAAATTTCAGCTTGATAAGTTGCGCCGTTAATTTTTAAAAAAATAGTGATAGGTTTATTACACAAAAAAGTATAATTATTCCACAACAAACGTAAAACGGGGAAATCACTCTATCTCAAACAACAAACATCAGATTGGCCTGAAATTTTTTCTACAAGTAAAAGTCATTACCAACTGCCTGCTGTAAAAATTTCAGCATGATGAGTTGTGCCGTTAATTTAAAAAAAATAGTGATAGGTGTATTACACTAAAAAGTATAATTATTCCACAATAAACGTTAAACGGGGAAATCACTCTATCTCAAACAACAAGCATTAGATTGTCCTGAAATTTTTCCTACAAGTAGAGGTCACTACCAACTGGCTTCTGTGAAAATTTCAGCTTGATTTGTTGTGCCGTTAATTAAAAAAAATCGTAATAGATTTATTACACAACAGTAAAACAGGCAAATCGCTCTATCTCTAACCCCAACCTTCAGATTGGCCTGAAATTGTTTCTACAAGTAGAAATTATTGCAAACTCAACCATTATGGAGTAGTCACTACAAAGCGCAAAAAAAAAAAAAAAAAAAAAAAGTTCGGATTCCCTAACACAGATATCAGATTTCAGGTGTTAAGACTCATTGCCGTGTCTCATGGGGAAACTTTGAGCCAGGCTTCCCCTTTTTAATAAGGTAGTTTCTACGCCGATTTTTTTTTCGATTCTAAACCCAATCACCCCGTTTGCAAGCAGGTTGAACGTTACTAAGAACAACCAACAATCCGAGATGGTTTTTAATGTCCTATATGAAGACTGCTTTTCTTTTGTTAAAAATCTTCAATTAATTTTTTCCACAACAAAAGTAAACCGGGGAAATCACTCTATCTCTAACCCCAACCGTCAGATTGGCCTGAAATTTTTTCTACAAGTAGATGTCATTACCATCTGCCTTCTATAAAAATTTCAGCTTGATAAGTTGCGCCGTTAATTTTTAAAAAATAGTGATAGGTTTATTACACAAAAAAGTATAATTATTCCACAACAAACGTAAAACGGGGAAATCACTCTATCTCAAACAACAAACATCAGATTGGCCTGAAATTTTTTCTACAAGTAGAAGTAATTACCATCTGCCTTCTGTGAAAATTTCAGCTTGATGAGATGTGCCGTTAATTTAAAAAAAATAGTGATAGGTTTATTACACAAAAAAGTATAATTATTCCACAAAAAACGTAAAACGGGGAAATCACTCTATCTCAAACAACAAACATCAGATTGGCCTGAAATTTTTTCTACAAGTAGAAGTAATAACCATCTGCCTTCAGAGAAAATTTCAGCTTGATGAATTGCGCCGTTAATTTTTAAAAAATAGTGATAGGTTTATTACACAAAAAAGTATAATTATTCCACAACAAACATAAAACGGGGAAATCACTCTATCTCAAACAACAAACATCAGATTGGCCTGAAATTTTTTCTACAAGTAGAAGTCATTACCAACTGCCTTCTGTGAAAATTTCAGCTTGATGAGATGTGCCGTTAATTTTTAAAAAATAGTGATAGGTTTATTACACAAAAAAGTATAATTATTCCACAACAAACGTTAAACGGGGAAATCACTCTATCTAAAACAACAAACATCAGATTGGCCTGAAATTTTTTCTACAAGTAGAAGTAATAACCATCTGCCTTCAGAGTAAATTTCAGCTTGATGAGTTGTGCCGTTAATTTTTAAAAAATAGTGATAGGTTTATTACACAAAAAAGTATAATTATTCCACAACAAACGTAAAACGGGGAAATCACTCTATCTCAAACAACAAACATCAGATTGGCCTGAAATTTTTTCTACAAGTAGAAGTCATTACCATCTGCCTTCAGAGAAAATATCAGCTTGATGAGTTGTGCCGTTAATTTTTAAAAAATAGTGATAGGTTTATTACACAAAAAAGTATAATTATTCCACAACAAACGTAAAACGGGGAAATCACTCTATCTCAAACAACAAACATCAGATTGGCCTGAAATTTTTCTACAAGTAGAAGTCATTACCAACTGCCTGCTGTAAAAATTTCAGCTTGATGAGTTGTGCCGTTAATTTTTAAAAAATAGTGATAGGTGTATTACACTAAAAAGTATAATTATTCCACAATAAACGTTAAACGGGGAAATCACTCTATCTCAAACAACAAGCATTAGATTGTCCTGAAATTTTTTCTACAAGTAGAGGTCACTACCAACTGCCTTCTGTGAAAATTTCAGCTTGATTTGTTGTGCCGTTAATTAAAAAAAAATCGTAATAGATTTATTACACAACAGTAAAACAGGCAAATCGCTCTATCTCTAACCCCAACCTTCAGATTGGCCTGAAATTGTTTCTACAAGTAGAAATTATTGCAAACTCAACCATTATGGAGTAGTCACTACAAAGCGCAAAAAAAAAAAAAAAAGTTCGGATTCCCTAACACAGACATCAGATTTCAGGTGTTAAGACTCATTGCCGTGTCTCATGGGGAAACTTTGAGCCAGGCTTCCCCTTTTTAATAAGGTAGTTTCTACGCCGATTTTTTTTTTCGATTCTAAACCCAATCACCCCGTTTGCAAGCAGGTTGAACGTTACTAAGAACAACCAACAATCCGAGATGGTTTTTAATGTCCTATATGAAGACTGCTTTTCTTTTGTTAAAAATCTTCAATTAATTTTTTCCACAACAAAAGTAAACCGGGGAAATCACTCTATCTCTAACCCCAACCGTCAGATTGGCGTGAAATTTTTTCTTCAAGTAGATGTCATTACCATCTGCCTTCTATAAAAATTTCAGCTTGATAAGTTGCGCCGTTAATTTTTAAAAAATAGTGATAGGTTTATTACACAAAAAAGTATAATTATTCCACAACAAACGTAAAACGGGGAAATCACTCTATCTCAAACAACAAACATCAGATTGACCTGAAATTTTTTCTACAAGTAGAAGTCATTACCAACTGCCTGCTGTAAAAATTTCAGCTTGATGAGTTGTGCCGTTAATTTTAAAAAAATAGTGATAGGTGTATTACACTAAAAAGTATAATTATTCCACAATAAACGTTAAACGGGGAAATCACTCTATCTCAAACAACAAGCATTAGATTGTCCTGAAATTTTTTCTACAAGTAGAGGTCACTAACAAACTGGCTTCTGTGAAAATTTCAGCTTGATTTGTTGTGCCGTTAATTAAAAAAAATCGTAATAGATTTATTACACAACAGTAAAACAGGCAAATCGCTCTATCTCTAACCCCAACCTTCAGATTGGCCTGAAATTGTTTCTACAAGTAGAAATTATTGCAAACTCAACCATTATGGAGTAGTCACTACAAAGCGCAAAAAAAAAAAAAAAAAAAAAAAAAAGTTCGGATTCCCTAACACAGACATCAGATTTCAGGTGTTAAGACTCATTGCCGTGTCTCATGGGGAAACTTTGAGCCAGGCTTCCCCTTTTTAATAAGGTAGTTTCTACGCCGATTTTTTTTTCGATTCTAAACCCAATCACCCCGTTTGCAAGCAGGTTGAACGTTACTAAGAACAACCAACAATCCGAGATGGTTTTTAATGTCCTATATGAAGACTGCTTTTCTTTTGTTAAAAATCTTCAATTAATTTTTTCCACAACAAAAGTAAACCGGGGAAATCACTCTATCTCTAACCCCAACCGTCAGATTGGCCTGAAATTTTTTCTACAAGTAGATGTCATTACCATCTGCCTTCTATAAAAATTTCAGCTTGATAAGTTGCGCCGTTAATTTTTAAAAAATAGTGATAGGTTTATTACACAAAAAAGTATAATTATTCCACAACAAACGTAAAACGGGGAAATCACTCTATCTCAAACAACAAACATCAGATTGGCCTGAAATTTTTTCTACAAGTAGAAATTATTGCAAACTCAACCATTATGGAGTAGTTACTACAAAGCGCAAAAAAAAAAAAAAAAAAAAAAAGTTCGGATTCCCTAACACAGATATCAGATTTCAGGTGTTAAGACTCATTGCCGTGTCTCATGGGGAAACTTTGAGCCAGGCTTCCCCTTTTTAATAAGGTAGTTTCTACGCCGATTTTTTTTTCGATTCTAAACCCAATCACCCCGTTTGCAAGCAGGTTGAACGTTACTAAGAACAACCAACAATCCGAGATGGTTTTTAATGTCCTATATGAAGACTGCTTTTCTTTTGTTAAAAATCTTCAATTAATTTTTTCCACAACAAAAGTAAACCGGGGAAATCACTCTATCTCTAACCCCAACCGTCAGATTGGCCTGAAATTTTTTCTACAAGTAGATGTCATTACCATCTGCCTTCTATAAAAATTTCAGCTTGATAAGTTGCGCCGTTAGTTTTTAAAAAATAGTGATAGGTTTATTACACAAAAAAGTATAATTATTCCACAACAAACGTAAAACGGGGAAATCACTCTATCTCAAACAACAAACATCAGATTGGCCTGAAATTTTTTCTACAAGTAGAAGTCATTACCAACTGCCTGCTGTAAAAATTTCAGCTTGATGAGTTGTGCCGTTAATTTTTAAAAAATAGTGATAGGTGTATTACACTAAAAAGTATAATTATTCCACAATAAACGTTAAACGGGGAAATCACTCTATCTCAAACAACAAGCATTAGATTGTCCTGAAATTTTTTCTACAAGTAGAGGTCACTACCAACTGGCTTCTGTGAAAATTTCAGCTTGATTTGTTGTGCCGTTAATTAAAAAAAATCGTAATAGATTTATTACACAACAGTAAAACAGGCAAATCGCTCTATCTCTAACCCCAACCTTCAGATTGGCCTGAAATTGTTTCTACAAGTAGAAATTATTGCAAACTCAACCATTATGGAGTAGTCACTACAAAGCGCAAAAAAAAAAAAAAAAAAAAAAAAAAAAAAAAAAAAAAGTTCGGATTCCCTAACACAGACATCAGATTTCAGGTGTTAAGACTCATTGCCGTGTCTCATGGGGAAACTTTGAGCCAGGCTTCCCCTTTTTAATAAGGTAGTTTCTACGCCGATTTTTTTTTCGATTCTAAACCCAATCACCCCGTTTGCAAGCAGGTTGAACGTTACTAAGAACAACCAACAATCCGAGATGGTTTTTAATGTCCTATATGAAGACTGCTTTTCTTTTGTTAAAAATCTTCAATTAATTTTTTCCACAACAAAAGTAAACCGGGGAAATCACTCTATCTCTAACCCCAACCGTCAGATTGGCCTGAAATTTTTTCTACAAGTAGATGTCATTACCATCTGCCTTCTATAAAAATTTCAGTTTGATAAGTTGCGCCGTTAATTTTTAAAAAATAGTGATAGGTGTATTACACTAAAAAGTATAATTATTCCACAATAAACGTTAAACGGGGAAATCACTCTATCTCAAACAACAAGCATTAGATTGTCCTGAAATTTTTTCTACAAGTAGAGGTCACTACCAACTGCCTTCTGTGAAAATTTCAGCTTGATTTGTTGTGCCGTTAATTAAAAAAAAATCGTAATAGATTTATTACACAACAGTAAAACAGGCAAATCGCTCTATCTCTAACCCCAACCTTCAGATTGGCCTGAAATTGTTTCTACAAGTAGAAATTATTGCAAACTCAACCATTATGGAGTAGTCACTACAAAGCGCAAAAAAAAAAAAAAAAAAAAAAAAAAAGTTCGGATTCCCTAACACAGACATCAGATTTCAGGTGTTAAGACTCATTGCCGTGTCTCATGGGGAAACTTTGAGCCAGGCTTCCCCTTTTTAATAAGGTAGTTTCTACGCCGATTTTTTTTTCGATTCTAAACCCAATCACCCCGTTTGCAAGCAGGTTGAACGTTACTAAGAACAACCAACAATCCGAGATGGTTTTTAATGTCCTATATGAAGACTGCTTTTCTTTTGTTAAAAATCTTCAATTAATTTTTTCCACAACAAAAGTAAACCGGGGAAATCACTCTATCTCTAACCCCAACCGTCAGATTGGCCTGAAATTTTTTCTACAAGTAGATGTCATTACCATCTGCCTTCTATAAAAATTTCAGCTTGATAAGTTGCGCCGTTAATTTTTAAAAAATAGTGATAGGTTTATTACACAAAAAAGTATAATTATTCCACAACAAACGTAAAACGGGGAAATCACTCTATCTCAAACAACAAACATCAGATTGGCCTGAAATTTTTTCTACAAGTAGAAGTCATTACCAACTGCCTGCTGTAAAAATTTCAGCTTGATGAGTTGTGCCGTTAATTTTTAAAAAATAGTGATAGGTGTATTACACTAAAAAGTATAATTATTCCACAATAAACGTTAAACGGGGAAATCACTCTATCTCAAACAACAAGCATTAGATTGTCCTGAAATTTTTTCTACAAGTAGAGGTCACTACCAACTGCCTTCTGTGAAAATTTCAGCTTGATTTGTTGTGCCGTTAATTAAAAAAAAATCGTAATAGATTTATTACACAACAGTAAAACAGGCAAATCGCTCTATCTCTAACCCCAACCTTCAGATTGGCCTGAAATTGTTTCTACAAGTAGAAATTATTGCAAACTCAACCATTATGGAGTAGTCACTACAAAGCGCAAAAAAAAAAAAAAAAGAAAAGTTCGGATTCCCTAACACAGACATCAGATTTCAGGTGTTAAGACTCATTGCCATGTCTCATGGGGAAACTTTGAGCCAGGCTTCCCCTTTTTAATAAGGTAGTTTCTACGCCGATTTTTTTTTCGATTCTAAACCCAATCACCCCGTTTGCAAGCAGGTTGAACGTTACTAAGAACAACCAACAATCCGAGATGGTTTTTAATGTCCTATATGAAGACTGCTTTTCTTTTGTTAAAAATCTTCAATTAATTTTTTCCACAACAAAAGTAAACCGGGGAAATCACTCTATCTCTAACCCCAACCGTCAGATTGGCCTGAAATTTTTTGTACAAGTAGATGTCATTACCATCTGCCTTCTATAAAAATTTCAGCTTGATTAGTTGCGCCGTTAATTTTTAAAAAATAGTGATAGGTTTATTACACAAAAAAGTATAATTATTCCACAACAAACGTAAAACGGGGAAATCACTCTATCTCAAACAACAAACATCAGATTGGCCTGAAATTTTTTCTACAAGTAGAAGTCATTACCAACTGCCTGCTGTAAAAATTTCAGCTTGATGAGTTGTGCCGTTAATTTTTAAAAAATAGTGATAGGTGTATTACACTAAAAAGTATAATTATTCCACAATAAACGTTAAACGGGGAAATCACTCTATCTCAAACAACAAGCATTAGATTGTCCTGAAATTTTTTCTACAAGTAGAGGTCACTACCAACTGCCTTCTGTGAAAATTTCAGCTTGATTTGTTGTGCCGTTAATTAAAAAAAAATCGTAATAGATTTATTACACAACAGTAAAACAGGCAAATCGCTCTATCTCTAACCCCAACCTTCAGATTGGCCTGAAATTGTTTCTACAAGTAGAAATTATTGCAAACTCAACCATTATGGAGTAGTCACTACAAAGCGCAAAAAAAAAAAAAAAAAAAAGTTCGGATTCCCTAACACAGACATCAGATTTCAGGTGTTAAGACTCATTGCCGTGTCTCATGGGGAAACTTTGAGCCAGGCTTCCCCTTTTTAATAAGGTAGTTTCTACGCCGATTTTTTTTTCGATTCTAAACCCAATCACCCCGTTTGCAAGCAGGTTGAACGTTACTAAGAACAACCAACAATCCGAGATGGTTTTTAATGTCCTATATGAAGACTGCTTTTCTTTTGTTAAAAATCTTCAATTAATTTTTTCCACAACAAAAGTAAACCGGGGAAATCACTCTATCTCTAACCCCAACCGTCAGATTGGCCTGAAATTTTTTCTACAAGTAGATGTCATTACCATCTGCCTTCTATAAAAATTTCAGCTTGATAAGTTGTGCCATTAATTTTTTTAAAATAGTGATAGGTTTATTACACAAAAAAGTATAATTATTCCACAACAAACGTAAAACGGGGAAATCACTCTATCTCAAACAACAAACATCAGATTGGCCTGAAAATTTTTCTACAAGTAGAAGTCATTACCAACTGCCTGCTGTAAAAATTTCAGCTTGATGAGTTGTGCCGTTAATTTTTAAAAAATAGTGATAGGTGTATTACACTAAAAAGTATAATTATTCCACAATAAACGTTAAACGGGGAAATCACTCTATCTCAAACAACAAGCATTAGATTGTCCTGAAATTTTTTCTACAAGTAGAGGTCACTACCAACTGCCTTCTGTGAAAATTTCAGCTTGATTTGTTGTGCCGTTAATTAAAAAAAAATCGTAATAGATTTATTACACAACAGTAAAACAGGCAAATCGCTCTATCTCTAACCCCAACCTTCAGATTGGCCTGAAATTGTTTCTACAAGTAGAAATTATTGCAAACTCAACCATTATGGAGTAGTCACTACAAAGCGCAAAAAAAAAAAAAACAAAAAAACAAAAAAAAAAAAGTTCGGATTCCCTAACACAGACATCAGATTTCAGGTGTTAAGACTCATTGCCGTGTCTCATGGGGAAACTTTGAGCCAGGCTTCCCCTTTTTAATAAGGTAGTTTCTACGCCGATTTTTTTTTTCGATTCTAAACCCAATCACCCCGTTTGCAAGCAGGTTGAACGTTACTAAGAACAACCAACAATCCGAGATGGTTTTTAATGTCCTATATGAAGACTGCTTTTCTTTTGTTAAAAACCTTCAATTAATTTTTTCCACAACAAAAGTAAACCGGGGAAATCACTCTATCTCTAACCCCAACCGTCAGATTGGCCTGAAAATTTTTCTACAAGTAGATGTCATTACCATCTGCCTTCTATAAAAATTTCAGCTTGATAAGTTGCGCCGTTAATTTTTAAAAAATAGTGATAGGTTTATTACACAAAAAAGTATAATTATTCCACAACAAACGTAAAACGGGGAAATCACTCTATCTCAAACAACAAACATCAGATTGGCCTGAAATTTTTTCTACAAGTAGAAGTCATTACCAACTGCCTGCTGTAAAAATTTCAGCTTGATGAGTTGTGCCGTTAATTTTTAAAAAATAGTGATAGGTGTATTACACTAAAAAGTATAATTATTCCACAATAAACGTTAAACGGGGAAATCACTCTATCTCAAACAACAAGCATTAGATTGTCCTGAAATTTTTTCTACAAGTAGAGGTCACTACCAACTGCCTTCTGTGAAAATTTCAGCTTGATTTGTTGTGCCGTTAATTAAAAAAAAATCGTAATAGATTTATTACACAACAGTAAAACAGGCAAATCGCTCTATCTCTAACCCCAACCTTCAGATTGGCCTGAAATTGTTTCTACAAGTAGAAATTATTGCAAACTCAACCATTATGGAGTAGTCACTACAAAGCGCAAAAAAAAAAAAAAAAAAAAGTTCGGATTCCCTAACACAGACATCAGATTTCAGGTGTTAAGACTCATTGCCGTGTCTCATGGGGAAACTTTGAGCCAGGCTTCCCCTTTTTAATAAGGTAGTTTCTACGCCGATTTTTTTTTCGATTCTAAACCCAATCACCCCGTTTGCAAGCAGGTTGAACGTTACTAAGAACAACCAACAATCCGAGATGGTTTTTAATGTCCTATATGAAGACTGCTTTTCTTTTGTTAAAAACCTTCAATTAATTTTTTCCACAACAAAAGTAAACCGGGGAAATCACTCTATCTCTAACCCCAACCGTCAGATTGGCCTGAAAATTTTTCTACAAGTAGATGTCATTACCATCTGCCTTCTATAAAAATTTCAGCTTGATAAGTTGCGCCGTTAATTTTTAAAAAATAGTGATAGGTTTATTACACAAAAAAGTATAATTATTCCACAACAAACGTAAAACGGGGAAATCACTCTATCTCAAACAACAAACATCAGATTGGCCTGAAATTTTTTCTACAAGTAGAAGTCATTACCAACTGCCTGCTGTAAAAATTTCAGCTTGATGAGTTGTGCCGTTAATTTTTAAAAAATAGTGATAGGTGTATTACACTAAAAAGTATAATTATTCCACAATAAACGTTAAACGGGGAAATCACTCTATCTCAAACAACAAGCATTAGATTGTCCTGAAATTTTTTCTACAAGTAGAGGTCACTACCAACTGCCTTCTGTGAAAATTTCAGCTTGATTTGTTGTGCCGTTAATTAAAAAAAAATCGTAATAGATTTATTACACAACAGTAAAACAGGCAAATCGCTCTATCTCTAACCCCAACCTTCAGATTGGCCTGAAATTGTTTCTACAAGTAGAAATTATTGCAAACTCAACCATTATGGAGTAGTCACTACAAAGCGCAAAAAAAAAAAAAACAAAAAAACAAAAAAAAAAAAGTTCGGATTCCCTAACACAGACATCAGATTTCAGGTGTTAAGACTCATTGCCGTGTCTCATGGGGAAACTTTGAGCCAGGCTTCCCCTTTTTAATAAGGTAGTTTCTACGCCGATTTTTTTTTTCGATTCTAAACCCAATCACCCCGTTTGCAAGCAGGTTGAACGTTACTAAGAACAACCAACAATCCGAGATGGTTTTTAATGTCCTATATGAAGACTGCTTTTCTTTTGTTAAAAACCTTCAATTAATTTTTTCCACAACAAAAGTAAACCGGGGAAATCACTCTATCTCTAACCCCAACCGTCAGATTGGCCTGAAAATTTTTCTACAAGTAGATGTCATTACCATCTGCCTTCTATAAAAATTTCAGCTTGATAAGTTGCGCCGTTAATTTTTAAAAAATAGTGATAGGTTTATTACACAAAAAAGTATAATTATTCCACAACAAACGTAAAACGGGGAAATCACTCTATCTCAAACAACAAACATCAGATTGGCCTGAAATTTTTTCTACAAGTAGAAGTCATTACCAACTGCCTGCTGTAAAAATTTCAGCTTGATGAGTTGTGCCGTTAATTTTTAAAAAATAGTGATAGGTGTATTACACTAAAAAGTATAATTATTCCACAATAAACGTTAAACGGGGAAATCACTCTATCTCAAACAACAAGCATTAGATTGTCCTGAAATTTTTTCTACAAGTAGAGGTCACTACCAACTGCCTTCTGTGAAAATTTCAGCTTGATTTGTTGTGCCGTTAATTAAAAAAAAATCGTAATAGATTTATTACACAACAGTAAAACAGGCAAATCGCTCTATCTCTAACCCCAACCTTCAGATTGGCCTGAAATTGTTTCTACAAGTAGAAATTATTGCAAACTCAACCATTATGGAGTAGTCACTACAAAGCGCAAAAAAAAAAAAAAAAAAAAAAAAAAGTTCGGATTCCCTAACACAGACATCAGATTTCAGGTGTTAAGACTCATTGCCGTGTCTCATGGGGAAACTTTGAGCCAGGCTTCCCCTTTTTAATAAGGTAGTTTCTACGCCGATTTTTTTTTCGATTCTAAACCCAATCACCCCGTTTGCAAGCAGGTTGAACGTTACTAAGAACAACCAACAATCCGAGATGGTTTTTAATGTCCTATATGAAGACTGCTTTTCTTTTGTTAAAAACCTTCAATTAATTTTTTCCACAACAAAAGTAAACCGGGGAAATCACTCTATCTCTAACCCCAACCGTCAGATTGGCCTGAAAATTTTTCTACAAGTAGATGTCATTACCATCTGCCTTCTATAAAAATTTCAGCTTGATAAGTTGCGCCGTTAATTTTTAAAAAATAGTGATAGGTTTATTACACAAAAAAGTATAATTATTCCACAACAAACGTAAAACGGGGAAATCACTCTATCTCAAACAACAAACATCAGATTGGCCTGAAATTTTTTCTACAAGTAGAAGTCATTACCAACTGCCTGCTGTAAAAATTTCAGCTTGATGAGTTGTGCCGTTAATTTTTAAAAAATAGTGATAGGTGTATTACACTAAAAAGTATAATTATTCCACAATAAACGTTAAACGGGGAAATCACTCTATCTCAAACAACAAGCATTAGATTGTCCTGAAATTTTTTCTACAAGTAGAGGTCACTACCAACTGCCTTCTGTGAAAATTTCAGCTTGATTTGTTGTGCCGTTAATTAAAAAAAAATCGTAATAGATTTATTACACAACAGTAAAACAGGCAAATCGCTCTATCTCTAACCCCAACCTTCAGATTGGCCTGAAATTGTTTCTACAAGTAGAAATTATTGCAAACTCAACCATTATGGAGTAGTCACTACAAAGCGCAAAAAAAAAAAAAAAAAAAAAAAGTTCGGATTCCCTAACACAGACATCAGATTTCAGGTGTTAAGACTCATTGCCGTGTCTCATGGGGAAACTTTGAGCCAGGCTTCCCCTTTTTAATAAGGTAGTTTCTACGCCGATTTTTTTTTCGATTCTAAACCCAATCACCCCGTTTGCAAGCAGGTTGAACGTTACTAAGAACAACCAACAATCCGAGATGGTTTTTAATGTCCTATATGAAGACTGCTTTTCTTTTGTTAAAAACCTTCAATTAATTTTTTCCACAACAAAAGTAAACCGGGGAAATCACTCTATCTCTAACCCCAACCGTCAGATTGGCCTGAAAATTTTTCTACAAGTAGATGTCATTACCATCTGCCTTCTATAAAAATTTCAGCTTGATAAGTTGCGCCGTTAATTTTTAAAAAATAGTGATAGGTTTATTACACAAAAAAGTATAATTATTCCACAACAAACGTAAAACGGGGAAATCACTCTATCTCAAACAACAAACATCAGATTGGCCTGAAATTTTTTCTACAAGTAGAAGTCATTACCAACTGCCTGCTGTAAAAATTTCAGCTTGATGAGTTGTGCCGTTAATTTTTAAAAAATAGTGATAGGTGTATTACACTAAAAAGTATAATTATTCCACAATAAACGTTAAACGGGGAAATCACTCTATCTCAAACAACAAGCATTAGATTGTCCTGAAATTTTTTCTACAAGTAGAGGTCACTACCAACTGCCTTCTGTGAAAATTTCAGCTTGATTTGTTGTGCCGTTAATTAAAAAAAAATCGTAATAGATTTATTACACAACAGTAAAACAGGCAAATCGCTCTATCTCTAACCCCAACCTTCAGATTGGCCTGAAATTGTTTCTACAAGTAGAAATTATTGCAAACTCAACCATTATGGAGTAGTCACTACAAAGCGCAAAAAAAAAAAAAAAAAAAAAAAGTTCGGATTCCCTAACACAGACATCAGATTTCAGGTGTTAAGACTCATTGCCGTGTCTCATGGGGAAACTTTGAGCCAGGCTTCCCCTTTTTAATAAGGTAGTTTCTACGCCGATTTTTTTTTTCGATTCTAAACCCAATCACCCCGTTTGCAAGCAGGTTGAACGTTACTAAGAACAACCAACAATCCGAGATGGTTTTTAATGTCCTATATGAAGACTGCTTTTCTTTTGTTAAAAACCTTCAATTAATTTTTTCCACAACAAAAGTAAACCGGGGAAATCACTCTATCTCTAACCCCAACCGTCAGATTGGCCTGAAAATTTTTCTACAAGTAGATGTCATTACCATCTGCCTTCTATAAAAATTTCAGCTTGATAAGTTGCGCCGTTAATTTTTAAAAAATAGTGATAGGTTTATTACACAAAAAAGTATAATTATTCCACAACAAACGTAAAACGGGGAAATCACTCTATCTCAAACAACAAACATCAGATTGGCCTGAAATTTTTTCTACAAGTAGAAGTCATTACCAACTGCCTGCTGTAAAAATTTCAGCTTGATGAGTTGTGCCGTTAATTTTTAAAAAATAGTGATAGGTGTATTACACTAAAAAGTATAATTATTCCACAATAAACGTTAAACGGGGAAATCACTCTATCTCAAACAACAAGCATTAGATTGTCCTGAAATTTTTTCTACAAGTAGAGGTCACTACCAACTGCCTTCTGTGAAAATTTCAGCTTGATTTGTTGTGCCGTTAATTAAAAAAAAATCGTAATAGATTTATTACACAACAGTAAAACAGGCAAATCGCTCTATCTCTAACCCCAACCTTCAGATTGGCCTGAAATTGTTTCTACAAGTAGAAATTATTGCAAACTCAACCATTATGGAGTAGTCACTACAAAGCGCAAAAAAAAAAAAAAAAAAAAAAGTTCGGATTCCCTAACACAGATATCAGATTTCAGGTGTTAAGACTCATTGCCGTGTCTCATGGGGAAACTTTGAGCCAGGCTTCCCCTTTTTAATAAGGTAGTTTCTACGCCGATTTTTTTTTCGATTCTAAACCCAATCACCCCGTTTGCAAGCAGGTTGAACGTTACTAAGAACAACCAACAATCCGAGATGGTTTTTAATGTCCTATATGAAGACTGCTTTTCTTTTGTTAAAAACCTTCAATTAATTTTTTCCACAACAAAAGTAAACCGGGGAAATCACTCTATCTCTAACCCCAACCGTCAGATTGGCCTGAAAATTTTTCTACAAGTAGATGTCATTACCATCTGCCTTCTATAAAAATTTCAGCTTGATAAGTTGCGCCGTTAATTTTTAAAAAATAGTGATAGGTTTATTACACAAAAAAGTATAATTATTCCACAACAAACGTAAAACGGGGAAATCACTCTATCTCAAACAACAAACATCAGATTGGCCTGAAATTTTTTCTACAAGTAGAAGTCATTACCAACTGCCTGCTGTAAAAATTTCAGCTTGATGAGTTGTGCCGTTAATTTTTAAAAAATAGTGATAGGTGTATTACACTAAAAAGTATAATTATTCCACAATAAACGTTAAACGGGGAAATCACTCTATCTCAAACAACAAGCATTAGATTGTCCTGAAATTTTTTCTACAAGTAGAGGTCACTACCAACTGCCTTCTGTGAAAATTTCAGCTTGATTTGTTGTGCCGTTAATTAAAAAAAAATCGTAATAGATTTATTACACAACAGTAAAACAGGCAAATCGCTCTATCTCTAACCCCAACCTTCAGATTGGCCTGAAATTGTTTCTACAAGTAGAAATTATTGCAAACTCAACCATTATGGAGTAGTCACTACAAAGCGCAAAAAAAAAAAAAAAAAAAAAAGTTCGGATTCCCTAACACAGACATCAGATTTCAGGTGTTACGACTCATTGCCGTGTCTCATGGGGAAACTTTGAGCCAGGCTTCCCCTTTTTAATAAGGTAGTTTCTACGCCGATTTTTTTTTTCGATTCTAAACCCAATCACCCCGTTTGCAAGCAGGTTGAACGTTACTAAGAACAACCAACAATCCGAGATGGTTTTTAATGTCCTATATGAAGACTGCTTTTCTTTTGTTAAAAATCTTCAATTAATTTTTTCCACAACAAAAGTAAACCGGGGAAATCACTCTATCTCTAACCCCAACCGTCAGATTGGCCTGAAATTTTTTCTACAAGTAGATGTCATTACCATCTGCCTTCTATAAAAATTTCAGCTTGATAAGTTGCGCCGTTAATTTTTAAAAAATAGTGATAGGTTTATTACACAAAAAAGTATAATTATTCCACAACAAACGTAAAACGGGGAAATCACTCTATCTCAAACAACAAACATCAGATTGGCCTGAAATTTTTTCTACAAGTAGAAGTCATTACCAACTGCCTGCTGTAAAAATTTCAGCTTGATGAGTTGTGCCGTTAATTTTTAAAAAATAGTGATAGGTGTATTACACTAAAAAGTATAATTATTCCACAATAAACGTTAAACGGGGAAATCACTCTATCTCAAACAACAAGCATTAGATTGTCCTGAAATTTTTTCTACAAGTAGAGGTCACTACCAACTGCCTTCTGTGAAAATTTCAGCTTGATTTGTTGTGCCGTTAATTAAAAAAAAATCGTAATAGATTTATTACACAACAGTAAAACAGGCAAATCGCTCTATCTCTAACCCCAACCTTCAGATTGGCCTGAAATTGTTTCTACAAGTAGAAATTATTGCAAACTCAACCATTATGGAGTAGTCACTACAAAGCGCAAAAAAAAAAAAAAAAAAAAAAAAGTTCGGATTCCCTAACACAGACATCAGATTTCAGGTGTTAAGACTCATTGCCGTGTCTCATGGGGAAACTTTGAGCCAGGCTTCCCCTTTTTAATAAGGTAGTTTCTACGCCGATTTTTTTTTCGATTCTAAACCCAATCACCCCGTTTGCAAGCAGGTTGAACGTTACTAAGAACAACCAACAATCCGAGATGGTTTTTAATGTCCTATATGAAGACTGCTTTTCTTTTGTTAAAAATCTTCAATTAATTTTTTCCACAACAAAAGTAAACCGGGGAAATCACTCTATCTCTAACCCCAACCGTCAGATTGGCCTGAAATTTTTTCTACAAGTAGATGTCATTACCATCTGCCTTCTATAAAAATTTCAGCTTGATAAGTTGCGCCGTTAATTTTTAAAAAATAGTGATAGGTTTATTACACAAAAAAGTATAATTATTCCACAACAAACGTAAAACGGGGAAATCACTCTATCTCAAACAACAAACATCAGATTGGCCTGAAATTTTTTCTACAAGTAGAAGTCATTACCAACTGCCTGCTGTAAAAATTTCAGCTTGATGAGTTGTGCCGTTAATTTAAAAAAAATAGTGATAGGTGTATTACACTAAAAAGTATAATTATTCCACAATAAACGTTAAACGGGGAAATCACTCTATCTCAAACAACAAGCATTAGATTGTCCTGAAATTTTTTCTACAAGTAGAGGTCACTACCAACTGGCTTCTGTGAAAATTTCAGCTTGATTTGTTGTGCCGTTAATTAAAAAAAATCGTAATAGATTTATTACACAACAGTAAAACAGGCAAATCGCTCTATCTCTAACCCCAACCTTCAGATTGGCCTGAAATTGTTTCTACAAGTAGAAATTATTGCAAACTCAACCATTATGGAGTAGTCACTACAAAGCGCAAAAAAAAAAAAAAAAAAAAAAGTTCGGATTCCCTAACACAGACATCAGATTTCAGGTGTTAAGACTCATTGCCGTGTCTCATGGGGAAACTTTGAGCCAGGCTTCCCCTTTTTAATAAGGTAGTTTCTACGCCGATTTTTTTTTCGATTCTAAACCCAATCACCCCGTTTGCAAGCAGGTTGAACGTTACTAAGAACAACCAACAATCCGAGATGGTTTTTAATGTCCTATATGAAGACTGCTTTTCTTTTGTTAAAAATCTTCAATTAATTTTTTCCACAACAAAAGTAAACCGGGGAAATCACTCTATCTCTAACCCCAACCGTCAGATTGGCCTGAAATTTTTTCTACAAGTAGATGTCATTACCATCTGCCTTCTATAAAAATTTCAGCTTGATAAGTTGCGCCGTTAATTTTTTAAAAATAGTGATAGGTTTATTACACAAAAAAGTATAATTATTCCACAACAAACGTAAAACGGGGAAATCACTCTATCTCAAACAACAAACATCAGATTGGCCTGAAATTTTTTCTACAAGTAGAAGTCATTACCAACTGCCTGCTGTAAAAATTTCAGCTTGATGAGTTGTGCCGTTAATTTTTAAAAAATAGTGATAAGTGTATTACACTAAAAAGTATAATTATTCCACAATAAACGTTAAACGGGGAAATCACTCTATCTCAAACAACAAGCATTAGATTGTCCTGAAATTTTTTCTACAAGTAGAGGTCACTACCAACTGGCTTCTGTGAAAATTTCAGCTTGATTTGTTGTGCCGTTAATTAAAAAAAATCGTAATAGATTTATTACACAACAGTAAAACAGGCAAATCGCTCTATCTCTAACCCCAACCTTCAGATTGGCCTGAAATTGTTTCTACAAGTAGAAATTATTGCAAACTCAACCATTATGGAGTAGTCACTACAAAGCGCAAAAAAAAAAAAAAAAAAAAAAAAAAAAGTTCGGATTCCCTAACACAGACATCAGATTTCAGGTGTTAAGACTCATTGCCGTGTCTCATGGGGAAACTTTGAGCCAGGCTTCCCCTTTTTAATAAGGTAGTTTCTACGCCGATTTTTTTTTCGATTCTAAACCCAATCACCCCGTTTGCAAGCAGGTTGAACGTTACTAAGAACAACCAACAATCCGAGATGGTTTTTAATGTCCTATATGAAGACTGCTTTTCTTTTGTTAAAAATCTTCAATTAATTTTTTCCACAACAAAAGTAAACCGGGGAAATCACTCTATCTCTAACCCCAACCGTCAGATTGGCCTGAAATTTTTTCTACAAGTAGATGTCATTACCATCTGCCTTCTATAAAAATTTCAGCTTGATAAGTTGCGCCGTTAATTTTTTAAAAATAGTGATAGGTTTATTACACAAAAAAGTATAATTATTCCACAACAAACGTAAAACGGGGAAATCACTCTATCTCAAACAACAAACATCAGATTGGCCTGAAATTTTTTCTACAAGTAGAAGTCATTACCAACTGCCTGCTGTAAAAAATTCAGCTTGATGAGTTGTGCCGTTAATTTTTAAAAAATAGTGATAGGTGTATTACACTAAAAAGTATAATTATTCCACAATAAACGTTAAACGGGGAAATCACTCTATCTCAAACAACAAGCATTAGATTGTCCTGAAATTTTTTCTACAAGTAGAGGTCACTACCAACTGCCTTCTGTGAAAATTTCAGCTTGATTTGTTGTGCCGTTAATTAAAAAAAAATCGTAATAGATTTATTACACAACAGTAAAACAGGCAAATCGCTCTATCTCTAACCCCAACCTTCAGATTGGCCTGAAATTGTTTCTACAAGTAGAAATTATTGCAAACTCAACCATTATGGAGTAGTCACTACAAAGCGCAAAAAAAAAAAAAAAAAAAAAAAAGTTCGGATTCCCTAACACAGACATCAGATTTCAGGTGTTAAGACTCATTGCCGTGTCTCATGGGGAAACTTTGAGCCAGGCTTCCCCTTTTTAATAAGGTAGTTTCTACGCCGATTTTTTTTTTCGATTCTAAACCCAATCACCCCGTTTGCAAGCAGGTTGAACGTTACTAAGAACAACCAACAATCCGAGATGGTTTTTAATGTCCTATATGAAGACTGCTTTTCTTTTGTTAAAAATCTTCAATTAATTTTTTCCACAACAAAAGTAAACCGGGGAAATCACTCTATCTCTAACCCCAACCGTCAGATTGGCCTGAAATTTTTTCTACAAGTAGATGTCATTACCATCTGCCTTCTATAAAAAATTCAGCTTGATAAGTTGCGCCGTTAATTTTTAAAAAATAGTGATCGGTTTATTACACAAAAAAGTATAATTATTCCACAACAAACGTAAAACGGGGAAATCACTCTATCTCAAACAACAAACATCAGATTGGCCTGAAATTTTTTCTACAAGTAGAAGTCATTACCAACTGCCTGCTGTAAAAATTTCAGCTTGATGAGTTGTGCCGTTAATTTTTAAAAAATAGTGATAGGTGTATTACACTAAAAAGTATAATTATTCCACAATAAACGTTAAACGGGGAAATCACTCTATCTCAAACAACAAGCATTAGATTGTCCTGAAATTTTTTCTACAAGTAGAGGTCACTACCAACTGCCTTCTGTGAAAATTTCAGCTTGATTTGTTGTGCCGTTAATTAAAAAAAATCGTAATAGATTTATTACACAACAGTAAAACAGGCAAATCGCTCTATCTCTAACCCCAACCTTCAGATTGGCCTGAAATTGTTTCTACAAGTAGAAATTATTGCAAACTCAACCATTATGGAGTAGTCACTACAAAGCGCAAAAAAAAAAAAAAAAAAAAAAAAACAAAAAAAGTTCGGATTCCCTAACACAGACATCAGATTTCAGGTGTTAAGACTCATTGCCGTGTCTCATGGGGAAACTTTGAGCCAGGCTTCCCCTTTTTAATAAGGTAGTTTCTACGCCGATTTTTTTTTCGATTCTAAACCCAATCACCCCGTTTGCAAGCAGGTTGAACGTTACTAAGAACAACCAACAATCCGAGATGGTTTTTAATGTCCTATATGAAGACTGCTTTTCTTTTGTTAAAAATCTTCAATTAATTTTTTCCACAACAAAAGTAAACCGGGGAAATCACTCTATCTCTAACCCCAACCGTCAGATTGGCCTGAAATTTTTTCTACAAGTAGATGTCATTACCATCTGCCTTCTATAAAAATTTCAGCTTGATAAGTTGCGCCGTTAATTTTTTAAAAATAGTGATAGGTTTATTACACAAAAAAGTATAATTATTCCACAACAAACGTAAAACGGGGAAATCACTCTATCTCAAACAACAAACATCAGATTGGCCTGAAATTTTTTCTACAAGTAGAAGTCATTACCAACTGCCTGCTGTAAAAATTTCAGCTTGATGAGTTGTGCCGTTAATTTTTAAAAAATAGTGATAAGTGTATTACACTAAAAAGTATAATTATTCCACAATAAACGTTAAACGGGGAAATCACTCTATCTCAAACAACAAGCATTAGATTGTCCTGAAATTTTTTCTACAAGTAGAGGTCACTACCAACTGCCTTCTGTGAAAATTTCAGCTTGATTTGTTGTGCCGTTAATTAAAAAAAATCGTAATAGATTTATTACACAACAGTAAAACAGGCAAATCGCTCTATCTCTAACCCCAACCTTCAGATTGGCCTGAAATTGTTTCTACAAGTAGAAATTATTGCAAACTCAACCATTATGGAGTAGTCACTACAAAGCGCAAAAAAAAAAAAAAAAAAAAAAAAAAAAGTTCGGATTCCCTAACACAGACATCAGATTTCAGGTGTTAAGACTCATTGCCGTGTCTCATGGGGAAACTTTGAGCCAGGCTTCCCCTTTTTAATAAGGTAGTTTCTACGCCGATTTTTTTTTCGATTCTAAACCCAATCACCCCGTTTGCAAGCAGGTTGAACGTTACTAAGAACAACCAACAATCCGAGATGGTTTTTAATGTCCTATATGAAGACTGCTTTTCTTTTGTTAAAAATCTTCAATTAATTTTTTCCACAACAAAAGTAAACCGGGGAAATCACTCTATCTCTAACCCCAACCGTCAGATTGGCCTGAAATTTTTTCTACAAGTAGATGTCATTACCATCTGCCTTCTATAAAAATTTCAGCTTGATAAGTTGCGCCGTTAATTTTTTAAAAATAGTGATAGGTTTATTACACAAAAAAGTATAATTATTCCACAACAAACGTAAAACGGGGAAATCACTCTATCTCAAACAACAAACATCAGATTGGCCTGAAATTTTTTCTACAAGTAGAAGTCATTACCAACTGCCTGCTGTAAAAATTTCAGCTTGATGAGTTGTGCCGTTAATTTTTAAAAAATAGTGATAAGTGTATTACACTAAAAAGTATAATTATTCCACAATAAACGTTAAACGGGGAAATCACTCTATCTCAAACAACAAGCATTAGATTGTCCTGAAATTTTTTCTACAAGTAGAGGTCACTACCAACTGCCTTCTGTGAAAATTTCAGCTTGATTTGTTGTGCCGTTAATTAAAAAAAATCGTAATAGATTTATTACACAACAGTAAAACAGGCAAATCGCTCTATCTCTAACCCCAACCTTCAGATTGGCCTGAAATTGTTTCTACAAGTAGAAATTATTGCAAACTCAACCATTATGGAGTAGTCACTACAAAGCGCAAAAAAAAAAAAAAAAAAAAAAAAAAAAAGTTCGGATTCCCTAACACAGACATCAGATTTCAGGTGTTAAGACTCATTGCCGTGTCTCATGGGGAAACTTTGAGCCAGGCTTCCCCTTTTTAATAAGGTAGTTTCTACGCCGATTTTTTTTTCGATTCTAAACCCAATCACCCCGTTTGCAAGCAGGTTGAACGTTACTAAGAACAACCAACAATCCGAGATGGTTTTTAATGTCCTATATGAAGACTGCTTTTCTTTTGTTAAAAATCTTCAATTAATTTTTTCCACAACAAAAGTAAACCGGGGAAATCACTCTATCTCTAACCCCAACCGTCAGATTGGCCTGAAATTTTTTCTACAAGTAGATGTCATTACCATCTGCCTTCTATAAAAATTTCAGCTTGATAAGTTGCGCCGTTAATTTTTTAAAAATAGTGATAGGTTTATTACACAAAAAAGTATAATTATTCCACAACAAACGTAAAACGGGGAAATCACTCTATCTCAAACAACAAACATCAGATTGGCCTGAAATTTTTTCTACAAGTAGAAGTCATTACCAACTGCCTGCTGTAAAAATTTCAGCTTGATGAGTTGTGCCGTTAATTTTTAAAAAATAGTGATAAGTGTATTACACTAAAAAGTATAATTATTCCACAATAAACGTTAAACGGGGAAATCACTCTATCTCAAACAACAAGCATTAGATTGTCCTGAAATTTTTTCTACAAGTAGAGGTCACTACCAACTGCCTTCTGTGAAAATTTCAGCTTGATTTGTTGTGCCGTTAATTAAAAAAAAATCGTAATAGATTTATTACACAACAGTAAAACAGGCAAATCGCTCTATCTCTAACCCCAACCTTCAGATTGGCCTGAAATTGTTTCTACAAGTAGAAATTATTGCAAACTCAACCATTATGGAGTAGTCACTACAAAGCGCAAAAAAAAAAAAAAAAAAAGTTCGGATTCCCTAACACAGATATCAGATTTCAGGTGTTAAGACTCATTGCCGTGCCTCATGGGGAAACTTTGAGCCAGGCTTCCCCTTTTTAATAAGGTAGTTTCTACGCCGATTTTTTTTTCGATTCTAAACCCAATCACCCCGTTTGCAAGCAGGTTGAACGTTACTAAGAACAACCAACAATCCGAGATGGTTTTTAATGTCCTATATGAAGACTGCTTTTCTTTTGTTAAAAACCTTCAATTAATTTTTTCCACAACAAAAGTAAACCGGGGAAATCACTCTATCTCTAACCCCAACCGTCAGATTGGCCTGAAAATTTTTCTACAAGTAGATGTCATTACCATCTGCCTTCTATAAAAATTTCAGCTTGATAAGTTGCGCCGTTAATTTTTAAAAAATAGTGATAGGTTTATTACACAAAAAAGTATAATTATTCCACAACAAACGTAAAACGGGGAAATCACTCTATCTCAAACAACAAACATCAGATTGGCCTGAAATTTTTTCTACAAGTAGAAGTCATTACCAACTGCCTGCTGTAAAAATTTCAGCTTGATGAGTTGTGCCGTTAATTTTTAAAAAATAGTGATAGGTGTATTACACTAAAAAGTATAATTATTCCACAATAAACGTTAAACGGGGAAATCACTCTATCTCAAACAACAAGCATTAGATTGTCCTGAAATTTTTTCTACAAGTAGAGGTCACTACCAACTGCCTTCTGTGAAAATTTCAGCTTGATTTGTTGTGCCGTTAATTAAAAAAAAATCGTAATAGATTTATTACACAACAGTAAAACAGGCAAATCGCTCTATCTCTAACCCCAACCTTCAGATTGGCCTGAAATTGTTTCTACAAGTAGAAATTATTGCAAACTCAACCATTATGAAGTAGTCACTACAAAGCGCAAAAAAAAAAAAAAAAAAAAAAAAGTTCGGATTCCCTAACACAGACATCAGATTTCAGGTGTTAAGACTCATTGCCGTGTCTCATGGGGAAACTTTGAGCCAGGCTTCCCCTTTTTAATAAGGTAGTTTCTACGCCGATTTTTTTTTCGATTCTAAACCCAATCACCCCGTTTGCAAGCAGGTTGAACGTTACTAAGAACAACCAACAATCCGAGATGGTTTTTAATGTCCTATATGAAGACTGCTTTTCTTTTGTTAAAAATCTTCAATTAATTTTTTCCACAACAAAAGTAAACCGGGGAAATCACTCTATCTCTAACCCCAACCGTCAGATTGGCCTGAAATTTTTTCTACAAGTAGATGTCATTACCATCTGCCTTCTATAAAAATTTCAGCTTGATAAGTTGCGCCGTTAGTTTTAAAAAAATAGTGATAGGTTTATTACACAAAAAAGTATAATTATTCCACAACAAACGTAAAACGGGGAAATCACTCTATCTCAAACAACAAACATCAGATTGGCCTGAAATTTTTTCTACAAGTAGAAGTCATTACCAACTGCCTGCTGTAAAAATTTCAGCTTGATGAGTTGTGCCGTTAATTTTTAAAAAATAGTGATAGGTGTATTACACTAAAAAGTATAATTATTCCACAATAAACGTTAAACGGGGAAATCACTCTATCTCAAACAACAAGCATTAGATTGTCCTGAAATTTTTTCTACAAGTAGAGGTCACTACCAACTGGCTTCTGTGAAAATTTCAGCTTGATTTGTTGTGCCGTTAATTAAAAAAAATCGTAATAGATTTATTACACAACAGTAAAACAGGCAAATCGCTCTATCTCTAACCCCAACCTTCAGATTGGCCTGAAATTGTTTCTACAAGTAGAAATTATTGCAAACTCAACCATTATGGAGTAGTCACTACAAAGCGCAAAAAAAAAAAAAAAAAAAAAAAAACAAAAAAAGTTCGGATTCCCTAACACAGACATCAGATTTCAGGTGTTAAGACTCATTGCCGTGTCTCATGGGGAAACTTTGAGCCAGGCTTCCCCTTTTTAATAAGGTAGTTTCTACGCCGATTTTTTTTTCGATTCTAAACCCAATCACCCCGTTTGCAAGCAGGTTGAACGTTACTAAGAACAACCAACAATCCGAGATGGTTTTTAATGTCCTATATGAAGACTGCTTTTCTTTTGTTAAAAATCTTCAATTAATTTTTTCCACAACAAAAGTAAACCGGGGAAATCACTCTATCTCTAACCCCAACCGTCAGATTGGCCTGAAATTTTTTCTACAAGTAGATGTCATTACCATCTGCCTTCTATAAAAATTTCAGCGTGATAAGTTGCGCCGTTAATTTTTTAAAAATAGTGATAGGTTTATTACACAAAAAAGTATAATTATTCCACAACAAACGTAAAACGGGGAAATCACTCTATCTCAAACAACAAACATCAGATTGGCCTGAAATTTTTTCTACAAGTAGAAGTCATTACCAACTGCCTGCTGTAAAAATTTCAGCTTGATGAGTTGTGCCGTTAATTTTTAAAAAATAGTGATAAGTGTATTACACTAAAAAGTATAATTATTCCACAATAAACGTTAAACGGGGAAATCACTCTATCTCAAACAACAAGCATTAGATTGTCCTGAAATTTTTTCTACAAGTAGAGGTCACTACCAACTGCCTTCTGTGAAAATTTCAGCTTGATTTGTTGTGCCGTTAATTAAAAAAAATCGTAATAGATTTATTACACAACAGTAAAACAGGCAAATCGCTCTATCTCTAACCCCAACCTTCAGATTGGCCTGAAATTGTTTCTACAAGTAGAAATTATTGCAAACTCAACCATTATGGAGTAGTCACTACAAAGCGCAAAAAAAAAAAAAAAAAAAAAAAAAAAGTTCGGATTCCCTAACACAGACATCAGATTTCAGGTCTTAAGACTCATTGCCGTGTCTCATGGGGAAACTTTGAGCCAGGCTTCCCCTTTTTAATAAGGTAGTTTCTACGCCGATTTTTTTTTCGATTCTAAACCCAATCACCCCGTTTGCAAGCAGGTTGAACGTTACTAAGAACAACCAACAATCCGAGATGGTTTTTAATGTCCTATATGAAGACTGCTTGTCTTTTGTTAAAAATCTTCAATTAATTTTTTCCACAACAAAAGTAAACCGGGGAAATCACTCTATCTCTAACCCCAACCGTCAGATTGGCCTGAAATTTTTTCTACAAGTAGATGTCATTACCATCTGCCTTCTATAAAAATTTCAGCTTGATAAGTTGCGCCGTTAATTTTTAAAAAATAGTGATAGGTTTATTACACAAAAAAGTATAATTATTCCACAACAAACGTAAAACGGGGAAATCACTCTATCTCAAACAACAAACATCAGATTGGCCTGAAATTTTTTCTACAAGTAGAAGTCATTACCAACTGCCTGCTGTAAAAATTTCAGCTTGATGAGTTGTGCCGTTAATTTTTAAAAAATAGTGATAAGTGTATTACACTAAAAAGTATAATTATTCCACAATAAACGTTAAACGGGGAAATCACTCTATCTCAAACAACAAGCATTAGATTGTCCTGAAATTTTTTCTACAAGTAGAGGTCACTACCAACTGCCTTCTGTGAAAATTTCAGCTTGATTTGTTGTGCCGTTAATTAAAAAAAAATCGTAATAGATTTATTACACAACAGTAAAACAGGCAAATCGCTCTATCTCTAACCCCAACCTTCAGATTGGCCTGAAATTGTTTCTACAAGTAGAAATTATTGCAAACTCAACCATTATGGAGTAGTCACTACAAAGCGCAAAAAAAAAAAAAAAAAAGTTCGGATTCCCTAACACAGACATCAGATTTCAGGTGTTAAGACTCATTGCCGTGTCTCATGGGGAAACTTTGAGCCAGGCTTCCCCTTTTTAATAAGGTAGTTTCTACGCCGATTTTTTTTTTCGATTCTAAACCCAATCACCCCGTTTGCAAGCAGGTTGAACGTTACTAAGAACAACCAACAATCCGAGATGGTTTTAAATGTCCTATATGAAGACTGCTTTTCTTTTGTTAAAAATCTTCAATTAATTTTTTCCACAACAAAAGTAAACCGGGGAAATCACTCTATCTCTAACCCCAACCGTCAGATTGGCCTGAAATTTTTTCTACAAGTAGATGTCATTACCATCTGCCTTCTATAAAAATTTCAGCTTGATAAGTTGCGCCGTTAGTTTTTAAAAAATAGTGATAGGTTTATTACACAAAAAAGTATAATTATTCCACAACAAACGTAAAACGGGGAAATCACTCTATCTCAAACAACAAACATCAGATTGGCCTGAAATTTTTTCTACAAGTAGAAGTCATTACCAAGTGCCTGCTGTAAAAATTTCAGCTTGATGAGTTGTGCCGTTAATTTTTACAAAATTGTGATAGGTGTATTACACTAAAAAGTATAATTATTCCACAATAAACGTTAAACGGGGAAATCACTCTATCTCAAACAACAAGCATTAGATTGTCCTGAAATTTTTTCTACAAGTAGAGGTCACTACCAACTGCCTTCTGTGAAAATTTCAGCTTGATTTGTTGTGCCGTTAATTAAAAAAAATCGTAATAGATTTATTACACAACAGTAAAACAGGCAAATCGCTCTATCTCTAACCCCAACCTTCAGATTGGCCTGAAATTGTTTCTACAAGTAGAAATTATTGCAAACTCAACCATTATGGAGTAGTCACTACAAAGCGCAAAAAAAAAAAAAAAAAAGTTCGGATTCCCTAACACAGACATCAGATTTCAGGTATTAAGACTCATTGCCGTGTCTCATGGGGAAACTTTGAGCCAGGCTTCCCCTTTTTAATAAGGTAGTTTCTACGCCGATTTTTTTTTTCGATTCTAAACCCAATCACCCCGTTTGCAAGCAGGTTGAACGTTACTAAGAACAACCAACAATCCGAGATGGTTTTTAATGTCCTATATGAAGACTGCTTTTCTTTTGTTAAAAATCTTCAATTAATTTTTTCCACAACAAAAGTAAACCGGGGAAATCACTCTATCTCTAACCCCAACCGTCAGATTGGCCTGAAATTTTTTCTACAAGTAGATGTCATTACCATCTGCCTTCTATAAAAATTTCAGCTTGATAAGTTGCGCCGTTAATTTTTTAAAAATAGTGATAGGTTTATTACACAAAAAAGTATAATTATTCCACAACAAACGTAAAACGGGGAAATCACTCTATCTCAAACAACAAACATCAGATTGGCCTGAAATTTTTTCTACAAGTAGAAGTCATTACCAACTGCCTGCTGTAAAAATTTCAGCTTGATGAGTTGTGCCGTTAATTTTTAAAAAATAGTGATAAGTGTATTACACTAAAAAGTATAATTATTCCACAATAAACGTTAAACGGGGAAATCACTCTATCTCAAACAACAAGCATTAGATTGTCCTGAAATTTTTTCTACAAGTAGAGGTCACTACCAACTGCCTTCTGTGAAAATTTCAGCTTGATTTGTTGTGCCGTTAATTAAAAAAAAATCGTAATAGATTTATTACACAACAGTAAAACAGGCAAATCGCTCTATCTCTAACCCCAACCTTCAGATTGGCCTGAAATTGTTTCTACAAGTAGAAATTATTGCAAACTCAACCATTATGGAGTAGTCACTACAAAGCGCAAAAAAAAAAAAAAAAAAAAGTTCGGATTCCCTAACACAGACATCAGATTTCAGGTGTTAAGACTCATTGCCGTGTCTCATGGGGAAACTTTGAGCCAGGCTTCCCCTTTTTAATAAGGTAGTTTCTACGCCGATTTTTTTTTTTCGATTCTAAACCCAATCACCCCGTTTGCAAGCAGGTGGAACGTTACTAAGAACAACCAACAATCCGAGATGGTTTTTAATGTCCTATATGAAGACTGCTTTTCTTTTGTTAAAAATCTTCAATTAATTTTTTCCACAACAAAAGTAAACCGGGGAAATCACTCTATCTCTAACCCCAACCGTCAGATTGGCCTGAAATTTTTTCTACAAGTAGATGTCATTACCATCTGCCTTCTATAAAAATTTCAGCTTGATAAGTTGCGCCGTTAATTTAAAAAAAATAGTGATAGGTTTATTACACAAAAAAGTATAATTATTCCACAACAAACGTAAAACGGGGAAATCACTCTATCTCAAACAACAAACATCAGATTGGCCTGAAATTTTTTCTACAAGTAGAAGTCATTACCAACTGCCTGCTGTAAAAATTTCAGCTTGATGAGTTGTGCCGTTAATTTTTAAAAATAGTGATAGGTGTATTACACTAAAAAGTATAATTATTCCACAATAAACGTTAAACGGGGAAATCACTCTATCTCAAACAACAAGCATTAGATTGTCCTGAAATTTTTTCTACAAGTAGAGGTCACTACCAACTGCCTTCTGTGAAAATTTCAGCTTGATTTGTTGTGCCGTTAATTAAAAAAAAATCGTAATAGATTTATTACACAACAGTAAAACAGGCAAATCGCTCTATCTCTAACCCCAACCTTCAGATTGGCCTGAAATTGTTTCTACAAGTAGAAATTATTGCAAACTCAACCATTATGGAGTAGTCACTACAAAGCGCAAAAAAAAAAAAAAAAAAAAAGTTCGGATTCCCTAACACAGACATCAGATTTCAGGTGTTAAGACTCATTGCCGTGTCTCATGGGGAAACTTTGAGCCAGGCTTCCCCTTTTTAATAAGGTAGTTTCTACGCCGATTTTTTTTTTTCGATTCTAAACCCAATCACCCCGTTTGCAAGCAGGTGGAACGTTACTAAGAACAACCAACAATCCGAGATGGTTTTTAATGTCCTATATGAAGACTGCTTTTCTTTTGTTAAAAATCTTCAATTAATTTTTTCCACAACAAAAGTAAACCGGGGAAATCACTCTATCTCTAACCCCAACCGTCAGATTGGCCTGAAATTTTTTCTACAAGTAGATGTCATTACCATCTGCCTTCTATAAAAATTTCAGCTTGATAAGTTGCGCCGTTAATTTAAAAAAAATAGTGATAGGTTTATTACACAAAAAAGTATAATTATTCCACAACAAACGTAAAACGGGGAAATCACTCTATCTCAAACAACAAACATCAGATTGGCCTGAAATTTTTTCTACAAGTAGAAGTCATTACCAACTGCCTGCTGTAAAAATTTCAGCTTGATGAGTTGTGCCGTTAATTTTTAAAAAATAGTGATAGGTGTATTACACTAAAAAGTATAATTATTCCACAATAAACGTTAAACGGGGAAATCACTCTATCTCAAACAACAAGCATTAGATTGTCCTGAAATTTTTTCTACAAGTAGAGGTCACTACCAACTGGCTTCTGTGAAAATTTCAGCTTGATTTGTTGTGCCGTTAATTAAAAAAAATCGTAATAGATTTATTACACAACAGTAAAACAGGCAAATCGCTCTATCTCTAACCCCAACCTTCAGATTGGCCTGAAATTGTTTCTACAAGTAGAAATTATTGCAAACTCAACCATTATGGAGTAGTCACTACAAAGCGCAAAAAAAAAAAAAAAAAAAAAAAAAAAGTTCGGATTCCCTAACACAGACATCAGATTTCAGGTGTTAAGACTCATTGCCGTGTCTCATGGGGAAACTTTGAGCCAGGCTTCCCCTTTTTAATAAGGTAGTTTCTACGCCGATTTTTTTTTCGATTCTAAACCCAATCACCCCGTTTGCAAGCAGGTTGAACGTTACTAAGAACAACCAACAATCCGAGATGGTTTTTAATGTCCTATATGAAGACTGCTTTTCTTTTGTTAAAAATCTTCAATTAATTTTTTCCACAACAAAAGTAAACCGGGGAAATCACTCTATCTCTAACCCCAACCGTCAGATTGGCCTGAAATTTTTTCTACAAGTAGATGTCATTACCATCTGCCTTCTATAAAAATTTCAGCTTGATAAGTTGCGCCGTTAATTTTTTAAAAATAGTGATAGGTTTATTACACAAAAAAGTATAATTATTCCACAACAAACGTAAAACGGGGAAATCACTCTATCTCAAACAACAAACATCAGATTGGCCTGAAATTTTTTCTACAAGTAGAAGTCATTACCAACTGCCTGCTGTAAAAATTTCAGCTTGATGAGTTGTGCCGTTAATTTTTAAAAAATAGTGATAAGTGTATTACACTAAAAAGTATAATTATTCCACAATAAACGTTAAACGGGGAAATCACTCTATCTCAAACAACAAGCATTAGATTGTCCTGAAATTTTTTCTACAAGTAGAGGTCACTACCAACTGCCTTCTGTGAAAATTTCAGCTTGATTTGTTGTGCCGTTAATTAAAAAAAATCGTAATAGATTTATTACACAACAGTAAAACAGGCAAATCGCTCTATCTCTAACCCCAACCTTCAGATTGGCCTGAAATTGTTTCTACAAGTAGAAATTATTGCAAACTCAACCATTATGGAGTAGTCACTACAAAGCGCAAAAAAAAAAAAAAAAAAAAAAAAAAAAGTTCGGATTCCCTAACACAGACATCAGATTTCAGGTGTTTAGACTCATTGCCGTGTCTCATGGGGAAACTTTGAGCCAGGCTTCCCCTTTTTAATAAGGTAGTTTCTACGCCGATTTTTTTTTCGATTCTAAACCCAATCACCCCGTTTGCAAGCAGGTTGAACGTTACTAAGAACAACCAACAATCCGAGATGGTTTTTAATGTCCTATATGAAGACTGCTTTTCTTTTGTTAAAAATCTTCAATTAATTTTTTCCACAACAAAAGTAAACCGGGGAAATCACTCTATCTCTAACCCCAACCGTCAGATTGGCCTGAAATTTTTTCTACAAGTAGATGTCATTACCATCTGCCTTCTATAAAAATTTCAGCTTGATAAGTTGCGCCGTTAATTTTTTAAAAATAGTGATAGGTTTATTACACAAAAAAGTATAATTATTCCACAACAAACGTAAAACGGGGAAATCACTCTATCTCAAACAACAAACATCAGATTGGCCTGAAATTTTTTCTACAAGTAGAAGTCATTACCAACTGCCTGCTGTAAAAATTTCAGCTTGATGAGTTGTGCCGTTAATTTTTAAAAAATAGTGATAAGTGTATTACACTAAAAAGTATAATTATTCCACAATAAACGTTAAACGGGGAAATCACTCTATCTCAAACAACAAGCATTAGATTGTCCTGAAATTTTTTCTACAAGTAGAGGTCACTACCAACTGCCTTCTGTGAAAATTTCAGCTTGATTTGTTGTGCCGTTAATTAAAAAAAAATCGTAATAGATTTATTACACAACAGTAAAACAGGCAAATCGCTCTATCTCTAACCCCAACCTTCAGATTGGCCTGAAATTGTTTCTACAAGTAGAAATTATTGCAAACTCAACCATTATGGAGTAGTCACTACAAAGCGCAAAAAAAAAAAAAAAAAAAAAAGTTCGGATTCCCTAACACAGATATCAGATTTCAGGTGTTAAGACTCATTGCCGTGTCTCATGGGGAAACTTTGAGCCAGGCTTCCCCTTTTTAATAAGGTAGTTTCTACGCCGATTTTTTTTTCGATTCTAAACCCAATCACCCCGTTTGCAAGCAGGTTGAACGTTACTAAGAACAACCAACAATCCGAGATGGTTTTTAATGTCCTATATGAAGACTGCTTTTCTTTTGTTAAAAATCTTCAATTAATTTTTTCCACAACAAAAGTAAACCGGGGAAATCACTCTATCTCTAACCCCAACCGTCAGATTGGCCTGAAATTTTTTCTACAAGTAGATGTCATTACCATCTGCCTTCTTTAAAAATTTCAGCTTGATAAGTTGCGCCGTTAATTTTTAAAAAATAGTGATAGGTTTATTACACAAAAAAGTATAATTATTCCACAACAAACGTAAAACGGGGAAATCACTCTATCTCAAACAACAAACATCAGATTGGCCTGAAATTTTTTCTACAAGTAGAAGTCATTACCAACTGCCTGCTGTAAAAATTTCAGCTTGATGAGTTGTGCCGTTAATTTTTAAAAATAGTGATAGGTGTATTACACTAAAAAGTATAATTATTCCACAATAAACGTTAAACGGGGAAATCACTCTATCTCAAACAACAAGCATTAGATTGTCCTGAAATTTTTTCTACAAGTAGAGGTCACTACCAACTGCCTTCTGTGAAAATTTCAGCTTGATTTGTTGTGCCGTTAATTAAAAAAAAATCGTAATAGATTTATTACACAACAGTAAAACAGGCAAATCGCTCTATCTCTAACCCCAACCTTCAGATTGGCCTGAAATTGTTTCTACAAGTAGAAATTATTGCAAACTCAACCATTATGGAGTAGTCACTACAAAGCGCAAAAAAAAAAAAAAAAAAAAAGTTCGGATTCCCTAACACAGACATCAGATTTCAGGTGTTAAGACTCATTGCCGTGTCTCATGGGGAAACTTTGAGCCAGGCTTCCCCTTTTTAATAAGGTAGTTTCTACGCCGATTTTTTTTTTCGATTCTAAACCCAATCACCCCGTTTGCAAGCAGGTTGAACGTTACTAAGAACAACCAACAATCCGAGATGGTTTTTAATGTCCTATATGAAGACTGCTTTTCTTTTGTTAAAAATCTTCAATTAATTTTTTCCACAACAAAAGTAAACCGGGGAAATCACTCTATCTCTAACCCCAACCGTCAGATTGGCCTGAAATTTTTTCTACAAGTAGATGTCATTACCATCTGCCTTCTATAAAAATTTCAGCTTGATAAGTTGCGCCGTTAATTTTTAAAAAATAGTGATAGGTTTATTACACAAAAAAGTATAATTATTCCACAACAAACGTAAAACGGGGAAATCACTCTATCTCAAACAACAAACATCAGATTGGCCTGAAATTTTTTCTACAAGTAGAAGTCATTACCAACTGCCTGCTGTAAAAATTTCAGCTTGATGAGTTGTGCCGTTAATTTTTAAAAAATAGTGATAGGTGTATTACACTAAAAAGTATAATTATTCCACAATAAACGTTAAACGGGGAAATCACTCTATCTCAAACAACAAGCATTAGATTGTCCTGAAATTTTTTCTACAAGTAGAGGTCACTACCAACTGCCTTCTGTGAAAATTTCAGCTTGATTTGTTGTGCCGTTAATTAAAAAAAAATCGTAATAGATTTATTACACAACAGTAAAACAGGCAAATCGCTCTATCTCTAACCCCAACCTTCAGATTGGCCTGAAATTGTTTCTACAAGTAGAAATTATTGCAAACTCAACCATTATGGAGTAGTCACTACAAAGCGCAAAAAAAAAAAAAAAAAAAAAAAAAGTTCGGATTCCCTAACACAGACATCAGATTTCAGGTGTTAAGACTCATTGCCGTGTCTCATGGGGAAACTTTGAGCCAGGCTTCCCCTTTTTAATAAGGTAGTTTCTACGCCGATTTTTTTTTCGATTCTAAACCCAATCACCCCGTTTGCAAGCAGGTTGAACGTTACTAAGAACAACCAACAATCCGAGATGGTTTTTAATGTCCTATATGAAGACTGCTTTTCTTTTGTTAAAAATCTTCAATTAATTTTTTCCACAACAAAAGTAAACCGGGGAAATCACTCTATCTCTAACCCCAACCGTCAGATTGGCCTGAAATTTTTTCTACAAGTAGATGTCATTACCATCTGCCTTCTTTAAAAATTTCAGCTTGATAAGTTGCGCCGTTAATTTTTAAAAAATAGTGATAGGTTTATTACACAAAAAAGTATAATTATTCCACAACAAACGTAAAACGGGGAAATCACTCTATCTCAAACAACAAACATCAGATTGGCCTGAAATTTTTTCTACAAGTAGAAGTCATTACCAACTGCCTGCTGTAAAAATTTCAGCTTGATGAGTTGTGCCGTTAATTTTTAAAAATAGTGATAGGTGTATTACACTAAAAAGTATAATTATTCCACAATAAACGTTAAACGGGGAAATCACTCTATCTCAAACAACAAGCATTAGATTGTCCTGAAATTTTTTCTACAAGTAGAGGTCACTACCAACTGCCTTCTGTGAAAATTTCAGCTTGATTTGTTGTGCCGTTAATTAAAAAAAAATCGTAATAGATTTATTACACAACAGTAAAACAGGCAAATCGCTCTATCTCTAACCCCAACCTTCAGATTGGCCTGAAATTGTTTCTACAAGTAGAAATTATTGCAAACTCAACCATTATGGAGTAGTCACTACAAAGCGCAAAAAAAAAAAAAAAAAAAAAAAGTTCGGATTCCCTAACACAGACATCAGATTTCAGGTGTTAAGACTCATTGCCGTGTCTCATGGGGAAACTTTGAGCCAGGCTTCCCCTTTTTAATAAGGTAGTTTCTACGCCGATTTTTTTTTTCGATTCTAAACCCAATCACCCCGTTTGCAAGCAGGTTGAACGTTACTAAGAACAACCAACAATCCGAGATGGTTTTTAATGTCCTATATGAAGACTGCTTTTCTTTTGTTAAAAATCTTCAATTAATTTTTTCCACAACAAAAGTAAACCGGGGAAATCACTCTATCTCTAACCCCAACCGTCAGATTGGCCTGAAATTTTTTCTACAAGTAGATGTCATTACCATCTGCCTTCTATAAAAATTTCAGCTTGATAAGTTGCGCCGTTAATTTTTAAAAAATAGTGATAGGTTTATTACACAAAAAAGTATAATTATTCCACAACAAACGTAAAACGGGGAAATCACTCTATCTCAAACAACAAACATCAGATTGGCCTGAAATTTTTTCTACAAGTAGAAGTCATTACCAACTGCCTGCTGTAAAAATTTCAGCTTGATGAGTTGTGCCGTTAATTTTTAAAAAATAGTGATAGGTGTATTACACTAAAAAGTATAATTATTCCACAATAAACGTTAAACGGGGAAATCACTCTATCTCAAACAACAAGCATTAGATTGTCCTGAAATTTTTTCTACAAGTAGAGGTCACTACCAACTGCCTTCTGTGAAAATTTCAGCTTGATTTGTTGTGCCGTTAATTAAAAAAAAATCGTAATAGATTTATTACACAACAGTAAAACAGGCAAATCGCTCTATCTCTAACCCCAACCTTCAGATTGGCCTGAAATTGTTTCTACAAGTAGAAATTATTGCAAACTCAACCATTATGGAGTAGTCACTACAAAGCGCAAAAAAAAAAAAAAAAAAAAAAAAAGTTCGGATTCCCTAACACAGACATCAGATTTCAGGTGTTAAGACTCATTGCCGTGTCTCATGGGGAAACTTTGAGCCAGGCTTCCCCTTTTTAATAAGGTAGTTTCTACGCCGATTTTTTTTTCGATTCTAAACCCAATCACCCCGTTTGCAAGCAGGTTGAACGTTACTAAGAACAACCAACAATCCGAGATGGTTTTTAATGTCCTATATGAAGACTGCTTTTCTTTTGTTAAAAACCTTCAATTAATTTTTTCCACAACAAAAGTAAACCGGGGAAATCACTCTATCTCTAACCCCAACCGTCAGATTGGCCTGAAAATTTTTCTACAAGTAGATGTCATTACCATCTGCCTTCTATAAAAATTTCAGCTTGATAAGTTGCGCCGTTAATTTTTAAAAAATAGTGATAGGTTTATTACACAAAAAAGTATAATTATTCCACAACAAACGTAAAACGGGGAAATCACTCTATCTCAAACAACAAACATCAGATTGGCCTGAAATTTTTTCTACAAGTAGAAGTCATTACCAACTGCCTGCTGTAAAAATTTCAGCTTGATGAGTTGTGCCGTTAATTTTAAAAAAATAGTGATAGGTGTATTACACTAAAAAGTATAATTATTCCACAATAAACGTTAAACGGGGAAATCACTCTATCTCAAACAACAAGCATTAGATTGTCCTGAAATTTTTTCTACAAGTAGAGGTCACTACCAACTACCTTCTGTGAAAATTTCAGCTTGATTTGTTGTGCCGTTAATTAAAAAAAAATCGTAATAGATTTATTACACAACAGTAAAACAGGCAAATCGCTCTATCTCTAACCCCAACCTTCAGATTGGCCTGAAATTGTTTCTACAAGTAGAAATTATTGCAAACTCAACCATTATGGAGTAGTCACTACAAAGCGCAAAAAAAAAAAAAAAAAAAAAAAAGTTCGGATTCCCTAACACAGACATCAGATTTCAGGTGTTAAGACTCATTGCCGTGTCTCATGGGGAAACTTTGAGCCAGGCTTCCCCTTTTTAATAAGGTAGTTTCTACGCCGATTTTTTTTTTTCGATTCTAAACCCAATCACCCCATTTGCAAGCAGGTTGAACGTTACTAAGAACAACCAACAATCCGAGATGGTTTTTAATGTCCTATCCAGTGTCTGTTTTTATCATTTACCATCACATGCAAGGAGTATCGCTTCAACCCAGTGTCGATGAATTGCGTTTGTTTTGAACATCTTCGTAGTTACGAAACGAGCGAAATGAACAAATGAGTTTATTATACATCAACGAATACGCGTTTGTTGATATTCACCAGTGCTCGATTATCAAACCCAAAATTGTGAAAATCAGAAGTGATCCTCAAAAGCAAAATAATCAACGACATTTTGGGCAAAATGATTATTTTGAATATTTTCGACCAAACTGCCTAAATCATCGATATTATCATCAGTTCAGCTTGAGGCAATTATTTGCCGTCGACTTATGTCTAAAAACCACGTTCTTCAGCGCTATATTTATTTAAAATGAAAATAATCATTTTGCATTTGATCCTCAATATCATCCCGACCAAGATGAAGACGAAGTTCAATATTTACAACAACAGAGGCGATAATGAGAATCCAGCCACGAATGAAGAAAAACAAATGTTATTTTTGATACTCAGAGGTTGCCTAGATCAAGGGAATTTGTTTATATCAAAATTCAAATTCATGCAGGTAGTTGGTCTATCTGTTAAGGTTTTCTTCATTTTCAGCTAAATTGAGTGTAGAAGAAAGGATTTTTATCAGCACTGATGAAGACTGCTTTTCTTTTGTTAAAAATCTTCAATTAATTTTTTCCACAACAAAAGTAAACCGGGGAAATCACTCTATCTCTAACCCCAACCGTCAGATTGGCCTGAAATTTTTTCTACAAGTAGATGTCATTACCATCTGCCTTCTATAAAAATTTCAGCTTGATAAGTTGCGCCGTTAATTTTTAAAAAATAGTGATAGGTTTATTACACAAAAAAGTATAATTATTCCACAACAAACGTAAAACGGGGAAATCACTCTATCTCAAACAACAAACATCAGATTGGCCTGAAATTTTTTCTACAAGTAGAAGTCATTACCAACTGCCTGCTGTAAAAATTTCAGCTTGATGAGTTGTGCCGTTAATTTTAAAAAAATAGTGATAGGTGTATTACACTAAAAAGTATAATTATTCCACAATAAACGTTAAACGGGGAAATCACTCTATCTCAAACAACAAGCATTAGATTGTCCTGAAATTTTTTCTACAAGTAGAGGTCACTACCAACTGCCTTCTGTGAAAATTTCAGCTTGATTTGTTGTGCCGTTAATTAAAAAAAAATCGTAATAGATTTATTACACAACAGTAAAACAGGCAAATCGCTCTATCTCTAACCCCAACCTTCAGATTGGCCTGAAATTGTTTCTACAAGTAGAAATTATTGCAAACTCAACCATTATGGAGTAGTCACTACAAAGCGCAAAAAAAAAAAAAAAAAAAAAAGTTCGGATTCCCTAACACAGATATCAGATTTCAGGTGTTAAGACTCATTGCCGTGTCTCATGGGGAAACTTTGAGCCAGGCTTCCCCTTTTTAATAAGGTAGTTTCTACGCCGATTTTTTTTTCGATTCTAAACCCAATCACCCCGTTTGCAAGCAGGTTGAACGTTACTAAGAACAACCAACAATCCGAGATGGTTTTTAATGTCCTATATGAAGACTGCTTTTCTTTTGTTAAAAATCTTCAATTAATTTTTTCCACAACAAAAGTAAACCGGGGAAATCACTCTATCTCTAACCCCAACCGTCAGATTGGCCTGAAATTTTTTCTACAAGTAGATGTCATTACCATCTGCCTTCTATAAAAATTTCAGCTTGATAAGTTGCGCCGTTAGTTTTTAAAAAATAGTGATAGGTTTATTACACAAAAAAGTATAATTATTCCACAACAAACGTAAAACGGGGAAATCACTCTATCTCAAACAACAAACATCAGATTGGCCTGAAATTTTTTCTACAAGTAGAAGTCATTACCAACTGCCTGCTGTAAAAATTTCAGCTTGATGAGTTGTGCCGTTAATTTTAAAAAAATAGTGATAGGTGTATTACACTAAAAAGTATAATTATTCCACAATAAACGTTAAACGGGGAAATCACTCTATCTCAAACAACAAGCATTAGATTGTCCTGAAATTTTTTCTACAAGTAGAGGTCACTACCAACTGGCTTCTGTGAAAATTTCAGCTTGATTTGTTGTGCCGTTAATTAAAAAAAATCGTAATAGATTTATTACACAACAGTAAAACAGGCAAATCGCTCTATCTCTAACCCCAACCTTCAGATTGGCCTGAAATTGTTTCTACAAGTAGAAATTATTGCAAACTCAACCATTATGGAGTAGTCACTACAAAGCGCAAAAAAAAAAAAAAAAAAAAAAAAAAGTTCGGATTCCCTAACACAGACATCAGATTTCAGGTGTTAAGACTCATTGCCGTGTCTCATGGGGAAACTTTGAGCCAGGCTTCCCCTTTTTAATAAGGTAGTTTCTACGCCGATTTTTTTTTCGATTCTAAACCCAATCACCCCGTTTGCAAGCAGGTTGAACGTTACTAAGAACAACCAACAATCCGAGATGGTTTTTAATGTCCTATATGAAGACTGCTTTTCTTTTGTTAAAAATCTTCAATTAATTTTTTCCACAACAAAAGTAAACCGGGGAAATCACTCTATCTCTAACCCCAACCGTCAGATTGGCCTGAAATTTTTTCTACAAGTAGATGTCATTACCATCTGCCTTCTATAAAAATTTCAGCTTGATAAGTTGCGCCGTTAGTTTTTAAAAAATAGTGATAGGTTTATTACACAAAAAAGTATAATTATTCCACAACAAACGTAAAACGGGGAAATCACTCTATCTCAAACAACAAACATCAGATTGGCCTGAAATTTTTTCTACAAGTAGAAGTCATTACCAACTGCCTGCTGTAAAAATTTCAGCTTGATGAGTTGTGCCGTTAATTTTAAAAAAATAGTGATAGGTGTATTACACTAAAAAGTATAATTATTCCACAATAAACGTTAAACGGGGAAATCACTCTATCTCAAACAACAAGCATTAGATTGTCCTGAAATTTTTTCTACAAGTAGAGGTCACTACCAACTGCCTTCTGTGAAAATTTCAGCTTGATTTGTTGTGCCGTTAATTAAAAAAAAATCGTAATAGATTTATTACACAACAGTAAAACAGGCAAATCGCTCTATCTCTAACCCCAACCTTCAGATTGGCCTGAAATTGTTTCTACAAGTAGAAATTATTGCAAACTCAACCATTATGAAGTAGTCACTACAAAGCGCAACAAAAAAAAAAAAAAAAAAAAGTTCGGATTCCCTAACACAGACATCAGATTTCAGGTGTTAAGACTCATTGCCGTGTCTCATGGGGAAACTTTGAGCCAGGCTTCCCCTTTTTAATAAGGTAGTTTCTACGCCGATTTTTTTTTCGATTCTACACCCAATCACCCCGTTTGCAAGCAGGTTGAACGTTACTAAGAACAACCAACAATCCGAGATGGTTTTTAATGTCCTATATGAAGACTGCTTTTCTTTTGTTAAAAATCTTCAATTAATTTTTTCCACAACAAAAGTAAACCGGGGAAATCACTCTATCTCTAACCCCAACCGTCAGATTGGCCTGAAATTTTTTCTACAAGTAGATGTCATTACCATCTGCCTTCTATAAAAATTTCAGCTTGATAAGTTGCGCCGTTAATTTTTAAAAAATAGTGATAGGTTTATTACACAAAAAAGTATAATTATTCCACAACAAACGTAAAACGGGGAAATCACTCTATCTCAAACAACAAACATCAGATTGGCCTGAAATTTTTTCTACAAGTAGAAGTCATTACCAACTGCCTGCTGTAAAAATTTCAGCTTGATGAGTTGTGCCGTTAATTTTAAAAAAATAGTGATAGGTGTATTACACTAAAAAGTATAATTATTCCACAATAAACGTTAAACGGGGAAATCACTCTATCTCAAACAACAAGCATTAGATTGTCCTGAAATTTTTTCTACAAGTAGAGGTCACTACCAACTGGCTTCTGTGAAAATTTCAGCTTGATTTGTTGTGCCGTTAATTAAAAAAAATCGTAATAGATTTATTACACAACAGTAAAACAGGCAAATCGCTCTATCTCTAACCCCAACCTTCAGATTGGCCTGAAATTGTTTCTACAAGTAGAAATTATTGCAAACTCAACCATTATGGAGTAGTCACTACAAAGCGCAAAAAAAAAAAAAAAAAAAAAGTTCGGATTCCCTAACACAGACATCAGATTTCAGGTGTTAAGACTCATTGCCGTGTCTCATGGGGAAACTTTGAGCCAGGCTTCCCCTTTTTAATAAGGTAGTTTCTACGCCGATTTTTTTTTCGATTCTAAACCCAATCACCCCGTTTGCAAGCAGGTTGAACGTTACTAAGAACAACCAACAATCCGAGATGGTTTTTAATGTCCTATATGAAGACTGCTTTTCTTTTGTTAAAAATCTTCAATTAATTTTTTCCACAACAAAAGTAAACCGGGGAAATCACTCTATCTCTAACCCCAACCGTCAGATTGGCCTGAAATTTTTTCTACAAGTAGATGTCATTACCATCTGCCTTCTATAGAAATTTCAGCTTGATAAGTTGCGCCGTTAGTTTTTAAAAAATAGTGATAGGTTTATTACACAAAAAAGTATAATTATTCCACAACAAACGTAAAACGGGGAAATCACTCTATCTCAAACAACAAACATCAGATTGGCCTGAAATTTTTTCTACAAGTAGAAGTCATTACCAACTGCCTGCTGTAAAAATTTCAGCTTGATGAGTTGTGCCGTTAATTTAAAAAAAATAGTGATAGGTGTATTACACTAAAAAGTATAATTATTCCACAATAAACGTTAAACGGGGAAATCATTCTATCTCAAACAACAAGCATTAGATTGTCCTGAAATTTTTTCTACAAGTAGAGGTCACTACCAACTGGCTTCTGTGAAAATTTCAGCTTGATTTGTTGTGCCGTTAATTAAAAAAAATCGTAATAGATTTATTACACAACAGTAAAACAGGCAAATCGCTCTATCTCTAACCCCAACCTTCAGATTGGCCTGAAATTGTTTCTACAAGTAGAAATTATTGCAAACTCAACCATTATGGAGTAGTCACTACAAAGCGCAAAAAAAAAAAAAAAAAAAAAAAAAAGTTCGGATTCCCTAACACAGACATCAGATTTCAGGTGTTAAGACTCATTGCCGTGTCTCATGGGGAAACTTTGAGCCAGGCTTCCCCTTTTTAATAAGGTAGTTTCTACGCCGATTTTTTTTTCGATTCTAAACCCAATCACCCCGTTTGCAAGCAGGTTGAACGTTACTAAGAACAACCAACAATCCGAGATGGTTTTTAATGTCCTATATGAAGACTGCTTTTCTTTTGTTAAAAATCTTCAATTAATTTTTTCCACAACAAAAGTAAACCGGGGAAATCACTCTATCTCTAACCCCAACCGTCAGATTGGCCTGAAATTTTTTCTACAAGTAGATGTCATTACCATCTGCCTTCTATAAAAATTTCAGCTTGATAAGTTGCGCCGTTAGTTTTTAAAAAATAGTGATAGGTTTATTACACAAAAAAGTATAATTATTCCACAACAAACGTAAAACGGGGAAATCACTCTATCTCAAACAACAAACATCAGATTGGCCTGAAATTTTTTCTACAAGTAGAAGTCATTACCAACTGCCTGCTGTAAAAATTTCAGCTTGATGAGTTGTGCCGTTAATTTTAAAAAAATAGTGATAGGTGTATTACACTAAAAAGTATAATTATTCCACAATAAACGTTAAACGGGGAAATCACTCTATCTCAAACAACAAGCATTAGATTGTCCTGAAATTTTTTCTACAAGTAGAGGTCACTACCAACTGCCTTCTGTGAAAATTTCAGCTTGATTTGTTGTGCCGTTAATTAAAAAAAAATCGTAATAGATTTATTACACAACAGTAAAACAGGCAAATCGCTCTATCTCTAACCCCAACCTTCAGATTGGCCTGAAATTGTTTCTACAAGTAGAAATTATTGCAAACTCAACCATTATGAAGTAGTCACTACAAAGCGCAAAAAAAAAAAAAAAAAAAAAAAAGTTCGGATTCCCTAACACAGACATCAGATTTCAGGTCTTAAGACTCATTGCCGTGTCTCATGGGGAAACTTTGAGCCAGGCTTCCCCTTTTTAATAAGGTAGTTTCTACGCCGATTTTTTTTTCGATTCTAAACCCAATCACCCCGTTTGCAAGCAGGTTGAACGTTACTAAGAACAACCAACAATCCGAGATGGTTTTTAATGTCCTATATGAAGACTGCTTTTCTTTTGTTAAAAATCTTCAATTAATTTTTTCCACAACAAAAGTAAACCGGGGAAATCACTCTATCTCTAACCCCAACCGTCAGATTGGCCTGAAATTTTTTCTACAAGTAGATGTCATTACCATCTGCCTTCTATAAAAATTTCAGCTTGATAAGTTGCGCCGTTAATTTTTTAAAAATAGTGATAGGTTTATTACACAAAAAAGTATAATTATTCCACAACAAACGTAAAACGGGGAAATCACTCTATCTCAAACAACAAACATCAGATTGGCCTGAAATTTTTTCTACAAGTAGAAGTCATTACCAACTGCCTGCTGTAAAAATTTCAGCTTGATGAGTTGTGCCGTTAATTTTTAAAAAATAGTGATAAGTGTATTACACTAAAAAGTATAATTATTCCACAATAAACGTTAAACGGGGAAATCACTCTATCTCAAACAACAAGCATTAGATTGTCCTGAAATTTTTTCTACAAGTAGAGGTCACTACCAACTGCCTTCTGTGAAAATTTCAGCTTGATTTGTTGTGCCGTTAATTAAAAAAAAATCGTAATAGATTTATTACACAACAGTAAAACAGGCAAATCGCTCTATCTCTAACCCCAACCTTCAGATTGGCCTGAAATTGTTTCTACAAGTAGAAATTATTGCAAACTCAACCATTATGGAGTAGTCACTACAAAGCGCAAAAAAAAAAAAAAAAAAAAGTTCGGATTCCCTAACACAGATATCAGATTTCAGGTGTTAAGACTCATTGCCGTGCCTCATGGGGAAACTTTGAGCCAGGCTTCCCCTTTTTAATAAGGTAGTTTCTACGCCGATTTTTTTTTCGATTCTAAACCCAATCACCCCGTTTGCAAGCAGGTTGAACGTTACTAAGAACAACCAACAATCCGAGATGGTTTTTAATGTCCTATATGAAGACTGCTTTTCTTTTGTTAAAAACCTTCAATTAATTTTTTCCACAACAAAAGTAAACCGGGGAAATCACTCTATCTCTAACCCCAACCGTCAGATTGGCCTGAAAATTTTTCTACAAGTAGATGTCATTACCATCTGCCTTCTATAAAAATTTCAGCTTGATAAGTTGCGCCGTTAATTTTTAAAAAATAGTGATAGGTTTATTACACAAAAAAGTATAATTATTCCACAACAAACGTAAAACGGGGAAATCACTCTATCTCAAACAACAAACATCAGATTGGCCTGAAATTTTTTCTACAAGTAGAAGTCATTACCAACTGCCTGCTGTAAAAATTTCAGCTTGATGAGTTGTGCCGTTAATTTTTAAAAAATAGTGATAGGTGTATTACACTAAAAAGTATAATTATTCCACAATAAACGTTAAACGGGGAAATCACTCTATCTCAAACAACAAGCATTAGATTGTCCTGAAATTTTTTCTACAAGTAGAGGTCACTACCAACTGCCTTCTGTGAAAATTTCAGCTTGATTTGTTGTGCCGTTAATTAAAAAAAAATCGTAATAGATTTATTACACAACAGTAAAACAGGCAAATCGCTCTATCTCTAACCCCAACCTTCAGATTGGCCTGAAATTGTTTCTACAAGTAGAAATTATTGCAAACTCAACCATTATGAAGTAGTCACTACAAAGCGCAAAAAAAAAAAAAAAAAAAAAAAAGTTCGGATTCCCTAACACAGACATCAGATTTCAGGTGTTAAGACTCATTGCCGTGTCTCATGGGGAAACTTTGAGCCAGGCTTCCCCTTTTTAATAAGGTAGTTTCTACGCCGATTTTTTTTTCGATTCTAAACCCAATCACCCCGTTTGCAAGCAGGTTGAACGTTACTAAGAACAACCAACAATCCGAGATGGTTTTTAATGTCCTATATGAAGACTGCTTTTCTTTTGTTAAAAATCTTCAATTAATTTTTTCCACAACAAAAGTAAACCGGGGAAATCACTCTATCTCTAACCCCAACCGTCAGATTGGCCTGAAATTTTTTCTACAAGTAGATGTCATTACCATCTGCCTTCTATAAAAATTTCAGCTTGATAAGTTGCGCCGTTAGTTTTAAAAAAATAGTGATAGGTTTATTACACAAAAAAGTATAATTATTCCACAACAAACGTAAAACGGGGAAATCACTCTATCTCAAACAACAAACATCAGATTGGCCTGAAATTTTTTCTACAAGTAGAAGTCATTACCAACTGCCTGCTGTAAAAATTTCAGCTTGATGAGTTGTGCCGTTAATTTTTAAAAAATAGTGATAGGTGTATTACACTAAAAAGTATAATTATTCCACAATAAACGTTAAACGGGGAAATCACTCTATCTCAAACAACAAGCATTAGATTGTCCTGAAATTTTTTCTACAAGTAGAGGTCACTACCAACTGGCTTCTGTGAAAATTTCAGCTTGATTTGTTGTGCCGTTAATTAAAAAAAATCGTAATAGATTTATTACACAACAGTAAAACAGGCAAATCGCTCTATCTCTAACCCCAACCTTCAGATTGGCCTGAAATTGTTTCTACAAGTAGAAATTATTGCAAACTCAACCATTATGGAGTAGTCACTACAAAGCGCAAAAAAAAAAAAAAAAAAAAAAAAACAAAAAAAGTTCGGATTCCCTAACACAGACATCAGATTTCAGGTGTTAAGACTCATTGCCGTGTCTCATGGGGAAACTTTGAGCCAGGCTTCCCCTTTTTAATAAGGTAGTTTCTACGCCGATTTTTTTTTCGATTCTAAACCCAATCACCCCGTTTGCAAGCAGGTTGAACGTTACTAAGAACAACCAACAATCCGAGATGGTTTTTAATGTCCTATATGAAGACTGCTTTTCTTTTGTTAAAAATCTTCAATTAATTTTTTCCACAACAAAAGTAAACCGGGGAAATCACTCTATCTCTAACCCCAACCGTCAGATTGGCCTGAAATTTTTTCTACAAGTAGATGTCATTACCATCTGCCTTCTATAAAAATTTCAGCTTGATAAGTTGCGCCGTTAATTTTTTAAAAATAGTGATAGGTTTATTACACAAAAAAGTATAATTATTCCACAACAAACGTAAAACGGGGAAATCACTCTATCTCAAACAACAAACATCAGATTGGCCTGAAATTTTTTCTACAAGTAGAAGTCATTACCAACTGCCTGCTGTAAAAATTTCAGCTTGATGAGTTGTGCCGTTAATTTTTAAAAAATAGTGATAAGTGTATTACACTAAAAAGTATAATTATTCCACAATAAACGTTAAACGGGGAAATCACTCTATCTCAAACAACAAGCATTAGATTGTCCTGAAATTTTTTCTACAAGTAGAGGTCACTACCAACTGCCTTCTGTGAAAATTTCAGCTTGATTTGTTGTGCCGTTAATTAAAAAAAATCGTAATAGATTTATTACACAACAGTAAAACAGGCAAATCGCTCTATCTCTAACCCCAACCTTCAGATTGGCCTGAAATTGTTTCTACAAGTAGAAATTATTGCAAACTCAACCATTATGGAGTAGTCACTACAAAGCGCAAAAAAAAAAAAAAAGTTCGGATTCCCTAACACAGACATCAGATTTCAGGTGTTAAGACTCATTGCCGTGTCTCATGGGGAAACTTTGAGCCAGGCTTCCCCTTTTTAATAAGATAGTTTCTACGCCGATTTTTTTTTCGATTCTAAACCCAATCACCCCGTTTGCAAGCAGGTTGAACGTTACTAAGAACAACCAACAATCCGAGATGGTTTTTAATGTCCTATATGAAGACTGCTTTTCTTTTGTTAAAAATCTTCAATTAATTTTTTCCACAACAAAAGTAAACCGGGGAAATCACTCTATCTCTAACCCCAACCGTCAGATTGGCCTGAAATTTTTTCTACAAGTAGATGTCATTACCATCTGCCTTCTATAAAAATTTCAGCTTGATAAGTTGCGCCGTTAATTTTTAAAAAATAGTGATAGGTTTATTACACAAAAAAGTATAATTATTCCACAACAAACGTAAAACGGGGAAATCACTCTATCTCAAACAACAAACATCAGATTGGCCTGAAATTTTTTCTACAAGTAGAAGTCATTACCAACTGCCTGCTGTAAAAATTTCAGCTTGATGAGTTGTGCCGTTAATTTTTAAAAAATAGTGATAAGTGTATTACACTAAAAAGTATAATTATTCCACAATAAACGTTAAACGGGGAAATCACTCTATCTCAAACAACAAGCATTAGATTGTCCTGAAATTTTTTCTACAAGTAGAGGTCACTACCAACTGCCTTCTGTGAAAATTTCAGCTTGATTTGTTGTGCCGTTAATTAAAAAAAATCGTAATAGATTTATTACACAACAGTAAAACAGGCAAATCGCTCTATCTCTAACCCCAACCTTCAGATTGGCCTGAAATTGTTTCTACAAGTAGAAATTATTGCAAACTCAACCATTATGGAGTAGTCACTACAAAGCGCAAAAAAAAAAAAAAAAAAAAAAAAACAAAAAAAGTTCGGATTCCCTAACACAGACATCAGATTTCAGGTGTTAAGACTCATTGCCGTGTCTCATGGGGAAACTTTGAGCCAGGCTTCCCCTTTTTAATAAGGTAGTTTCTACGCCGATTTTTTTTTTTCGATTCTAAACCCAATCACCCCGTTTGCAAGCAGGTTGAACGTTACTAAGAACAACCAACAATCCGAGATGGTTTTAAATGTCCTATATGAAGACTGCTTTTCTTTTGTTAAAAATCTTCAATTAATTTTTTCCACAACAAAAGTAAACCGGGGAAATCACTCTATCTCTAACCCCAACCGTCAGATTGGCCTGAAATTTTTTCTACAAGTAGATGTCATTACCATCTGCCTTCTATAAAAATTTCAGCTTGATAAGTTGCGCCGTTAGTTTTTAAAAAATAGTGATAGGTTTATTACACAAAAAAGTATAATTATTCCACAACAAACGTAAAACGGGGAAATCACTCTATCTCAAACAACAAACATCAGATTGGCCTGAAATTTTTTCTACAAGTAGAAGTCATTACCAAGTGCCTGCTGTAAAAATTTCAGCTTGATGAGTTGTGCCGTTAATTTTTACAAAATTGTGATAGGTGTATTACACTAAAAAGTATAATTATTCCACAATAAACGTTAAACGGGGAAATCACTCTATCTCAAACAACAAGCATTAGATTGTCCTGAAATTTTTTCTACAAGTAGAGGTCACTACCAACTGCCTTCTGTGAAAATTTCAGCTTGATTTGTTGTGCCGTTAATTAAAAAAAAATCGTAATAGATTTATTACACAACAGTAAAACAGGCAAATCGCTCTATCTCTAACCCCAACCTTCAGATTGGCCTGAAATTGTTTCTACAAGTAGAAATTATTGCAAACTCAACCATTATGGAGTAGTCACTACAAAGCGCAAAAAAAAAAAAAAAAAAGTTCGGATTCCCTAACACAGACATCAGATTTCAGGTGTTAAGACTCATTGCCGTGTCTCATGGGGAAACTTTGAGCCAGGCTTCCCCTTTTTAATAAGGTAGTTTCTACGCCGATTTTTTTTTTCGATTCTAAACCCAATCACCCCGTTTGCAAGCAGGTTGAACGTTACTAAGAACAACCAACAATCCGAGATGGTTTTTAATGTCCTATATGAAGACTGCTTTTCTTTTGTTAAAAATCTTCAATTAATTTTTTCCACAACAAAAGTAAACCGGGGAAATCACTCTATCTCTAACCCCAACCGTCAGATTGGCCTGAAATTTTTTCTACAAGTAGATGTCATTACCATCTGCCTTCTATAAAAATTTCAGCTTGATAAGTTGCGCCGTTAATTTTTTAAAAATAGTGATAGGTTTATTACACAAAAAAGTATAATTATTCCACAACAAACGTAAAACGGGGAAATCACTCTATCTCAAACAACAAACATCAGATTGGCCTGAAATTTTTTCTACAAGTAGAAGTCATTACCAACTGCCTGCTGTAAAAATTTCAGCTTGATGAGTTGTGCCGTTAATTTTTAAAAAATAGTGATAAGTGTATTACACTAAAAAGTATAATTATTCCACAATAAACGTTAAACGGGGAAATCACTCTATCTCAAACAACAAGCATTAGATTGTCCTGAAATTTTTTCTACAAGTAGAGGTCACTACCAACTGCCTTCTGTGAAAATTTCAGCTTGATTTGTTGTGCCGTTAATTAAAAAAAAATCGTAATAGATTTATTACACAACAGTAAAACAGGCAAATCGCTCTATCTCTAACCCCAACCTTCAGATTGGCCTGAAATTGTTTCTACAAGTAGAAATTATTGCAAACTCAACCATTATGGAGTAGTCACTACAAAGCGCAAAAAAAAAAAAAAAAAAAAGTTCGGATTCCCTAACACAGACATCAGATTTCAGGTGTTAAGACTCATTGCCGTGTCTCATGGGGAAACTTTGAGCCAGGCTTCCCCTTTTTAATAAGGTAGTTTCTACGCCGATTTTTTTTTTTCGATTCTAAACCCAATCACCCCGTTTGCAAGCAGGTTGAACGTTACTAAGAACAACCAACAATCCGAGATGGTTTTTAATGTCCTATATGAAGACTGCTTTTCTTTTGTTAAAAATCTTCAATTAATTTTTTCCACAACAAAAGTAAACCGGGGAAATCACTCTATCTCTAACCCCAACCGTCAGATTGGCCTGAAATTTTTTCTACAAGTAGATGTCATTACCATCTGCCTTCTATAAAAATTTCAGCTTGATAAGTTGCGCCGTTAATTTTAAAAAAATAGTGATAGGTTTATTACACAAAAAAGTATAATTATTCCACAACAAACGTAAAACGGGGAAATCACTCTATCTCAAACAACAAACATCAGATTGGCCTGAAATTTTTTCTACAAGTAGAAGTCATTACCAACTGCCTGCTGTAAAAATTTCAGCTTGATGAGTTGTGCCGTTAATTTTTAAAAAATAGTGATAGGTGTATTACACTAAAAAGTATAATTATTCCACAATAAACGTTAAACGGGGAAATCACTCTATCTCAAACAACAAGCATTAGATTGTCCTGAAATTTTTTCTACAAGTAGAGGTCACTACCAACTGCCTTCTGTGAAAATTTCAGCTTGATTTGTTGTGCCGTTAATTAAAAAAAAATCGTAATAGATTTATTACACAACAGTAAAACAGGCAAATCGCTCTATCTCTAACCCCAACCTTCAGATTGGCCTGAAATTGTTTCTACAAGTAGAAATTATTGCAAACTCAACCATTATGGAGTAGTCACTACAAAGCGCAAAAAAAAAAAAAAAAAAAAAAGTTCGGATTCCCTAACACAGATATCAGATTTCAGGTGTTAAGACTCATTGCCGTGTCTCATGGGGAAACTTTGAGCCAGGCTTCCCCTTTTTAATAAGGTAGTTTCTACGCCGATTTTTTTTTCGATTCTAAACCCAATCACCCCGTTTGCAAGCAGGTTGAACGTTACTAAGAACAACCAACAATCCGAGATGGTTTTTAATGTCCTATATGAAGACTGCTTTTCTTTTGTTAAAAATCTTCAATTAATTTTTTCCACAACAAAAGTAAACCGGGGAAATCACTCTATCTCTAACCCCAACCGTCAGATTGGCCTGAAATTTTTTCTACAAGTAGATGTCATTACCATCTGCCTTCTTTAAAAATTTCAGCTTGATAAGTTGCGCCGTTAATTTTTAAAAAATAGTGATAGGTTTATTACACAAAAAAGTATAATTATTCCACAACAAACGTAAAACGGGGAAATCACTCTATCTCAAACAACAAACATCAGATTGGCCTGAAATTTTTTCTACAAGTAGAAGTCATTACCAACTGCCTGCTGTAAAAATTTCAGCTTGATGAGTTGTGCCGTTAATTTTTAAAAAATAGTGATAGGTGTATTACACTAAAAAGTATAATTATTCCACAATAAACGTTAAACGGGGAAATCACTCTATCTCAAACAACAAGCATTAGATTGTCCTGAAATTTTTTCTACAAGTAGAGGTCACTACCAACTGGCTTCTGTGAAAATTTCAGCTTGATTTGTTGTGCCGTTAATTAAAAAAAATCGTAATAGATTTATTACACAACAGTAAAACAGGCAAATCGCTCTATCTCTAACCCCAACCTTCAGATTGGCCTGAAATTGTTTCTACAAGTAGAAATTATTGCAAACTCAACCATTATGGAGTAGTCACTACAAAGCGCAAAAAAAAAAAAAAAAAAAAAAAAAAAAAGTTCGGATTCCCTAACACAGACATCAGATTTCAGGTGTTAAGACTCATTGCCGTGTCTCATGGGGAAACTTTGAGCCAGGCTTCCCCTTTTTAATAAGGTAGTTTCTACGCCGATTTTTTTTTCGATTCTAAACCCAATCACCCCGTTTGCAAGCAGGTTGAACGTTACTAAGAACAACCAACAATCCGAGATGGTTTTTAATGTCCTATATGAAGACTGCTTTTCTTTTGTTAAAAATCTTCAATTAATTTTTTCCACAACAAAAGTAAACCGGGGAAATCACTCTATCTCTAACCCCAACCGTCAGATTGGCCTGAAATTTTTTCTACAAGTAGATGTCATTACCATCTGCCTTCTATAAAAATTTCAGCTTGATAAGTTGCGCCGTTAATTTTTAAAAAATAGTGATAGGTTTATTACACAAAAAAGTATAATTATTCCACAACAAACGTAAAACGGGGAAATCACTCTATCTCAAACAACAAACATCAGATTGGCCTGAAATTTTTTCTACAAGTAGAAGTCATTACCAACTGCCTGCTGTAAAAATTTCAGCTTGATGAGTTGTGCCGTTAATTTTTAAAAAATAGTGATAAGTGTATTACACTAAAAAGTATAATTATTCCACAATAAACGTTAAACGGGGAAATCACTCTATCTCAAACAACAAGCATTAGATTGTCCTGAAATTTTTTCTACAAGTAGAGGTCACTACCAACTGCCTTCTGTGAAAATTTCAGCTTGATTTGTTGTGCCGTTAATTAAAAAAAAATCGTAATAGATTTATTACACAACAGTAAAACAGGCAAATCGCTCTATCTCTAACCCCAACCTTCAGATTGGCCTGAAATTGTTTCTACAAGTAGAAATTATTGCAAACTCAACCATTATGGAGTAGTCACTACAAAGCGCAAAAAAAAAAAAAAAAAAAAAGTTCGGATTCCCTAACACAGACATCAGATTTCAGGTGTTAAGACTCATTGCCGTGTCTCATGGGGAAACTTTGAGCCAGGCTTCCCCTTTTTAATAAGGTAGTTTCTACGCCGATTTTTTTTTTTCGATTCTAAACCCAATCACCCCGTTTGCAAGCAGGTTGAACGTTACTAAGAACAACCAACAATCCGAGATGGTTTTTAATGTCCTATATGAAGACTGCTTTTCTTTTGTTAAAAATCTTCAATTAATTTTTTCCACAACAAAAGTAAACCGGGGAAATCACTCTATCTCTAACCCCAACCGTCAGATTGGCCTGAAATTTTTTCTACAAGTAGATGTCATTACCATCTGCCTTCTATAAAAATTTCAGCTTGATAAGTTGCGCCGTTAATTTTAAAAAAATAGTGATAGGTTTATTACACAAAAAAGTATAATTATTCCACAACAAACGTAAAACGGGGAAATCACTCTATCTCAAACAACAAACATCAGATTGGCCTGAAATTTTTTCTACAAGTAGAAGTCATTACCAACTGCCTGCTGTAAAAATTTCAGCTTGATGAGTTGTGCCGTTAATTTTTAAAAAATAGTGATAGGTGTATTACACTAAAAAGTATGATTATTCCACAATAAACGTTAAACGGGGAAATCACTCTATCTCAAACAACAAGCATTAGATTGTCCTGAAATTTTTTCTACAAGTAGAGGTCACTACCAACTGCCTTCTGTGAAAATTTCAGCTTGATTTGTTGTGCCGTTAATTAAAAAAAAATCGTAATAGATTTATTACACAACAGTAAAACAGGCAAATCGCTCTATCTCTAACCCCAACCTTCAGATTGGCCTGAAATTGTTTCTACAAGTAGAAATTATTGCAAACTCAACCATTATGGAGTAGTCACTACAAAGCGCAAAAAAAAAAAAAAAAAAAAAAGTTCGGATTCCCTAACACAGATATCAGATTTCAGGTGTTAAGACTCATTGCCGTGTCTCATGGGGAAACTTTGAGCCAGGCTTCCCCTTTTTAATAAGGTAGTTTCTACGCCGATTTTTTTTTCGATTCTAAACCCAATCACCCCGTTTGCAAGCAGGTTGAACGTTACTAAGAACAACCAACAATCCGAGATGGTTTTTAATGTCCTATATGAAGACTGCTTTTCTTTTGTTAAAAATCTTCAATTAATTTTTTCCACAACAAAAGTAAACCGGGGAAATCACTCTATCTCTAACCCCAACCGTCAGATTGGCCTGAAATTTTTTCTACAAGTAGATGTCATTACCATCTGCCTTCTTTAAAAATTTCAGCTTGATAAGTTGCGCCGTTAATTTTTAAAAAATTGTGATAGGTTTATTACACAAAAAAGTATAATTATTCCACAACAAACGTAAAACGGGGAAATCACTCTATCTCAAACAACAAACATCAGATTGGCCTGAAATTTTTTCTACAAGTAGAAGTCATTACCAACTGCCTGCTGTAAAAATTTCAGCTTGATGAGTTGTGCCGTTAATTTTTAAAAAATAGTGATAGGTGTATTACACTAAAAAGTATAATTATTCCACAATAAACGTTAAACGGGGAAATCACTCTATCTCAAACAACAAGCATTAGATTGTCCTGAAATTTTTTCTACAAGTAGAGGTCACTACCAACTGGCTTCTGTGAAAATTTCAGCTTGATTTGTTGTGCCGTTAATTAAAAAAAATCGTAATAGATTTATTACACAACAGTAAAACAGGCAAATCGCTCTATCTCTAACCCCAACCTTCAGATTGGCCTGAAATTGTTTCTACAAGTAGAAATTATTGCAAACTCAACCATTATGGAGTAGTCACTACAAAGCGCAAAAAAAAAAAAAAAAAAAAAAAAAAAAAAGTTCGGATTCCCTAACACAGACATCAGATTTCAGGTGTTAAGACTCATTGCCGTGTCTCATGGGGAAACTTTGAGCCAGGCTTCCCCTTTTTAATAAGGTAGTTTCTACGCCGATTTTTTTTTCGATTCTAAACCCAATCACCCCGTTTGCAAGCAGGTTGAACGTTACTAAGAACAACCAACAATCCGAGATGGTTTTTAATGTCCTATATGAAGACTGCTTTTCTTTTGTTAAAAATCTTCAATTAATTTTTTCCACAACAAAAGTAAACCGGGGAAATCACTCTATCTCTAGCCCCAACCGTCAGATTGGCCTGAAATTTTTTCTACAAGTAGATGTCATTACCATCTGCCTTCTATAAAAATTTCAGCTTGATAAGTTGCGCCGTTAATTTTTAAAAAATAGTGATAGGTTTATTACACAAAAAAGTATAATTATTCCACAACAAACGTAAAACGGGGAAATCACTCTATCTCAAACAACAAACATCAGATTGGCCTGAAATTTTTTCTACAAGTAGAAGTCATTACCAACTGCCTGCTGTAAAAATTTCAGCTTGATGAGTTGTGCCGTTAATTTTTAAAAATAGTGATAGGTGTATTACACTAAAAAGTATAATTATTCCACAATAAACGTTAAACGGGGAAATCACTCTATCTCAAACAACAAGCATTAGATTGTCCTGAAATTTTTTCTACAAGTAGAGGTCACTACCAACTGCCTTCTGTGAAAATTTCAGCTTGATTTGTTGTGCCGTTAATTAAAAAAAAATCGTAATAGATTTATTACACAACAGTAAAACAGGCAAATCGCTCTATCTCTAACCCCAACCTTCAGATTGGCCTGAAATTGTTTCTACAAGTAGAAATTATTGCAAACTCAACCATTATGGAGTAGTCACTACAAAGCGCAAAAAAAAAAAAAAAAAAAAAAGTTCGGATTCCCTAACACAGACATCAGATTTCAGGTGTTAAGACTCATTGCCGTGTCTCATGGGGAAACTTTGAGCCAGGCTTCCCCTTTTTAATAAGGTAGTTTCTACGCCGATTTTTTTTTTCGATTCTAAACCCAATCACCCCGTTTGCAAGCAGGTTGAACGTTACTAAGAACAACCAACAATCCGAGATGGTTTTTAATGTCCTATATGAAGACTGCTTTTCTTTTGTTAAAAACCTTCAATTAATTTTTTCCACAACAAAAGTAAACCGGGGAAATCACTCTATCTCTAACCCCAACCGTCAGATTGGCCTGAAATTTTTTCTACAAGTAGATGTCATTACCATCTGCCTTCTATAAAAATTTCAGCTTGATAAGTTGCGCCGTTAATTTTTAAAAAATAGTGATAGGTTTATTACACAAAAAAGTATAATTATTCCACAACAAACGTAAAACGGGGAAATCACTCTATCTCAAACAACAAACATCAGATTGGCCTGAAATTTTTTCTACAAGTAGAAGTCATTACCAACTGCCTGCTGTAAAAATTTCAGCTTGATGAGTTGTGCCGTTAATTTTTAAAAATAGTGATAGGTGTATTACACTAAAAAGTATAATTATTCCACAATAAACGTTAAACGGGGAAATCACTCTATCTCAAACAACAAGCATTAGATTGTCCTGAAATTTTTTCTACAAGTAGAGGTCACTACCAACTGCCTTCTGTGAAAATTTCAGCTTGATTTGTTGTGCCGTTAATTAAAAAAAAATCGTAATAGATTTATTACACAACAGTAAAACAGGCAAATCGCTCTATCTCTAACCCCAACCTTCAGATTGGCCTGAAATTGTTTCTACAAGTAGAAATTATTGCAAACTCAACCATTATGGAGTAGTCACTACAAAGCGCAAAAAAAAAAAAAAAAAAAAAAAAGTTCGGATTCCCTAACACAGACATCAGATTTCAGGTGTTAAGACTCATTGCCGTGTCTCATGGGGAAACTTTGAGCCAGGCTTCCCCTTTTTAATAAGGTAGTTTCTACGCCGATTTTTTTTTCGATTCTAAACCCAATCACCCCGTTTGCAAGCAGGTTGAACGTTACTAAGAACAACCAACAATCCGAGATGGTTTTTAATGTCCTATATGAAGACTGCTTTTCTTTTGTTAAAAACCTTCAATTAATTTTTTCCACAACAAAAGTAAACCGGGGAAATCACTCTATCTCTAACCCCAACCGTCAGATTGGCCTGAAAATTTTTCTACAAGTAGATGTCATTACCATCTGCCTTCTATAAAAATTTCAGCTTGATAAGTTGCGCCGTTAATTTTTAAAAAATAGTGATAGGTTTATTACACAAAAAAGTATAATTATTCCACAACAAACGTAAAACGGGGAAATCACTCTATCTCAAACAACAAACATCAGATTGGCCTGAAATTTTTTCTACAAGTAGAAGTCATTACCAACTGCCTGCTGTAAAAATTTCAGCTTGATGAGTTGTGCCGTTAATTTTAAAAAAATAGTGATAGGTGTATTACACTAAAAAGTATAATTATTCCACAATAAACGTTAAACGGGGAAATCACTCTATCTCAAACAACAAGCATTAGATTGTCCTGAAATTTTTTCTACAAGTAGAGGTCACTACCAACTGCCTTCTGTGAAAATTTCAGCTTGATTTGTTGTGCCGTTAATTAAAAAAAAATCGTAATAGATTTATTACACAACAGTAAAACAGGCAAATCGCTCTATCTCTAACCCCAACCTTCAGATTGGCCTGAAATTGTTTCTACAAGTAGAAATTATTGCAAACTCAACCATTATGGAGTAGTCACTACAAAGCGCAAAAAAAAAAAAAAAAAAAAAAAGTTCGGATTCCCTAACACAGACATCAGATTTCAGGTGTTAAGACTCATTGCCGTGTCTCATGGAGAAACTTTGAGCCAGGCTTCCCCTTTTTAATAAGGTAGTTTCTACGCCGATTTTTTTTTTCGATTCTAAACCCAATCACCCCATTTGCAAGCAGGTTGAACGTTACTAAGAACAACCAACAATCCGAGATGGTTTTTAATGTCCTATCCAGTGTCTGTTTTTATCATTTACCATCACATGCAAGGAGTATCGCTTCAACCCAGTGTCGATGAATTGCGTTTGTTTTGAACATCTTCGTAGTTACGAAACGAGCGAAATGAACAAATGAGTTTATTATACATCAACGAATACGCGTTTGTTGATATTCACCAGTGCTCGATTATCAAACCCAAAATTGTGAAAATCAGAAGTGATCCTCAAAAGCAAAATAATCAACGACATTTTGGGCAAAATGATTATTTTGAATATTGTCGACCACACTGCCTAAATCATCGATATTATCATCAGTTCAGCTTGAGGCAATTATTTGCCGTCGACTTATGTCTAAAAACCACGTTCTTCAGCGCTATATTTATTTAAAATGAAAATAATCATTTTGCATTTGATCCTCAATATCATCCCGACCAAGATGAAGACGAAGTTCAATATTTACAACAACAGAGGCGATAATGAGAATCCAGCCACGAATGAAGAAAAACAAATGTTATTTTTGATACTCAGAGGTTGCCTAGATCAAGGGAATTTGTTTATATCAAAATTCAAATTCATGCAGGTAGTTGGTCTATCTGTTAAGGTTTTCTTCATTTTCAGCTAAATTGAGTGTAGAAGAAAGGATTTTTATCAGCACTGATGAAGACTGCTTTTCTTTTGTTAAAAATCTTCAATTAATTTTTTCCACAACAAAAGTAAACCGGGGAAATCACTCTATCTCTAACCCCAACCGTCAGATTGGCCTGAAATTTTTTCTACAAGTAGATGTCATTACCATCTGCCTTCTATAAAAATTTCAGCTTGATAAGTTGCGCCGTTAATTTTTAAAAAATAGTGATAGGTTTATTACACAAAAAAGTATAATTATTCCACAACAAACGTAAAACGGGGAAATCACTCTATCTCAAACAACAAACATCAGATTGGCCTGAAATTTTTTCTACAAGTAGAAGTCATTACCAACTGCCTGCTGTAAAAATTTCAGCTTGATGAGTTGTGCCGTTAATTTTAAAAAAATAGTGATAGGTGTATTACACTAAAAAGTATAATTATTCCACAATAAACGTTAAACGGGGAAATCACTCTATCTCAAACAACAAGCATTAGATTGTCCTGAAATTTTTTCTACAAGTAGAGGTCACTACCAACTGCCTTCTGTGAAAATTTCAGCTTGATTTGTTGTGCCGTTAATTAAAAAAAAATCGTAATAGATTTATTACACAACAGTAAAACAGGCAAATCGCTCTATCTCTAACCCCAACCTTCAGATTGGCCTGAAATTGTTTCTACAAGTAGAAATTATTGCAAACTCAACCATTATGGAGTAGTCACTACAAAGCGCAAAAAAAAAAAAAAAAAAAAAGTTCGGATTCCCTAACACAGATATCAGATTTCAGGTGTTAAGACTCATTGCCGTGTCTCATGGGGAAACTTTGAGCCAGGCTTCCCCTTTTTAATAAGGTAGTTTCTACGCCGATTTTTTTTCGATTCTAAACCCAATCACCCCGTTTGCAAGCAGGTTGAACGTTACTAAGAACAACCAACAATCCGAGATGGTTTTTAATGTCCTATATGAAGACTGCTTTTCTTTTGTTAAAAATCTTCAATTAATTTTTTCCACAACAAAAGTAAACCGGGGAAATCACTCTATCTCTAACCCCAACCGTCAGATTGGCCTGAAATTTTTTCTACAAGTAGATGTCATTACCATCTGCCTTCTATAAAAATTTCAGCTTGATAAGTTGCGCCGTTAGTTTTTAAAAAATAGTGATAGGTTTATTACACAAAAAAGTATAATTATTCCACAACAAACGTAAAACGGGGAAATCACTCTATCTCAAACAACAAACATCAGATTGGCCTGAAATTTTTTCTACAAGTAGAAGTCATTACCAACTGCCTGCTGTAAAAATTTCAGCTTGATGAGTTGTGCCGTTAATTTAAAAAAAATAGTGATAGGTGTATTACACTAAAAAGTATAATTATTCCACAATAAACGTTAAACGGGGAAATCACTCTATCTCAAACAACAAGCATTAGATTGTCCTGAAATTTTTTCTACAAGTAGAGGTCACTACCAACTGGCTTCTGTGAAAATTTCAGCTTGATTTGTTGTGCCGTTAATTAAAAAAAATCGTAATAGATTTATTACACAACAGTAAAACAGGCAAATCGCTCTATCTCTAACCCCAACCTTCAGATTGGCCTGAAATTGTTTCTACAAGTAGAAATTATTGCAAACTCAACCATTATGGAGTAGTCACTACAAAGCGCAAAAAAAAAAAAAAAAAAAAAAAAAAGTTCGGATTCCCTAACACAGACATCAGATTTCAGGTGTTAAGACTCATTGCCGTGTCTCATGGGGAAACTTTGAGCCAGGCTTCCCCTTTTTAATAAGGTAGTTTCTACGCCGATTTTTTTTTTCGATTCTAAACCCAATCACCCCGTTTGCAAGCAGGTTGAACGTTACTAAGAACAACCAACAATCCGAGATGGTTTTTAATGTCCTATATGAAGACTGCTTTTCTTTTGTTAAAAATCTTCAATTAATTTTTTCCACAACAAAAGTAAACCGGGGAAATCACTCTATCTCTAACCCCAACCGTCAGATTGGCCTGAAATTTTTTCTACAAGTAGATGTCATTACCATCTGCCTTCTATAAAAATTTCAGCTTGATAAGTTGCGCCGTTAGTTTTTAAAAAATAGTGATAGGTTTATTACACAAAAAAGTATAATTATTCCACAACAAACGTAAAACGGGGAAATCACTCTATCTCAAACAACAAACATCAGATTGGCCTGAAATTTTTTCTACAAGTAGAAGTCATTACCAACTGCCTGCTGTAAAAATTTCAGCTTGATGAGTTGTGCCGTTAATTTTAAAAAAATAGTGATAGGTGTATTACACTAAAAAGTATAATTATTCCACAATAAACGTTAAACGGGGAAATCACTCTATCTCAAACAACAAGCATTAGATTGTCCTGAAATTTTTTCTACAAGTAGAGGTCACTACCAACTGCCTTCTGTGAAAATTTCAGCTTGATTTGTTGTGCCGTTAATTAAAAAAAAATCGTAATAGATTTATTACACAACAGTAAAACAGGCAAATCGCTCTATCTCTAACCCCAACCTTCAGATTGGCCTGAAATTGTTTCTACAAGTAGAAATTATTGCAAACTCAACCATTATGAAGTAGTCACTACAAAGCGCAACAAAAAAAAAAAAAAAAAAAAGTTCGGATTCCCTAACACAGACATCAGATTTCAGGTGTTAAGACTCATTGCCGTGTCTCATGGGGAAACTTTGAGCCAGGCTTCCCCTTTTTAATAAGGTAGTTTCTACGCCGATTTTTTTTTCGATTCTACACCCAATCACCCCGTTTGCAAGCAGGTTGAACGTTACTAAGAACAACCAACAATCCGAGATGGTTTTTAATGTCCTATATGAAGACTGCTTTTCTTTTGTTAAAAATCTTCAATTAATTTTTTCCACAACAAAAGTAAACCGGGGAAATCACTCTATCTCTAACCCCAACCGTCAGATTGGCCTGAAATTTTTTCTACAAGTAGATGTCATTACCATCTGCCTTCTATAAAAATTTCAGCTTGATAAGTTGCGCCGTTAATTTTTAAAAAATAGTGATAGGTTTATTACACAAAAAAGTATAATTATTCCACAACAAACGTAAAACGGGGAAATCACTCTATCTCAAACAACAAACATCAGATTGGCCTGAAATTTTTTCTACAAGTAGAAGTCATTACCAACTGCCTGCTGTAAAAATTTCAGCTTGATGAGTTGTGCCGTTAATTTTTAAAAAATAGTGATAGGTGTATTACACTAAAAAGTATAATTATTCCACAATAAACGTTAAACGGGGAAATCACTCTATCTCAAACAACAAGCATTAGATTGTCCTGAAATTTTTTCTACAAGTAGAGGTCACTACCAACTGCCTTCTGTGAAAATTTCAGCTTGATTTGTTGTGCCGTTAATTAAAAAAAAATCGTAATAGATTTATTACACAACAGTAAAACAGGCAAATCGCTCTATCTCTAACCCCAACCTTCAGATTGGCCTGAAATTGTTTCTACAAGTAGAAATTATTGCAAACTCAACCATTATGGAGTAGTCACTACAAAGCGCAAAAAAAAAAAAAAAAAAAAAAAGTTCGGATTCCCTAACACAGATATCAGATTTCAGGTGTTAAGACTCATTGCCGTGTCTCATGGGGAAACTTTGAGCCAGGCTTCCCCTTTTTAATAAGGTAGTTTCTACGCCGATTTTTTTTTCGATTCTAAACCCAATCACCCCGTTTGCAAGCAGGTTGAACGTTACTAAGAACAACCAACAATCCGAGATGGTTTTTAATGTCCTATATGAAGACTGCTTTTCTTTTGTTAAAAACCTTCAATTAATTTTTTCCACAACAAAAGTAAACCGGGGAAATCACTCTATCTCTAACCCCAACCGTCAGATTGGCCTGAAAATTTTTCTACAAGTAGATGTCATTACCATCTGCCTTCTATAAAAATTTCAGCTTGATAAGTTGCGCCGTTAGTTTTTAAAAAATAGTGATAGGTTTATTACACAAAAAAGTATAATTATTCCACAACAAACGTAAAACGGGGAAATCACTCTATCTCAAACAACAAACATCAGATTGGCCTGAAATTTTTTCTACAAGTAGAAGTCATTACCAACTGCCTGCTGTAAAAATTTCAGCTTGATGAGTTGTGCCGTTAATTTTAAAAAAATAGTGATAGGTGTATTACACTAAAAAGTATAATTATTCCACAATAAACGTTAAACGGGGAAATCACTCTATCTCAAACAACAAGCATTAGATTGTCCTGAAATTTTTTCTACAAGTAGAGGTCACTACCAACTGCCTTCTGTGAAAATTTCAGCTTGATTTGTTGTGCCGTTAATTAAAAAAAAATCGTAATAGATTTATTACACAACAGTAAAACAGGCAAATCGCTCTATCTCTAACCCCAACCTTCAGATTGGCCTGAAATTGTTTCTACAAGTAGAAATTATTGCAAACTCAACCATTATGAAGTAGTCACTACAAAGCGCAACAAAAAAAAAAAAAAAAAAAAGTTCGGATTCCCTAACACAGACATCAGATTTCAGGTGTTAAGACTCATTGCCGTGTCTCATGGGGAAACTTTGAGCCAGGCTTCCCCTTTTTAATAAGGTAGTTTCTACGCCGATTTTTTTTTCGATTCTACACCCAATCACCCCGTTTGCAAGCAGGTTGAACGTTACTAAGAACAACCAACAATCCGAGATGGTTTTTAATGTCCTATATGAAGACTGCTTTTCTTTTGTTAAAAATCTTCAATTAATTTTTTCCACAACAAAAGTAAACCGGGGAAATCACTCTATCTCTAACCCCAACCGTCAGATTGGCCTGAAATTTTTTCTACAAGTAGATGTCATTACCATCTGCCTTCTATAAAAATTTCAGCTTGATAAGTTGCGCCGTTAATTTTTAAAAAATAGTGATAGGTTTATTACACAAAAAAGTATAATTATTCCACAACAAACGTAAAACGGGGAAATCACTCTATCTCAAACAACAAACATCAGATTGGCCTGAAATTTTTTCTACAAGTAGAAGTCATTACCAACTGCCTGCTGTAAAAATTTCAGCTTGATGAGTTGTGCCGTTAATTTTAAAAAAATAGTGATAGGTGTATTACACTAAAAAGTATAATTATTCCACAATAAACGTTAAACGGGGAAATCACTCTATCTCAAACAACAAGCATTAGATTGTCCTGAAATTTTTTCTACAAGTAGAGGTCACTACCAACTGGCTTCTGTGAAAATTTCAGCTTGATTTGTTGTGCCGTTAATTAAAAAAAATCGTAATAGATTTATTACACAACAGTAAAACAGGCAAATCGCTCTATCTCTAACCCCAACCTTCAGATTGGCCTGAAATTGTTTCTACAAGTAGAAATTATTGCAAACTCAACCATTATGGAGTAGTCACTACAAAGCGCAAAAAAAAAAAAAAAAAAAAAAAAAAAAAAGTTCGGATTCCCTAACACAGACATCAGATTTCAGGTGTTAAGACTCATTGCCGTGTCTCATGGGGAAACTTTGAGCCAGGCTTCCCCTTTTTAATAAGGTAGTTTCTACGCCGATTTTTTTTTCGATTCTAAACCCAATCACCCCGTTTGCAAGCAGGTTGAACGTTACTAAGAACAACCAACAATCCGAGATGGTTTTTAATGTCCTATATGAAGACTGCTTTTCTTTTGTTAAAAATCTTCAATTAATTTTTTCCACAACAAAAGTAAACCGGGGAAATCACTCTATCTCTAACCCCAACCGTCAGATTGGCCTGAAATTTTTTCTACAAGTAGATGTCATTACCATCTGCCTTCTATAGAAATTTCAGCTTGATAAGTTGCGCCGTTAGTTTTTAAAAAATAGTGATAGGTTTATTACACAAAAAAGTATAATTATTCCACAACAAACGTAAAACGGGGAAATCACTCTATCTCAAACAACAAACATCAGATTGGCCTGAAATTTTTTCTACAAGTAGAAGTCATTACCAACTGCCTGCTGTAAAAATTTCAGCTTGATGAGTTGTGCCGTTAATTTAAAAAAAATAGTGATAGGTGTATTACACTAAAAAGTATAATTATTCCACAATAAACGTTAAACGGGGAAATCATTCTATCTCAAACAACAAGCATTAGATTGTCCTGAAATTTTTTCTACAAGTAGAGGTCACTACCAACTGGCTTCTGTGAAAATTTCAGCTTGATTTGTTGTGCCGTTAATTAAAAAAAATCGTAATAGATTTATTACACAACAGTAAAACAGGCAAATCGCTCTATCTCTAACCCCAACCTTCAGATTGGCCTGAAATTGTTTCTACAAGTAGAAATTATTGCAAACTCAACCATTATGGAGTAGTCACTACAGAGCGCAAAAAAAAAAAAAAAAAAAAAAAAGTTCGGATTCCCTAACACAGACATCAGATTTCAGGTGTTAAGACTCATTGCCGTGTCTCATGGGGAAACTTTGAGCCAGGCTTCCCCTTTTTAATAAGGTAGTTTCTACGCCGATTTTTTTTTCGATTCTAAACCCAATCACCCCGTTTGCAAGCAGGTTGAACGTTACTAAGAACAACCAACAATCCGAGATGGTTTTTAATGTCCTATATGAAGACTGCTTTTCTTTTGTTAAAAATCTTCAATTAATTTTTTCCACAACAAAAGTAAACCGGGGAAATCACTCTATCTCTAACCCCAACCGTCAGATTGGCCTGAAATTTTTTCTACAAGTAGATGTCATTACCATCTGCCTTCTATAAAAATTTCAGCTTGATAAGTTGCGCCGTTAGTTTTTAAAAAATAGTGATAGGTTTATTACACAAAAAAGTATAATTATTCCACAACAAACGTAAAACGGGGAAATCACTCTATCTCAAACAACAAACATCAGATTGGCCTGAAATTTTTTCTACAAGTAGAAGTCATTACCAACTGCCTGCTGTAAAAATTTCAGCTTGATGAGTTGTGCCGTTAATTTTAAAAAAATAGTGATAAGTGTATTACACTAAAAAGTATAATTATTCCACAATAAACGTTAAACGGGGAAATCACTCTATCTCAAACAACAAGCATTAGATTGTCCTGAAATTTTTTCTACAAGTAGAGGTCACTACCAACTGCCTTCTGTGAAAATTTCAGCTTGATTTGTTGTGCCGTTAATTAAAAAAAAATCGTAATAGATTTATTACACAACAGTAAAACAGGCAAATCGCTCTATCTCTAACCCCAACCTTCAGATTGGCCTGAAATTGTTTCTACAAGTAGAAATTATTGCAAACTCAACCATTATGAAGTAGTCACTACAAAGCGCAAAAAAAAAAAAAAAAAAAAAGTTCGGATTCCCTAACACAGACATCAGATTTCAGGTGTTAAGACTCATTGCCGTGTCTCATGGGGAAACTTTGAGCCAGGCTTCCCCTTTTTGATAAGGTAGTTTCTACGCCGATTTTTTTTTTTCGATTCTACACCCAATCACCCCGTTTGCAAGCAGGTTGAACGTTACTAAGAACAACCAACAATCCGAGATGGTTTTTAATGTCCTATATGAAGACTGCTTTTCTTTTGTTAAAAATCTTCAATTAATTTTTTCCACAACAAAAGTAAACCGGGGAAATCACTCTATCTCTAACCCCAACCGTCAGATTGGCCTGAAATTTTTTCTACAAGTAGATGTCATTACCATCTGCCTTCTATAAAAATTTCAGCTTGATAAGTTGCGCCGTTAATTTTTAAAAAATAGTGATAGGTTTATTACACAAAAAAGTATAATTATTCCACAACAAACGTAAAACGGGGAAATCACTCTATCTCAAACAACAAACATCAGATTGGCCTGAAATTTTTTCTACAAGTAGAAGTCATTACCAACTGCCTGCTGTAAAAATTTCAGCTTGATGAGTTGTGCCGTTAATTTTTAAAAAATAGTGATAGGTGTATTACACTAAAAAGTATAATTATTCCACAATAAACGTTAAACGGGGAAATCACTCTATCTCAAACAACAAGCATTAGATTGTCCTGAAATTTTTTCTACAAGTAGAGGTCACTACCAACTGCCTTCTGTGAAAATTTCAGCTTGATTTGTTGTGCCGTTAATTAAAAAAAAATCGTAATAGATTTATTACACAACAGTAAAACAGGCAAATCGCTCTATCTCTAACCCCAACCTTCAGATTGGCCTGAAATTGTTTCTACAAGTAGAAATTATTGCAAACTCAACCATTATGGAGTAGTCACTACAAAGCGCAAAAAAAAAAAAAAAAAAAAAAGTTCGGATTCCCTAACACAGATATCAGATTTCAGGTGTTAAGACTCATTGCCGTGTCTCATGGGGAAACTTTGAGCCAGGCTTCCCCTTTTTAATAAGGTAGTTTCTACGCCGATTTTTTTTTCGATTCTAAACCCAATCACCCCGTTTGCAAGCAGGTTGAACGTTACTAAGAACAACCAACAATCCGAGATGGTTTTTAATGTCCTATATGAAGACTGCTTTTCTTTTGTTAAAAATCTTCAATTAATTTTTTCCACAACAAAAGTAAACCGGGGAAATCACTCTATCTCTAACCCCAACCGTCAGATTGGCCTGAAATTTTTTCTACAAGTAGATGTCATTACCATCTGCCTTCTATAAAAATTTCAGCTTGATAAGTTGCGCCGTTAATTTTTAAAAAATAGTGATAGGTTTATTACACAAAAAAGTATAATTATTCCACAACAAACGTAAAACGGGGAAATCACTCTATCTCAAACAACAAACATCAGATTGGCCTGAAATTTTTTCTACAAGTAGAAGTCATTACCAACTGCCTGCTGTAAAAATTTCAGCTTGATGAGTTGTGCCGTTAATTTTAAAAAAATAGTGATAGGTGTATTACACTAAAAAGTATAATTATTCCACAATAAACGTTAAACGGGGAAATCACTCTATCTCAAACAACAAGCATTAGATTGTCCTGAAATTTTTTCTACAAGTAGAGGTCACTACCAACTGGCTTCTGTGAAAATTTCAGCTTGATTTGTTGTGCCGTTAATTAAAAAAAATCGTAATAGATTTATTACACAACAGTAAAACAGGCAAATCGCTCTATCTCTAACCCCAACCTTCAGATTGGCCTGAAATTGTTTCTACAAGTAGAAATTATTGCAAACTCAACCATTATGGAGTAGTCACTACAAAGCGCAAAAAAAAAAAAAAAAAAAAAAAAAAAAAAAAAAAGTTTGGATTCCCTAACACAGACATCAGATTTCAGGTGTTAAGACTCATTGCCGTGTCTCATGGGGAAACTTTGAGCCAGGCTTCCCCTTTTTAATAAGGTAGTTTCTACGCCGATTTTTTTTTCGATTCTAAACCCAATCACCCCGTTTGCAAGCAGGTTGAACGTTACTAAGAACAACCAACAATCCGAGATGGTTTTTAATGTCCTATATGAAGACTGCTTTTCTTTTGTTAAAAATCTTCAATTAATTTTTTCCACAACAAAAGTAAACCGGGGAAATCACTCTATCTCTAACCCCAACCGTCAGATTGGCCTGAAATTTTTTCTACAAGTAGATGTCATTACCATCTGCCTTCTATAAAAATTTCAGCTTGATAAGTTGCGCCGTTAATTTTTAAAAAATAGTGATAGGTTTATTACACAAAAAAGTATAATTATTCCACAACAAACGTAAAACGGGGAAATCACTCTATCTCAAACAACAAACATCAGATTGGCCTGAAATTTTTTCTACAAGTAGAAGTCATTACCAACTGCCTGCTGTAAAAATTTCAGCTTGATGAGTTGTGCCGTTAATTTTTAAAAAATAGTGATAGGTGTATTACACTAAAAAGTATAATTATTCCACAATAAACGTTAAACGGGGAAATCACTCTATCTCAAACAACAAGCATTAGATTGTCCTGAAATTTTTTCTACAAGTAGAGGTCACTACCAACTGCCTTCTGTGAAAATTTCAGCTTGATTTGTTGTGCCGTTAATTAAAAAAAAATCGTAATAGATTTATTACACAACAGTAAAACAGGCAAATCGCTCTATCTCTAACCCCAACCTTCAGATTGGCCTGAAATTGTTTCTACAAGTAGAAATTATTGCAAACTCAACCATTATGGAGTAGTCACTACAAAGCGCAAAAAAAAAAAAAAAAAAAAAAAAAGTTCGGATTCCCTAACACAGACATCAGATTTCAGGTGTTAAGACTCATTGCCGTGTCTCATGGGGAAACTTTGAGCCAGGCTTCCCCTTTTTAATAAGGTAGTTTCTACGCCGATTTTTTTTTTCGATTCTAAACCCAATCACCCCGTTTGCAAGCAGGTTGAACGTTACTAAGAACAACCAACAATCCGAGATGGTTTTTAATGTCCTATATGAAGACTGCTTTTCTTTTGTTAAAAACCTTCAATTAATTTTTTCCACAACAAAAGTAAACCGGGGAAATCACTCTATCTCTAACCCCAACCGTCAGATTGGCCTGAAAATTTTTCTACAAGTAGATGTCATTACCATCTGCCTTCTATAAAAATTTCAGCTTGATAAGTTGCGCCGTTAATTTTTAAAAAATAGTGATAGGTTTATTACACAAAAAAGTATAATTATTCCACAACAAACGTAAAACGGGGAAATCACTCTATCTCAAACAACAAACATCAGATTGGCCTGAAATTTTTTCTACAAGTAGAAGTCATTACCAACTGCCTGCTGTAAAAATTTCAGCTTGATGAGTTGTGCCGTTAATTTTAAAAAAATAGTGATAGGTGTATTACACTAAAAAGTATAATTATTCCACAATAAACGTTAAACGGGGAAATCACTCTATCTCAAACAACAAGCATTAGATTGTCCTGAAATTTTTTCTACAAGTAGAGGTCACTACCAACTGCCTTCTGTGAAAATTTCAGCTTGATTTGTTGTGCCGTTAATTAAAAAAAAATCGTAATAGATTTATTACACAACAGTAAAACAGGCAAATCGCTCTATCTCTAACCCCAACCTTCAGATTGGCCTGAAATTGTTTCTACAAGTAGAAATTATTGCAAACTCAACCATTATGGAGTAGTCACTACAAAGCGCAAAAAAAAAAAAAAAAAAAAAAAAAAAAAAAAAAAAAAAAAAAAAAAGTTTGGATTCCCTAACACAGACATCAGATTTCAGGTGTTAAGACTCATTGCCGTGTCTCATGGGGAAACTTTGAGCCAGGCTTCCCCTTTTTAATAAGGTAGTTTCTACGCCGATTTTTTTTTCGATTCTAAACCCAATCACCCCGTTTGCAAGCAGGTTGAACGTTACTAAGAACAACCAACAATCCGAGATGGTTTTTAATGTCCTATATGAAGACTGCTTTTCTTTTGTTAAAAATCTTCAATTAATTTTTTCCACAACAAAAGTAAACCGGGGAAATCACTCTATCTCTAACCCCAACCGTCAGATTGGCCTGAAATTTTTTCTACAAGTAGATGTCATTACCATCTGCCTTCTATAAAAATTTCAGCTTGATAAGTTGCGCCGTTAATTTTTAAAAAATAGTGATAGGTTTATTACACAAAAAAGTATAATTATTCCACAACAAACGTAAAACGGGGAAATCACTCTATCTCAAACAACAAACATCAGATTGGCCTGAAATTTTTTCTACAAGTAGAAGTCATTACCAACTGCCTGCTGTAAAAATTTCAGCTTGATGAGTTGTGCCGTTAATTTTTAAAAAATAGTGATAGGTGTATTACACTAAAAAGTATAATTATTCCACAATAAACGTTAAACGGGGAAATCACTCTATCTCAAACAACAAGCATTAGATTGTCCTGAAATTTTTTCTACAAGTAGAGGTCACTACCAACTGCCTTCTGTGAAAATTTCAGCTTGATTTGTTGTGCCGTTAATTAAAAAAAAATCGTAATAGATTTATTACACAACAGTAAAACAGGCAAATCGCTCTATCTCTAACCCCAACCTTCAGATTGGCCTGAAATTGTTTCTACAAGTAGAAATTATTGCAAACTCAACCATTATGGAGTAGTCACTACAAAGCGCAAAAAAAAAAAAAAAAAAAAGTTCGGATTCCCTAACACAGACATCAGATTTCAGGTGTTAAGACTCATTGCCGTGTCTCATGGGGAAACTTTGAGCCAGGCTTCCCCTTTTTAATAAGGTAGTTTCTACGCCGATTTTTTTTTTTCGATTCTAAACCCAATCACCCCGTTTGCAAGCAGGTTGAACGTTACTAAGAACAACCAACAATCCGAGATGGTTTTTAATGTCCTATATGAAGACTGCTTTTCTTTTGTTAAAAATCTTCAATTAATTTTTTCCACAACAAAAGTAAACCGGGGAAATCACTCTATCTCTAACCCCAACCGTCAGATTGGCCTGAAATTTTTTCTACAAGTAGATGTCATTACCATCTGCCTTCTATAAAAATTTCAGCTTGATAAGTTGCGCCGTTAATTTTTAAAAAATAGTGATAGGTTTATTACACAAAAAAGTATAATTATTCCACAACAAACGTAAAACGGGGAAATCACTCTATCTCAAACAACAAACATCAGATTGGCCTGAAATTTTTTCTACAAGTAGAAGTCATTACCAACTGCCTGCTGTAAAAATTTCAGCTTGATGAGTTGTGCCGTTAATTTTTAAAAAATAGTGATAGGTGTATTACACTAAAAAGTATAATTATTCCACAATAAACGTTAAACGGGGAAATCACTCTATCTCAAACAACAAGCATTAGATTGTCCTGAAATTTTTTCTACAAGTAGAGGTCACTACCAACTGCCTTCTGTGAAAATTTCAGCTTGATTTGTTGTGCCGTTAATTAAAAAAAAATCGTAATAGATTTATTACACAACAGTAAAACAGGCAAATCGCTCTATCTCTAACCCCAACCTTCAGATTGGCCTGAAATTGTTTCTACAAGTAGAAATTATTGCAAACTCAACCATTATGGAGTAGTCACTACAAAGCGCAAAAAAAAAAAAAAAAAAAAGTTCGGATTCCCTAACACAGACATCAGATTTCAGGTGTTAAGACTCATTGCCGTGTCTCATGGGGAAACTTTGAGCCAGGCTTCCCCTTTTTAATAAGGTAGTTTCTACGCCGATTTTTTTTTTCGATTCTAAACCCAATCACCCCGTTTGCAAGCAGGTTGAACGTTACTAAGAACAACCAACAATCCGAGATGGTTTTTAATGTCCTATCCAGTGTCTGTTTTTATCATTTACCATCACATGCAAGGAGTATCGCTTCAACCCAGTGTCGATGAATTGCGTTTGTTTTGAACATCTTCGTAGTTACGAAACGAGCGAAATGAACAAATGAGTTTATTATACATCAACGAATACGCGTTTGTTGATATTCACCAGTGCTCGATTATCAAACCCAAAATTGTGAAAATCAGAAGTGATCCTCAAAAGCAAAATAATCAACGACATTTTGGGCAAAATGATTATTTTGAATATTGTCGACCACACTGCCTAAATCATCGATATTATCATCAGTTCAGCTTGAGGCAATTATTTGCCGTCGACTTATGTCTAAAAACCACGTTCTTCAGCGCTATATTTATTTAAAATGAAAATAATCATTTTGCATTTGATCCTCAATATCATCCCGACCAAGATGAAGACGAAGTTCAATATTTACAACAACAGAGGCGATAATGAGAATCCAGCCACGAATGAAGAAAAACAAATGTTATTTTTGATACTCAGAGGTTGCCTAGATCAAGGGAATTTGTTTATATCAAAATTCAAATTCATGCAGGTAGTTGGTCTATCTGTTAAGGTTTTCTTCATTTTCAGCTAAATTGAGTGTAGAAGAAAGGATTTTTATCAGCACTGATGAAGACTGCTTTTCTTTTGTTAAAAATCTTCAATTAATTTTTTCCACAACAAAAGTAAACCGGGGAAATCACTCTATCTCTAACCCCAACCGTCAGATTGGCCTGAAATTTTTTCTACAAGTAGATGTCATTACCATCTGCCTTCTATAAAAATTTCAGCTTGATAAGTTGCGCCGTTAGTTTTTAAAAAATAGTGATAGGTTTATTACACAAAAAAGTATAATTATTCCACAACAAACGTAAAACGGGGAAATCACTCTATCTCAAACAACAAACATCAGATTGGCCTGAAATTTTTTCTACAAGTAGAAGTAATTACCATCTGCCTTCTGTGAAAATTTCAGCTTGATGAGATGTGCCGTTAATTTAAAAAAAATAGTGATAGGTTTATTACACAAAAAAGTATAATTATTCCACAAAAAACGTAAAACGGGGAAATCACTCTATCTCAAACAACAAACATCAGATTGGCCTGAAATTTTTTCTACAAGTAGAAGTAATTACCATCTGCCTTCAGAGAAAATTTCAGCTTGATGAGTTGTGCCGTTAATTTTTAAAAAATAGTGATAGGTTTATTACACAAAAAAGTATAATTATTCCACAACAAACGTAAAACGGGGAAATCACTCTATCTCAAACAACAAACATCAGATTGGCGTGAAATTTTTTCTACAAGTAGAAGTCATTACCATCTGCCTTCAGAGAAAATTTCAGCTTGATGAGTTGCGCCATTAATTTTTAAAAAATAGTGATAGGTTTATTACACAAAAAAGTATAATTATTCCACAACAAACATAAAACGGGGAAATCACTCTATCTCAAACAACAAACATCAGATTGGCCTGAAATTTTTTCTACAAGTAGAAGTCATTACCAACTGCCTTCTGTGAAAATTTCAGCTTGATGAGTTGTGCCGTTAATTTTTAAAAAATAGTGATAGGTTTATTACACAAAAAAGTATAATTATTCCACAACAAACGTAAAACGGGGAAATCACTCTATCTCAAACAACAAACATCAGATTGGCGTGAAATTTTTTCTACAAGTAGAAGTCATTACCATCTGCCTTCAGAGAAAATTTCAGCTTGATGAGTTGCGCCATTAATTTTTAAAAAATAGTGATAGGTTTATTACACAAAAAAGTATAATTATTCCACAACAAACATAAAACGGGGAAATCACTCTATCTCAAACAACAAACATCAGATTGGCCTGAAATTTTTTCTACAAGTAGAAGTCATTACCAACTGCCTTCTGTGAAAATTTCAGCTTGATGAGATGTGCCGTTAATTTTTAAAAAATAGTGATAGGTTTATTACACAAAAAAGTATAATTATTCCACAACAAACGTTAAACGGGGAAATCACTCTATCTAAAACAACAAACATCAGATTGGCCTGAAATTTTTTCTACAAGTAGAAGTAATTACCATCTGCCTTCAGAGAAAATTTCAGCTTGATGAGTTTTGCCGTTAATTTTAAAAAAATAGTGATAGGTTTATTACACAAAAAAGTATAATTATTCCACAACAAACGTAAAACGGGGAAATCACTCTATCTCAAACAACAAACATCAGATTGGCCTGAAATTTTTTCTACAAGTAGAAGTCATTACCATCTGCCTTCAGAGAAAATTTCAGCTTGATGAGTTGCGCCGTTAATTTTTAAAAAATAGTGATAGGTTTATTACACAAAAAAGTATAATTATTCCACAACAAACATAAAACGGGGAAATCACTCTATCTCAAACAACAAACATCAGATTGGCCTGAAAATTTTTCTACAAAGAGAAGTCATTACCACCTGCCTGCTGTAAAAATTTCAGCTTGATGAGTTGTGCCGTTAATTTTTAAAAAATAGTGATAGGTTTATTACACAAAAAAGTATAATTATTCCACAACAAACGTAAAACGGGGAAATCACTCTATCTCAAACAACAAACATCAGATTGGCCTGAAATTTTTTCTACAAGTAGAAGTCATTACCATCTGCCTTCAGAGAAAATTTCAGCTTGATGAGTTGTGCCGTTAATTTTTAAAAAATAGTGATAGGTTTATTACACAAAAAAGTATAATTATTCCACAACAAACGTAAAACGGGGAAATCACTCTATCTCAAACAACAAACATCAGATTGGCCTGAAATTTTTTCTACAAGTAGAAGTCATTACCAACTGCCTGCTGTAAAAATTTCAGCTTGATGAGTTGTGCCGTTCATTTTTAAAAAATAGTGATAGGTGTATTACACTAAAAAGTATAATTATTCCACAATAAACGTTAAACGGGGAAATCACTCTATCTCAAACAACAAGCATTAGATTGTCCTGAAATTTTTTATACAAGTAGAGGTCACTACCAACTGCCTTCTGTGAAAATTTCAGCTTGATTTGTTGTGCCGTTAATTAAAAAAAAATCGTAATAGATTTATTACACAACAGTAAAACAGGCAAATCGCTCTATCTCTCACCCCAACCTTCAGATTGGCCTGAAATTGTTTCTACAAGTAGAAATTATTGCAAACTCAACCATTATGGAGTAGTCACTACAAAGCGCAAAAAAAAAAAAAAAAAAAAAAGTTCGGATTCCCTAACACAGACATCAGATTTCAGGTGTTAAGACTCATTGCCGTGTCTCATGGGGAAACTTTGAGCCAGGCTTCCCCTTTTTAATAAGGTAGTTTCTACGCCGATTTTTTTTTTCGATTCTAAACCCAATCACCCCGTTTGCAAGCAGGTTGAACGTTACTAAGAACAACCAACAATCCGAGATGGTTTTTAATGTCCTATATGAAGACTGCTTTTCTTTTGTTAAAAATCTTCAATTAATTTTTTCCACAACAAAAGTAAACCGGGGAAATCACTCTATCTCTAACCCCAACCGTCAGATTGGCCTGAAATTTTTTCTACAAGTAGATGTCATTACCATCTGCCTTCTATAAAAATTTCAGCTTGATAAGTTGCGCCGTTAATTTTTAAAAAATAGTGATAGGTTTATTACACAAAAAAGTATAATTATTCCACAACAAACGTAAAACGGGGAAATCACTCTATCTCAAACAACAAACATCAGATTGGCCTGAAATTTTTTCTACAAGTAGAAGTCATTACCAACTGCCTGCTGTAAAAATTTCAGCTTGATGAGTTGTGCCGTTAATTTTTAAAAAATAGTGATAGGTGTATTACACTAAAAAGTATAATTATTCCACAATAAACGTTAAACGGGGAAATCACTCTATCTCAAACAACAAGCATTAGATTGTCCTGAAATTTTTTCTACAAGTAGAGGTCACTACCAACTGCCTTCTGTGAAAATTTCAGCTTGATTTGTTGTGCCGTTAATTAAAAAAAAATCGTAATAGATTTATTACACAACAGTAAAACAGGCAAATCGCTCTATCTCTAACCCCAACCTTCAGATTGGCCTGAAATTGTTTCTACAAGTAGAAATTATTGCAAACTCAACCATTATGGAGTAGTCACTACAAAGCGCAAAAAAAAAAAAAAAAAAAAGTTCGGATTCCCTAACACAGACATCAGATTTCAGGTGTTAAGACTCATTGCCGTGTCTCATGGGGAAACTTTGAGCCAGGCTTCCCCTTTTTAATAAGGTAGTTTCTACGCCGATTTTTTTTTTCGATTCTAAACCCAATCACCCCGTTTGCAAGCAGGTTGAACGTTACTAAGAACAACCAACAATCCGAGATGGTTTTTAATGTCCTATATGAAGACTGCTTTTCTTTTGTTAAAAATCTTCAATTAATTTTTTCCACAACAAAAGTAAACCGGGGAAATCACTCTATCTCTAACCCCAACCGTCAGATTGGCCTGAAATTTTTTCTACAAGTAGATGTCATTACCATCTGCCTTCTATAAAAATTTCAGCTTGATAAGTTGCGCCGTTAATTTTTAAAAAATAGTGATAGGTTTATTACACAAAAAAGTATAATTATTCCACAACAAACGTAAAACGGGGAAATCACTCTATCTCAAACAACAAACATCAGATTGGCCTGAAATTTTTTCTACAAGTAGAAGTCATTACCAACTGCCTGCTGTAAAAATTTCAGCTTGATGAGTTGTGCCGTTAATTTTTAAAAAATAGTGATAGGTGTATTACACTAAAAAGTATAATTATTCCACAATAAACGTTAAACGGGGAAATCACTCTATCTCAAACAACAAGCATTAGATTGTCCTGAAATTTTTTCTACAAGTAGAGGTCACTACCAACTGCCTTCTGTGAAAATTTCAGCTTGATTTGTTGTGCCGTTAATTAAAAAAAAATCGTAATAGATTTATTACACAACAGTAAAACAGGCAAATCGCTCTATCTCTAACCCCAACCTTCAGATTGGCCTGAAATTGTTTCTACAAGTAGAAATTATTGCAAACTCAACCATTATGGAGTAGTCACTACAAAGCGCAAAAAAAAAAAAAAAAAAAAGTTCGGATTCCCTAACACAGACATCAGATTTCAGGTGTTAAGACTCATTGCCGTGTCTCATGGGGAAACTTTGAGCCAGGCTTCCCCTTTTTAATAAGGTAGTTTCTACGCCGATTTTTTTTTTCGATTCTAAACCCAATCACCCCGTTTGCAAGCAGGTTGAACGTTACTAAGAACAACCAACAATCCGAGATGGTTTTTAATGTCCTATATGAAGACTGCTTTTCTTTTGTTAAAAACCTTCAATTAATTTTTTCCACAACAAAAGTAAACCGGGGAAATCACTCTATCTCTAACCCCAACCGTCAGATTGGCCTGAAAATTTTTCTACAAGTAGATGTCATTACCATCTGCCTTCTATAAAAATTTCAGCTTGATAAGTTGCGCCGTTAATTTTTAAAAAATAGTGATAGGTTTATTACACAAAAAAGTATAATTATTCCACAACAAACGTAAAACGGGGAAATCACTCTATCTCAAACAACAAACATCAGATTGGCCTGAAATTTTTTCTACAAGTAGAAGTCATTACCAACTGCCTGCTGTAAAAATTTCAGCTTGATGAGTTGTGCCGTTAATTTTTAAAAAATAGTGATAGGTGTATTACACTAAAAAGTATAATTATTCCACAATAAATGTTAAACGGGGAAATCACTCTATCTCAAACAACAAGCATTAGATTGTCCTGAAATTTTTTATACAAGTAGAGGTCACTACCAACTGCCTTCTGTGAAAATTTCAGCTTGATTTGTTGTGCCGTTAATTAAAAAAAAATCGTAATAGATTTATTACACAACAGTAAAACAGGCAAATCGCTCTATCTCTCACCCCAACCTTCAGATTGGCCTGAAATTGTTTCTACAAGTAGAAATTATTGCAAACTCAACCATTATGGAGTAGTCACTACAAAGCGCAAAAAAAAAACAAAAAAACAAAAAAAAAAAAGTTCGGATTCCCTAACACAGACATCAGATTTCAGGTGTTAAGACTCATTGCCGTGTCTCATGGGGAAACTTTGAGCCAGGCTTCCCCTTTTTAATAAGGTAGTTTCTACGCCGATTTTTTTTTTCGATTCTAAACCCAATCACCCCGTTTGCAAGCAGGTTGAACGTTACTAAGAACAACCAACAATCCGAGATGGTTTTTAATGTCCTATCCAGTGTCTGTTTTTATCATTTACCATCACATGCAAGGAGTATCGCTTCAACCCAGTGTCGATGAATTGCGTTTGTTTTGAACATCTTCGTAGTTACGAAACGAGCGAAATGAACAAATGAGTTTATTATACATCAACGAATACGCGTTTGTTGATATTCACCAGTGCTCGATTATCAAACCCAAAATTGTGAAAATCAGAAGTGATCCTCAAAAGCAAAATAATCAACGACATTTTGGGCAAAATGATTATTTTGAATATTGTCGACCACACTGCCTAAATCATCGATATTATCATCAGTTCAGCTTGAGGCAATTATTTGCCGTCGACTTATGTCTAAAAACCACGTTCTTCAGCGCTATATTTATTTAAAATGAAAATAATCATTTTGCATTTGATCCTCAATATCATCCCGACCAAGATGAAGACGAAGTTCAATATTTACAACAACAGAGGCGATAATGAGAATCCAGCCACGAATGAAGAAAAACAAATGTTATTTTTGATACTCAGAGGTTGCCTAGATCAAGGGAATTTGTTTATATCAAAATTCAAATTCATGCAGGTAGTTGGTCTATCTGTTAAGGTTTTCTTCATTTTCAGCTAAATTGAGTGTAGAAGAAAGGATTTTTATCAGCACTGATGAAGACTGCTTTTCTTTTGTTAAAAATCTTCAATTAATTTTTTCCACAACAAAAGTAAACCGGGGAAATCACTCTATCTCTAACCCCAACCGTCAGATTGGCCTGAAATTTTTTCTACAAGTAGATGTCATTACCATCTGCCTTCTATAAAAATTTCAGCTTGATAAGTTGCGCCGTTAATTTTTAAAAAATAGTGATAGGTTTATTACACAAAAAAGTATAATTATTCCACAACAAACGTAAAACGGGGAAATCACTCTATCTCAAACAACAAACATCAGATTGGCCTGAAATTTTTTCTACAAGTAGAAGTCATTACCAACTGCCTGCTGTAAAAATTTCAGCTTGATGAGTTGTGCCGTTAATTTAAAAAAAATAGTGATAGGTGTATTACACTAAAAAGTATAATTATTCCACAATAAACGTTAAACGGGGAAATCACTCTATCTCAAACAACAAGCATTAGATTGTCCTGAAATTTTTTCTACAAGTAGAGGTCACTACCAACTGCCTTCTGTGAAAATTTCAGCTTGATTTGTTGTGCCGTTAATTAAAAAAAAATCGTAATAGATTTATTACACAACAGTAAAACAGGCAAATCGCTCTATCTCTAACCCCAACCTTCAGATTGGCCTGAAATTGTTTCTACAAGTAGAAATTATTGCAAACTCAACCATTATGGAGTAGTCACTACAAAGCGCAAATAAAAAAAAAAAAAAAAAAAAAGTTCGGATTCCCTAACACAGACATCAGATTTCAGGTGTTAAGACTCATTGCCGTGTCTCATGGGGAAACTTTGAGCCAGGCTTCCCCTTTTTAATAAGGTAGTTTCTACGCCGATTTTTTTTTCGATTCTAAACCCAATCACCCCGTTTGCAAGCAGGTTGAACGTTACTAAGAACAACCAACAATCCGAGATGGTTTTTAATGTCCTATATGAAGACTGCTTTTCTTTTGTTAAAAATCTTCAATTAATTTTTTCCACAACAAAAGTAAACCGGGGAAATCACTCTATCTCTAACCCCAACCGTCAGATTGGCCTGAAATTTTTTCTACAAGTAGATGTCATTACCATCTGCCTTCTATAAAAATTTCAGCTTGATAAGTTGCGCCGTTAGTTTTTAAAAAATAGTGATAGGTTTATTACACAAAAAAGTATAATTATTCCACAACAAACGTAAAACGGGGAAATCACTCTATCTCAAACAACAAACATCAGATTGGCCTGAAATTTTTTCTACAAGTAGAAGTCATTACCAACTGCCTGCTGTAAAAATTTCAGCTTGATGAGTTGTGCCGTTAATTTTAAAAAAATAGTGATAGGTGTATTACACTAAAAAGTATAATTATTCCACAATAAACGTTAAACGGGGAAATCACTCTATCTCAAACAACAAGCATTAGATTGTCCTGAAATTTTTTCTACAAGTAGAGGTCACTACCAACTGGCTTCTGTGAAAATTTCAGCTTGATTTGTTGTGCCGTTAATTAAAAAAAATCGTAATAGATTTATTACACAACAGTAAAACAGGCAAATCGCTCTATCTCTAACCCCAACCTTCAGATTGGCCTGAAATTGTTTCTACAAGTAGAAATTATTGCAAACTCAACCATTATGGAGTAGTCACTACAAAGCGCAAAAAAAAAAAAAAAAAAAAAAGTTCGGATTCCCTAACACAGACATCAGATTTCAGGTGTTAAGACTCATTGCCGTGTCACATGGGGAAACTTTGAGCCAGGCTTCCCCTTTTTAATAAGGTAGTTTCTACGCCGATTTTTTTTTCGATTCTAAACCCAATCACCCCGTTTGCAAGCAGGTTGAACGTTACTAAGAACAACCAACAATCCGAGATGGTTTTTAATGTCCTATATGAAGACTGCTTTTCTTTTGTTAAAAATCTTCAATTAATTTTTTCCACAACAAAAGTAAACCGGGGAAATCACTCTATCTCTAACCCCAACCGTCAGATTGGCCTGAAATTTTTTCTACAAGTAGATGTCATTACCATCTGCCTTCTATAAAAATTTCAGCTTGATAAGTTGCGCCGTTAGTTTTTAAAAAATAGTGATAGGTTTATTACACAAAAAAGTATAATTATTCCACAACAAACGTAAAACGGGGAAATCACTCTATCTCAAACAACAAACATCAGATTGGCCTGAAATTTTTTCTACAAGTAGAAGTAATTACCATCTGCCTTCTGTGAAAATTTCAGCTTGATGAGATGTGCCGTTAATTTAAAAAAAATAGTGATAGGTTTATTACACAAAAAAGTATAATTATTCCACAAAAAACGTAAAACGGGGAAATCACTCTATCTCAAACAACAAACATCAGATTGGCCTGAAATTTTTTCTACAAGTAGAAGTAATTACCATCTGCCTTCAGAGAAAATTTCAGCTTGATGAGTTGTGCCGTTAATTTTTAAAAAATAGTGATAGGTTTATTACACAAAAAAGTATAATTATTCCACAACAAACGTAAAACGGGGAAATCACTCTATCTCAAACAACAAACATCAGATTGGCGTGAAATTTTTTCTACAAGTAGAAGTCATTACCATCTGCCTTCAGAGAAAATTTCAGCTTGATGAGTTGCGCCATTAATTTTTAAAAAATAGTGATAGGTTTATTACACAAAAAAGTATAATTATTCCACAACAAACATAAAACGGGGAAATCACTCTATCTCAAACAACAAACATCAGATTGGCCTGAAATTTTTTCTACAAGTAGAAGTCATTACCAACTGCCTTCTGTGAAAATTTCAGCTTGATGAGTTGTGCCGTTAATTTTTAAAAAATAGTGATAGGTTTATTACACAAAAAAGTATAATTATTCCACAACAAACGTAAAACGGGGAAATCACTCTATCTCAAACAACAAACATCAGATTGGCGTGAAATTTTTTCTACAAGTAGAAGTCATTACCATCTGCCTTCAGAGAAAATTTCAGCTTGATGAGTTGCGCCATTAATTTTTAAAAAATAGTGATAGGTTTATTACACAAAAAAGTATAATTATTCCACAACAAACATAAAACGGGGAAATCACTCTATCTCAAACAACAAACATCAGATTGGCCTGAAATTTTTTCTACAAGTAGAAGTCATTACCAACTGCCTTCTGTGAAAATTTCAGCTTGATGAGATGTGCCGTTAATTTTTAAAAAATAGTGATAGGTTTATTACACAAAAAAGTATAATTATTCCACAACAAACGTTAAACGGGGAAATCACTCTATCTAAAACAACAAACATCAGATTGGCCTGAAATTTTTTCTACAAGTAGAAGTAATTACCATCTGCCTTCAGAGAAAATTTCAGCTTGATGAGTTTTGCCGTTAATTTTAAAAAAAATAGTGATAGGTTTATTACACAAAAAAGTATAATTATTCCACAACAAACGTAAAACGGGGAAATCACTCTATCTCAAACAACAAACATCAGATTGGCCTGAAATTTTTTCTACAAGTAGAAGTCATTACCATCTGCCTTCAGAGAAAATTTCAGCTTGATGAGTTGCGCCGTTAATTTTTAAAAAATAGTGATAGGTTTATTACACAAAAAAGTATAATTATTCCACAACAAACATAAAACGGGGAAATCACTCTATCTCAAACAACAAACATCAGATTGGCCTGAAAATTTTTCTACAAAGAGAAGTCATTACCACCTGCCTGCTGTAAAAATTTCAGCTTGATGAGTTGTGCCGTTAATTTTTAAAAAATAGTGATAGGTTTATTACACAAAAAAGTATAATTATTCCACAACAAACGTAAAACGGGGAAATCACTCTATCTCAAACAACAAACATCAGATTGGCCTGAAATTTTTTCTACAAGTAGAAGTCATTACCATCTGCCTTCAGAGAAAATTTCAGCTTGATGAGTTGTGCCGTTAATTTTTAAAAAATAGTGATAGGTTTATTACACAAAAAAGTATAATTATTCCACAACAAACGTAAAACGGGGAAATCACTCTATCTCAAACAACAAACATCAGATTGGCCTGAAATTTTTTCTACAAGTAGAAGTCATTACCAACTGCCTGCTGTAAAAATTTCAGCTTGATGAGTTGTGCCGTTCATTTTTAAAAAATAGTGATAGGTGTATTACACTAAAAAGTATAATTATTCCACAATAAACGTTAAACGGGGAAATCACTCTATCTCAAACAACAAGCATTAGATTGTCCTGAAATTTTTTATACAAGTAGAGGTCACTACCAACTGCCTTCTGTGAAAATTTCAGCTTGATTTGTTGTGCCGTTAATTAAAAAAAAATCGTAATAGATTTATTACACAACAGTAAAACAGGCAAATCGCTCTATCTCTCACCCCAACCTTCAGATTGGCCTGAAATTGTTTCTACAAGTAGAAATTATTGCAAACTCAACCATTATGGAGTAGTCACTACAAAGCGCAAAAAAAAAAAAAAAAAAAAAAAAGTTCGGATTCCCTAACACAGACATCAGATTTCAGGTGTTAAGACTCATTGCCGTGTCTCATGGGGAAACTTTGAGCCAGGCTTCCCCTTTTTAATAAGGTAGTTTCTACGCCGATTTTTTTTTTCGATTCTAAACCCAATCACCCCGTTTGCAAGCAGGTTGAACGTTACTAAGAACAACCAACAATCCGAGATGGTTTTTAATGTCCTATCCAGTGTCTGTTTTTATCATTTACCATCACATGCAAGGAGTATCGCTTCAACCCAGTGTCGATGAATTGCGTTTGTTTTGAACATCTTCGTAGTTACGAAACGAGCGAAATGAACAAATGAGTTTATTATACATCAACGAATACGCGTTTGTTGATATTCACCAGTGCTCGATTATCAAACCCAAAATTGTGAAAATCAGAAGTGATCCTCAAAAGCAAAATAATCAACGACATTTTGGGCAAAATGATTATTTTGAATATTGTCGACCACACTGCCTAAATCATCGATATTATCATCAGTTCAGCTTGAGGCAATTATTTGCCGTCGACTTATGTCTAAAAACCACGTTCTTCAGCGCTATATTTATTTAAAATGAAAATAATCATTTTGCATTTGATCCTCAATATCATCCCGACCAAGATGAAGACGAAGTTCAATATTTACAACAACAGAGGCGATAATGAGAATCCAGCCACGAATGAAGAAAAACAAATGTTATTTTTGATACTCAGAGGTTGCCTAGATCAAGGGAATTTGTTTATATCAAAATTCAAATTCATGCAGGTAGTTGGTCTATCTGTTAAGGTTTTCTTCATTTTCAGCTAAATTGAGTGTAGAAGAAAGGATTTTTATCAGCACTGATGAAGACTGCTTTTCTTTTGTTAAAAATCTTCAATTAATTTTTTCCACAACAAAAGTAAACCGGGGAAATCACTCTATCTCTAACCCCAACCGTCAGATTGGCCTGAAATTTTTTCTACAAGTAGATGTCATTACCATCTGCCTTCTATAAAAATTTCAGCTTGATAAGTTGCGCCGTTAATTTTTAAAAAATAGTGATAGGTTTATTACACAAAAAAGTATAATTATTCCACAACAAACGTAAAACGGGGAAATCACTCTATCTCAAACAACAAACATCAGATTGGCCTGAAATTTTTTCTACAAGTAGAAGTCATTACCAACTGCCTGCTGTAAAAATTTCAGCTTGATGAGTTGTGCCGTTAATTTAAAAAAAATAGTGATAGGTGTATTACACTAAAAAGTATAATTATTCCACAATAAACGTTAAACGGGGAAATCACTCTATCTCAAACAACAAGCATTAGATTGTCCTGAAATTTTTTCTACAAGTAGAGGTCACTACCAACTGCCTTCTGTGAAAATTTCAGCTTGATTTGTTGTGCCGTTAATTAAAAAAAAATCGTAATAGATTTATTACACAACAGTAAAACAGGCAAATCGCTCTATCTCTAACCCCAACCTTCAGATTGGCCTGAAATTGTTTCTACAAGTAGAAATTATTGCAAACTCAACCATTATGGAGTAGTCACTACAAAGCGCAAAAAAAAAAAAAAAAAAAAAAAAAAAGTTCGGATTCCCTAACACAGACATCAGATTTCAGGTGTTAAGACTCATTGCCGTGTCTCATGGGGAAACTTTGAGCCAGGCTTCCCCTTTTTAATAAGGTAGTTTCTACGCCGATTTTTTTTTCGATTCTAAACCCAATCACCCCGTTTGCAAGCAGGTTGAACGTTACTAAGAACAACCAACAATCCGAGATGGTTTTTAATGTCCTATATGAAGACTGCTTTTCTTTTGTTAAAAATCTTCAATTAATTTTTTCCACAACAAAAGTAAACCGGGGAAATCACTCTATCTCTAACCCCAACCGTCAGATTGGCCTGAAATTTTTTCTACAAGTAGATGTCATTACCATCTGCCTTCTATAAAAATTTCAGCTTGATAAGTTGCGCCGTTAGTTTTTAAAAAATAGTGATAGGTTTATTACACAAAAAAGTATAATTATTCCACAACAAACGTAAAACGGGGAAATCACTCTATCTCAAACAACAAACATCAGATTGGCCTGAAATTTTTTCTACAAGTAGAAGTCATTACCAACTGCCTGCTGTAAAAATTTCAGCTTGATGAGTTGTGCCGTTAATTTTAAAAAAATAGTGATAGGTGTATTACACTAAAAAGTATAATTATTCCACAATAAACGTTAAACGGGGAAATCACTCTATCTCAAACAACAAGCATTAGATTGTCCTGAAATTTTTTCTACAAGTAGAGGTCACTACCAACTGGCTTCTGTGAAAATTTCAGCTTGATTTGTTGTGCCGTTAATTAAAAAAAATCGTAATAGATTTATTACACAACAGTAAAACAGGCAAATCGCTCTATCTCTAACCCCAACCTTCAGATTGGCCTGAAATTGTTTCTACAAGTAGAAATTATTGCAAACTCAACCATTATGGAGTAGTCACTACAAAGCGCAAAAAAAAAAAAAAAAAAAAAAAAAAGTTCGGATTCCCTAACACAGACATCAGATTTCAGGTGTTAAGACTCATTGCCGTGTCACATGGGGAAACTTTGAGCCAGGCTTCCCCTTTTTAATAAGGTAGTTTCTACGCCGATTTTTTTTTCGATTCTAAACCCAATCACCCCGTTTGCAAGCAGGTTGAACGTTACTAAGAACAACCAACAATCCGAGATGGTTTTTAATGTCCTATATGAAGACTGCTTTTCTTTTGTTAAAAATCTTCAATTAATTTTTTCCACAACAAAAGTAAACCGGGGAAATCACTCTATCTCTAACCCCAACCGTCAGATTGGCCTGAAATTTTTTCTACAAGTAGATGTCATTACCATCTGCCTTCTATAAAAATTTCAGCTTGATAAGTTGCGCCGTTAGTTTTTAAAAAATAGTGATAGGTTTATTACACAAAAAAGTATAATTATTCCACAACAAACGTAAAACGGGGAAATCACTCTATCTCAAACAACAAACATCAGATTGGCCTGAAATTTTTTCTACAAGTAGAAGTAATTACCATCTGCCTTCTGTGAAAATTTCAGCTTGATGAGATGTGCCGTTAATTTAAAAAAAATAGTGATAGGTTTATTACACAAAAAAGTATAATTATTCCACAAAAAACGTAAAACGGGGAAATCACTCTATCTCAAACAACAAACATCAGATTGGCCTGAAATTTTTTCTACAAGTAGAAGTAATTACCATCTGCCTTCAGAGAAAATTTCAGCTTGATGAGTTGTGCCGTTAATTTTTAAAAAATAGTGATAGGTTTATTACACAAAAAAGTATAATTATTCCACAACAAACGTAAAACGGGGAAATCACTCTATCTCAAACAACAAACATCAGATTGGCGTGAAATTTTTTCTACAAGTAGAAGTCATTACCATCTGCCTTCAGAGAAAATTTCAGCTTGATGAGTTGCGCCATTAATTTTTAAAAAATAGTGATAGGTTTATTACACAAAAAAGTATAATTATTCCACAACAAACATAAAACGGGGAAATCACTCTATCTCAAACAACAAACATCAGATTGGCCTGAAATTTTTTCTACAAGTAGAAGTCATTACCAACTGCCTTCTGTGAAAATTTCAGCTTGATGAGTTGTGCCGTTAATTTTTAAAAAATAGTGATAGGTTTATTACACAAAAAAGTATAATTATTCCACAACAAACGTAAAACGGGGAAATCACTCTATCTCAAACAACAAACATCAGATTGGCGTGAAATTTTTTCTACAAGTAGAAGTCATTACCATCTGCCTTCAGAGAAAATTTCAGCTTGATGAGTTGCGCCATTAATTTTTAAAAAATAGTGATAGGTTTATTACACAAAAAAGTATAATTATTCCACAACAAACATAAAACGGGGAAATCACTCTATCTCAAACAACAAACATCAGATTGGCCTGAAATTTTTTCTACAAGTAGAAGTCATTACCAACTGCCTTCTGTGAAAATTTCAGCTTGATGAGATGTGCCGTTAATTTTTAAAAAATAGTGATAGGTTTATTACACAAAAAAGTATAATTATTCCACAACAAACGTTAAACGGGGAAATCACTCTATCTAAAACAACAAACATCAGATTGGCCTGAAATTTTTTCTACAAGTAGAAGTAATTACCATCTGCCTTCAGAGAAAATTTCAGCTTGATGAGTTTTGCCGTTAATTTTAAAAAAAATAGTGATAGGTTTATTACACAAAAAAGTATAATTATTCCACAACAAACGTAAAACGGGGAAATCACTCTATCTCAAACAACAAACATCAGATTGGCCTGAAATTTTTTCTACAAGTAGAAGTCATTACCATCTGCCTTCAGAGAAAATTTCAGCTTGATGAGTTGCGCCGTTAATTTTTAAAAAATAGTGATAGGTTTATTACACAAAAAAGTATAATTATTCCACAACAAACATAAAACGGGGAAATCACTCTATCTCAAACAACAAACATCAGATTGGCCTGAAAATTTTTCTACAAAGAGAAGTCATTACCACCTGCCTGCTGTAAAAATTTCAGCTTGATGAGTTGTGCCGTTAATTTTTAAAAAATAGTGATAGGTTTATTACACAAAAAAGTATAATTATTCCACAACAAACGTAAAACGGGGAAATCACTCTATCTCAAACAACAAACATCAGATTGGCCTGAAATTTTTTCTACAAGTAGAAGTCATTACCATCTGCCTTCAGAGAAAATTTCAGCTTGATGAGTTGTGCCGTTAATTTTTAAAAAATAGTGATAGGTTTATTACACAAAAAAGTATAATTATTCCACAACAAACGTAAAACGGGGAAATCACTCTATCTCAAACAACAAACATCAGATTGGCCTGAAATTTTTTCTACAAGTAGAAGTCATTACCAACTGTCTTCTGTGAAAATTTCAGCTTGATGAGTTGTGCCGTTAATTTTTAAAAAATAGTGATAGGTTTATTACAGAAAAAAGTATAATTATTCCACAAAAAACGTAAAACGGGGAAATCACTCTATCTCAAACAACAAACATCAGATTGGCCTGAAATTTTTTCTACAAGTAGAAGTAATTACCATCTGCCTTCAGAGAAAATTTCAGCTTGATGAGTTGTGCCGTTAATTTTTAAAAAATAGTGATAGGTTTATTACACAAAAAAGTATAATTATTCCACAACAAACGTAAAACGGAGAAATCACTCTATCTCAAACAACAAACATCAGATTGGCCTGAAATTTTTTCTACAAGTAGAAGTCATTACCAACTGTCTTCTGTGAAAATTTCAGCTTGATGAGTTGTGCCGTTAATTTTTAAAAAATAGTGATAGGTTTATTACACAAAAAAGTATAATTATTCCACAAAAAACGTAAAACGGGGAAATCACTAGAAGTAGAAGTAGAAGTCATTACCAACTGCCTGCTGTAAAAATTTCAGCTTGATGAGTTGTGCCGTTAATTTTAAAAAAATAGTGATAGGTTTATTACACTAAAAAGTATAATTATTCCACAACAAACGTAAAACGGGGAAATCACTCTATCTCAAACAACAAACATCAGATTGGCCTGAAATTTTTTCTACAAGTAGAAGTCATTACCAACTGTCTTCTGTAAAAATTTCAGCTTGATGAGTTGTGCCGTTAATTTTTAAAAAATAGTGATAGGTGTATTACACTAAAAAGTATAATTATTCCACAAAAAAACGTAAAACGGGGAAATCACTCTATCTCAAACAACAAACATCAGATTGGCCTGAAATTTTTTCTACAAGTAGAAGTCATTACCAACTGTCTTCTGTGAAAATTTCAGCTTGATGAGTTGTGCCGTTAATTTTTAAAAATAAGGATAGGTTTATTACACAAAAAAGTATAATTATTCCACAAAAAACGTAAAACGGGGAAATCACTCTTTCTCAAACAACAAGCATTAGATTGTCCTGAAATTTTTTCTACAAGTAGAGGTCACTACCAACTGCCTTCTGTGAAAATTTCAGCTTGATTTGTTGTGCCGTTAATTAAAAAAAAATCGTAATAGATTTATTACACAACAGTAAAACAGGCAAATCGCTCTATCTCTAACCCCAACCTTCAGATTGGCCTGAAATTGTTTCTACAAGTAGAAATTATTGCAAACTCAACCATTATGGAGTAGTCACTACAAAGCGCAAAAAAAAAAAAAAAACAAAAAAACAAAAAAAAAAAAAAAAGTTCGGATTCCCTAACACAGACATCAGATTTCAGGTGTTAAGACTCATTGCCGTGTCTCATGGGGAAACTTTGAGCCAGGCTTCTCCTTTTTAATAAGGTAGTTTCTACGCCGATTTTTTTTTCGATTCTAAACCCAATCACCCCGTTTGCAAGCAGGTTGAACGTTACTAAGAACAACCAACAATCCGAGATGGTTTTTAATGTCCTATATGAAGACTGCTTTTCTTTTGTTAAAAATCTTCAATTAATTTTTTCCACAACAAAAGTAAACCGGGGAAATCACTCTATCTCTAACCCCAACCGTCAGATTGGCCTGAAATTTTTTCTACAAGTAGATGTCATTACCATCTGCCTTCTATAAAAATTTCAGCTTGATAAGTTGCGCCGTTAATTTTTAAAAAATAGTGATAGGTTTATTACACAAAAAAGTATAATTATTCCACAACAAACGTAAAACGGGGAAATCACTCTATCTCAAACAACAAACATCAGATTGGCCTGAAATTTTTTCTACAAGTAGAAGTAATTACCATCTGCCTTCTGTGAAAATTTCAGCTTGATGAGATGTGCCGTTAATTTTAAAAAAATAGTGATAGGTTTATTACACAAAAAAGTATAATTATTCCACAAAAAACGTAAAACGGGGAAATCACTCTATCTCAAACAACAAACATCAGATTGGCCTGAAATTTTTTCTACAAGTAGAAGTAATAACCATCTGCCTTCAGAGAAAATTTCAGCTTGATGAGTTGTGCCGTTAATTTTTAAAAAATAGTGATAGGTTTATTACACAAAAAAGTATAATTATTCCACAACAAACGTAAAACGGGGAAATCACTCTATCTCAAACAACAAACATCAGATTGGCGTGAATTTTTTTCTACAAGTAGAAGTCATTACCATCTGCCTTCAGAGAAAATTTCAGCTTGATGAGTTGCGCCGTTAATTTTTAAAAAATAGTGATAGGTTTATTACACAAAAAAGTATAATTATTCCACAACAAACATAAAACGGGGAAATCACTCTATCTCAAACAACAAACATCAGATTGGCCTGAAATTTTTTCTACAAGTAGAAGTCATTACCAACTGCCTTCTGTGAAAATTTCAGCTTGATGAGATGTGCCGTTAATTTTTAAAAAATAGTGATAGGTTTATTACACAAAAAAGTATAATTATTCCACAACAAACGTTAAACGGGGAAATCACTCTATCTAAAACAACAAACATCAGATTGGCCTGAAATTTTTTCTACAAGTAGAAGTAATAACCATCTGCCTTCAGAGCAAATTTCAGCTTGATGAGTTGTGCCGTTAATTTTTAAAAAATAGTGATAGGTTTATTACACAAAAAAGTATAATTATTCCACAACAAACGTAAAACGGGGAAATCACTCTATCTCAAACAACAAACATCAGATTGGCCTGAAATTTTTTCTACAAGTAGAAGTCATTACCAACTGTCTTCTGTGAAAATTTCAGCTTGATGAGTTGTGCCGTTAATTTTTAAAAAATAGTGATAGGTTTATTACACAAAAAAGTATAATTATTCCACAAAAAACGTAAAACGGGGAAATCACTCTATCTCAAACAACAAACATCAGATTGGCGTGAAATTTTTTCTACAAGTAGAAGTCATTACCATCTGCCTTCAGAGAAAATTTCAGCTTGATGAGTTGCGCCGTTAATTTTTAAAAAATAGTGATAGGTTTATTACACAAAAAAGTATAATTATTCCACAACAAACATAAAACGGGGAAATCACTCTATCTCAAACAACAAACATTTGAAAATTTTTCTACAAAGAGAAGTCATTACCACCTGCCTGCTGTAAAAATTTCAGCTTGATGAGTTGTGCCGTTAATTTTTAAAAAATAGTGATAGGTTTATTACACAAAAAAGTATAATTATTCCACAACAAACGTAAAACGGGGAAATCACTCTATCTCAAACAACAAACATCAGATTGGCCTGAAATTTTTTCTACAAGTAGAAGTCATTACCATCTGCCTTCAGAGAAAATTTCAGCTTGATGAGTTGTGCCGTTAATTTTTTAAAAATAGTGATAGGTTTATTACACAAAAAAGTATAATTATTCCACAACAAACGTAAAACGGGGAAATCACTCTATCTCAAACAACAAACATCAGATTGGCCTGAAATTTTTTCTACAAGTAGAAGTCATTACCAACTGTCTTCTGTGAAAATTTCAGCTTGATGAGTTGTGCCGTTAATTTTTAAAAAATAGTGATAGGTTTATTACACAAAAAAGTATAATTATTCCACAAAAAACGTAAAACGGGGAAATCACTCTTTCTCAAACAACAAGCATTAGATTGTCCTGAAATTTTTTCTACAAGTAGAGGTCACTACCAACTGCCTTCTGTGAAAATTTCAGCTTGATTTGTTGTGCCGTTAATTAAAAAAAAATCGTAATAGATTTATTACACAACAGTAAAACAGGCAAATCGCTCTATCTCTAACCCCAACCTTCAGATTGGCCTGAAATTGTTTCTACAAGTAGAAATTATTGCAAACTCAACCATTATGGAGTAGTCACTACAAAGCGCAAAAAAAAAACAAAAAAACAAAAAAAAAAAAGTTCGGATTCCCTAACACAGACATCAGATTTCAGGTGTTAAGACTCATTGCCGTGTCTCATGGGGAAACTTTGAGCCAGGCTTCCCCTTTTTAATAAGGTAGTTTCTACGCCGATTTTTTTTTTCGATTCTAAACCCAATCACCCCGTTTGCAAGCAGGTTGAACGTTACTAAGAACAACCAATAATCCGAGATGGTTTTTAATGTCCTATATGAAGACTGCTTTTCTTTTGTTAAAAATCTTCAATTAATTTTTTCCACAACAAAAGTAAACCGGGGAAATCACTCTATCTCTAACCCCAACCGTCAGATTGGCCTGAAATTTTTTCTACAAGTAGATGTCATTACCATCTGCCTTCTATAAAAATTTCAGCTTGATAAGTTGCGCCGTTAATTTTAAAAAAATAGTGATAGGTTTATTACACAAAAAAGTATAATTATTCCACAACAAACGTAAAACGGGGAAATCACTCTATCTCAAACAACAAACATCAGATTGGCCTGAAATTTTTTCTACAAGTAGAAGTCATTACCAACTGCCTGCTGTAAAAATTTCAGCTTGATGAGTTGTGCCGTTAATTTTTAAAAAATAGTGATAGGTGTATTACACTAAAAAGTATAATTATTCCACAATAAACGTTAAACGGGGAAATCACTCTATCTCAAACAACAAGCATTAGATTGTCCTGAAATTTTTTCTACAAGTAGAGGTCACTACCAACTGCCTTCTGTGAAAATTTCAGCTTGATTTGTTGTGCCGTTAATTAAAAAAAAATCGTAATAGATTTATTACACAACAGTAAAACAGGCAAATCGCTCTATCTCTAACCCCAACCTTCAGATTGGCCTGAAATTGTTTCTACAAGTAGAAATTATTGCAAACTCAACCATTATGGAGTAGTCACTACAAAGCGCAAAAAAAAAAAAAAAAAAAAAAGTTCGGATTCCCTAACACAGACATCAGATTTCAGGTGTTAAGACTCATTGCCGTGTCTCATGGGGAAACTTTGAGCCAGGCTTCCCCTTTTTAATAAGGTAGTTTCTACGCCGATTTTTTTTTCGATTCTAAACCCAATCACCCCGTTTGCAAGCAGGTTGAACGTTACTAAGAACAACCAACAATCCGAGATGGTTTTTAATGTCCTATATGAAGACTGCTTTTCTTTTGTTAAAAATCTTCAATTAATTTTTTCCACAACAAAAGTAAACCGGGGAAATCACTCTATCTCTAACCCCAACCGTCAGATTGGCCTGAAATTTTTTCTACAAGTAGATGTCATTACCATCTGCCTTCTATAAAAATTTCAGCTTGATAAGTTGCGCCGTTAATTTTTAAAAAATAGTGATAGGTTTATTACACAAAAAAGTATAATTATTCCACAACAAACGTAAAACGGGGAAATCACTCTATCTCAAACAACAAACATCAGATTGGCCTGAAATTTTTTCTACAAGTAGAAGTAATTACCATCTGCCTTCTGTGAAAATTTCAGCTTGATGAGATGTGCCGTTAATTTTAAAAAAATAGTGATAGGTTTATTACACAAAAAAGTATAATTATTCCACAAAAAACGTAAAACGGGGAAATCACTCTATCTCAAACAACAAACATCAGATTGGCCTGAAATTTTTTCTACAAGTAGAAGTAATAACCATCTGCCTTCAGAGAAAATTTCAGCTTGATGAGTTGTGCCGTTAATTTTTAAAAAATAGTGATAGGTTTATTACACAAAAAAGTATAATTATTCCACAACAAACGTTAAACGGGGAAATCACTCTATCTCAAACAACAAACATCAGATTGGCCTGAAATTTTTTCTACAAGTAGAAGTAATTACCATCTGCCTTCTGTGAAAATTTCAGCTTGATGAGATGTGCCGTTAATTTTAAAAAAATAGTGATAGGTTTATTACACAAAAAAGTATAATTATTCCACAAAAAACGTAAAACGGGGAAATCACTCTATCTCAAACAACAAACATCAGATTGGCCTGAAATTTTTTCTACAAGTAGAAGTAATTACCATCTGCCTTCAGAGAAAATTTCAGCTTGATGAGTTGTGCCGTTAATTTTTTAAAAATAGTGATAGGTTTATTACACAAAAAAGTATAATTATTCCACAACAAACGTAAAACGGGGAAATCACTCTATCTCAAACAACAAACATCAGATTGGCGTGAAATTTTTTCTACAAGTAGAAGTCATTACCATCTGCCTTCAGAGAAAATTTCAGCTTGATGAAATGCGCCATTAATTTTTAAAAAATAGTGATAGGTTTATTACACAAAAAAGTATAATTATTCCACAACAAACATAAAACGGGGAAATCACTCTATCTCAAACAACAAACATCAGATTGGCCTGAAATTTTTTCTACAAGTAGAAGTCATTACCAACTGCCTTCTGTGAAAATTTCAGCTTGATGAGATGTGCCGTTAATTTTTAAAAAATAGTGATAGGTTTATTACACAAAAAAGTATAATTATTCCACAACAAACGTTAAACGGGGAAATCACTCTATCTAAAACAACAAACATCAGATTGGCCTGAAATTTTTTCTACAAGTAGAAGTAATTACCATCTGCCTTCAGAGAAAATTTCAGCTTGATGAGTTTTGCCGTTAATTTTAAAAAAAAATAGTGATAGGTTTATTACACAAAAAAGTATAATTATTCCACAACAAACATAAAACGGGGAAATCACTCTATCTCAAACAACAAACATCAGATTGGCCTGAAATTTTTTCTACAAGTAGAAGTCATTACCAACTGCCTTCTGTGAAAATTTCAGCTTGATGAGATGTGCCGTTAATTTTTAAAAAATAGTGATAGGTTTATTACACAAAAAAGTATAATTATTCCACAACAAACGTAAAACGGGGAAATCACTCTATCTCAAACAACAAACATCAGATTGGCCTGAAATTTTTTCTACAAGTAGAAGTCATTACCATCTGCCTTCAGAGAAAATTTCAGCTTGATGAGTTGCGCCGTTAATTTTTAAAAAATAGTGATAGGTTTATTACACAAAAAAGTATAATTATTCCACAACAAACATAAAACGGGGAAATCACTCTATCTCAAACAACAAACATCAGATTGGCCTGAAATTTTTTCTACAAGTAGAAGTCATTACCAACTGCCTTCTGTGAAAATTTCAGCTTGATGAGATGTGCCGTTAATTTTTAAAAAATAGTGATAGGTTTATTACACAAAAAAGTATAATTATTCCACAACAAACGTAAAACGGGGAAATCACTCTATCTCAAACAACAAACATCAGATTGGCCTGAAATTTTTTCTACAAGTAGAAGTCATTACCATCTGCCTTCAGAGAAAATTTCAGCTTGATGAGTTGCGCCGTTAATTTTTAAAAAATAGTGATAGGTTTATTACACAAAAAAGTATAATTATTCCACAACAAACATAAAACGGGGAAATCACTCTATCTCAAACAACAAACATCAGATTGGCCTGAAAATTTTTCTACAAAGAGAAGTCATTACCACCTGCCTGCTGTAAAAATTTCAGCTTGATGAGTTGTGCCGTTAATTTTTTAAAAATAGTGATAGGTTTATTACAGAAAAAAGTATAATTATTCCACAAAAAACGTAAAACGGGGAAATCACTCTATCTCAAACAACAAACATCAGATTGGCCTGAAATTTTTTCTACAAGTAGAAGTAATTACCATCTGCCTTCAGAGAAAATTTCAGCTTGATGAGTTGTGCCGTTAATTTTTAAAAAATAGTGATAGGTTTATTACACAAAAAAGTATAATTATTCCACAACAAACGTAAAACGTGGAAATCACTCTATCTCAAACAACAAACATCAGATTGGCCTGAAATTTTTTCTACAAGTAGAAGTCATTACCAACTGCCTTCTGTGAAAATTTCAGCTTGATGAGATGTGCCGTTAATTTTTAAAAAATAGTGATAGGTTTATTACACAAAAAAGTATAATTATTCCACAACAAACGTAAAACGGGGAAATCACTCTATCTCAAACAACAAACATCAGATTGGCCTGAAATTTTTTCTACAAGTAGAAGTCATTACCATCTGCCTTCAGAGAAAATTTCAGCTTGATGAGTTGCGCCGTTAATTTTTAAAAAATAGTGATAGGTTTATTACACAAAAAAGTATAATTATTCCACAACAAACATAAAACGGGGAAATCACTCTATCTCAAACAACAAACATCAGATTGGCCTGAAATTTTTTCTACAAGTAGAAGTCATTACCAACTGCCTTCTGTGAAAATTTCAGCTTGATGAGATGTGCCGTTAATTTTTAAAAAATAGTGATAGGTTTATTACACAAAAAAGTATAATTATTCCACAACAAACGTAAAACGGGGAAATCACTCTATCTCAAACAACAAACATCAGATTGGCCTGAAATTTTTTCTACAAGTAGAAGTCATTACCATCTGCCTTCAGAGAAAATTTCAGCTTGATGAGTTGTGCCGTTAATTTTTAAAAAATAGTGATAGGTTTATTACACAAAAAAGTATAATTATTCCACAACAAACGTAAAACGGGGAAATCACTCTATCTCAAACAACAAACATCAGATTGGCCTGAAATTTTTTCTACAAGTAGAAGTCATTACCAACTGTCTTCTGTGAAAATTTCAGCTTGATGAGTTGTGCCGTTAATTTTTAAAAAATAGTGATAGGTTTATTACAGAAAAAAGTATAATTATTCCACAAAAAACGTAAAACGGGGAAATCACTCTATCTCAAACAACAAACATCAGATTGGCCTGAAATTTTTTCTACAAGTAGAAGTAATTACCATCTGCCTTCAGAGAAAATTTCAGCTTGATGAGTTGTGCCGTTAATTTTTTAAAAATAGTGATAGGTTTATTACACAAAAAAGTATAATTATTCCACAACAAACGTAAAACGTGGAAATCACTCTATCTCAAACAACAAACATCAGATTGGCCTGAAATTTTTTCTACAAGTAGAAGTCATTACCAACTGTCTTCTGTGAAAATTTCAGCTTGATGAGTTGTGCCGTTAATTTTTAAAAAATAGTGATAGGTTTATTACAGAAAAAAGTATAATTATTCCACAAAAAACGTAAAACGGGGAAATCACTCTATCTCAAACAACAAACATCAGATTGGCCTGAAATTTTTTCTACAAGTAGAAGTAATTACCATCTGCCTTCAGAGAAAATTTCAGCTTGATGAGTTGTGCCGTTAATTTTTAAAAAATAGTGATAGGTTTATTACACAAAAAAGTATAATTATTCCACAACAAACGTAAAACGTGGAAATCACTCTATCTCAAACAACAAACATCAGATTGGCCTGAAATTTTTTCTACAAGTAGAAGTCATTACCATCTGCCTTCAGAGAAAATTTCAGCTTGATGAGTTGCGCCGTTAATTTTTAAAAAATAGTGATAGGTTTATTACACAAAAAAGTATAATTATTCCACAACAAACATAAAACGGGGAAATCACTCTATCTCAAACAACAAACATCAGATTGGCCTGAAAATTTTTCTACAAAGAGAAGTCATTACCACCTGCCTGCTGTAAAAATTTCAGCTTGATGAGTTGTGCCGTTAATTTTTAAAAAATAGTGATAGGTTTATTACACAAAAAAGTATAATTATTCCACAACAAACGTAAAACGGGGAAATCACTCTATCTCAAACAACAAACATCAGATTGGCCTGAAATTTTTTCTACAAGTAGAAGTCATTACCAACTGTCTTCTGTGAAAATTTCAGCTTGATGAGTTGTGCCGTTAATTTTTAAAAAATAGTGATAGGTTTATTACAGAAAAAAGTATAATTATTCCACAAAAAACGTAAAACGGGGAAATCACTCTATCTCAAACAACAAACATCAGATTGGCCTGAAATTTTTTCTACAAGTAGAAGTAATTACCATCTGCCTTCAGAGAAAATTTCAGCTTGATGAGTTGTGCCGTTAATTTTTAAAAAATAGTGATAGGTTTATTACACAAAAAAGTATAATTATTCCACAACAAACATAAAACGTGGAAATCACTCTATCTCAAACAACAAACATCAGATTGGCCTGAAATTTTTTCTACAAGTAGAAGTCATTACCAACTGTCTTCTGTGAAAATTTCAGCTTGATGAGTTGTGCCGTTAATTTTTAAAAAATAGTGATAGGTTTATTACACAAAAAAGTATAATTATTCCACAAAAAACGTAAAACGGGGAAATCACTAGAAGTAGAAGTAGAAGTCATTACCAACTGTCTTCTGTAAAAATTTCAGCTTGATGAGTTGTGCCGTTAATTTTTAAAAAATAGTGATAGGTGTATTACACTAAAAAGTATAATTATTCCACAAAAAAACGTAAAACGGGGAAATCACTCTATCTCAAACAACAAACATCAGATTGGCCTGAAATTTTTTCTACAAGTAGAAGTCATTACCAACTGTCTTTTGTGAAAATTTCAGCTTGATGAGTTGTGCCGTTAATTTTTAAAAAATAGTGATAGGTTTATTACACAAAAAAGTATAATTATTCCACAAAAAACGTAAAACGGGGAAATCACTCTTTCTCAAACAACAAGCATTAGATTGTCCTGAAATTTTTTCTACAAGTAGAGGTCACTACCAACTGCCTTCTGTGAAAATTTCAGCTTGATTTGTTGTGCCGTTAATTAAAAAAAAATCGTAATAGGTTTATTACACAACAGTAAAACAGGCAAATCGCTCTATCTCTAACCCCAACCTTCAGATTGGCCTGAAATTGTTTCTACAAGTAGAAATTATTGCAAACTCAACCATTATGGAGTAGTCACTACAAAGCGCAAAAAAAAAAAAAAAAAACAAAAAAACAAAAAAAAAAAAAAAAGTTCGGATTCCCTAACACAGACATCAGATTTCAGGTGTTAAGACTCATTGCCGTGTCTCATGGGGAAACTTTGAGCCAGGCTTCCCCTTTTTAATAAGGTAGTTTCTACGCCGATTTTTTTTTCGATTCTAAACCCAATCACCCCGTTTGCAAGCAGGTTGAACGTTACTAAGAACAACCAACAATCCGAGATGGTTTTTAATGTCCTATATGAAGACTGCTTTTCTTTTGTTAAAAATCTTCAATTAATTTTTTCCACAACAAAAGTAAACCGGGGAAATCACTCTATCTCTAACCCCAACCGTCAGATTGGCCTGAAATTTTTTCTACAAGTAGATGTCATTACCATCTGCCTTCAGAGAAAATTTCAGCTTGATGAGTTGCGCCGTTAATTTTTAAAAAATAGTGATAGGTTTATTACACAAAAAAGTATAATTATTCCACAACAAACGTAAAACGGGGAAATCACTCTATCTCAAACAACAAACATCAGATTGGCCTGAAATTTTTTCTACAAGTAGAAGTAATTACCATCTGCCTTCTGTGAAAATTTCAGCTTGATGAGATGTGCCGTTAATTTTAAAAAAATAGTGATAGGTTTATTACACAAAAAAGTATAATTATTCCACAAAAAACGTAAAACGGGGAAATCACTCTATCTCAAACAACAAACATCAGATTGGCCTGAAATTTTTTCTACAAGTAGAAGTAATAACCATCTGCCTTCAGAGAAAATTTCAGCTTGATGAGTTGTGCCGTTAATTTTTAAAAAATAGTGATAGGTTTATTACACAAAAAAGTATAATTATTCCACAATAAACGTAAAACGGGGAAATCACTCTATCTCAAACAACAAACATCAGATTGGCGTGAAATTTTTTCTACAAGTAGAAGTCATTACCATCTGCCTTCAGAGAAAATTTCAGCTTGATGAGTTGCGCCATTAATTTTTAAAAAATAGTGATAGGTTTATTACACAAAAAAGTATAATTATTCCACAACAAACATAAAACGGGGAAATCACTCTATCTCAAACAACAAACATCAGATTGGCCTGAAATTTTTTCTACAAGTAGAAGTCATTACCAACTGCCTTCTGTGAAAATTTCAGCTTGATGAGATGTGCCGTTAATTTTTAAAAAATAGTGATAGGTTTATTACACAAAAAAGTATAATTATTCCACAACAAACGTTAAACGGGGAAATCACTCTATCTAAAACAACAAACATCAGATTGGCCTGAAATTTTTTCTACAAGTAGAAGTAATAACCATCTGCCTTCAGAGCAAATTTCAGCTTGATGAGTTGTGCCGGTAATTTTTAAAAAATAGTGATAGGTTTATTACACAAAAAAGTATAATTATTCCACAACAAACGTAAAACGGGGAAATCACTCTATCTCAAACAACAAACATCAGATTGGCCTGAAATTTTTTCTACAAGTAGAAGTCATTACCAACTGTCTTCTGTGAAAATTTCAGCTTGATGAGTTGTGCCGTTAATTTTTAAAAAATAGTGATAGGTTTATTACACAAAAAAGTATAATTATTCCACAAAAAACGTAAAACGGGGAAATCACTCTATCTCAAACAACAAACATCAGATTGGCGTGAAATTTTTTCTACAAGTAGAAGTCATTACCATCTGCCTTCAGAGAAAATTTCAGCTTGATGAGTTGCGCCGTTAATTTTTAAAAAATAGTGATAGGTTTATTACACAAAAAAGTATAATTATTCCACAACAAACATAAAACGGGGAAATCACTCTATCTCAAACAACAAACATCAGATTGGCCTGAAAATTTTTCTACAAAGAGAAGTCATTACCACCTGCCTGCTGTAAAAATTTCAGCTTGATGAGTTGTGCCGTTAATTTTTAAAAAATAGTGATAGGTTTATTACACAAAAAAGTATAATTATTCCACAACAAACGTAAAACGGGGAAATCACTCTATCTCAAACAACAAACATCAGATTGGCCTGAAATTTTTTCTACAAGTAGAAGTCATTACCAACTGTCTTCTGTGAAAATTTCAGCTTGATGAGTTGTGCCGTTAATTTTTAAAAAATAGTGATAGGTTTATTACACAAAAAAGTATAATTATTCCACAAAAAACGTAAAACGGGGAAATCACTCTTTCTCAAACAACAAGCATTAGATTGTCCTGAAATTTTTTCTACAAGTAGAGGTCACTACCAACTGCCTTCTGTGAAAATTTCAGCTTGATTTGTTGTGCCGTTAATTAAAAAAAATCGTAATAGATTTATTACACAACAGTAAAACAGGCAAATCGCTCTATCTCTAACCCCAACCTTCAGATTGGCCTGAAATTGTTTCTACAAGTAGAAATTATTGCAAACTCAACCATTATGGAGTAGTCACTACAAAGCGCAAAAAAAAAACAAAAAAACAAAAAAAAAAAAGTTCGGATTCCCTAACACAGACATCAGATTTCAGGTGTTAAGACTCATTGCCGTGTCTCATGGGGAAACTTTGAGCCAGGCTTCCCCTTTTTAATAAGGTAGTTTCTACGCCGATTTTTTTTTCGATTCTAAACCCAATCACCCCGTTTGCAAGCAGGTTGAACGTTACTAAGAACAACCAACAATCCGAGATGGTTTTTAATGTCCTATATGAAGACTGCTTTTCTTTTGTTAAAAATCTTCAATTAATTTTTTCCACAACAAAAGTAAACCGGGGAAATCACTCTATCTCTAACCCCAACCGTCAGATTGGCCTGAAATTTTTTCTACAAGTAGATGTCATTACCATCTGCCTTCTATAAAAATTTCAGCTTGATAAGTTGCGCCGTTAATTTAAAAAAAATAGTGATAGGTTTATTACACAAAAAAGTATAATTATTCCACAACAAACGTAAAACGGGGAAATCACTCTATCTCAAACAACAAACATCAGATTGGCCTGAAATTTTTTCTACAAGTAGAAGTCATTACCAACTGCCTGCTGTAAAAATTTCAGCTTGATGAGTTGTGCCGTTAATTTTTAAAAAATAGTGATAGGTGTATTACACTAAAAAGTATAATTATTCCACAATAAACGTTAAACGGGGAAATCACTCTATCTCAAACAACAAGCATTAGATTGTCCTGAAATTTTTTCTACAAGTAGAGGTCACTACCAACTGCCTTCTGTGAAAATTTCAGCTTGATTTGTTGTGCCGTTAATTAAAAAAAAATCGTAATAGATTTATTACACAACAGTAAAACAGGCAAATCGCTCTATCTCTAACCCCAACCTTCAGATTGGCCTGAAATTGTTTCTACAAGTAGAAATTATTGCAAACTCAACCATTATGGAGTAGTCACTACAAAGCGCAAAAAAAAAAAAAAAAAAAAAAAAAGTTCGGATTCCCTAACACAGACATCAGATTTCAGGTGTTAAGACTCATTGCCGTGTCTCATGGGGAAACTTTGAGCCAGGCTTCCCCTTTTTAATAAGGTAGTTTCTACGCCGATTTTTTTTTCGATTCTAAACCCAATCACCCCGTTTGCAAGCAGGTTGAACGTTACTAAGAACAACCAACAATCCGAGATGGTTTTTAATGTCCTATATGAAGACTGCTTTTCTTTTGATAAAAATCTTCAATTAATTTTTTCCACAACAAAAGTAAACCGGGGAAATCACTCTATCTCTAACCCCAACCGTCAGATTGGCCTGAAATTTTTTCTACAAGTAGATGTCATTACCTACTGCCTTCTATAAAAATTTCAGCTTGATTAGTTGTGCCATTAATTTTTAAAAAATAGTGATAAATTTATTACACCAAAAAAGTATAATTATTCCACAACAAACGTAAAACGGGGAAATCACTCTATCTCAAACAACAAACATCAGATTGGCCTGAAATTTTTTCTACAAGTAGAAGTCATTACCAACTGCCTTCTGTGAAAATTTCAGCTTGATTTGTTGTGCCGTTAATTAAAAAAAAATCGTAATAGATTTATTACACAACAGTAAAACAGGCAAATCGCTCTATCTCTAACCCCAACCTTCAGATTGGCAAACTCAACCATTATGGAGTAGTCACTACAAAGCGCAAAAAAAAAAAAAAAAAATCGGATTCCCTAACACAGACATCAGATTTCAGGTGTTAAGACTCATTGCCGTGTCTCATGGGGAAACTTTGAGCCAGGCTTCCCCTTTTTAATAAGGTAGTTTCTACGCCGATTTTTTTTTTCGATTCTAAACCCAATCACCCCGTTTGCAAGCAGGTTGAACGTTACTAAGAACAACCAACAATCCGAGATGGTTTTTAATGTCCTTTATGAAGACTAGTCTTCTTTTGTTAAAAATCTTCAATTAATTTTTTCCACAACAAAAGTAAACCGGGGAAATCACTCTATCTCAAACAACAAACATCAGATTGGCCTGAAATTTTTTCTACAAGTAGAAGTCATTACCAACTGCCTTCTGTGAAAATTTCAGCTTGATGAGATGTGCCGTTAATTTTTAAAAAATAGTGATAGGTTTATTACACAAAAAAGTATAATTATTCCACAACAAACGTATAACGGGGAAATCACTCTATCTCAAACAACAAACATCAGATTGGCGTGAAATTTTTTCTACAAGTAGAAGTCATTAACATCTGCCTACAGAGAAAATTTCAGCTTGATGAGTTGCGCCGTTAATTTTTAAAAAATAGTGATAGGTTTATTACACAAAAAAGTATAATTATTCCACAACAAACGTAAAACGGGGAAATCACTCTATCTCAAACAACAAACATCAGATTGGCCTGAAATTTTTTCTACAAGTAGAAGTCATTACCAACTGTCTTCTGTGAAAATTTCAGCTTGATGAGTTGCGCCGTTAATTTTTAAAAAATAGTGATAGGTTTATTACACAAAAAAGTATAATTATTCCACAAAAAACGTAAAACGGGGAAATCACTCTATCTCAAACAACAAACATCAGATTGGCCTGAAATTTTTTCTACAAGTAGAAGTAATTACCATCTGCCTTCAGAGAAAATTTCAGCTTGATGAGTTGTGCCGTTAATTTTTAAAAAATAGTGATAGGTTTATTACACAAAAAAGTATAATTATTCCACAACAAACGTAAAACGGGGAAATCACTCTATCTCAAACAACAAACATCAGATTGGCCTGAAATTTTTTCTACAAGTAGAAGTCATTACCAACTGTCTTCTGTGAAAATTTCAGCTTGATGAGTTGTGCCGTTAATTTTTAAAAAATAGTGATAGGTTTATTACACAAAAAAGTATAATTATTCCACAACAAACGTAAAACGGGGAAATCACTCTATCTCAAACAACAAACATCAGATTGGCCTGAAATTTTTTCTACAAGTAGAAGTAATTACCATCTGCCTTCAGAGAAAATTTCAGCTTGATGAGTTGTGCCGTTAATTTTTAAAAAATAGTGATAGGTTTATTACACAAAAAAGTATAATTATTCCACAACAAACGTAAAACGGGGAAATCACTCTATCTCAAACAACAAACATCAGATTGGCCTGAAATTTTTTCTACAAGTAGAAGTAATTACCATCTGCCTTCAGAGAAAATTTCAGCTTGATGAGTTGTGCCGTTAATTTTTAAAAAATAGTGATAGGTTTATTACACAAAAAAGTATAATTATTCCACAACAAACGTAAAACGGGGAAATCACTCTATCTCAAACAACAAACATCAGATTGGCCTGAAATTTTTTCTACAAGTAGAAGTCATTACCAACTGTCTTCTGTGAAAATTTCAGCTTGATGAGTTGTGCCGTTAATTTTTAAAAAATAGTGATAGGTTTATTACACAAAAAAGTATAATTATTCCACAAAAAACGTAAAACGGGGAAATCACTCTTTCTCAAACAACAAGCATTAGATTGTCCTGAAATTTTTTCTACAAGTAGAGGTCACTACCAACTGCCTTCTGTGAAAATTTCAGCTTGATTTGTTGTGCCGTTAATTAAAAAAAATCGTAATAGATTTATTACACAACAGTAAAACAGGCAAATCGCTCTATCTCTAACCCCAACCTTCAGATTGGCCTGAAATTGTTTCTACAAGTAGAAATTATTGCAAACTCAACCATTATGGAGTAGTCACTACAAAGCGCAAAAAAAAAAAAAAAAAAAAAAGTTTGGATTCCCTAACACAGACATCAGATTTCAGGTGTTAAGACTCATTGCCGTGTCTCATGGGGAAACTTTGAGCCAGGCTTCCCCTTTTTAATAAGGTAGTTTCTACGCCGATTTTTTTTTCGATTCTAAACCCAATCACCCCGTTTGCAAGCAGGTTGAACGTTACTAAGAACAACCAACAATCCGAGATGGTTTTTAATGTCCTATATGAAGACTGCTTTTCTTTTGTTAAAAATCTTCAATTAATTTTTTCCACAACAAAAGTAAACCGGGGAAATCACTCTATCTCTAACCCCAACCGTCAGATTGGCCTGAAATTTTTTCTACAAGTAGATGTCATTACCATCTGCCTTCTATAAAAATTTCAGCTTGATAAGTTGCGCCGTTAATTTAAAAAAAATAGTGATAGGTTTATTACACAAAAAAGTATAATTATTCCACAACAAACGTAAAACGGGGAAATCACTCTATCTCAAACAACAAACATCAGATTGGCCTGAAATTTTTTCTACAAGTAGAAGTCATTACCAACTGCCTGCTGTAAAAATTTCAGCTTGATGAGTTGTGCCGTTAATTTTTAAAAAATAGTGATAGGTGTATTACACTAAAAAGTATAATTATTCCACAATAAACGTTAAACGGGGAAATCACTCTATCTCAAACAACAAGCATTAGATTGTCCTGAAATTTTTTCTACAAGTAGAGGTCACTACCAACTGCCTTCTGTGAAAATTTCAGCTTGATTTGTTGTGCCGTTAATTAAAAAAAAATCGTAATAGATTTATTACACAACAGTAAAACAGGCAAATCGCTCTATCTCTAACCCCAACCTTCAGATTGGCCTGAAATTGTTTCTACAAGTAGAAATTATTGCAAACTCAACCATTATGGAGTAGTCACTACAAAGCGCAAAAAAAAAAAAAAAAAAAAAAAAAGTTCGGATTCCCTAACACAGACATCAGATTTCAGGTATTAAGACTCATTGCCGTGTCTCATGGGGAAACTTTGAGCCAGGCTTCCCCTTTTTAATAAGGTAGTTTCTACGCCGATTTTTTTTTCGATTCTAAACCCAATCACCCCGTTTGCAAGCAGGTTGAACGTTACTAAGAACAACCAACAATCCGAGATGGTTTTTAATGTCCTATATGAAGACTGCTTTTCTTTTGTTAAAAATCTTCAATTAATTTTTTCCACAACAAAAGTAAACCGGGGAAATCACTCTATCTCTAACCCCAACCGTCAGATTGGCCTGAAATTTTTTCTACAAGTAGATGTCATTACCTACTGCCTTCTATAAAAATTTCAGCTTGATTAGTTGTGCCATTAATTTTTAAAAAATAGTGATAAGTTTATTACACCAAAAAAGTATAATTATTCCACAACAAACGTAAAACGGGGAAATCACTCTATCTCAAACAACAAACATCAGATTGGCCTGAAATTTTTTCTACAAGTAGAAGTCATTACCAACTGCCTTCTGTGAAAATTTCAGCTTGATTTGTTGTGCCGTTAATTTTTAAAAAATAGTGATAGGTTTATTACACAAAAAAGTATAATTATTCCACAACAAACGTAAAACGGGGAAATCACTCTATCTCAAACAACAAACATCAGATTGGCCTGAAATTTTTTCTACAAGTAGAAGTAATTACCATCTGCCTTCAGAGTAAATTTCAGCTTGATGAGTTGTGCCGTTAATTTTTAAAAAATAGTGATAGGTTTATTACACAAAAAAGTATAATTATTCCACAACAAACGTAAAACGGGGAAATCACTCTATCTCAAACAACAAACATCAGATTGGCCTGAAATTTTTTCTACTAGTAGAAGTCATTACCAACTGTCTTCTGTGAAAATTTCAGCTTGATGAGTTGTGCCGTTAATTTTTAAAAAATAGTGATAGGTTTATTACACAAAAAAGTATAATTATTCCACAACAAACGTAAAACGGGGAAATCACTCTATCTCAAACAACAAACATCAGATTGGCCTGAAAATTTTTCTACAAAGAGAAGTCATTACCACCTGCCTGCTGTAAAAATTTCAGCTTGATGAGTTGTGCCGTAAATTTTTAAAAAATAGTGATAGGTTTATTACACAAAAAAGTATAATTATTCCACAACAAACGTAAAACGGGGAAATCACTCTATCTCAAACAACAAACATCAGATTGGCCTGAAATTTTTTCTACAAGTAGAAGTCATTACCATCTGCCTTCAGAGAAAATTTCAGCTTGATGAGTTGTGCCGTTAATTTTTAAAAAATAGTGATAGGTTTATTACACAAAAAAGTATAATTATTCCACAACAAACGTAAAACGGGGAAATCACTCTATCTCAAACAACAAACATCAGATTGGCCTGAAATTTTTTCTACAAGTAGAAGTCATTACCAACTGTCTTCTGTGAAAATTTCAGCTTGATGAGTTGTGCCGTTAATTTTTAAAAAATAGTGATAGGTTTATTACACAAAAAAGTATAATTATTCCACAAAAAACGTAAAACGGGGAAATCACTCTATCTCAAACAACAAACATCAGATTGGCCTGAAATTTTTTCTACAAGTAGAAGTCATTACCATCTGCCTTCAGAGAAAATTTCAGCTTGATGAGTTGTGCCGTTAATTTTTAAAAAATAGTGATAGGTTTATTACACAAAAAAGTATAATTATTCCACAACAAACGTAAAACGGGGAAATCACTCTATCTCAAACAACAAACATCAGATTGGCCTGAAATTTTTTCTACAAGTAGAAGTCATTACCAACTGTCTTCTGTGAAAATTTCAGCTTGATGAGTTGTGCCGTTAATTTTTAAAAAATAGTGATAGGTTTATTACACAAAAAAGTATAATTATTCCACAACAAACGTAAAACGGGGAAATCACTCTATCTCAAACAACAAACATCAGATTGGCCTGAAATTTTTTCTACAAGTAGAAGTCATTATCATCTGCCTTCAGAGAAAATTTCAGCTTGATGAGTTGTGCCGTTAATTTTTAAAAAATAGTGATAGGTTTATTACACAAAAAAGTATAATTATTCCACAACAAACGTAAAACGGGGAAATCACTCTATCTCAAACAACAAACATCAGATTGGCCTGAAATTTTTTCTACAAGTAGAAATCATTACCATCTGCCTTCAGAGAAAATTTCAGCTTGATGAGTTGTGCCGTTAATTTTTAAAAAATAGTGATAGGTTTATTACACAAAAAAGTATAATTATTCCACAACAAACGTAAAACGGGGAAATCACTCTATCTCAAACAACAAACATCAGATTGGCCTGAAATTTTTTCTACAAGTAGAAGTAATTACCATCTGCCTTCAGAGTAAATTTCAGCTTGATGAGTTGTGCCGTTAATTTTTAAAAAATAGTGATAGGTTTATTACACAAAAAAGTATAATTATTCCACAACAAACGTAAAACGGGGAAATCACTCTATCTCAAACAACAAACATCAGATTGGCCTGAAATTTTTTCTACAAGTAGAAGTCATTACCAACTGCCTTCTGTGAAAATTTCAGCTTGATGAGTTGTGCCGTTAATTAAAAAAAAATCGTAATAGATTTATTACACAACAGTAAAACAGGCAAATCGCTCTATCTCTAACCCCAACCTTCAGATTGGCCTGAAATTGTTTCTACAAGTAGAAATTATTGCAAACTCAACCATTATGGAGTAGTCACTACAAAGCGCAAAAAAAAAAAAAAAAAAGTTCGGATTCCCTAACACAGACATCAGATTTCAGGTGTTAAGACTCATTGCCGTGTCTCATGGGGAAACTTTGAGCCAGGCTTCCCCTTTTTAATAAGGTAGTTTCTACGCCGATTTTTTTTTTCGATTCTAAACCCAATCACCCCGTTTGCAAGCAGGTTGAACGTTACTAAGAACAACCAACAATCCGAGATGGTTTTTAATGTCCTATATGAAGACTGCTTTTCTTTTGTTAAAAATCTTCAATTAATTTTTTCCACAACAAAAGTAAACCGGGGAAATCACTCTATCTCTAACCCCAACCGTCAGATTGGCCTGAAATTTTTTCTACAAGTAGATGTCATTACCAACTGCCTTCTATAAAAATTTCAGCTTGATAAGTTGTGCCATGGATTTTTAAAAAATAGTGATAAGTTTATTACACAAAAAAGTATAATTATTCCACAACAAACGTAAAACGGGGAAATCACTCTATCTCAAACAACAAACATCAGATTGGCCTGAAATTTTTTCTACAAGTAGAAGTAATTACCATCTGCCTTCAGAGTAAATTTCAGCTTGATGAGTTGTGCCGTTAATTTTTAAAAAATAGTGATAGGTTTATTACACAAAAAAGTATAATTATTCCACAACAAACGTAAAACGGGGAAATCACTCTATCTCAAACAACAAACATCAGATTGGCCTGAAATTTTTTCTACAAGTAGAAGTCATTACCATCTGGCTTCAGAGAAAATTTCAGCTTGATGAGTTGTGCCGTTAATTTTTAAAAAATAGTGATAGGTTTATTACACAAAAAAGTATAATTATTCCACAACAAACGTAAAACGGGGAAATCACTCTATCTCAAACAACAAACATCAGATTGGCCTGAAATTTTTTCTACAAGTAGAAGTCATTACCATCTGGCTTCAGAGAAAATTTCAGCTTGATGAGTTGTGCCGTTAATTTTTAAAAAATAGTGATAGGTTTATTACACAAAAAAGTATAATTATTCCACAACAAACGTAAAACGGGGAAATCACTCTATCTCAAACAACAAACATCAGATTGGCCTGAAATTTTTTCTACAAGTAGAAGTAATTACCATCTGCCTTCAGAGTAAATTTCAGCTTGATGAGTGGTGCCGTTAATTTTTAAAAAATAGTGATAGGTATATTACACAAAAAAGTATAATTATTCCACAACAAACGTAAAACGGGGAAATCACTCTATCTCTAACCCCAACCGTCAGATTGGCCTGAAATTTTTTCTACAAGTAGATGTCATTACCAACTGCCTTCTATAAAAATTTCAGCTTGATTTGTTGCCATTAATTTTTAAAAAATAGTGATAAGTTTATTACACAAAAAAGTATAATTATTCCACAACAAACGTAAAACGGGGAAATCACTCTATCTCAAACAACAAACATCAGATTGGCCTGAAATTTTTTCTACAAGTAGAAGTCATTACCAACTGCCTTCTGTGAAAATTTCAGCTTGATGAGTTGTGCCGTTAATTAAAAAAAAATCGTAATAGATTTATTACACAACAGTAAAACAGGCAAATCGCTCTATCTCTAACCCCAACCTTCAGATTGGCCTGAAATTGTTTCTACAAGTAGAAATTATTGCAAACTCAACCATTATAGAATAGTCACTACAAAGCGCAAAAAAAAAAAAAAAAAAAAGTTCGGATTCCCTAACACAGACATCAGATTTCAGGTGTTAAGACTCATTGCCGTGTCTCATGGGGAAACTTTGAGCCAGGCTTCCCCTTTTTAATAAGGTAGTTTCTACGCCGATTTTTTTTTCGATTCTAAACCCAATCACCCCGTTTGCAAGCAGGTTGAACGTTACTAAGAACAACCAACAATCCGAGATGGTTTTTAATGTCCTATATGAAGACTGCTTTTCTTTTGTTAAAAATCTTCAATTAATTTTTTCCACAACAAAAGTAAACCGGGGAAATCACTCTATCTCTAACCCCAACCGTCAGATTGGCCTGAAATTTTTTCTACAAGTAGATGTCATTACCAACTGCCTTCTATAAAAATTTCAGCTTGATAAGTTGTGCCATTAATTTTTAAAAAATAGTGATAAGTTTATTACACAAAAAAGTATAATTATTCCACAAAAAACGTAAAACGGGGAAATCACTCTATCTCAAACAACAAACATCAGATTGGCCTGAAATTTTTTCTACAAGTAGAAGTCATTACCATCTGCCTTCAGAGAAAATTTCAGCTTGATGAGTTGTGCCGTTAATTTTTAAAAAATAGTGATAGGTTTATTACACAAAAAAGTATAATTATTCCACAACAAACGTAAAACGGGGAAATCACTCTATCTCAAACAACAAACATCAGATTGGCCTGAAATTTTTTCTACAAGTAGAAGTCATTACCATCTGCCTTCAGAGAAAATTTCAGCTTGATGAGTTGTGCCGTTAATTTTTTAAAAATAGTGATAGGTTTATTACACAAAAAAGTATAATTATTCCACAACAAACGTAAAACGGGGAAATCACTCTATCTCAAACAACAAACATCGGATTGGCCTGAAATTTTTTCTACAAGTAGAAGTCATTACCATCTGCCTTCAGAGTAAATTTCAGCTTGATGAGTTGTGCCGTTAATTTTTAAAAAATAGTGATAGGTTTATTACACAAAAAAGTATAATTATTCCACAACAAACGTAAAACGGGGAAATCACTCTATCTCAAACAACAAACATCAGATTGGCCTGAAATTTTTTCTACAAGTAGAAGTCATTACCATCTGCCTTCAGAGAAAATTTCAGCTTGATGAGTTGTGCCGTTAATTTTTAAATAATAGTGATAGGTTTATTACACAAAAAAGTATAATTATTCCACAACAAACGTAAAACGGGGAAATCACTCTATCTCAAACAACAAACATCAGATTGGCCTGAAATTTTTTCTACAAGTAGAAGTAATTACCATCTGCCTTCAGAGTAAATTTCAGCTTGATGAATTGTGCCGTTAATTTTTAAAAAATAGTGATAGGTTTATTACACAAAAAAGTATAATTATTCCACAACAAACGTAAAACGGGGAAATCACTCTATCTCAAACAACAAACATCGGATTGGCCTGAAATTTTTTCTACAAGTAGAAGTCATTACCATCTGCCTTCAGAGTAAATTTCAGCTTGATGAGTTGTGCCGTTAATTTTTAAAAAATAGTGATAGGTTTATTACACAAAAAAGTATAATTATTCCACAACAAACGTAAAACGGGGAAATCACTCTATCTCAAACAACAAACATCAGATTGGCCTGAAATTTTTTCTACAAGTAGAAGTCATTACCATCTGGCTTCAGAGAAAATTTCAGCTTGATGAGTTGTGCCGTTAATTTTTAAATAATAGTGATAGGTTTATTACACAAAAAGGTATAATTATTCCACAACAAACGTAAAACGGGGAAATCACTCTATCTCAAACAACAAACATCAGATTGGCCTGAAATTTTTTCTACTAGTAGAAGTCATTACCAACTGTCTTCTGTGAAAATTTCAGCTTGATGAGTTGTGCCGTTAATTTTTAAAAAATAGTGATAGGTTTATTACACAAAAAAGTATAATTATTCCACAACAAACGTAAAACGGGGAAATCACTCTATCTCAAACAACAAACATCAGATTGGCCTGAAATTTTTTCTACAAGTAGAAGTCATTACCAACTGCCTTCTGAGAAAATTTCAGCTTGATGAGTTGTGCCGTTAATTAAAAAAAATCGTAATAGATTTATTACACAACAGTAAAACAGGCAAATCGCTCTATCTCTAACCCCAACCTTCAGATTGGCCTGAAATTGTTTCTACAAGTAGAAATTATTGCAAACTCAACCATTATGGAGTAGTCACTACAAAGCGCAAAAAAAAAAAAAAAAAAAATTCGGATTCCCTAACACAGACATCAGATTTCAGGTGTTAAGACTCATTGCCGTGTCTCATGGGGAAACTTTGAGCCAGGCTTCCCCTTTTTAATAAGGTAGTTTCTACGCCGATTTTTTTTTCGATTCTAAACCCAATCACCCCGTTTGCAAGCAGGTTGAACGTTACTAAGAACAACCAACAATCCGAGATGGTTTTTAATGTCCTATATGAAGACTGCTTTTCTTTTGTTAAAAATCTTCAATTAATTTTTTCCACAACAAAAGTAAACCGGGGAAATCAATCTATCTCTAACCCCAACCGTCAGATTGGCCTGAAATTTTTTCTACAAGTAGATGTCATTACCATCTGCCTTCTATAAAAATTTCAGCTTGATAAGTTGCGCCGTTAATTTTAAAAAAATAGTGATAGGTTTATTACACAAAAAAGTATAATTATTCCACAACAAACGTAAAACGGGGAAATCACTCTATCTCAAACAACAAACATCAGATTGGCCTGAAATTTTTTCTACAAGTAGAAGTCATTACCAACTGCCTGCTGTAAAAATTTCAGCTTGATGAGTTGTGCCGTTAATTTTTAAAAAATAGTGATAGGTGTATTACACTAAAAAGTATAATTATTCCACAATAAACGTTAAACGGGGAAATCACTCTATCTCAAACAACAAGCATTAGATTGTCCTGAAATTTTTTCTACAAGTAGAGGTCACTACCAACTGCCTTCTGTGAAAATTTCAGCTTGATTTGTTGTGCCGTTAATTAAAAAAAAATCGTAATAGATTTATTACACAACAGTAAAACAGGCAAATCGCTCTATCTCTAACCCCAACCTTCAGATTGGCCTGAAATTGTTTCTACAAGTAGAAATTATTGCAAACTCAACCATTATGGAGTAGTCACCACAAAGCGCAAAAAAAAAAAAAAAAAAAAAAAAAAGTTCGGATTCCCTAACACAGACATCAGATTTCAGGTGTTTAGACTCATTGCCGTGTCTCATGGGGAAACTTTGAGCCAGGCTTCCCCTTTTTAATAAGGTAGTTTCTACGCCGATTTTTTTTTCGATTCTAAACCCAATCACCCCGTTTGAAAGCAGGTTGAACGTTACTAAGAACAACCAACAATCCGAGATGGTTTTTAATGTCCTATATGAAGACTGCTTTTCTTTTGTTAAAAATCTTCAATTAATTTTTTCCACAACAAAAGTAAACCGGGGAAATCACTTTATCTCTAACCCCAACCGTCAGATTGGCCTGAAATTTTTTCTACAAGTAGATGTCATTACCTACTGCCTTCTATAAAAATTTCAGCTTGATTAGTTGTGCCATTAATTTTTAAAAAATAGTGATAAGTTTATTACACCAAAAAAGTATAATTATTCCACAACAAACGTAAAACGGGGAAATCACTCTATCTCAAACAACAAACATCAGATTGGCCTGAAATTTTTTCTACAAGTAGAAGTCATTACCAACTGCCTTCTGTGAAAATTTCAGCTTGATTTGTTGTGCCGTTAATTAAAAAAAATCGTAATAGATTTATTACACAACAGTAAAACAGGCAAATCGCTCTATCTCTAACCCCAACCTTCAGATTGGCAAACTCAACCATTATGGAGTAGTCACTACAAAGCGCAAAAAAAAAAAAAAAATCGGATTCCCTAACACAGACATCAGATTTCAGGTGTTAAGACTCATTGCCGTGTCTCATGGGGAAACTTTGAGCCAGGCTTCCCCTTTTTAATAAGGTAGTTTCTACGCCGATTTTTTTTTTCGATTCTAAACCCAATCACCCCGTTTGCAAGCAGGTTGAACGTGACTAAGAACAACCAACAATCCGAGATGGTTTTTAATGTCCTTTATTAAGACTAGTCTTCTTTTGTTAAAAATCTTCAATTAATTTTTTCCACAACAAACGTAAACCGGGGAAATCACTCTATCTCTAACCCCAACCGTCAGATTGGCCTGAAATTTTTTCTACAAGTAGATGTCATTACCATCTGCCTTCTATAAAAATTTCAGCTTGATAAGTTGTGCCATTAATTTTTAAAAAATAGTGATAAGTTTATTACACAAAAAAGTATAATTATTCCACAACAAACGTATAACGGGGAAATCACTCTATCTCAAACAACAAACATCAGATTGGCGTGAAATTTTTTCTACAAGTAGAAGTCATTAACATCTGCCTACAGAGAAAATTTCAGCTTGATGAGTTGCGCCGTTAATTTTTAAAAAATAGTGATAGGTTTATTACACAAAAAAGTATAATTATTCCACAACAAACGTAAAACGGGGAAATCACTCTATCTCAAACAACAAACATCAGATTGGCCTGAAATTTTTTCTACAAGTAGAAGTCATTACCAACTGTCTTCTGTGAAAATTTCAGCTTGATGAGTTGTGCCGTTAATTAAAAAAAATCGTAATAGATTTATTACACAACAGTAAAACAGGCAAATCGCTCTATCTCTAACCCCAACCTTCAGATTGGCCTGAAATTGTTTCTACAAGTAGAAATTATTGCAAACTCAACCATTATGGAGTAGTCACTACAAAGCGCAAAAAAAAAAAAAAAAAAATTCAGATTCCCTAACACAGACATCAGATTTCAGGTGTTAAGACTCATTGCCGTGTCTCATGGGGAAACTTTGAGCCAGGCTTCCCCTTTTTAATAAGGTAGTTTCTACGCCGATTTTTTTTTCGATTCTAAACCCAATCACCCCGTTTGCAAGCAGGTTGAACGTTACTAAGAACAACCAACAATCCGAGATGGTTTTTAATGTCCTATATGAAGACTGCTTTTCTTTTGTTAAAAATCTTCAATTAATTTTTTCCACAACAAAAGTAAACCGGGGAAATCAATCTATCTCTAACCCCAACCGTCAGATTGGCCTGAAATTTTTTCTACAAGTAGATGTCATTACCATCTGCCTTCTATAAAAATTTCAGCTTGATAAGTTGCGCCGTTAATTTAAAAAAAATAGTGATAGGTTTATTACACAAAAAAGTATAATTATTCCACAACAAACGTAAAACGGGGAAATCACTCTATCTCAAACAACAAACATCAGATTGGCCTGAAATTTTTTCTACAAGTAGAAGTCATTACCAACTGCCTGCTGTAAAAATTTCAGCTTGATGAGTTGTGCCTTTAATTTTTAAAAAATAGTGATAGGTGTATTACACTAAAAAGTATAATTATTCCACAATAATCGTTAAACGGGGAAATCACTCTATCTCAAACAACAAGCATTAGATTGTCCTGAAATTTTTTCTACAAGTAGAGGTCACTACCAACTGCCTTCTGTGAAAATTTCAGCTTGATTTGTTGTGCCGTTAATTAAAAAAAAATCGTAATAGATTTATTACACAACAGTAAAACAGGCAAATCGCTCTATCTCTAACCCCAACCTTCAGATTGGCCTGAAATTGTTTCTACAAGTAGAAATTATTGCAAACTCAACCATTATGGAGTAGTCACTACAAAGCGCAAAAAAAAAAAAAAAATCGGATTCCCTAACACAGACATCAGATTTCAGGTGTTAAGACTCATTGCCGTGTCTCATGGGGAAACTTTGAGCCAGGCTTCCCCTTTTTAATAAGGTAGTTTCTACGCCGATTTTTTTTTCGATTCTAAACCCAATCACCCCGTTTGAAAGCAGGTTGAACGTTACTAAGAACAACCAACAATCCGAGATGGTTTTTAATGTCCTATATGAAGACTGCTTTTCTTTTGTTAAAAATCTTCAATTAATTTTTTCCACAACAAAAGTAAACCGGGGAAATCACTTTATCTCTAACCCCAACCGTCAGATTGGCCTGAAATTTTTTCTACAAGTAGATGTCATTACCTACTGCCTTCTATAAAAATTTCAGCTTGATTAGTTGTGCCATTAATTTTTAAAAATAGTGATAAGTTTATTACACCAAAAAAGTATAATTATTCCACAACAAACGTAAAACGGGGAAATCACTCTATCTCAAACAACAAACATCAGATTGGCCTGAAATTTTTTCTACAAGTAGAAGTCATTACCAACTGCCTTCTGTGAAAATTTCAGCTTGATTTGTTGTGCCGTTAATTAAAAAAAATCGTAATAGATTTATTACACAACAGTAAAACAGGCAAATCGCTCTATCTCTAACCCCAACCTTCAGATTGGCAAACTCAACCATTATGGAGTAGTCACTACAAAGCGCAAAAAAAAAAAAAAAATCGGATTCCCTAACACAGACATCAGATTTCAGGTGTTAAGACTCATTGCCGTTTCTCATGGGGAAACTTTGAGCCAGGCTTCCCCTTTTTAATAAGGTAGTTTCTACGCCGATTTTTTTTTTCGATTCTAAACCCAATCACCCCGTTTGCAAGCAGGTTGAACGTGACTAAGAACAACCAACAATCCGAGATGGTTTTTAATGTCCTTTATGAAGACTAGTCTTCTTTTGTTAAAAATCTTCAATTAATTTTTTCCACAACAAAAGTAAACCGGGGAAATCACTCTATCTCTAACCCCAACCGTCAGATTGGCCTGAAATTTTTTCTACAAGTAGATGTCATTACCATCTGCCTTCTATAAAAATTTCAGCTTGATAAGTTGCGCCGTTAATTTTAAAAAAATAGTGATAGGTTTATTACACAAAAAAGTATAATTATTCCACAACAAACGTAAAACGGGGAAATCACTCTATCTCAAACAACAAACATCAGATTGGCCTGAAATTTTTTCTACAAGTAGAAGTCATTACCAACTGCCTGCTGTAAAAATTTCAGCTTGATGAGTTGTGCCGTTAATTTTTAAAAAATAGTGATAGGTGTATTACACTAAAAAGTATAATTATTCCACAATAAACGTTAAACGGGGAAATCACTCTATCTCAAACAACAAGCATTAGATTGTCCTGAAATTTTTTCTACAAGTAGAGGTCACTACCAACTGCCTTCTGTGAAAATTTCAGCTTGATTTGTTGTGCCGTTAATTAAAAAAAAATCGTAATAGATTTATTACACAACAGTAAAACAGGCAAATCGCTCTATCTCTAACCCCAACCTTCAGATTGGCCTGAAATTGTTTCTACAAGTAGAAATTATTGCAAACTCAACCATAATGGAGTAGTCACTACAAAGCGCAAAAAAAAAAAAAAAAAAAAAAAAAAGTTCGGATTCCCTAACACAGACATCAGATTTCAGGTGTTAAGACTCATTGCCGTGTCTCATGGGGAAACTTTGAGCCAGGCTTCCCCTTTTTAATAAGGTAGTTTCTACGCCGATTTTTTTTTCGATTCTAAACCCAATCACCCCGTTTGCAAGCAGGTTGAACGTTACTAAGAACAACCAACAATCCGAGATGGTTTTTAATGTCCTATATGAAGACTGCTTTTCTTTTGTTAAAAATCTTCAATTAATTTTTTCCACAACAAAAGTAAACCGGGGAAATCACTCTATCTCTAACCCCAACCGTCAGATTGGCCTGAAATTTTTTCTACAAGTAGATGTCATTACCTACTGCCTTCTATAAAAATTTCAGCTTGATTAGTTGTGCCATTAATTTTTAAAAAATAGTGATAAGTTTATTACACCAAAAAAGTATAATTATTCCACAACAAACGTTAAACGGGGAAATCACTCTATCTCAAACAACAAACATCAGATTGGCCTGAAATTTTTTCTACAAGTAGAAGTCATTACCAACTGCCTTCTGTGAAAATTTCAGCTTGATTTGTTGTGCCGTTAATTTTTAAAAAATAGTGATAGGTTTATTACACAAAAAAGTATAATTATTCCACAACAAACGTAAAACGGGGAAATCACTCTATCTCAAACAACAAACATCAGATTGGCCTGAAATTTTTTCTACAAGTAGAAGTAATTACCATCTGCCTTCAGAGTAAATTTCAGCTTGATGAGTTGTGCCGTTAATTTTTAAAAAATAGTGATAGGTTTATTACACAAAAAAGTATAATTATTCCACAACAAACGTAAAACGGGGAAATCACTCTATCTCAAACAACAAACATCAGATTGGCCTGAAATTTTTTCTACAAGTAGAAGTCATTACCATCTGCCTTCAGAGAAAATTTCAGCTTGATGAGTTGTGCCGTTAATTTAAAAAAATAGTGATAGGTTTATTACACAAAAAAGTATAATTATTCCACAACAAACGTAAAACGGGGAAATCACTCTATCTCAAACAACAAACATCAGATTGGCCTGAAATTTTTTCTACAAGTAGAAGTAATTACCATCTGCCTTCAGAGTAAATTTCAGCTTGATGAGTTGTGCCGTTAATTTTTAAAAAATAGTGATAGGTTTATTACACAAAAAAGTATAATTATTCCACAACAAACGTAAAACGGGGAAATCACTCTATCTCTAACCCCAACCGTCAGATTGGCCTGAAATTTTTTCTACAAGTAGATGTCATTACCAACTGCCTTCTATAAAAATTTCAGCTTGATTAGTTGTGCCATTAATTTTTAAAAAATAGTGATAAGTTTATTACACCAAAAAAGTATAATTATTCCACAACAAACGTAAAACGGGGAAATCACTCTATCTCAAACAACAAACATCAGATTGGCCTGAAATTTTTTCTACAAGTAGAAGTCATTACCAACTGCCTGCTGTAAAAATTTCAGCTTGATGAGTTGTGCCGTTAATTTTTAAAAAATAGTGATAGGTGTATTACACTAAAAAGTATAATTATTCCACAATAAACGTTAAACGGGGAAATCACTCTATCTCAAACAACAAGCATTAGATTGTCCTGAATTTTTTTCTACAAGTAGAAGTCATTACCATCTGCCTTCAGAGAAAATTTCAGCTTGATGAGTTGTGCCGTTAATTTTTAAAAAATAGTGATAGGTTTATTACACAAAAAAGTATAATTATTCCACAACAAACGTAAAACGGGGAAATCACTCTATCTCAAACAACAAACATCAGATTGGCCTGAAATTTTTTCTACAAGTAGATGTCATTACCAACTGCCTTCTATAAAAATTTCAGCTTGATTAGTTGTGCCATTAATTTTTAAAAAATAGTGATAAGTTTATGACACAAAAAAGTATAATTATTCAACAAAAAACGTATAACGGGGAAATCACTCTATCTCAAACAACAAACATCAGATTGGCGTGAAATTTTTTCTACAAGTAGAAGTCATTAACATCTGCCTTCAGAGAAAATTTCAGCTTGATGAGTTGCGCCGTTAATTTTTAAAAAATAGTGATAGGTTTATTACACAAAAAAGTATAATTATTCCACAACAAACGTAAAACGGGGAAATCACTCTATCTCAAACAACAAACATCAGATTGGCCTGAAATTTTTTCTACAAGTAGAAGTAATTACCAACTGCCTGCTGTAAAAATTTCAGCTTGATGAGTTGTGCCGTTAATTTAAAAAAAATAGTGATAGGTTTATTACACAAAAAAGTATAATTATTCCACAATAAACGTTAAACGGGGAAATCACTCTATCTCAAACAACAAGCATTAGATTGTCCTGAAATTTTTTCTACAAGTAGAGGTCACTACCAACTGCCTTCTGTGAAAATTTCAGCTTGATTTGTTGTGCCGTTAATTTTTAAAAAATAGTGATAGGTTTATTACACAAAAAAGTATAATTATTCCACAACAAACGTAAAACGGGGAAATCACTCTATCTCAAACAACAAACATCAGATTGGCCTGAAATTTTTTCTACTAGTAGAAGTCATTACCAACTGTCTTCTGTGAAAATTTCAGCTTGATGAGTTGTGCCGTTAATTTTTAAAAAATAGTGATAGGTTTATTACACAAAAAAGTATAATTATTCCACAACAAACGTAAAACGGGGAAATCACTCTATCTCAAACAACAAACATCAGATTGGCCTGAAATTTTTTCTACAAGTAGAAGTCATTACCAACTGCCTTCTGTGAAAATTTCAGCTTGATGAGTTGTGCCGTTAATTAAAAAAAATCGTAATAGATTTATTACACAACAGTAAAACAGGCAAATCGCTCTATCTCTAACCCCAACCTTCAGATTGGCCTGAAATTGTTTCTACAAGTAGAAATTATTGCAAACTCAACCATTATAGAATAGTCACTACAAAGCGCAAAAAAAAAAAAAAAAAAGTTCGGATTCCCTAACACAGACATCAGATTTCAGGTGTTAAGACTCATTGCCGTGTCACATGGGGAAACTTTGAGCCAGGCTTCCTCTTTTTAATAAGGTAGTTTCTACGCCGATTTTTTTTTCGATTCTAAACCCAATCACCCCGTTTGCAAGCAGGTTGAACGTTACTAAGAACAACCAACAATCCGAGATGGTTTTTAATGTCCTATATGAAGACTGCTTTTCTTTTGTTAAAAATCTTCAATTAATTTTTTCCACAACAAAAGTAAACCGGGGAAATCACTCTATCTCTAACCCCAACCGTCAGATTGGCCTGAAATTTTTTCTACAAGTAGATGTCATTACCAACTGCCTTCTATAAAAATTTCAGCTTGATAAGTTGTGCCATTAATTTAAAAAAAATAGTGATAAGTTTATTACACAAAAAAGTATAATTATTCCACAAAAAACGTAAAACGGGGAAATCACTCTATCTCAAACAACAAACATCAGATTGGCCTGAAATTTTTTCTACAAGTAGAAGTCATTACCATCTGCCTTCAGAGTAAATTTCAGCTTGATGAGTTGTGCCGTTAATTTTTAAAAAATAGTGATAGGTTTATTACACAAAAAAGTATAATTATTCCACAACAAACGTAAAACGGGGAAATCACTCTATCTCAAACAACAAACATCAGATTGGCCTGAAATTTTTTCTACAAGTAGAAGTCATTACCATCTGCCTTCAGAGAAAATTTCAGCTTGATGAGTTGTGCCGTTAATTTTTAAAAAATAGTGATAGGTTTATTACACAAAAAAGTATAATTATTCCACAACAAACGTAAAACGGGGAAATCACTCTATCTCAAACAACAAACATCAGATTGGCCTGAAATTTTTTCTACAAGTAGAAGTAATTACCATCTGCCTTCAGAGTAAATTTCAGCTTGATGAATTGTGCCGTTAATTTTTAAAAAATAGTGATAGGTTTATTACACAAAAAAGTATAATTATTCCACAACAAACGTAAAACGGGGAAATCACTCTATCTCAAACAACAAACATCAGATTGGCCTGAATTTTTTTCTACAAGTAGAAGTCATTACCAACTGCCTTCTGTGAAAATTTCAGCTTGATGAGTTGTGCCGTTAATTAAAAAAAAATCGTAATAGATTTATTACACAACAGTAAAACAGGCAAATCGCTCTATCTCTAACCCCAACCTTCAGATTGGCCTGAAATTTTTTCTACAAGTAGAAATTATTGCAAACTCAACCATTATGGAGTAGTCACTACAAAGCGCAAAAAAAAAAAAAAAAAAAAGTTCGGATTCCCTAACACAGACATCAGATTTCAGGTGTTAAGACTCATTGCCGTGTCCCATGGGGAAACTTTGAGCCAGGCTTCCCCTTTTTAATAAGGTAGTTTCTACGCCGATTTTTTTTTTCGATTCTAAACCCAATCACCCCGTTTGCAAGCAGGTTGAACGTTACTAAGAACAACCAACAATCCGAGATGGTTTTTAATGTCCTATATGAAGACTGCTTTTCTTTTGTTAAAAATCTTCAATTAATTTTTTCCACAACAAAAGTAAACCGGGGAAATCACTCTATCTCTAACCCCAACCGTCAGATTGGCCTGAAATTTTTTCTACAAGTAGATGTCATTACCAACTGCCTTCTATAAAAATTTCAGCTTGATAAGTTGTGCCATTGATTTTTAAAAAATAGTGATAAGTTTATTACACAAAAAAGTATAATTATTCCACAACAAACGTAAAACGGGGAAATCACTCTATCTCAAACAACAAATATCAGATTGGCCTGAAATTTTTTCTACAAGTAGAAGTCATTACCATCTGCCTTCAGAGAAAATTTCAGCTTGATGAGTTGTGCCGTTAATTTAAAAAAAATAGTGATAGGTTTATTACACAAAAAAGTATAATTATTCCACAACAAACGTAAAACGGGGAAATCACTCTATCTCAAACAACAAACATCAGATTGGCCTGAAATTTTTTCTACAAGTAGAAGTCATTACCATCTGCCTTCAGAGAAAATTTCAGCTTGATGAGTTGTGCCGTTAATTTTTAAAAAATAGTGATAGGTTTATTACACAAAAAAGTATAATTATTCCACAACAAACGTAAAACGGGGAAATCACTCTATCTCAAACAACAAACATCAGATTGGCCTGAAATTTTTTCTACAAGTAGAAGTAATTACCATCTGCCTTCAGAGTAAATTTCAGCTTGATGAGTTGTGCCGTTAATTTTTAAAAAATAGTGATAGGTTTATTACACAAAAAAGTATAATTATTCCACAACAAACGTAAAACGGGGAAATCACTCTATCTCAAACAACAAACATCAGATTGGCCTGAAATTTTTTCTACTAGTAGAAGTCATTACCAACTGTCTTCTGTGAAAATTTCAGCTTGATGAGTTGTGCCGTTAATTTTTAAAAAATAGTGATAGGTTTATTACACAAAAAAGTATAATTATTCCACAACAAACGTAAAACGGGGAAATCACTCTATCTCAAACAACAAACATCAGATTGGCCTGAAATTTTTTCTACAAGTAGAAGTCATTACCAACTGCCTTCTGAGAAAATTTCAGCTTGATGAGTTGTGCCGTTAATTAAAAAAAATCGTAATAGATTTATTACACAACAGTAAAACAGGCAAATCGCTCTATCTCTAACCCCAACCTTCAGATTGGCCTGAAATTGATTCTACAAGTAGAAATTATTGCAAACTCAACCATTATGGAGTAGTCACTACAAAGCGCAAAAAAAAAAAAAAAAAGTGCGGATTCCCTAACACAGACATCAGATTTCAGGTGTTAAGACTCATTGCCGTGTCTCATGGGGAAACTTTGAGCCAGGCTTCCCCTTTTTAATAAGGTAGTTTCTACACCGATTTTTTTTTTCGATTCTAAACCCAATCACCCCGTTTGCAAGCAGGTTGAACGTTACTAAGAACAACCAACAATCCGAGATGGTTTTTAATGTCCTATATGAAGACTGCTTTTCTTTTGTTAAAAATCTTCAATTAATTTTTTCCACAACAAAAGTAAACCGGGGAAATCACTCTATCTCTAACCCCAACCGTCAGATTGGCCTGAAATTTTTTCTACAAGTAGATGTCATTACCAACTGCCTTCTATAAAAATTTCAGCTTGATAAGTTGTGCCATTGATTTTTAAAAAATAGTGATAAGTTTATTACACAAAAAAGTATAATTATTCCACAACAAACGTAAAACGGGGAAATCACTCTATCTCAAACAACAAACATCAGATTGGCCTGAAATTTTTTCTACAAGTAGAAGTAATTACCATCTGCCTTCAGAGAAAATTTCAGCTTGATGAGTTGTGCCGTTAATTTTTAAATAATAGTGATAGGTTTATTACACAAAAAAGTATAATTATTCCACAACAAACGTAAAACGGGGAAATCACTCTATCTCAAACAACAAACATCAGATTGGCCTGAAATTTTTTCTACAAGTAGAAGTCATTACCATCTGCCTTCAGAGAAAATTTCAGCTTGATGAGTTGTGCCGTTAATTTTTAAAAAATAGTGATAGGTTTATTACACAAAAAAGTATAATTATTCCACAACAAACGTAAAACGGGGAAATCACTCTATCTCAAACAACAAACATCAGATTGGCCTGAAATTTTTTCTACTAGTAGAAGTCATTACCAACTGTCTTCTGTGAAAATTTCAGCTTGATGAGTTGTGCCGTTAATTTTAAAAAAATAGTGATAGGTTTATTACACAAAAAAGTATAATTATTCCACAACAAACGTAAAACGGGGAAATCACTCTATCTCAAACAACAAACATCAGATTGGCCTGAAATTTTTTCTACAAGTAGAAGTCATTACCAACTGCCTTCTGAGAAAATTACAGCTTGATGAGTTGTGCCGTTAATTTTTAAAAAATAGTCATAGGTTTATTACACAAAAAAGTATAATTATTCCACAACAAACGTAAAACGGGGAAATCACTCTATCTCAAACAACAAACATCAGATTGGCCTGAAATTTTTTCTACAAGTAGAAGTAATTACCATCTGCCTTCAGAGTAAATTTCAGCTTGATGAGTTGTGCCGTTAATTTAAAAAAAATAGTGATAGGTTTATTACACAAAAAAGTATAATTATTCCACAACAAACGTAAAACGGGGAAATCACTCTATCTCTAACCCCAACCGTCAGATTGGCCTGAAATTTTTTCTACAAGTAGATGTCATTACCAACTGCCTTCTATAAAAATTTCAGCTTGATTAGTTGTGCCATTAATTTTTAAAAAATAGTGATAAGTTTATTACACCAAAAAAGTATAATTATTCCACAACAAACGTAAAACGGGGAAATCACTCTATCTCAAACAACAAACATCAGATTGGCCTGAAATTTTTTCTACAAGTAGAGGTCACTACCAACTGCCTTCTGTGAAAATTTCAGCTTGATTTGTTGTGCCGTTAATTAAAAAAAATCGTAATAGATTTATTACACAACAGTAAAACAGGCAAATCGCTCTATCTCTAACCCCAACCTTCAGATTGGCCTGAAATTGTTTCTACAAGTAGAAATTATTGCAAACTCAACCATTATGGAGTAGTCACTACAAAGCGCAAAAAAAAAAAAAAAAAAAAAAAGAAAAGTTCGGATTCCCTAACACAGACATCAGATTTCAGGTGTTAAGACTCATTGCCGTGTCTCATGGGGAAACTTTGAGCCAGGCTTCCCCTTTTTAATAAGGTAGTTTCTACGCCGATTTTTTTTTCGATTCTAAACCCAATCACCCCGTTTGCAAGCAGGTTGAACGTTACTAAGAACAACCAACAATCCGAGATGGTTTTTAATGTCCTATATGAAGACTGCTTTTCTTTTGTTAAAAATCTTCAATTAATTTTTTCCACAACAAAAGTAAACCGGGGAAATCACTCTATCTCTAACCCCAACCGTCAGATTGGCCTGAAATTTTTTCTACAAGTAGATGTCATTACCAACTGCCTTCTATAAAAATTTCAGCTTGATTAGTTGTGCCATTAATTTTAAAAAAATAGTGATAAGTTTATTACACCAAAAAAGTATAATTATTCCACAACAAACGTAAAACGGGGAAATCACTCTATCTCAAACAACAAACATCAGATTGGCCTGAAATTTTTTCTACAAGTAGAAGTCATTACCAACTGCCTGCTGTAAAAATTTCAGCTTGATGAGTTGTGCCGTTAATTTTTAAAAAATAATGATAGGTGTATTACACTAAAAAGTATAATTATTCCACAATAAACGTTAAACGGGGAAATCACTCTATCTCAAACAACAAGCATCGGATTGTCCTGAATTTTTTTCTACAAGTAGAAGTCATTACCATCTGCCTTCAGAGAAAATTTCAGCTTGATGAGTTGTGCCGTTAATTAAAAAAAAATCGTAATAGATTTATTACACAACAGTAAAACAGGCAAATCGCTCTATCTCTAACCCCAACCTTCAGATTGGCCTGAAATTGTTTCTACAAGTAGAAATTATTGCAAACTCAACCATTATAGAATAGTCACTACAAAGCGCAAAAAAAAAAAAAAAAAGTTCGGATTCCCTAACACAGACATCAGATTTCAGGTGTTAAGACTCATTGCCGTGTCTCATGGGGAAACTTTGAGCCAGGCTTCCCCTTTTTAATAAGGTAGTTTCTACGCCGATTTTTTTTTCGATTCTAAACCCAATCACCCCGTTTGCAAGCAGGTTGAACGTTACTAAGAACAACCAACAATCCGAGATGGTTTTTAATGTCCTATATGAAGACTGCTTTTCTTTTGTTAAAAATCTTCAATTAATTTTTTCCACAACAAAAGTAAACCGGGGAAATCACTCTATCTCTAACCCCAACCGTCAGATTGGCCTGAAATTTTTTCTACAAGTAGATGTCATTACCAACTGCCTTCTATAAAAATTTCAGCTTGATAAGTTGTGCCATTAATTTTTAAAAAATAGTGATAAGTTTATTACACAAAAAAGTATAATTATTCCACAAAAAAACGTAAAACGGGGAAATCACTCTATCTCAAACAACAAACATCAGATTGGCCTGAAATTTTTTCTACAAGTAGAAGTCATTACCATCTGCCTTCAGAGAAAATTTCAGCTTGATGAGTTGTGCCGTTAATTTAAAAAAAATAGTGATAGGTTTATTACACAAAAAAGTATAATTATTCCACAACAAACGTAAAACGGGGAAATCACTCTATCTCAAACAACAAACATCAGATTGGCCTGAAATTTTTTCTACAAGTAGAAGTCATTACCATCTGCCTTCAGAGAAAATTTCAGCTTGATGAGTTGTGCCGTAAATTTTTAAAAAATAGTGATAGGTTTATTACACAAAAAAGTATAATTATTCAACAACAAACGTAAAACGGGGAAATCACTCTATCTCAAACAACAAACATCAGATTGGCCTGAAATTTTTTCTACAAGTAGAAGTCATTACCATCTGCCTTCAGAGAAAATTTCAGCTTGATGAGTTGTGCCGTTAATTTTTAAAAAATAGTGATAGGTTTATTACACAAAAAAGTATAATTATTCCACAACAAACGTAAAACGGGGAAATCACTCTATCTCAAACAACAAACATCAGATTGGCCTGAAATTTTTTCTACAAGTAGAAGTCATTACCAACTGTCTTCTGTGAAAATTTCAGCTTGATGAGTTGTGCCGTTAATTTAAAAAAAATAGTGATAGGTTTATTACACAAAAAAGTATAATTATTCCACAACAAACGTAAAACGGGGAAATCACTCTATCTCAAACAACAAACATCAGATTGGCCTGAAATTTTTTCTACAAGTAGATGTCATTACCAACTGCCTTCTATAAAAATTTCAGCTTGATAAGTTGTGCCATTAATTTTTAAAAAATAGTGATAAGTTTATTACACAAAAAAGTATAATTATTCCACAAAAAACGTAAAACGGGGAAATCACTCTATCTCAAACAACAAACATCAGATTGGCCTGAAATTTTTTCTACAAGTAGAAGTCATTACCATCTGCCTTCAGAGAAAATTTCAGCTTGATGAGTTGTGCCGTTAATTTTAAAAAAATAGTGATAGGTTTATTACACAAAAAAGTATAATTATTCCACAACAAACGTAAAACGGGGAAATCACTCTATCTCAAACAACAAACATCAGATTGGCCTGAAATTTTTTCTACAAGTAGAAGTAATTACCATCTGCCTTCAGAGAAAATTTCAGCTTGATGAGTTGTGCCGTTAATTTTTAAAAAATAGTGATAGGTTTATTACACAAAAAAGTATAATTATTCCACAACAAACGTAAAACGGGGAAATCACTCTATCTCAAACAACAAACATCAGATTGGCCTGAAATTTTTTCTACAAGTAGAAGTCATTACCATCTGCCTTCAGAGAAAATTTCAGCTTGATGAGTTGTGCCGTTAATTTTTAAAAAATAGTGATAGGTTTATTACACAAAAAAGTATAATTATTCCACAACAAACGTAAAACGGGGAAATCACTCTATCTCAAACAACAAACATCAGATTGGCCTGAAATTTTTTCTACAAGTAGAAGTAATTACCATCTGCCTTCAGAGAAAATTTCAGCTTGATGAGTTGTGCCGTTAATTTTTAAAAAATAGTGATAGGTTTATTACACAAAAAAGTATAATTATTCCACAACAAACGTAAAACGGGGAAATCACTCTATCTCAAACAACAAACATCAGATTGGCCTGAAATTTTTTCTACAAGTAGAAGTCATTACCATCTGCCTTCAGAGAAAATTTCAGCTTGATGAGTTGTGCCGTTAATTTTTAAATAATAGTGATAGGTTTATTACACAAAAAAGTATAATTATTCCACAACAAACGTAAAACGGGGAAATCACTCTATCTCAAACAACAAACATCAGATTGGCCTGAAATTTTTTCTACAAGTAGAAGTAATTACCATCTGCCTTCAGAGTAAATTTCAGCTTGATGAGTTGTGCCGTTAATTTTTAAAAAATAGTGATAGGTTTATTACACAAAAAAGTATAATTATTCCACAACAAACGTAAAACGGGGAAATCACTCTATCTCAAACAACAAACATCAGATTGGCCTGAAATTTTTTCTACTAGAAGAAGTCATTACCAACTGTCTTCTGTGAAAATTTCAGCTTGATGAGTTGTGCCGTTAATTTTTAAAAAATAGTGATAGGTTTATTACACAAAAAAGTATAATTATTCCACAACAAACGTAAAACGGGGAAATCACTCTATCTCAAACAACAAACATCAGATTGGCCTGAAATTTTTTCTACAAGTAGAAGTCATTACCAACTGCCTTCTGAGAAAATTTCAGCTTGATGAGTTGTGCCGTTAATTAAAAAAAATCGTAATAGATTTATTACACAACAGTAAAACAGGCAAATCGCTCTATCTCTAACCCCAACCTTCAGATTGGCCTGAAATTGATTCTACAAGTAGAAATTATTGCAAACTCAACCATTATGGAGTAGTCACTACAAAGCGCAAAAAAAAAAAAAAAAAGTTCGGATTCCCTAACACAGACATCAGATTTCAGGTGTTAAGACTCATTGCCGTGTCTCATGGGGAAACTTTGAGCCAGGCTTCCCCTTTTTAATAAGGTAGTTTCTACACCGATTTTTTTTTTCGATTCTAAACCCAATCACCCCGTTTGCAAGCAGGTTGAACGTTACTAAGAACAACCAACAATCCGAGATGGTTTTTAATGTCCTATATAAAGACTGCTTTTCTTTTGTTAAAAATCTTCAATTAATTTTTTCCACAACAAAAGTAAACCGGGGAAATCACTCTATCTCTAACCCCAACCGTCAGATTGGCCTGAAATTTTTTCTACAAGTAGATGTCATTACCAACTGCCTTCTATAAAAATTTCAGCTTGATAAGTTGTGCCATTGATTTTTAAAAAATAGTGATAAGTTTATTACACAAAAAAGTATAATTATTCCACAACAAACGTAAAACGGGGAAATCACTCTATCTCAAACAACAAACATCAGATTGGCCTGAAATTTTTTCTACAAGTAGAAGTCATTACCATCTGCCTTCAGAGAAAATTTCAGCTTGATGAGTTGTGCCGTTAATTTTAAAAAATTAGTGATAGGTTTATTACACAAAAAAGTATAATTATTCCACAACAAACGTAAAACGGGGAAATCACTCTATCTCAAACAACAAACATCAGATTGGCCTGAAATTTTTTCTACAAGTAGAAGTCATTACCATCTGCCTTCAGAGAAAATTTCAGCTTGATAAGTTGTGCCGTTAATTTTTAAAAAATAGTGATAGGTTTATTACACAAAAAAGTATAATTATTCCACAACAAACGTAAAACGGGGAAATCACTCTATCTCAAACAACAAACATCAGATTGGCCTGAAATTTTTTCTACAAGTAGAAGTAATTACCATCTGCCTTCAGAGTAAATTTCAGCTTGATGAGTTGTGCCGTTAATTTTTAAAAAATAGTGATAGGTTTATTACACAAAAAAGTATAATTATTCCACAACAAACGTAAAACGGGGAAATCACTCTATCTCAAACAACAAACATCAGATTGGCCTGAAATTTTTTCTACTAGTAGAAGTCATTACCAACTGTCTTCTGTGAAAATTTCAGCTTGATGAGTTGTGCCGTTAATTTAAAAAAAATAGTGATAGGTTTATTACACAAAAAAGTATAATTATTCCACAACAAACGTAAAACGGGGAAATCACTCTATCTCAAACAACAAACATCAGATTGGCCTGAAATTTTTTCTACAAGTAGAAGTCATTACCAACTGCCTTCTGAGAAAATTACAGCTTGATGAGTTGTGCCGTTAATTTTTAAAAAATAGTCATAGGTTTATTACACAAAAAAGTATAATTATTCCACAACAAACGTAAAACGGGGAAATCACTCTATCTCAAACAACAAAAATCAGATTGGCCTGAAATTTTTTCTACAAGTAGAAGTAATTACCATCTGCCTTCAGAGTAAATTTCAGCTTGATGAGTTGTGCCGTTAATTTTTAAAAAATAGTGATAGGTTTATTACACAAAAAAGTATAATTATTCCACAACAAACGTAAAACGGGGAAATCACTCTATCTCTAACCCCAACCGTCAGATTGGCCTGAAATTTTTTCTACAAGTAGATGTCATTACCAACTGCCTTCTATAAAAATTTCAGCTTGATTAGTTGTGCCATTAATTTTTAAAAAATAGTGATAAGTTTATTACACCAAAAAAGTATAATTATTCCACAACAAACATAAAACGGGGAAATCACTCTATCTCAAACAACAAACATCAGATTGGCCTGAAATTTTTTCTACAAGTAGAGGTCACTACCAACTGCCTTCTGTGAAAATTTCAGCTTGATTTGTTGTGCCGTTAATTAAAAAAAAATCGTAATAGATTTATTACACAACAGTAAAACAGGCAAATCGCTCTATCTCTAACCCCAACCTTCAGATTGGCCTGAAATTGTTTCTACAAGTAGAAATTATTGCAAACTCAACCATTATGGAGTAGTCACTACAAAGCGCAAAAAAAAAAAAAAAAAAAAAAAAAAAGTTCGGATTCCCTAACACAGACATCAGATTTCAGGTGTTAAGACTCATTGCCGTGTCTCATGGGGAAACTTTGAGCCAGGCTTCCCCTTTTTAATAAGGTAGTTTCTACGCCGATTTTTTTTTCGATTCTAAACCCAATCACCCCGTTTGCAAGCAGGTTGAACGTTACTAAGAACAACCAACAATCCGAGATGGTTTTTAATGTCCTATATGAAGACTGCTTTTCTTTTGTTAAAAATCTTCAATTAATTTTTTCCACAACAAAAGTAAACCGGGGAAATCACTCTATCTCTAACCCCAACCGTCAGATTGGCCTGAAATTTTTTCTACAAGTAGATGTCATTACCAACTGCCTTCTATAAAAATTTCAGCTTGATTAGTTGTGCCATTAATTTTTAAAAAATAGTGATAAGTTTATTACACCAAAAAAGTATAATTATTCCACAACAAACGTAAAACGGGGAAATCACTCTATCTCAAACAACAAACATCAGATTGGCCTGAAATTTTTTCTACAAGTAGAAGTCATTACCAACTGCCTGCTGTAAAAATTTCAGCTTGATGAGTTGTGCCGTTAATTTTTAAAAAATAATGATAGGTGTATTACACTAAAAAGTATAATTATTCCACAATAAACTTTAAACGGGGAAATCACTCTATCTCAAACAACAAGCATCAGATTGTCCTGAATTTTTTTCTACAAGTAGAAGTCATTACCATCTGCCTTCAGAGAAAATTTCAGCTTGATGAGTTGTGCCGTTAATTTTTAAAAAATAGTGATAGGTTTATTACACAAAAAAGTATAATTATTCCACAACAAACGTAAAACGGGGAAATCACTCTATCTCAAACAACAAACATCAGATTGGCCTGAAATTTTTTCTACAAAAAGATGTCATTACCAACTGCCTTCTATAAAAATTTCAGCTTGATTAGTTGTGCCATTAATTTTTTAAAAATAGTGATAAGTTTATGACACAAAAAAGTATAATTATTCCACAACAAACGTATAACGGGGAAATCACTCTATCTCAAACAACAAACATCAGATTGGCGTGAAATTTTTTCTACAAGTAGAAGTCATTAACATCTGCCTTCAGAGAAAATTTCAGCTTGATGAGTTGCGCCGTTAATTTTTAAAAAATAGTGATAGGTTTATTACACAAAAAAGTATAATTATTCCACAACAAACGTAAAACGAGGAAATCACTCTATCTCAAACAACAAACATCAGATTGGCCTGAAATTTTTTCTACAAGTAGAAGTAATTACCAACTGCCTGCTGTAAAAATTTCAGCTTGATGAGTTGTGCCGTTAATTTTTTAAAAAATAGTGATAGGTTTATTACACAAAAAAAGTATAATTATTCCTTGTCCTAGCTTCGGCTGGACATATACTAAAATTGGAACGATACAGAGAAGATTAGCATGGCCCCTGCGCAAGGATGACACGCAAAATCGTGAAGCGTTCCACATTTTTTTTGTTTTCTGCTAGCTGTCGGGACGGCACCAGACGGGATGAGCCTTTGGACCTCGTCACGGTGTCGTCTCGTTCAGGTCATCGTTCCATGTTTTTTAACTTGTTTTTTTTGCGAAGAGCCAGGAAAGCTGTATTTTACAGTTTTCAGCAGCAGGAGGGACACCACATGGGATGAGTCTTTGACCCTCATGATGGTGGTCCCCCTATATAGTCACTAAGGGAAAACGATCAAATTGTTATGCTACTTGTCAAACAACTCCGTAGGAGGTTCTCCTTCTGAGGCCTCACCTATGACTAAAGAGATGAACTAGCCCCAGGCTAAAAATCTCTATAATAAAGATTAAAAAAAAAAAAAAAAAATATAATTATTCCACAATAAACGTTAAACGGGGAAATCACTCTATCTCAAACAACAAGCATTAGATTGTCCTGAAATTTTTTCTACAAGTAGAGGTCACTACCAACTGCCTTCTGTGAAAATTTCAGCTTGATTTGTTGTGTCGTTAATTTTTAAAAAATAGTGATAGGTTTATTACACAAAAAAGTATAATTATTCCACAACAAACGTAAAACGGGGAAATCACTCTATCTCAAACAACAAACATCAGATTGGCCTGAAATTTTTTCTACAAGTAGAAGTCATTACCATCTGCCTTCAGAGAAAATTTCAGCTTGATGAGTTGTGCCGTTAATTTTTAAAAAATAGTGATAGGTTTATTACACAAAAAAGTATAATTATTCCACAACAAACGTAAAACGGGGAAATCACTCTATCTCAAACAACAAACATCAGATTGGCCTGAAATTTTTTCTACAAGTAGAAGTAATTACCATCTGCCTTCAGAGTAAATTTCAGCTTGATGAGTTGTGCCGTTAATTTTTAAAAAATAGTGATAGGTTTATTACACAAAAAAGTATAATTATTCCACAACAAACGTAAAACGGGGAAATCACTCTATCTCAAACAACAAACATCAGATTGGCCTGAAATTTTTTCTACAAGTAGAAGTAATTACCATCTGCCTTCAGAGTAAATTTCAGCTTGATGAGTTGTGCCGTTAATTTTTAAAAAATAGTGATAGGTTTATTACACAAAAAAGTATAATTATTCCACAACAAACGTAAAACGGGGAAATCACTCTATCTCAAACAACAAACATCAGATTGGCCTGAAATTTTTTCTACAAGTAGAAGTAATTACCATCTGCCTTCAGAGTAAATTTCAGCTTGATGAGTTGTGCCGTTAATTTTTAAAAAATAGTGATAGGTTTATTACACAAAAAAGTATAATTATTCCACAACAAACGTAAAACGGGGAAATCACTCTATCTCAAACAACAAACATCAAATTGGCCTGAAATTTTTTCTACAAGTAGAAGTCATTACCAACTGCCTTCTGTGAAAATTTCAGCTTGATGAGTTGTGCCGTTAATTAAAAAAAAATCGTAATAGATTTATTACACAACAGTAAAACAGGCAAATCGCTCTATCTCTAACCCCAACCTTCAGATTGGCCTGAAATTGTTTCTACAAGTAGAAATTATTGCAAACTCAACCATTATAGAATAGTCACTTCAAAGCGCAAAAAAAAAAAAAAAAGTTCGGATTCCCTAACACAGACATCAGATTTCAGGTGTTAAGACTCATTGCCGTGTCTCATGGGGAAACTTTGAGCCAGGCTTCCCCTTTTTAATAAGGTAGTTTCTACGCCGATTTTTTTTTTCGATTCTAAACCCAATCACCCCGTTTGCAAGCAGGTTGAACGTTACTAAGAACAACCAACAATCCGAGATGGTTTTTAATGTCCTATATGAAGACTGCTTTTCTTTTGTTAAAAATCTTCAATTAATTTTTTCCACAACAAAAGTAAACCGGGGAAATCACTCTATCTCTAACCCCAACCGTCAGATTGGCCTGAAATTTTTTCTACAAGTAGATGTCATTACCATCTGCCTTCTATAAAAATTTCAGCTTGATAAGTTGTGCCATTAATTTTTAAAAAATAGTGATAAATTTATTACACAAAAAAGTATAATTATTCCACAACAAACGTAAAACGGGGAAATCACTCTATCTCAAACAACAAACATCAGATTGGCCTGAAAATTTTTCTACAAAGAGAAGTAATTACCAACTGCCTGCTGTAAAAATTTCAGCTTGATGAGTTGTGCCGTTAATTTAAAAAAAATAGTGATAAGTTTATTACAGAAAAAAGTATAATTATTCCACAACAAACGTAAAACGGGGAAATCACTCTATCTCAAACAACAAACATCAGATTGGCCTGAAATTTTTTCTACAAGTAGAAGTCATTACCATCTGCCTTCAGAGAAAATTTCAGCTTGATGAGTTGCGCCGTTAATTTTTAAAAAATAGTGATAGGTTTATTACACAAAAAAGTATAATTATTCCACAACAAACGTTAAACGGGGAAATCACTCTATCTCAAACAACAAACATCAGATTGGCCTGAAATTTTTTCTACAAGTAGAAGTAATTACCATCTGCCTTCTGTGAAAATTTCAGCTTGATGAGATGTGCCGTTAATTTTTAAAAAATAGTGATAGGTTTATTACACAAAAAAGTATAATTATTCCACAAAAAACGTAAAACGGGGAAATCACTCTATCTCAAACAACAAACACCAGATTGGCCTGAAATTTTTTCTACAAGTAGAAGTCATTACCATCTGCCTTCAGAGAAAATTTCAGCTTGATGAGTTGTGCCGTTAATTTTTAAAAAATAGTGATAGGTTTATTACACAAAAAAGTATAATTATTCCACAACAAACGTAAAACGGGGAAATCACTCTATCTCAAACAACAAACATCAGATTGGCGTGAAATTTTTTCTACAAGTAGAAGTCATTACCATCTGCCTTCAGAGAAAATTTCAGATTGATGAGTTGCGCCGTTATTTTTTAAAAAATAGTGATAGGTTTATTACACAAAAAAGTATAATTATTCCACAACAAACATAAAACGGGGAAATCACTCTATCTCAAACAACAAACATCAGATTGGCCTGAAATTTTTTCTACAAGTAGAAGTCATTACCAACTGCCTTCTGAGAAAATTTCAGCTTGATGAGATGTGCCGTTAATTTTTAAAAAATAGTGATAGGTTTATTACACAAAAAAGTATAATTATTCCACAACAAACGTAAAACGGGGAAATCACTCTATCTCAAACAACAAACATCAGATTGGCCTGAAAAATTTTCTACAAAGAGAAGTCATTACCACCTGCCTGCTGTAAAAATTTCAGCTTGATGAGTTGTGCCGTTAATTTTTAAAAAATAGTGATAGGTTTATTACACAAAAAAGTATAATTATTCCACAACAAACGTAAAACGGGGAAATCACTCTATCTCAAACAACAAACATCAGATTGGCCTGAAATTTTTTCTACAAGTAGAAGTCATTACCATCTGCCTTCTGTGAAAATTTCAGCTTGATGAGTTGTGCCGTTAATTTTTAAAAATTAGTGATAGGTTTATTACACAAAAAAGTATAATTATTCCACAACAAACGTAAAACAGGGAAATCACTCTATCTCAAACAACAAACATCAAATTGGCCTGAAATTTTTTCTACAAGTAGAAGTCATTACCAACTGCCTGCTGTAAAAATTTCAGCTTGATGAGTTGTGCCGTTAATTTTTAAAAAATAGTGATAGGTTTATTACACAAAAAAGTATAATTATTCCACAACAAACGTAAAACGGGGAAATCACTCTATCTCAAACAATCAACATCAGATTGGCCTGAAATTTTTTCTACAAGTGGAAGTCATTACCATCTGCCTTCAGAGAAAATTTCAGCTTGATGGGTTGCGCCGTTAATTTTTAAAAAATAGTGATAGGTTTATTACACAAAAAAGTATAATTATTCCACAACAAACGTAAAACGGGGAAATCACTCTATCTCAAACAACAAGCATTAGATTGTCCTGAATTTTTTTCTACAAGTAGAAGTCATTACCAACTGTCTTCTGTGAAAATTTCAGCTTGATGAGTTGTGCCGTTATTTTTTTAAAAATAGTGATAGGTTTATTACACAAAAAGTATAATTATTCCACAACAAACGTAAAACGGGGAAATCACTCTATCTCAAACAACAAACATCAGATTGGCCTGAAATTTTTTCTACAAGTAGAAGTAATTACCATCTGCCTTCAGAGAAAATTTCAGCTTGATGAGTTGTGCCGTTAATTTTTAAAAAATCGTGATAGGTTTATTAAACGAAAAAGTATAATTATTCCACAACAAACGTAAAACGGGGAAATCACTCTATCTCTAACAACAAACATCAGATTGGTCTGAAATTTTTTCTACAAGTAGAAGTCATTACCAATTGCCTTCTGTAAAAATTTGAGCTTGATGAGTTGTGCCGTTTATTTTTTTAAAATCGTAATAGGTTTATTACACAAAATTAAAACAGGCAAATAGGTTTATCTCTAACCCCAACCGTCAGATAAGCATGAAATTGTTTCTACAAGTAGAGGTTATTGCAAACTTAACCATATTGGAGTAGTAACTACAAAGCGCACAAAAAAAAAGTTCAGATTCCCTAACACAGACATCAGATTTCAGGTGTTAAGACTCATTGGCTTGTCTCATGGGGGAGCCGTGAGCCAGGCTTCCCCTTTGGATTACCTTGTTTTCACGCCATGTACTTAATGGGAATTGTGGGTTCAAATCCCACACTTAGATTTTTTCGCAAATTTTCTCACACACGTCTCTTACCGATGATATGTGCTTACCTCTCAGTATGTTCAAACTTTCTCATATACAACGTTAACAACGGACAACAAGGAACAAATTCTACATTCGTACCCTTAGGTACAAATATCACCCCTGCTTCAAATTTTTCATCTATACCTACTCCACTCGCTGCTTACAATGTTCAGCGATGTATGCTGCCACTGCATCGGGTAGAAATCAAAATACTAACCAACGTTATTCTAACGGAAATTTTGAAAATTTTGACTTAGGAAGCATTACTGCTCCTAAAATGGAATTTTTACACAAATCATTAATTGACATGATTTCTGATATGCTTAAATCTAACTCCATGTTTGATGCTATTCAAACTGGAGTAAAATTTGCAAACAATATTGTCATGACTTTGAAATTCAGTAATTGATTTTAAAGCTTTAAATATTCCAAATTGGAATGCTCGATCTCTTAAAGATAACGAAGACGAGCTATTTAACTTTTTGAGAGTTAATAACGTGCATATTGTCGTTATAACTGAAACGTTTCTTAACCCTGACCATAAGGTTAAAAGGAACGCAAATTATTTCATTTATAGAAATGATCGTCTTGATGGACCCTGTGGTGGCGTTACCATCATTGTTCATAGACGAATCAAACATAAAATTCTTTCTTCAATTGAAACTAAAGTTTTTGAAACTTTGGGAATTTCTGTTGAAACAAAAATTGGATGACTTACGTTTATAGCTGCCTATTTGCCATTCCAATGCGTAAAGCAGCAAAAGAATTTTCACATGGGTGACCTTCAGAAACTTACCCGTCATATGTCTAAATTCTTCATTTTGAAGCCGGATAAAAATCCAGCTGAAGCTTGTAGCTACCAATAAGTTTGCTTTCTTCAATAAGTGAACTTTTTGAAAAGATAATTTTAAATAGAATGATGCTTCACATCAATACGAACTCAATTTTTGCAGATGAGCAGTTTGGATTTCGCCATGGGCATTCAACTACTCATCAACTCTTAAAAGTTACCAATTTAGTTCGTTCAAACAAATCTGAAGGCTACTCAACTGGAGTTGCTCTTCTAGATATAGAAAAAGCATTCGACAGTGTTTTGCATGAAGGTTTGATTGCTAAATTGAAAAAGTTTAATTTTCCACTTTATATTATGAAATTAGTTAAAAATTATTTAACTGACAGAACTCTGGCAAATTATTAAAATTCTTATCTAATCGACTACCTTTTAGAGCAGGAGTTCCTCAAGGTAGCATTGTTGGACCTATATTGTATAACATTTTCACTTTGGACCTCCCTGATTTGGAAGAAGTCTTCGTGTTATTTGCAGCACTGCAGAAAAGTTTAGATATTATCTCTTCTTATTTACAAAAATGGAAGATTTCTCCCAACGCTTTAAAAACTCAACTTATAATATTTCCACATAAGCCTAGAGCTTCCTTTTCGAAACCTAGTAGTAGTCACACAGTCATTATGAACGCAGTTCCAATTTACTGGTCAAACCAAGTGAAATATCTTGGATTAGTACTTGACCAAAAATTAACTTTTAAAGATTACATTGAGGGCATTCAAGCCAAATGTAGCAAATACATAAAATGTTTGTATACTTTTATAAACAGGAAATCAAAATTTTGCCTGACGAATAAACTTCTAATATTTAAAAAAGGTTTTAGATCGGCTATGCTTTACGCCATGCCAATATGGTCTAGTTGTTGCACTTCCAGGAAAAAAGCACTTCAAAGGATTGATTTTGAAGTTGCCTCCCTGGTAAAGTACTACCGAAGTGCATAGAATTTAGAATTTTGAGACTTTAGAACAAATGTCCAACAAAATAATTATTAATTTCAGGCAAAAATCCTTGCAATCCTCAATTGCAGCGATTAATTCCCTTTATACTTAGATAAGATTTAGTGTTAGTTTTTTGTTTTAAGATTTCAATTGTTATACTGACATTCAGGTTTTAAAAACCTGTTTAAAATGCTGAATTGCCAAGGCAGGAACAATGTAAAAACACTTAGATATATATCATAACAATTAAAGCTGGTAAGTTACTGTAGTAACTGGAGCACCTAGGATAAAATGAAATGTAATGTATTTTTAATTTGGAACAAATAATGAGTTTAAGGAAAGCAATAATTCTTGAAATTTAATTCGTCATGACATCAAAGGTCCTGGTCATTTGTCCGAAGATTGTCCGAAAAAATGCTACATGTAGTTCAACATGCTCAAAAATGATTGAATCATTCAAAGGTCATGAGATTTGAACACTTTAAGTCTGATTTTGAACACTTCGAACGTTTAAGTAGATAAACGTGATTAAAGATCCGTGACTAAAGATTTCGAACACAAATAAAGGTAAACAACCTTCTGGAAAGGCCTTTCGAATAAGTACAAAAATAACTTCGTATTTCAACAGTTTAATATACGTATCTTTATTGTTGTCTCGTAATTTTAATGATTCAATATTGTTGCTGTTCTTTTTTTTTTTGTTTGTTTTTTTTTGTCTTCGATTGCTATTGTAGCTGTTGTACCCCACTTCAGTTATGATTTAAACTTTATATCCTTCTTCAATGTAATATATTTTGATTCTGAGAATACATGCATCTTAGAGCCTACATCCGGTTGCGAACACGATGAAGAAACTTAATTTTTCCACATGGTTATACATACGAGCAATGTCATTTTTGTTTATGTGATGGATGTTGTGATTTTTGGTAATATACACGGGAGACTATTTGAGAGTAGCTGAACTTCAACTCGATTTTTGTGTGTTGTTGTCTAATGATAATATCCTAATCAGTTTTTCGCCTTCGTCGTAACACAATTATACTAAATATGTATGGATTTGTTTTTCTTTATATTCTTGTTTGTCAGTTTGTTTGCATACTGATATTCCTTTAGTCATCAGTGATTACAGATTGTGTGTTTAACATCTGAGTAATGGTTTGCATTTATAGTGTGTGTATTTTTTAATATTTATAGATTCAACAACATTCAAGATAACGAAACTCAAACAGTTGGCGAAAACACACTGACCGATGTAAGTAGATGTTATGCGGCATTTTGGATGAGAGTTCTGCACATTTCAATTTCGCCATGAAACTTCTCGTATCTTTCCAGCATAGGTTTAGTGCTAATCGTTTTCGTTTTATTTTGCGTATTCGGGAAGGATGTACTACTAGAAAGGGAGGATGCAACTTCTATAAGTGACGTTGGCATCCTAATAGAGTTACTGATTCGTATGAGTTTCACTTTATCTCTATAATTTAACAGTTATATACATAATTTAACAAGAATTTCAACTAAAAAATATTTGTAATAAATTTTTAACATAATTTTTTTTCTACCATTGACTAAGGAGTGAATTGATAGTGCTTTTGGGGGTCACTGTTAATATCAGAAACATAAATGTCCATAACCATAAGCATAATACCCGTTATTGCAATTTTTATAATAAATTTTCCCACAAATTTATTTCTTAAAACTGAAACAAGAACTCAGTTTAACTACTATTATATACATCCTAATATAACTTTTGTTCACATGCAAAATACTACTGTACAATTATCATGCTCTTCTTCTTACTTATGCCGAGACTACTTAGTATGTACAAAGATGCTCATATAGTTACAAGTCAGTTCAGCTTTCTAGCGAATAGTATTCGATTCGATTTGCGCTTGCCAACCAGCCAGCCAGCCAGCCAGCGGTAGTAAGCGAGCATATTTCGGTAATTCTATTAATCAGCTAAAGTTTTACAGTTATTGATTCTGATGCTTACAAGCTAAGGTTTTTATTGTATTTGTCACATTCGCAATTATTAGTGATTTTTTATTTAGTTCTGCTTCGATTGCCTAAAAGTTATGAGAATCTAAATTATAAGATTTCAAACTCATCAATTTAAGTTCATTGATAACGTTCAGGTTATATGATATTTAATCACTAAGTTACAAAAATAACAGAAACAGTTTCAGCTGCATGTTACTTCAATCGAAATTTTGTGCTGCCTTTTATATTTCAGGAATACTTAAAAGTTCTGACATGACTTGTAACTCCAATGGAATATAGATGACAGCCCTTCCTTTCAGATGAAATGTTTTATTAGCAGCTGAATTTTAATAACCTTCCAAAGCTGAGCAAAGGCCAACAGATAAGTTAACTAGATGCCTTACATGCTAGGAGTTTTATTATTGTCAACACAGCCTTTGAGAGTGAGTACACCTCAAATTACTCTTTTTTTACTTTATTGTTCCTAATCCAGATGCTTTTGGTCTGGAGCTAACGTTATGCATAAGTATCACACATTCAACTCACACTCACTCACGTCAAGTAAATAGTAACCGTTCAGTAGAATTCAAAATCATCGGAAAAAAAATCCTCAACTGTCAGCAATCACCTGCAATCCTGCATACAATCCTGTAGGGCAAGAGCGCCTAACATTGTATTTCATCGGCCATCACTTAGATAGATGGCAGTCAAAGCAAGTGCCCAGGCGCACACCTACGAACATGTTCCGAGGATCCCCCAGGGGGGGGGTGGCCAATCTCTGACTAGTGGCAAAAACAATTTCAATGGCAGTCATATAGCATGCCCATGATCACATTGGCGACATACGGTCATGTTCCGGGTACTCCGAAGGAAGTAACCAATTTTTGACTTGAACTGGAACCCATCATAGTAAACCTCAAATCACAAGAGAACTCAAAACCCGGTTTAATTGTCTTTTACGCAGAGGTGGTTTACCATTTATGGCATAGATATTATATGGGGAAAAATGTCACGGCATGTTTCCCCCGTAGGTTTTTATATTGACATTATTTTGTAAACAAATAATGCCTCGTTACCATCTCTGCGTCGTCCGGAACAAATAATCATCACAATAGTAAATAAACAGTAAAAAATTAAACCTCCAAACGAGCAGCCAAAAAGTACATGGCATGCATAACTCATTCCTATCGAAGTCTTAATTATGGATTAATCACTGACGCCAGGAACTCTATATATCGAACCAATCAACACATGGGCCGGGACCAGTGTATGTTTAATGATTTACCATCACACGCAATGACTAGTGCTTCAACCAGATTCAGCACAGGGTAGGTGAATTGAAAAATTGAACATTCTCCACCGACGACAGCGTTGCCGGATTGTTTTCAAGCTTAGCGGTATCGAATGTATCTACTAGAGAGGGTCTAGTATAAGAGAGGAGCGGACTGGCTGGTTTTGAGCCAAACGAACTGTCAAAGTCAGAGCCAATCAAACAGCGCCTATCTTGATAGCATTGGCAGTGTTGCTAGAAATCACCTAGCCATATGTTGCCAAGACAGTTTGTTTTGAATCCGCTCAACTCTTATACTAGCCCTCCTCTAGTATCTACTCATTTAATTAATTTTTAAAGGCCAAAAATTTAAAATTTGCTTTCCGGAAGTCGGAAGAAAATGACGGGGAATGTTTTAATTAGCTTCTGAAGAAAACAAAAAAAAAACTTGCAGAGACAGTATAAAGAAGTTCTTCTAGAGGAAGTTTAACGTCGGAAAAACTTCCGGGGAACTTCCAAGACAAATTTCTAGAAACTTCTGGCGAAAATTTGAAGAAAATTTTAGAAAAATCGGATGACACATCCAGTCGAAACCAGAAAAGAATCGGAAATCGGTAGCAAACTCCAAGAGTAGCCATTTCCTGGGGGAATTAAAAAAAAAACTTCCTATATAAGTCCAAAAAAAAAACGTGCGGATAATGGCTCATGGAGAATCTTCCAGAGGAAGGCTTTTGGGAGAATTCTATAGATAGATTCGGTAGAAGTTTAATGAAACCTTCTAAAGAAGACGGATGAAACTTCTTGGAGACGCTGGAAGAAACTTCCTAAGGTAGGAAGAAACTTCTGGAAGAAGTCGGAAGCCAGAGGGCTCACGGAACAGTCGAGTGGAACTTCAAGTAGAAGGAAGAAATAAAATCAATAAATTTCCAAAAATTGCATGACCTCTCGGAACTTTAATGAAGTTTCCTGAAATTCCCTGAGTTATTCGGAACTCTTTTAAAGATTCAGCAATTTCATAGAAGTTAATTTATCTATTCTGATGTTTTTTCCCTTGAATTGTTTTCCGTCGATCTTGTTTTCCATGCTGAGCACTAATGCTAGCGACGCAGGGGAGGCAGCTCCCACACCTGGACCCTACCTATCGACCCATCAACTCATGAACCGGGGACCAACGGCTTTACTTACCTTCCGAAGGAAGGCGTGATCCAAGATGTTATGCTTCAGAACATCCCGGCGGCGCCCTGGCCTGCTGGGCTGTATTCTGATGTTCTCATGTTTTCAGGGCTTCTCTTAAGGTGATTCCTTGTAGAGTCCACAACTGGCCGCCACGTAGGCTACGCATGCACTTCCACTTCGAATTTTCAATTACACAAATCTCGGAAATTAATGCCCCATTTCACCTGAAATTGCTACTTCATGTATGCTGCACGACAGCAAACGTGAAGTAACAGTTTCATTGTAGTATTTGTCGGAGAAGCTGATATTTGTGCACTTAAAGTTTCGAAGTGGTTACGAGAAAAAGGATCTCACAGCGAAACACCTTAAGTTCTCTTAAATCTCCTGAAACAAATGGAATTTCACTGAAGTTCTTTGGACTTTCACTTTGGATTTCCAGTGAAAACTAGATGTATAAGTGCTCATTGCAAGACAGCGTATATCACGTGATGTACGCTGTAATGTGAAAGGGGTATTACATGCTTCAATTTTAGCATGCATGGATAATTGAATCACCATTAAAATTCATAATTTTTTGGTGTGCAGTCTTTAAATTATTGGAACTAATCCTATAATTTCATTGCGGGTAAAAGAATTGTTTTGAATATTGGCGATCCCAGAGCCTAATACCCCGTTCACATTACAGCGTATATCAAGTGATATACGCTGTCTTGCAATGATCACTCATACATCTAGTTTTCACTGGAAATCCTATGTATGAGTGCTCATTGCAAGACAGCCTATATTACGTGATATAGGATGTAATGTGAACGGTGTATAAATCCACGATACTATCATCAATTCTGCATGAAGCAATAATTTCCCACTGAACATTCTACAACGTTATATTTGTGTAAATTGATTATAATCTGTTTTGCATTTGATACTTAGAATCATCACCCCAACCCACCAAGATGAGAATGAATATTACTATTGACAACAACATAGGCGATAATGGACATCCAGCCAAGGTGAGTACATATTCTTCTTCTTCTTCTTCTTCTTCTTTTTCTTCTTCTTCTTCTTCGCATTTCAAGCTTATTGCTTATGGCATATTAGCTTATTGCGTGCTCTAAACTTAATGTTCTCGATGCACTTCCACAGTTATTAATTGAGAGATCTCGATGCCTAAATCATTTTTGCATTAGTATAATTGTGTGACAAGTACTATCATAGTCTATGCTCAGGGAAGACGAACCCAGTCACCTCCATCATGGTCTTGCCCTGAGGTGAGTACATATAGGTGTTCTAATGTGTCAAATTTATGTATCAGCCACAGTGTTGGCAATTGATATTTTTCCGCTCTCATGCGCTCGCAATATCACGCGTGATTTTGGTACAAATGCTTGATATTGATGTTTTTTTCCTTGTCGGGTATTTTCATCACTGCGACCATTTTTCAGATCTTTTGTGATATATTCCCCATTTTTTTCTTTAGCTATATCAAGATGTAGTAGTAGTATTACTATTATTAGGAGTGATCGCCATCGTTTGACTAATAGCATTATCCCAGCACGGCATTATACTTCGAATAAAGTGCACTGCCGTACTGGGAGTTGTTCTCCAAATGTCAAAGGGTTCTATCAGCCCCTTGTCGAAGAACTTACGCCTTTCATTGAAAATTGCCGGACAGTGGCATAGCAAATGTTCCGAGTTTTCCTTTTCTATGCCACAGAAGCGACATACATCATCTTGAAGTTTTCCAATCAGCTTCAAGTGATAACGGCTCGGACATTGACCTGTTATAAGACCTGTATATATACTAAGATCTTTCTTAGAAAGTTCCAGGATTTTGTGGGTCACAGAAATGTTTGGATTAATAAATCGCTTCGACTGCCTAGCAATAGAAGTGTTCTTCCAGTTTTCCTCCACTTTTGAAGATTCCCACGCTTTTAGCTCCATTCTAAGAGATGCTACCGATAAGCCACAAAAGGGCTCTGGCCCGATGAACTTATGAGAAGATCCGAGTCGTGCTAGTGCATCAGCTCTTTCATTTCCCTCAATCCCGCAATGACCAGGAACCCAATATAAGTTGACTTGATTATGACAAGACAATTTTTGAAGTGATTGAACACACTCCCAGACAAGTTTTAATGTACATGTCGCCGACTTTAAAGCATTTAGAGCACCTTGACTGTTGGACATGACACATATATTTGAAATCTTATAGTTTCTACGCAAACATATAACGGAACACTCTAAAATTGCTTGGATCAAAGTTGGCCATCTGCCCATAGGAACCGATATTTCTATCCCTGGGCCAGCTACTCCTGCTCTCACTTGATTGTTCAATCTTGAACCATCTGTATTAAAACAATCGATCCTGGACGAAGCACCGGGCCACCAAATTGCCATAAATTACGCCCAGGGTCTTATGTTGTCTAATGAAAATTTCTTCCTAGTAGTTTTAGAAGGATTTATGTTTAATCCTTCCCTATCACACCACGATGAGACAAAATTTAAAGCAATTTGCATTATGTTAGCGATAATACAATCATATTTGCCACGTACAATTATGACTTTATCATCTGCCAATTATTTCGAAGCCTTGGGCTATTAAATTTTTGAGAAGATCTTCAACTATTAAAGACCACAATACAGGTGATAACACGCCTCCTTGCGGGCATCCTTACACTGATGAGTGAGCTTCCAAGGTTTGCTGATATTTCTCTTTAACATTTCATTGATCCAATTTACAATGCTTTGATCGAAACCACATTTCATCATAGCTGTAGTCATTGAATCGTGAGATGAATTATCGAATGCACCTTGAATGTCAAGGAATGCAGCAAGTGAAATTTCATTCGCTTCAAAAGATCTTTCTAGTTTTGTAACAACCGTATGGAGTGGTAGTACTGATGACTTACCTTCCTGGTATGCAAATTGATATTTGCTCAGAGGATTTGTAACTAATATTGATTTTACAAGCTCCTTTGATTTTGCGAGACTATTCACAACGTGCAAAAATCAAGCTGTGAGTTGACACGACACAAAAATGATTCCGTTGCACCTCGTTTTCTTAGAAATAGAAATTTTAATTTGCTATCTCTTTCCACTCTTCACCGATGGCAGCCATAAAGTGACTGCTGCCAGTCGTTATGGAAGTTTCGGTTGCGTTCGGGTGTAAATAAAACTCAATATCATCATATTTTTTGAGATTTACAGCTGGTGAGTTTTGTCAGCTTGATATTACGCGCTGTGATATCACAGCTTGCAATATCAAACGCAATTATTTGCTTGTTGATTTTTTGTCTACGAAAATCAAGCGTGATCTTGGGTGTTGGTGAGATTTGATTTTTTGATATTTTCCTAACACTGATCAGCCATGTTGGATTTATGTATGGAGGAACGATCGAGTTTGTTTACAATTTACTCTAAAACCACACTCACACAAAGCCGCATAACCATGCCTTAAGGCCCAAACGCAATGTGGGAGGAAGCGGAACGGAAACGGAAAGTTTGACAGTTGCCACAAATGACATCAAGCTGCCTAACCGAAGTCGATTTGATTCTAACTTGTTTTCAAGCCGACAAGTAGGCTTACTCTGATCGGGCTTTTCCGCTGCTGCTGCTGTTCCGCTTCCGCTGCCATTGCGCTTGGGCCTTTAGCCACCAACCACGAATGAACAGAAACAAATGTTGAGTTCTAAAATCAGCGGTTGCCTTGATGAAGAGAATATTGAAATGTCAAAATCTAAGAGGAAGAGGAGACAATACGGGGGCGAAATGAACCACTTTTCTGTCAAAGGGGAACCAGCTCATGATTGGCCGATTTGAAGTGCGTAAGATGGAGATAGAGATAGTTAGACATAGATATAGAGATAAAAGAGTAATAAGCCAGTTGCCTCCTCTTCCTCTTAAGTCAAAATGCAAATGCATTCAGGTAGTTGGTTTATCTTTCAACGTTGCCTCGATTTTCAGCTAATTTGAGTCAGAGACGATGTTTCAAATTAGACGTGTGAAGACTGAAAGCAAAAGTTCCAATCGAACCGTCAAACGTGATTCCAATTGAGCAATGTAAATAAACACGTGAAGTTGGGAAGAAGTTGGACTATTCAGCAGAATTCTCTTGATATGCCATTTGATATAGAGAATTAAATTCTACCCTAATTTATTTGGCTTTCACCCCCTAGTTCTTCGCAAACTCCCTTAAGAGGATCTCTTGGTATTATCTTGAAGTTAACTTGAATCTCTCCTTAGTACACCCTTGAAAATATCTTCAGATTCTCTTATAGCACTACTTACAGTTTTTCTGAAGTTCTGCAAACTTCTGTAAACCTTTAATCACCTAAAGGTCTTTGGAATAATTCTTGATCAACTTGCAATTGTGCGAGAATATCTTAAAGACATTGGACAGTTGGAGGGAATGATACCTGATCAACCAGAAGTCTACAAAACTATCCAAAGGATGTATTGGGATCATTGATTAACTGAAGGTCATTAGAATAATTTCTGATGAAGCTGGTATCTTGAGAGAATATCTCCCACATGATCTAAATTGTTGGACAGTTGAAGGTCTTCAGTATAATACCTGATCAACCTGAAGTCTTGTAAAAATATCCATAGAACTTTATGAAGATAGGTCTTGATATTTTGAGAGAATATTCGGGAAACATGATAAACATTATTGGACAGTTGTTGATCTTAAGATTAATACCTGAAGTCTTAAAAAAATATTCAAAATATTTTATGAAGATCTTTGATCAACTGAAAGTTTTTGGAATAACCCTTGATCACACTGGTATCTTCTGATTTTAATTGTCGGACAGTTCGAGATCTTCAGAGCAATACCTGATCAACCTGAAGTCTCAATAACATATCCATAGGACTTATTGAAGACATTTTATTAACTGAAGATCTTAGGAATAATTTCCGATGAACTTAACATCTTGAGAGAAAATCCAGGAGACAAGTTTTGAATTGTTCGACAGTTGGAGATCTTAAGCGTAATTCTTGATCTTCTACTGTTTTCTGTTGACAGTGACATATGTTACTGCAGTAAATAAAGGCTAGTGGTTTTGAATAATTCACGATCAACCTTGAAAGTCTTGAAAAAATATCCAAAGGATGTTTATGGAGATCTTTGATGAACTCAAGGCCTTTGAAATAATTTTTGATGAACCTGGTATTTTGAGATAATATCTCAGCAGCTTCTAACATTTCCATAACCAAAATCATTACTACTCACTCAAAAGCCGTTAATCAGAATCGTAATCAAAATGTATCCAAAAGACAACTGATCATGAAATCTCATCAGTCCCATCTGGAAAAATAGCAAGCCGACAAAAACGCTGTTGAAAATTTATATATCCGTAGACTCTTATGAATGGGATAAACAAGTTTTGAAAATTCACAGCATAAGAACATCATTCAGAAAAGAACAATACATCTGACTTTTAGTGCATAGTGTAACATACAGATAGTTAACAGCCGATTCTAATGGATAACTTATTCAATATGGGACTGTTATGCTTTTATAGGCAGTCAAGGTTTTTGGAATTATTTATTATGAGCCTGATATCTTGCAAGATTGTCCGGGAGACATAATTTGTAATTATGGAATGTTGGAGATCTTCCGGATAATACATGGTCAAGCTGAAGTCTTGAAAAACCTTCCAAAGGACTCTATGTAGATCTTTGATCAACTGAAGGTCTTTGGAATAATTCCTGATTAACCTGCTATCTATAAGAAAATATCCGAGAGACGTTATGTGCATTAATGGGGACTGTTATGCTTTTATAGGCAGTCAAGGTTTTTGGAATTATTTATTATGAGCCTGATATCTTGCAAGATTGTCCGGGAGACATAATTTGTAATTATGGAATGTTGGAGATCTTCCGGATAATACATGGTCAAGCTGAAGTCTTGAAAAACCTTCAAAGGACTCTATGGAGATCTTTGATCAACTGAAGGTCTTTGGAATAATTCCTGATTAACCTGCTATCTATAAGAAAATATCTGAGAGACGTTATGTGCAGTAATGAATAGTTGAAGATCTTCAGAATAATACATGACCAACCTGAAGTCTTGAAAAAATATTTGATCTTTAATCTTCTGAAGTTCTTTGAAATATTGCCTGATAAACCTTATATCTTTGAAAACAGTTCTTGGTCAACCTGCAGTCTTTAAAAAATGTCCAAAGGACTTTATGAAGGTCTTTGCTTCAGTTGGGAATAATTGCTGGTCAACCTGATATCTTTAAAAAATATATGAGAGACGTGACTTGAATTGTTGATCTTTTGAGGATCTTCAGAAAAATATCTGACTAGCTGACAATATGCTTCTGAACAGTGTGAACTTCCGTGGTGTTCATTGGACTTGCGAGATGATCATAGCACTTTCGAGATTTTGATGGAACTTCCAAGATGTTTCAGACTTTTTGAGCAGTTCATAGAACTTCAGAGATGTTAATAGAATGTCCCAGCTGTTCATAGATCTTTCAAGATGTTGTCTTTATTAAAAACACATCTCTCATTGAATTTCTGAGCGGTTTATAGAACTAGCAAGACTTAAATGCTACTTTCGAGATGATCATAGCACTTTCGAGATGTCCCTAGAACTTCCGGCCATTTCATAGAAGTTCCGTGCAGTTGACAGGTTTTTCGAGAACCTGAGACCTTCATAAGCGGTTACAGATTTTCCTAGCAGTTCACAGAACTTCATAGAGTTGTTCATAGAACTTTCATGGTACCCATAAAACTTCAGAGATTCTCGTAGAACCTCCGAGATGATCTTAGAATATCCGAGCAGGTAATAGAACTTCTAATACTAATTAATGGAAGTCATAAGAGGCTGTTCATTAACTACGTAGACAGTTTTTTGGGATTCTTGACCTCCCTTCCCTCTGCGTAGACAACTGTCCATAAATTTTTTTTTAAATTTGTATGAGCCGTGGATAATTCACAACCCCTCCCCCTAACATGTCTACGTAGTTTATGGACAGCCCTTAATGAGTATCCAAAGCTACATTGTCCATATCCACACGTATTGCAGGTACCCCTGAGCAAGTGGTCAGACTCCCCATATAATGTAGTAAATCCATCCAATTGAATTTGGCGTTGGATGGCTGTTAATTGAACCCATCGTCTTATGTTTGATAATACCGTGCCATAATTGATAAAGCTATTTAATTCAGGATCATTACAATTCTCGAGTACTTTGTTTTTTTCAAAAGGACCAATGTAACATTTCCGCCGTATTTTGAAAAACTAACAAAACTATTTTTGCCGTAGTCTTTGAAAAATAACGGTAAACATTCAGCAGGAATGGATAAATTGCACTTTTATTTTGAATTACGTACTACAATGTGAAGAAAATCCACATAGAACGTTTTGACTCATTAAGTTGTACTTTGGATACGTTATACTGGACTTTTTTTTCTCAATGACTTAATTAAAGAGTGTTACATTGTGGGTTTTGTTCTACATCATCTATATTCCCTTTCACAGACTTCAGAATAGAGTACCCAACAACGGAAAAATTGCTGGTGCTCATACTTATTACCTTAGCTTGGTTTTCCATGTCTCACCTTTGGAAAATCAGCCTTTACCTCGCCCATCATTCTAAACTGTATATTGGTCAATTTGGAGTAAATTTAAATCGTTTTTGTACATTCAATGATAGAAGGGCAATATCGAGTGATTTACATTTGATACTTAGGCCCTTTTGAAAAAGTACTCGATAATTACTATAAAATCTACCAGATTCCATGATATTCCGAAACGTTCAACGATATTTCTGGCAACTTTTTAAAAATGCACACATACAGTTATGCAATATTCTGGTTTGAATTAAAGTCTAAGTCGCCGCTAAGCCGTCACCGCGCCAAGACAAAAATGCCTTCCACGCCGCCTCTGCTGATGAAAGGGCCGGCTGAACAGTATATTGAACTTTCAAGGTGTACATAGAATTTTCGAAATGTTCATAGAACTTTCGTCAAGTTCACCAAACCCCAACGCAATTCGAAATATCACTTTTTTGCCGTTTCCGTTTTATTTCTTTCCCGCAAGGTTTCCCCTTTACCATAGACTCAAACCAGTTTTGTGTCGCTTTCAAATCACCCCGTTAGTGTTCACTCGGCTGTTGATAGAAGCAAGCCACTCTCGATGTGTGTCAAGCGATCGTCTGTTAACTCAGCAGCAACCATTGTGTAGTCGTCCTCATTGTTCTTTATCGGCAGTTCTTTCGGTCGATGCGTCGTCGACTTTGGAAAGCAACCGTTTCGTGATGAGTGTGTGAGTGATGTACACATTTTGTGTCCGTTGCTGCATTGCGTTCGAAAGCGCTTTGCCGTTGTCGATACTGCCATACAATGAAACCACTGGAAGTAGATCCCGTTCTAATATAGGAGCTTATTGGATTGCGGAAGATAAAGTGTTTATTGTGTTGTACCTTTTGACTCTAGTTATTTTCAGATGTTTTGTATAGTGAATCAGAATCCTCGGCTCTGCAAAGGACACGCAATAATCGCTTTTAAAAGGTCTGCCGTGTGCGTTGAGTAGATGAACAGATAATATCTTCTTCTGCTTCTTCCTGCCTTTGACGCTTTTACTCTTTAGTTTTCTTTGAAGCACTTCCCCAGTTTTTTTTTTATTTTTCCTCTGTACGGGACCTAACACCACTGCGACCAGTAATTTGATCTATTGTAGTATATCCCGTGTCCTTAGTTTAGTGCATGTCGTATTACTCCATCACTATTGAGAAATGATGAAGTAATTGATTTTTTTTACAGTTGTCATACTTGCATCTATCCCAAAGATCCGACTCTAATTGAAAGGTCCCGCTATTTATACCTTTCGGAGTGTAGGAATACTCTTCAAAGGCGCGCCCCTTTGTCAGTCAAAATTGGATTCCTTAGCAACAAAAATAAGCAATGACACCCATAAAGACCATGCATCAGAACCCTTGTCTTAACCACTTCAAACTAGAGAACAACGAATAGAAGATTAGGAACCACATAGATGAAGACTAACTCATTTTTTTTCTTGTTTCTAGGTCATCCTCGGTGGCCAAAGCCGAGTCTTGTCACTATCAACAAGGCATAAAAACTAACAAGGACTAAGATATGTTCCTTTGGTTACTGAAAAATCCTGTTCCCCTAGTTTGAAGTAGTCGGGACTAGGAATCGCTGGTAGATCTTACATCCCGTAACGTACCACGAAAAGGTGATCTACCCACGTTACGGGGCACTTCCACAGTTATTAATTAGGAGTTTTAAATGCCAATTAATGCATACATTTGTGTATTATGTACCCAGGGAAGTCGAGAAATTTCCTTCCGGGAAAAACATCTAGATCGAACCTGGAATCAAATCAACCGCTTCCGGTGGGAAAGAATAAAGAAAATTATATGACATCTCACATCACTCATACATCCCACCATTGCATTCACTTTCTTTTAGGCAACATTATTCTAGAGCTGAGCTTATTTGGGTTCAGTTATGTTTATGCAGAATTAGCCTTGCAATTCGAATTGCTTTAAGGATTCAAAATAACACATGCACTAAAGCAGTGCTGAAAAATATCGACCATTTACGGTGATATTGACAAAACACCTTTCTTCACTTTCTCGTGTCATTGACCGTGTGACAATGTAGTCAGTGACGAACATGTGCAGTTTTTGTGTCACATCATCGAAATTAAATCAATTAGGCAGTGTATGCACATATAAGTATACATTATAAATCGTGTGACATTTCATGAAATTTTGCAAATTCTGTATTCAAAAGCCTATCTTTGTAAACAACATTGCTTACAAGATGCTCGTTTGCATGAAATTAAATACAAGCTTTTCAGAATGAATGTTTCACATCACAATTAAAATTCGGAATATTTTGCAGTGTAGCAGCTACGTTCGCAACTGCCTAGATAACAACAATGTGAAGAGAAAGCACAAAATTACAATTCTTGTTACCAAGTGATTCTTTGTCATTGATGAAAAATTAATGAAGATTTCTTCATTTTCACAGAATATATTTTTGGATTATTCATCAAAATTGTGATTTCATCTAAAAATATCAATAAATTGTGCACTTCTTAAACGTATTATGAAGAAAGGAAAAAAAAAACATATTAAAAACAGTTCAACAGTTATTAATTGTAAAAAATTCCGTTACAAATACTGCAGCTTTTAAAATGAATCATCATCTGAACCCCTCAGCTCTTAACCATAAACTAAATTTACCTTGATAAAGAAGGAGGGAAGGATTGGTAGTTTTTTTTATTTAATCCCATTACCTTAATTAAGGCAGTGGAATTAAATGGAAATTACTACCACTTCTCGCTCCCGTTCTACAGGATTTTCCATTATAGACGCTATCATTCACCAACATTCATCAGGATTAAATTTTCAGTACAATTGTGCAGTACAGGCTGTCGGTTCCGGCTGCTTCATACCTACCATTTCCTTCCGTCATTATCGATAGCTATGTTTCTACAGTGTACAAGTGTAAAATTGACTCTTTTAGTTGAAAGAAATTCGCGTATTTTACAAAACCGAAAGCATACTTTCTTGAGTTACAATAGACATTACTTACTCTTCCGGATCTTCACCTTTCGATTTGTGGAAGTAATGGGATGCTATGACGGTTAAAACTAGAACACCGGACTATTGTACACTAACTTAACCCTATCATTGGTAATGATTAATATATATTCTCGCCTAATACAAGCATTACTCGTGCTTTGGATTAACAAATGCTCTGCGCTATAATGCTTAACAAGCTTCGCCATATTCTTATTTCACAGTAATATTTACAATTTTATTTTCAAGTAACCGATTTGAATTGATTGATTTGAATATAGTTCTGGTTTCACTAAAATAATCTTGATCTTACACCATCAGTTGCTCAAGTATTTGTTAGTACTATCTAAATTGTAATTGCTTAAGCAGGGTTAATTTTTCCATTCTTTCCACGATATTAGTCGAGCCATCACCTGAAATAGAGTTATGTTTTGATATTTTACCATGAAATACTGAACAGTTCACTTTTGTTGCTATTTTAATTCGACGCCCATCCCACCTTCGTCGATATTTTTTAACACAGATAATTCGTTCCACAGTGAAACTTGTACGGAAACGGTATTCTACCTAAGATCACAATAAACGAAGCAAAACTTGGATTGCGTTGCGTCGCTCTGATGTGTTCGCAAGATCCTATCGACACTACCTAATTCAAACTGAACGTTACGGTTTTCTTGAATCGAGCAGGTCAATACGAACGCTCGGCCGGATTGCCGTGTAAGTAGGAGTCCTTGGCTTCCGGTTGCACCGGTTCTTCGCTAATCACATTGGGATAGGCAAACGGATTGCCAGCCACGTGCGATACGGCACCGTAGCTTACGGTTTTGGTGCTGTTGATTTGTGCCGAAGGATCCATGGCGGCTGCTGGACCTAGTGCTCCAACTGCTGCTCCTCCGCCGCCAGAGGGATCGTTGAATGTCGTTTCCTTTTCGTACCCCGAGGCTACCGGATCCCAGGCTTTCTGCTCTTCGATCGTCGGTTCTGCCCACGGTTGCAGCTCTCCGGAGGCAAATATTCCGTAGAAGGTGATACCCACCATATGTACCGAGGCTGCTATCATAAACACCGTCGACCAGCAGGATTTGGGCTGGAAGTAAAGAACGGCAATCAATTAAATAAAACTCTCAGATCATCCCCCCATCAAACGGAACCCCATTAGGACAGGGAAGGCATTCTTCACATAACTCATAAATCTGTTACTTGTTGATAGACTGAGACATTCACATGGCTTCATGCCAACTGTGTGGAATTGCGATGCCATCAGTCAGTGCTTTACAGAACGAACGAATGTTTCGACAGTGAGCATTCATAAGGGCGTATACGCGATGATCGATTCTCTTCATCGATTTTCTCTTTTGTTATTAACTCGCTAGATTTAACGTTTATCGGTACGATAGCCAGTACAACCTGTTAAAACTCTGCATTGAACAAATTCTAAAAAATTGTTTCGCTTAGCTGGAGCAATGCAAAGAGAAAAACGATGAAGAGAATCGATCATCGCGTATACGCCCTTATGCATGCTCACTGTCGGTTTCTGATACCAACGATGGTACGGAGGAGGGGAAGAGAATACGAAAGGAAGGATGTTGTGCAACCCTACAAAGAACGTTTTCATTCTGTTCATCTAAAATGATGCTGGTTTCCAAGTGCGTTGCGATGGCCACAAAACACTGAACAATGGAGCATGTGGAAAGAATGTGAAACATGGTAACAATGTGGAATATCCTATCCTTGGCAACCGGGCAACTAGCTTCTTTTCCCCTATTCCGATAGGGTTAGTGAGCCATCATCAATTTAGATTTTATTAATTCTTTACCAAATTTATTTCGATGCAATATTAGAAAATACTGAAATAAATTGGCATGCGGTTCTGGATTCAACCTATCGGATAATATAAATATGTCAGAAGATTTATTTATTCCATTGATTCCAATGTATTATCAGTTAAAATCTGTGACGATATGGAATGATTTCTATCGTAGTTTCACATACTTAGTACATAACATTCCTTTGCTTTGAACGTGGTTAGCTGTAGATAAGATGTATTTGCAACCATTCCATAGCAAAACGACACAGTGTTTTTCAGAATTTCGTAAAAATCTGTTCCTTATCGCAAAATTTTAGAGGCTTTTTTTTTAAATTTTGTAATTTTTGAACCACTGGACCGATAATATCAAATGAAAGGTAATTACGGAAGGTATACTGTAGGATTGGGCGATCTTGGATCGATCTTTGGAAGAGCAATCTTTTTCAACCCGATTACCGATTTTTCGGATCGATTCTTTGTCCACGAAAAGATCGAAAAATCGATTTTTTCATTCGATCTTTTCGATCGTCAATAAAAAATATGTGTTCAATTTTTTAAGAGCATTTACATCGAAAAAAAAAACGATTTACTCCAACCCCAGACTTCGTGGTAAATTTAACAAACGTAACGTCAACATCAGCATCGCTCCCTATGTTATTAGCTGGATTACAATGACGTCACTATTTACATTCCCAATATTTACGAATACAGCAACTTCAATCATTAATGAATCATTCTGTATCTCCGTGGCAATCGAACTGAATTGACACACACATTGCCAGTGAGCAAGTGTGACATTCATTTCTTCTTTGTTTTCGTTTGCTAGTTGATTTGCGGGCATTTTATTCAAAGAAAAATTTCTGGCCGGTGATTTAATTGAATATTATAAAGGAAAGAATTCCTTGGGGTACCAACGTAAATGATGATGATGGTCCCACCTCTTACCCCTACAAAGGTTTGAGCTGGACGATTTATCTTTAAGATAATTGAATATGACATTTTAACCAGGTTGGCAAACAAAATCGAACTGGTTTCAGTTACAGATATAAATTCCCTCTAAAGTTTACAGTTGCTTCACAGCGATATAAATGTGGAAAAGCTCAGGCGTCCACCTCTTAGTTCGCCTTTTTGTCCACCTAAAATATTCATAAGTATTACAAGCAATCAAGAGTTAATGAACAATCAACAAAGCATCCTATTACACTAGTAACCCCGCAATCTGATGCTATCATAATTTTCAGCAATGTCAGGAATGCTCACGAACCCCTAACATTTGCCAGAAAACTTACTACTAACTCAAGGTATCTTTCAAATAAGCTTCAAAATTGCATTTTTTTTTTTTTTTATCAAATGTTAAATTCAGTCCTCTATATCCGTAATACGCGCGCGAGGCTCAAACCTTTGTAGACTACTTTTTTTTTTAATTAATCTACTATAAAATAAAATATTAAAAATCCATCATCACCCTCGTGGCGAACAGAAATAGTTTTTGCAGTGCTATAATAATTATTAAAAAGTCAAGCGTATCACAAAAAATCAAAAGATCGATCTACCAAAGATCGATTCTTTGGTACCGATTTAATCAGTGGATCGATTCTAAAGCCAAATATAAGATCGATTCATCAAGATCGATCTTTCTCTGAAGATCGCCCAATCCTAGTACACTGATCATGAGTATGTAAATAGTTCACTTTTTATGGAATTTGTAAATATTAATTACCCAAGTAACCACCATGCCCGTTAATAGCACTCTTATCGCCCTTTTTGCAATATAAGGTTGTTATAAGGCTTTACAACTCTATATCAGCCGTATATCAGCATTATATTTCAAAAAGGGCGATTAGCGAGCTTGTTGGTTACTTGTGTAATATTAATTTAGATTGAACACAATTGAATTCTAACCGACACAACAATCATACGTGATCACTGTAGGAAACCTCTTCTATCGATCCGTAGGAAAATCAACAACCAACTCTTATATCTAAAATTAGTTGCCAATAAATAGCAGGAGCATTCGGTAGCTAGCCTGTTTTCGTCCATCGTTGACGAAAGTAATGAAGTGTGGCACAGTGCAAGGCAATCTAATTTCATCGTACAGATCCGAAACGATCCACAGTTTGTGAACAAACCGAGATGTTCCGTCGGTCGTAGTGCGTGAGTGATTTTATGGACTGTTCCGTAAACTTGTGATACCCAATCCCACGGTGAAGTGCGTGTCAATTGAATTGAATACACGGGGTGGCATTCTAGCGGATCCGCGATTCGTACACGCAAACCAAAAAATTATTACAATGAATGTTAGTTAGAAGTTGATCTTGCAGGCAATGTAATGGTTTTTTGTCTTTTTTTTTATTTTGTGTTCTATCTACGCTTTTGACTATACCAGTAATATTTTTATTTATAACATAGTAGAACGACGCACACACTTGACTCGAATCTCTCAAGTAGAAAAATCATACGAAGTTGAGTATGAGAGGAGCGCTTCGTAAGCGAGAAAGTACAGGAATCGAAACGTTTGTGGTTTGAGTCTATTCGGCAACCTTTTTCCAATTTTTTTCGACATAATTAATTTCACTCACTAATACACTCCTCATTTTTCGGTCTCCAATTTTCTTGCATTGGACTGCAGCTAGGTATATCGCATCCTCGGTTCATGCGGTCTCCACTAACATCCCCAGATGATGAATCCCACTTACAGTCAGAAATCCTTATTGCCGGATTCCTTTTTAACGGTATCCCTTATGGCCGGGTCCTTTTTGCCGGGCTATCCGCGAATAAGGAAACAGACAGCTTATGGGATTTTCACTAATAGAGGCTGTGGTGGATGATCTCATTTGTTTAAATATATAGAGCTATACAGTTTTTCTCGAACCGATTGTTACCATTTTGGGTTACAAAATGGCATCTGGCATCGATTTACAGCCTCTACACGTCGTCGCCTTTCCGGAAATACCCATATTATAGGGTATTTGACAGTTTTTCTTGAACCGATGGCCGCTATCTTGGATTCCAAAATTGCGTCTGGCATCGATTTCCAGCTTCTACACGTCACCCCTTTTCCGAAAATACCCATATTGTAGCGTATTTGACAGTTTTTCTTGAATCGATGACCGCCATATTGGATTTCAAAATGGCGTCCAAAATCGATTTACAGCCTCTCTACACGTCATCCCTATTTCGTTTCGTGTCCTCACATTGCACAGCAACATCTTATATGGACAAGCTTTCCAGAAATAACATATTAAGGAAGTTCATGTACACAATAGCGCTGCGTAGTGAGAGAGTTCATAAATAATATGACCATCATCCGAAAGGACTTGGTCACCTGAACAACTTGCTGAAGACAGCAACGTTCTATATGGCCAGGCTCTCGAGATACAGTTTATGTAGGAAGTTCGCATGCACACTAGCGCTGCGTAGTGAGAGAGTTCTGAACTAATATGGCCACCATCCGAAAAGATTTGGTCACTTGAACAACTTTGCTGAAGACAGTAACTTTCTATATGGCCAGGATCACGAAATATTCTATGTTGGACCTATGATCAAAATATTATAGTGCCCGTCATAAGCAACATAAAAGTGAAGCACCTCTAGCGGCGTAGTTCCCAATTAAACCTGAATCCAATGACACTGGCTTGTTGGTCTATCCCAGTATAACAACTTTGGTTTTGAAAATCGCTTATGCAGGGTGAAGGGCTTTCTGCTGTCTAAACGGGAACGAAATCATCCTCTTCTAAGCTCTACGATGTAACCTTCCTTCGCTTCGGTCCACAACTCAATTATCTTCCATTATCGTCTGCCAAAAATCGACCTTCCGAAGTTTAGTGGGGAAGAATCACGCTGGATATCGTTCCGAGATAATTTCCTCTCCATAATCCACAGCAACGATGAAATTCCGACTGTAAACAAGCTTCAATACCTGATGCAGTCGTTAGAAGGAGATGCCAAAAAGCCGTTTGAGAGTATTGATATTCAAGTGGACAACTATGCGTGATTGCCTTAATGAAAAGCTATTACGATATACGATTCCTCAATGACTCCTTGGAGGATTGGACCGTTGATGAAGTGTGATTCGGCACAGGAGCTGAATACTCTAGTCGACGACTTTCAGCGGCACGTCAAGGCTTTGGGCAAACTCTGTGAGCCTATAAAGCACTGGGACACTCCACTCACCTTCATCCTCTGTAACAAGCTCGATGCATCCACGCTGCGTTCCTGGGAGCATGCAACTCGTCAGTTTCCAGTGATCTACAGCATCGTTCCCAAGGGGCTACCATAAAGGTGGCCGGCGCAATTCCGAAGAAATCAGCTTCCGTCAAGTCCATTGGCTGCAACGCATGAATCCAATTCAAACGCTTTACAATGCCATGCCTGCTCACAGAAGCACCAACTCTATCAATGTCCAACGTTCGCCAACCTTAGCGATGCTTTTGTTGGAACTGCTTTCGCCCAAATCATCAAGCAAAGATCTGCAAATCTAAGTTCTCGTGCAGCACGTGTCAGGTTAGGCACTACACGGTGCTGCATGACCAAGCTGCTCCTCCAAAGATCACACCGAATCCTGCAACCAAACCGACTTCTGCCAACTCGTCGAATTCTGAGGAACTTGGGAACCACTGCATCGTCAAATCCACCTGAAGTGAACCTCTTTGTTCAATCACGCTATAGTACGGTCCTAGTGGAAATGGTTGTTCTGACCATCGTCGACAATAACGGAAAAGAAATTCGTATTAGAGCCCTACTCGATTCAGCAGCGATGAAGAAACTGGCAAACGCACTGGCCACCCGTCAAGCTTCCTTGGAAATTTCCGTTGCTGGAATTGGAGAATCCAATTGCCACGATCAAGTCACGAACAAGCTCCTATTCTACCACACTCGAATTTCTAATAATGAAGAAGCCAACCGCTAATCTACCAACAATCTCTATCAATACTGCTACATGGAACATGCCAAATGTTCTGCTAGCCGATCCGCATTTCAACATTCCGGGCATGATCGACATCATTATCGGTGGAGACTGCTATCATGAAATCCACACCGGTCCGTTTGTCAATCTGCTTCTGGGAAAACATCTATCGTACCACCAGTCTGGACCTATCAACCGTCGACCGATCTCTCGATTCAGCAATTCAACGTTTATGGGAGCTACAAACCGTCGATCATGGCCCGACGTATTCCACTGAGGAAACCCGAGCAGGAACCGATTACTAACCGATAACATATGAATATCTTAATGTGGTATGATACCTTATTTTGGTATGCTTGTGGTATAAAACTTTGTTTTGAAATTATTCAGTAATCGAAATATTTTGTAAAATATCAAATGAATACCAGAGTAACAAAATGTGATCTTTTAGTTTTTAGACAATAACACCTAAAAGAGTTATTGAATTGGTATTAGAAGACCTTCAAAATAACAAACTATGGTATTCTGGCATCAAAAAAAGCGTCTGTTATTCGTCAGTTATTATAATAACTACATTAATTACTAGTTCGTTATTCGTAGAACATTTTTGAGGTATTGTTTTTGGTATTTTACCTCTTATGTCAGCCTCGTCAATACCATGTTTAGGTTGCCAGTTATGCTATTTTCATACCTGAATTTGGTATCCATAAGGTATTTTCTCCTGCTCGGGAAGGAATGCGAAGATATTCATGCCACTAATACCACCCGAACTCACTCAGGAAGGTACGTCGTTCGCCTTCTTCGGTCCGAAGATCCGCAATTTAAAGCAATTGCCACCCGCTGATTCTACAGCCTCGAACGACGCTTCAAAAGAGATCCCGCCTTAAATCAAACGTACCACGCGTTCATCGAAGAATACCTCCACCTTGGTCACATGCATAAACTCAATGTAGTTGACGGCGAAATTCTGCACTGCTACTTGCCACACCAACCGGTATTTAAGGAGAGCAGCTCCACCACTAAAGCACGTGTGGTGTCCGACGTGTCCTGCAAGACCTCCTCAGGAATATTGCTTAACGGCACACGTCTCGTTGGTCCAGCCGTGAAACAAAATCTCGTCACTATCACCATTCGATTCCGCTTCCACGTGATTGCCTTCATTCCTGATGTGGACACTTCCTACGAATCGTGTTTTGCAGAAATCCGACTGATCCTCTCGACACGTACGAACTGCTTACGTACGGCACCGCTTCTGCTCCGTTTCTGGCAACATGGACACTTCAACAATTAGCGAAGGACGAAGGCGACAAGTATCCAGAAGCTGTTGAAGCCGTAGTTGAAGATTTTTACGTGGATGATCTTCTCTCGGGTGCGGACAATCTCGAATCCGCAATCGAAAAACGGCGCCAAATTATTAGAAAATGGATGTCAAACGTACCGGAAACTTTGTAAGACGTCTCACCTGAGGATCTAGCAATTCGACCTTTTCGCAATCTGCAAGGCGGTCAAGCGGTGTCAACGTTGGGATTAATCTGGGACACAAAAACAGACATGCTTTGTTTCAGATGCCAATCGCAACACCGATTCTTACCAAGCGCAAGGTGATATCCTATATTGCTCTTCAATCCTCTGTGACTTGTTGGTTCTGTTATCGTGACCACAAAAATATTTATGCAGCAACTGTGGAAGCTGACGATGATCATCCATACTACTGCGATAGACCTCTTCCATCGAAGATGCAGGACGAATGGAAACATATCATGCAACGCTTGACGTGCTATCTGAGCTACGAATTTCCCACTTCGTTTCTTTCGCCGCTGCTCCTCGGATGCAATTACATTTGATTTCTGACGCGTCAGAGCCAGCCTACGGGACATGCTGTTACGTCTGATTCGAGAGCGACATCGTACAACTTCTAACGTCTAATCAAAGGTGGACCCACTCGCTACCAAACACTCCATCGTTCGACTTGAACTCTGCGCCACAGTTCTGTCGAGCAGACTCTTCCAAAAAGTAGAACACTCGATAAAATTCACCGCTGAAGTCTTCTTCTGGTCAGACTCCACTACTGTGGAAAACTTTCGTCGCGAACCGAATATCAACGATTCAATTGAAGACAGAGATACGTTGCCGGTATTGAAAATCCAGCTGATGAACTATCTCGTGGCTTGACACCTACCGAACTTCAAAACCAGTCACGATGGTGGAACGGACCGCTATGGTTGTCACAGCCTTCGAACCACTGGCCACTGTTCCGGAAGAAAAATCTTCATCAACCGTTGAAGAAGCACGGAAGATCACCCTAGTATCACTAGCTCTCGATGAAAACCAGTTTGTCGATCAGTTGTTCTCCCGCTATTCTTCGTACACCACACTGCACCGAGTAGCTGCCTACTGCATCAAGTACATTCATTCAATTCATGCTGTAGTGTGGAAGTTCGCTAAATAATCATCACTATATCTAACAACAGCTGATCTAACAGCCTCCGATCGTACCTATTAGCTCAACAACAGCTATATTCGGAAGAATTTGCAGATCTCAGCAGCTCAGCAATTGTGAAGACTCCTCCGATGCGGATAGCGGATTTATTCGTGTCGGTGTTCGACTTGCCAACGCTGATGTTCAAGAAGCAAGCAAACATCCTATCATTCTGTCGGCCAGGCACCCGTTGGCCCGTTTGCTTTCTGAACACTACCATAAGACTCTCCTCCATGCTGAACCCCAGCTGACTGGGTTATTGAAGCGAGAGATCTTTTTAGCTACACCTATCACCGATGCTTCAAATGTTTCCGCGCCAAGCCGTCGTGTTGTACCAGCTCGTCCATTCTTTATTAGTGGGGTAGATTAATGTGGTCCAATATTTCTCAAGTTCCCAGTGCGTAGCACTGATCAAAGCATATCTTGCGGTCTTCGTGTGTTTCACCACAAGAGCCGTTCATATCAAACTAGTATCAGTCCTCTAAACGCCAGCATTTCTTACCGCTCTCCGTCGCTTTGTCGCTCGTCGTGGTCGCATCCAGGAACTTCATTCTGACAATGAAACGGCCTATAAGGGAGCAGTGATTTCACTCGTCCGCATCTATGACATGCTGGAACCCAATGACACTGATCCAGACACCATATTCCACTGGTGTGTGGATCAAGAAATCCAGTGGAAGTTTATTCTATCAAGTGCTCCACATTTCGGAGGACTGTGGGAGGCGGCCGTGAAATCGTGTACGCATCATCTTCTGCAAAAAATCGGTCAGACGTCACTATGCCCTGAGCACATCCCAAGTAACATTGCTAGTTTTATCGTGGTTTTAAAGTCTAAATCATGGTCTACAGAACAATCGTAAAACCATAATTGTTACTTGGGATGACAACTTTGCTTGCACAAATCGAAATGTGGTTAATTTCTCGTCTTTTGACTCCGATTCCGATCGATTCTGCCGACTTCGAAGTTCTAACATCAGGCCATTTCCTTGTTGGCTCGAATCTCCAAGCTGTTCTGGAGTCGAAAAATTATCTAGACCAATGGCAACGCACTCAATAGCTGCATCAGCGCTACTGGAACCGATGGTATCCGGAATATCTCGCCCAATTGCAATCGTGAGCCAAGAAGAGTTGCAGTTCTCCGGTTAAAATGCAAGTAGGATAGATCGTGATTGTGAAGGAGGAAAATCTCCCACCAGCGCAATGGCCTTTGGGTCGTATAACAAAGCTCCATCCAGGAAAAGACGGAATCGTCCGTGTAGTCAGCATGAAAACTGCTGGAAAATCGGACCGGACAATCCCATTTTCTTCGGTTCAATTATTGGGCACTCTCAAGAGTCTCGGCCCGTCTGCTGCTGGACAGGGGTTGAACTGGTGTCTGCGACAGGTTGGAAGGCCGCAGAATATCAGTGTCCCTAGAAAATAGTGTAATTTAATTTTTTTTTTGGTAGTCCTTCGAAAATGTCGAACAGCAGAATTACAACCAGCAAGTGTAACCCAAGAACCAAAAGCGGTGCGATGCTTGTTTTCATTGCTATGAAGACGACTGAATTAAGTGGCTTAGAAGCAGAGGGGTGATAGTCAATTATCTTCATCGATTACGTCTTTTTAAGACCATGGCTTCACATAGTTATTGCGCACTATTTCTGCTATGCTCTTCTATCATCCAGAACAACAAACGTAGTAATGGATGTGTTTGCCGTCGAGCAGTCTTCAAGGTGCAGCATAGCACTGATGTGCAAGCAGGCTTTTGCACTTATCTGTCTATGTTCACGCATGCACTCAGGAAAATGATCTTGCACCCCAGCATGAATGCAATGTTTACGTTCGAACATCGCTTGCTTCAGCTTTTGAAATACTACGTTCGAACTTAACCGCAGCAACTCGCCGTTAGTTTTTGGACTCAGCTTTGCTTTCCGTTGTTATTGGGTGACTGGAAAACGCGATACATTTTCAGCGTAGTGGAAAACTAATTTTCATCCGAATATCTATTATTGGAAGGAAGTTATTGCCCCGGAAGCGGTTGTTATTGTGAAGCTATCATGTGCTATCCGTAAGTAAATTTGCTGCCGTAAGTAAATTTCAACAAATCCTATAAATAATTCTCCGACTGGTTATTTGATGTTGTGTTTCACAATGATGTGAATTTGATTATTTGGTTCAAAAAATAATTTAATTAATAATTTTCTACTTAACCTTGAAAAAAGTGGACGAACTTTGCCGTTTAGTACAAAGGACGTTTTAAATATGTCGTGTACAATATTTTCAAATTGCTAACCGCCTTCTTAACCCAGCAGGCCTGGGTTCAATCCCAGTCGGCGCCGCCGGGATGTTCTGTGGCATAACATCTCTGATCACGCCTTCCTTCGGATGGGAAGTAAAGCCGTTGGTCCCCGGTTCATGAGTTGATGGGTCGATAGGTAGGGTCCAGGTGTGGGAGCTGCCTTCCAAGCACGTCGGTAGCATTGGTGCTCAGCACGGAAAACCAAAGAAAAAAAAAAAAATAACCGCCCTCTTAGGTCACGCATCTTTCCATACTTATCATGTAAGGCCCCTCCCCACTTTTTGTTCCCTCTGCATATCGTTTTACTCCATAACTATTGAGAAATGATGAAGCATTCGGTTTTGATACGGTCATTCTTGTTTTCATATCAAGGAACCGATTTTAATTGAAATGTTCCTTCGAAGAGTTACAGCACCCTCTAAAGGCACGCCCGTTTGTCAGACAACATCGGATTCCTTACATCATTGACAAACATACAAAGCAGTACCATTGTATGTACTCCTTTAATCGAGTAGCTCAAAAGGTACAATTTAAGATACTAGCTTAAAGAAGTACAACGGTAGTACAACAGTCTGTACAAGTTATTAGTAACAAAATCAAGAAATGACACCGATATTGACATCAGTACCCTAGTTTCAACCACTTCACCAACTTCACTGATGTGCATTACATAAGCATTCTCTCATACACACACTTCAACAACGTTTATGTCCGCACATCGTTTGCTTCAACGTTTAAAAAACATCGTTCGTATTCAAGGCGTTGGCGTTGGAAAGAATGAATGATATTAACAAGAATTATAAAATGGAACAATTCACACGCTCGAACCATGAACTTTGAAGTCAATCAGACTAGCTTGTTCACCTCTCGTCTGTTATTACTCTCAAAGATGTGTAGGCTAAAGGTGTATAAGAAGCGTTCATAGATTTCGTCTGCCCTTCCTGTTGCAACATAGCAAGCCTCAATGTTCACACTTGCGTGCAGGTACGAAGTATCACGTTCGATGTGCAGAGTACACTTGAGTTCGAAAGGTAACACGCGCGTTCAATGAACGTGCACTGAAGAAATTGAAACTCTAGCTCAACGCCATCTATGTTTCGTGAAGACTGCCGTCGAGTTATTACCGAAACAGAAAGTCGATGAAGAGAATCGATCAGAATAACTTGCATCCCTAACGGCGCCGGTGGTGTAGTGGTAAGCGTGATTACCTCTCACCCCAGCAGGCCTGGGTACAATCCCAGTCGGCGCCGCCGGGATGCTCTGAGGCATAACATCTCTGATCACGCCTTCCTTCGGATGGGAAGTAAAGCCGTTGGTCCCCGGTTCATGAGTTGATGGGTCGATAGGTAGTGTCCAGGTGTGAGAGCTGCCTTCCTGGCACGTCGGTAGCATTGGTGCTCAGCACGGAAAACAAGATCGACGGAAAAAAACAAACCAAAAGAAAAAAAAAAAAAACTTGCATCCCTGCTTCCAAGTTTGGTTACAAGATTGCAACTGTGGAGAGCATGTTGTGTATTCGTTGGGGGCGTGTGGTTCTGAATATGGAGATGAGTTTGCAAAATGCTACGCAATTGCATCCTCCCTATCAGTGCCGCAAAAATTCGACAATACACGGCGATACTCAAAATTTTGCTTTAGTCACTCATTTGAGCTAACAGTCATCCTCAAGGCAAACCATGTCAATTTTTAGTGTCTCTGCTGTCAGTGACGAACATAAGCAGATTTATTTACTAATTAAATTTGAAATGAAATTAAATGACTTGAGCAAAACAATTACTTGGAGCCGTTAAAATGAACAAGCATTTATGTCCTGAGCTGCTGGGCTAACAATAATGAGACTCAGAATGCACGAAATTACTCTTTTTGTTACCTGGTGAATCTTTGTAATTAATCAAAACATGAGAGTCTATCAGTGACTATGTGAATACAAACTTTGTCAATATCGCGCGAAAGTCTACCAATGACAATCACGAATCTCAGCACTGCCTTCTATTTGCACACGCCCGAAGATTGGAGGCGAATGACACTTTGACTTGTTTGGTCTATTAACGACTCTCTGATGACAGTGTTGGGGAAGCATCATATGCATGTACGTAATTGGTGGATTTGATAGTTTTTTCGACGATTTTGTACAATGCTTGACATTTACCACTTTTCAATCGTTTCTTGTTGAATATCAACAGTCGAAAGCTATCAATATGTAGAAATATTTCTGATTGATTGATGATAAAATTATTGAAATTGAGCAGCTGAGTTATTAACGTTCAAACTCTTTCATAATTTCGTTACACGTTTCATTTTATGTTCTTACAAAGTGTACCTCCATATAGAAATCAAAGACGTATTCCTACGTCAAAACCTGTTACAAATCTATTATATACTTATCCTGGATTTCGTCAGCATCTAATACATAATGACTTGGCCAATTTTCCCGTCGGCTTGATTTAACATGCTTTGCAGATCTCAAGTTGTCTTTCATCTCACTGGATGCGAGTCGGTCATCGTAAATTGAGTTGCAACTTCAGATTTCTCGAATGGAGTCAAACAACTGCCACACCCAACTAAAGCAAACCCTGTTTACATGTGAAAATATTTCACTCTTGTTTGAGAAAGCAAAATATATGCACATCTAACTCTCACAAAAGTACCAAATCGCTGAAAGGCTCAGCAGCGTAGGGTTTCCATTCCGTTCAACCCCGGAACCACCGCCGGCTGTTTTGCGTTATTGTCGCACCGATTCTATGAAGTGGGAAGACCTGGCAGTTGATGGGTGGAGGGTTGGCGCTGCTTCCGACGATCGCTTTTATTGCAAAGTCTGTGATTTTCCATTTATGAGGCGTTTAGATCGGGAAAGGGGAGAGACTGGGAGCGGTAGACGTCGCTACTGTTCGCATTTTCAAGCTCTCGTGATTTATTGTTGAAAATCATCAAGCGTAAAACATCATAACAAATTTAATTTATCTGAAATGGGATGCATCGGGACGGGGAAATAAAGAGCTTGACGGTAGAAAACGGGAGCACAAAAGACGGAGTTTTGTCCGATTCTTCTTAGTAGGGTGGATAGAATAAGGGAGTTGCGTTTCCAAGCAATGTAATTTGACGTTTATGAGTTTCATCTGACTTGAGTGGAATTGAGTTAATTTCGCATCAAGGTAGACTTCACTTACCTGTCCCCTCGTTAAATGATCGATCGCTATAGGACATATAAGACCGGCGATGGTGCCGATGCCGTTGGATATTCCCATCAGTATACTGGCGTAGCGAGGTGCAATATCCAGATGGTTCACGTTGTAGCCGGAGATGGCGAACCCACTGAAGGCTACACCTAACGTTAGTGCCGTCACGGCTGCCATCTGCGAAAAATTGACCCTCATTATTTGGAATGATTTTTGTCTATGCGGATCAAGCAACTCACCGGACTAGTCGAATGTGCCACTACCAGGAAGAAGAATCCTTCCAACCCAAAGCCTCCACAGTTGAACAATTTCCTCACGTTGGTTGTCGTCATAATTCCCGATTTCCGCAGGTAATCGGCAAGCATTCCTCCAAACGGTACAATAATTGTCATCAGTAGATGTGGCAGTGCTCCTAAAATACCAGTCTGAAATTTGCAAATCATCATTGAGACCTAACTCAAGGGACGATGACCACGGTTTGAGTTCTTACCTCTTCAATTTTGAATTGAAACGAATGCTTAAGATATGCACTTTGGTACAGTACCAGTAGGTAAAAGTTCCACGAGCGGCAAAAGTTGGCCACAATGATGGCGTAGACCGGCATCGATGTGGCCATCGCTCGCCAGGGAGTGGTGGAAATCTTCGGCATCGGCAGTGACACCGATTCTCCTAGCGATTTTTCGATGTATTTCAGTTCCTTTATGGAGATGTTTGGATGTTGCCGCGGTTTCTCGAACGACAACCACAGCCAAAAGCAGTACCACGACAAACCGCACAGCCCGTAGAAGAAGAACGGAGCATGCCAACTGATCCACCCAGCCAGGATACCGGACATTGGCATACCTATCACCACACCTGCGTACGAACCGCTGAAGGCCATCGTTGCCAGTCGGGACCGCTCCAGTGGGGGAGCCCAGAAGCGCCAGATACCGTGACAGGCAGGATACGTCACACCCTATGGATATAATCGATGGTTTACAACTCTTTATGTACTACCCCACTCGCATCTACTTACCTCCACCAGACCCTGCAGTACACGGACCATGATTAGGGCAATCGGATCGAGTGCCATTGCACCTGGTACCAGCAGGTTCAGGAAAGACGAGCAGGCGATTGCCGTTCCGAAGATTCGATTCGCAGGGTACATGGATGCTAGGAAACCACCGGGCACCTGTGTGACCAGGTAGCCCCAGAAGAAGGATGAGTCGATTGCACTCTCCATGGCAACGGTCCAGTTGTATTTGACGGTCTGAAAAAGAAGAAAACATTGGAGGTTGGTATTGTTTTCAAATGAGTGGATGCATTCGGAACCATTGCTATGAGAGGCTCTCGCTGTGTTAATCTGCAGGAGATCTTAAAATGTTTGTGTAGCAAATAGAAGAATTAATATTTGATGATTGTTATGAATAGTCTGAATATTTTTTAGGCATTTTCTTCGGGGGCTTGTCAATCAAAACCGTTCACAATTTCCAGCGTTGCTGAAGCTCTAGCAATACCAGAACCTCCCGAGAATCCAAGATGCATTGCGAGATAAAAGCTTCAGAAGCTCGTGGTGCTCGAGTGAAACACCTCAGTATTTGGGAAAAATTCTAACGTTCTCAATGTTCCTGGAGTTCCAAAAAGAATGTCAGAGTGCTAAGTTGCGAGACTTCTTCCACTTGAATATGTGGAATTTTCTCAGATTATCAGAGCTACCAAGAGTTTTAATATTTTATAAATTTAAATTATACAATATTGTATAAAAACCAAAAATTCACGAAGTTTTGATAGTTTTTAGTTTTTCCCAAGTTTTACGGTTATGATGTGATGGAAGTTTTGAGAATTCTCTGCGTAATTGTAATTTGTAAGAGTTCCAAACAGCTTTAAAGATAGCTGCAGCTCCAGACATTCGAAGGGTTGCCGAAGAATTCTGAAGCTCTCAGATTAGTGGAATGTATTGAATTTCAAAAGATTAGCTTGTGGTCAAGAAGTCTCTAATCATCAAATTTTTTTGAAGTTAAAGGGTTTCTGCAGTTTCAGAAGGATATACTTGGATGTTAGGCAAATACTGGTTTCTCAGGGGTATCCAAAGCATAGGGGAGAGCAGGGGCGTAGTGAGGGGGTGGCGAAAGTGGCCCTGGCCAGGGGTGCTCAAATCAGCAATTGACCTTCAGAAATTTACACTGCTGTACTTGCACTGCTCATATTTTAAATCTTTTCAGATATTACGCAGCCAGTATACAGTGATTACTTTCTTTGGAACTGTACAAGAGATGTTCAAATATTCAATTCAGTCTTGTAAGCAGTCACTGTAGTCGACACATTTTCTGTGATAATTGACAGCCTTTGCTTCCGACACTTGCAAAACAAGCTATCAAATTACAGTACTAAACTAAAATGTCATATGAGAGGCTCTGTCATACGACACTGTCACCGAAGACCGTCACTAATGTATGTATTTTAGTTTTTCTCATAATAAGAACTGCTGATGTTGTGCTTGTGTGAATTCTGAAAATAGTAAGCAACGATGTCCTAGTTATAACATTTCTGATCAGAAATGGTTTAATTTACACCAAATTAAGGAATTAGAACGAAATCACACATGTCATATGATAGTTATTTTAAAAATTTTCTTCCTACTCCAATGTTGTTGTTTGTGTTGTGTAAGAGAGACGACGGTAGCGCATGAGAGTACGAATACAAACAGACTGTCGCGCATGACAACGAAGCGAGTGTAGTAAAAAACGTAGACCGTTTCAACCTCTGATTCAAATAGTTCAACTACGCGTTGGAGTATTTTTCATTCCTATTTGGAAGTAACGTTAAAAGAACATTTCGATACAAGATGGCCGTAAAACGACAAGTAGTTCCAGCTCTAAAAAGATAAATCTCTTTCTTCTTACATATGTAATAGATAAACTTCTTACCTATTTAATAGGTAAACGAATCATTGCAATCATGAACAATCACCATAGATATGACAATTATATTTATCAGAGGCTACATGACATCTTTGAGAAGATGAAAAAAATGGAGATGATCGTGCTATCCAGTACGCAAATGAAAAATCTATTGAGCGTCTGCGTAAACAAGAACTCAAATAAAAATAAAAATGATCGAGCCCCCCATATTTGACAACATTTGATAACATTTTATGCGTAGAGCAGTAATCTTTTACGATTACGAACGGACTGACAGTTATTCCCCTGCATCAATTGAAGAAGGTCTTGATATAATTCGGGTTTAAGTATTATTCTGATATTGATATAGTGGAGCATTTTTTTTTCCTTGATTTGTTTTCCGTCGATCTTGTTTTCCGTGCTGAGCACCAATGCTACCGACGCCAAGGAGGCAGCTCCCACACCTGGACCCTACCTTTCGACCCATCAACTCATGAACCGGGACCAACGTCTTTACTTTCCTTTCGAAGGAAGGCGTGATCAGAGATCTTATGCCTCAGAACATCCCGGCGACGCCGACTGGGATTGAACCCAGGCCTTCTGGGGTGAGAGGTTAACACACTTACCACTACACCACCGGCGCCACTATAGTGGAGGATGTATCATAGATAGAAGTATTTCAAATACAGATGAAAGAACTATTACCTGACCTGAGCTCTTCGACTCCTTTGGACATTTTGTATGCTTGAAAATAGTCTTGCAAAAAGTTATCCTATCATCGAAACGGCTCTAAGATTTTTGTGTTGTCGCTTCTTGTTACAGTGACATCGTTTGAAAGCAGCTACAGCTATTTCAAAACCATAACAAGTTATATACGTTGCCAAATGAGCCACTACGTTCCGGCGTGAACCGCTTCAGAATTTGATTTGAATGACATTTTGAACCAGTTCTGTAGTTAAAGGCAAAATTTTGAATTTATTTTAAGTGATGGATAATTTGTATAGGCTTTTCAGTCTTCAAGAAAAAAAACTTTGATTAAATTTTAACCAGGGGCTGGGATCATCATAAGGGCTCGATATTAATCAGTTTGTGTGGTTTGTGTGATTGGCCTACTGATGGACAAGCTTGCAAATACTCATTTCAGCTAAAATTATGTTTTTCGAAATAATAAAACCAAAAAAATGGTATGATGACATGGTTCACTTGTAAGTTACAAGAAGAGGCTACAAAGTATGCGTTTGTAACATAAAACCTGTAAATTTTGCTTTCTATGAGTCACAATCAGCGATTTGCTGATCGCTGAGTGAGTGAGTGAGTGAGTGAGTGAGTGAGTGAGTGAGTGAGTGAGTGAGTGAGTGAGTGAGTGAGTGAGTGAGTGAGTGAGTGAGTGAGTGAGTGAGTGAGTGAGTGAGTGAGTGAGTGAGTGAGTGAGTGAGTGAGTGTGTGAAAAATCGCTGAAGTGAAATAAACAGGTTTAATATGTTAAACACATTCTTTGCAACCTCTTCTTGTATCTTACCAATTCAAAATATGATCATAGTATCTAATTATTTCATAATAAAAAAAAAACATTGTTTTAGCTGACATGAGTATTTGCAACCTAGCTGATGGATGTCTGTTTAGAGAGGGGTGTCATGATCCCAACCACTGGATCGAAACGTTGGCGATGATAATACTGTAATCAGCGCTTTTTCTTGAAGACTGAAAAGCCGAAGCAAAATTATCCGTCATAGGATGTTCTTACTTAGTGCCCCGAATAAGAATGCGAATAAGAATGAATAATCGTTTCTTAACTGATAAAAACAAAAAGTATTGCTGGATGTATTTATTTAACTCAACATATTATAAACTTGTATGTGTAATAATATAAATTTATTGATTTATTGATTCAAATATTTTAAATGTGAAATACAGGCAATGCCAATTGAGGAGGGGCGTAATTTTCTTGGTTTTCCAGGGACACTGCCAACCTTAAGTACATCTCAGGGAGAGAGTGAACACACGTGATCCCCTTGATTCTATTTTGGATATTTCTCAGCGGAAATTTATGCGTATTATTCGTACAGACTCACATGTCAATAATTTGCTATATCTTATGCAACTATATGAACACTGATGATGATGGTGATGATGATTGAGACTACCACTCAAGAAGAAAGGCGTCTACACATAGCAGTGGGCTGTCCTATCAGAGCAACTTGGTCAAGCTCCACTAACAAGATCATACACAACTTGTGCTGTATGAGCATGATTGACCACCCGTAGATGCTACTCCGTTATTTCCAGATCAGCTGTAATTACACAGATAACCAATAGATGATGCATGGGAATAGCATTCACCCTCATCATGTAAAAACTGGTGATCGCAAACTAGGCAATATTAGCGTCGGCCGCGTCCGAACGCATGTCAAGAAAGGAATGTTTAGACGTTACACTCGCTTCGATAGGAGCCGAGAAATCCTCTGCACACTTAAAAATTATTACCGACTTCGGTAATGTTTTACCGAACTTTCAACGGCTGAACGTTCAGCCTTATCTTATCCTCATTTCAAAAGCTGTATCACCAAATTTAATTTCAATACACGGTCAGCTTTGTTTAAATAACCGAGTCTTGCAATTGCGATGAATTTTTCCTTGTTTTGAAGCTTTAAAACTAATGAATTAAAATGTTTGATTTTAACCGACAAGTTCAGCTGTTGAAAATTCAGAAAAAATTTCCGAAGTCGGTAATCATTTCTGAGTGAGTGCACTTTCACGAGGAATCAGTGGGATGTTGGATAAATGGATTGGGTTCGCAGCAGAACTCGTTTTGGTAAACGATAAGCTGAATGGAGATCTTAAAGATCCTTCAACATGAGCAAGTTTGGATTGATCCCACGGTCTTCTATTGAGTAATCAAAAACGTATGCCGATAGGGAATAGAGCTCCTTATATTACAACACATCACTTGTGATCAAGTTGATGTAATTACAATGTATTCATACTGACAAAACAGAGAATAGTGAATCTTGAATGTGGAGATGCTTGAGATTAAGCTCAAAATGTTCTGCTTATAAAGCAAAATTGGTCGTTCTAAGGCCATCGAGCCTTCATATCACATCATTCCATCTATGATCGAGTTGTCAAATGACGACGCAATGAAAATTTTAACAAAACTCACGATAAGCAAGTAATGTGACTATAAATCTCCGTAATGTGAAAGGACCAAGGATTGATCTCTCACACTGAATTCAGATCACTTAAGCCGGTAAAATTTTACCGAGTTTTTGAACAGCTGAAAAAGTCTGTAAAACTTAAAATGACCGTTAGACGTAAGACATCAGTATAGTCGACATATTTTAATTTTTATCATTGAATGGGGCTAACTGGACAAAGTCTGTACAAGTTTGGAATAATATTTCTAAAAATTTTAATTATTCACTGAATTTTAAACTTTTATCGGACTGTTCCGTAGTTCAAAAACTACCGAACTGCGGAGGCCTGGATTAGTGTGCACGTATATCTGCTCAGTAAACGAAAATGGTTGCCTAATGCAGCCGAGTCCCTCATATCAAAACACATCACTTTGGAACCAGGTGTTGCTATAACCATTCAAACCCGACGGTGGTGCCTCTTACACCCCCCTCCCCTCACTTCAATCAACCGCTAAGACCATGAGACAAAAAGCAACGAACAAGCAATTAGGTCTGTATTAAATTCTACTGTTACGCGACATTGATTGTTTCGACTTGGTCCTTACGTAAGACGGTAACAGTACCCATAAAACCTCCACATTACCACCATGCCTCTTGCATCTCAATCACCGACGCGATGATTGTTCAAGCCCTGGCAAAAGAAGCTATTCAAATTAAATTACATCTCGGAAAGCAGTTAACAATGTTTTCCAAACTGAAGTAAGCGGGCGTAATATTTTTCTTAACTTATTATTTTTTCCGAATCATTACGCCCGAGCTCTTTCAGTTATGAATTTGTACAATAGCAGTCAGTTTTCTCAGCAAGATTCTACTATGTTTTTCCACCTGGGTCGAGGATCCATCACAATTTACCGACACTATCATTTTTCTTATATCACAACACTCCGAACAACCCGCACGTTCAGAAACAATCTTGTGCATAATGTAATCAAATATCAATATAAGCCTTAATGCACAAAAAGCAAAGCGCGACCAAACAAATCGTGACCGACTATTCCAAACACAACGTAATAAGCTTAATTTGAACTAGGAAAAAAATATACATTCTAACTAAAACCGAACAGTACATCCTGTGCGATAGAGGCTACAAACGGATTGATTTTAACTGGACAAACTTGCCATAATTAATCACAATCGATATACAATGGTGCGTTCACTTCATTTATACGGCCCGGAATCTATCCTGCATATATAAAATGTATACACAGGGTATTTGACAGTATTTTTAAGTTTTTTTTTTTACGTAGAACTACGTCTTTGTCGACTATACTGGGGTGCAAATCAAAAAATATGTGTGGTGAAGGAGTTTTAAGTTGTGAACGCTTGTAACTTTGTCATTTATAAATGAAATTTATATCCAAATACACCAATTGATAGGATATTACATTACGAACCTGCTGAAATAAATATTTTTTTCAATTTTTCTGTGACTAAACTTTAGAAAATGTACAAATGATAACTTTATCACTGTTTTCATGAAATAAGCCTTTTTCCCAAACCCAGCCATCATAAACGAATACCACTTGGTTGCACATCATTCTACTTGAACCTGAAAAGATATAAATCAGCGCTGCTCTCCTGCCTCTGCTCATTACCGCTTCGGCGTGGCACTAGGTCCTGCAGCAAGCAGGACCAAGTCAGCTGCCAAAGGTGGATCACGGTGTGTCCACCACAATTAGGAATGAGACTTGAAAAAACGTGCATGTAAAACCCCCTCCCCCTTAAAAACCTCTCCCCCTCCCCCCTTAACATAACCCGAAAAAGACATGGACTTTGACGATTATTTTTTTCCGGGAAATAAATTTTAAGCAAACCAACTATATATACACAATTATTTTTTTACATGCCGAGCCAACATTTTCCAAAAAAAATGGCTTAACAGGAGACATACTCGATGAATTACCAACAACTGACTGTAAAACATATCTGGTACCTCTGTATATCCTACTATATTAACATCCAAAGTCCATCCTTTTTTACGTATTCTGCACAAAAGAAACTTTTTGCTCCGCCCTATTCATAAAAAAAAACGGCGGGAAATCCTATCAGGTTCAGTTGCACATCGTTCTGTTTGAACCTGAAAAGATTTAAACAGCGCTGCTGTCGTGCTTTTGCTCATTGTCGCCTCGGGCAATTATTAGTAAAAACAGAAGTTTTTCCCTTAATTTCTTCCTGCACCAAAACTTTCAAATTTGAAAAAAAAAATGCTTGAAAGACATATTATGTATGTATATTATGTTGGTGAATTACACACAACTGACTGTAAAACATATCTGGTACCTCTATACAAGAAATTATATTAACATACAAAGTCCATCCTTTTCTCCATATTATGTACGAGTATTCGGCCCAACTCCTACTAGACATAGAAATAATTGAATTTTGTTACAAACAAAGAACAATGAACTATCGGCTCCGTAAAGCTAACGCGATTGAGCCTTCCAAATAAATGAACTAGTTAAAAAAAGAGCAGAAATGTGCTTATTCAATAAAAGCTTATTAAACTATTAGGGGGTCAGTCGGTAAAGGAGCAGCTACAAATCAAGACCATGCTTGAGGTGGCTGAGTTCGATTCCCGGTCCAGTCTCGGAATTTTTCGGGTTTGAAAATTTCTCGACACCCTTGGGCATAGAAGTATGATTAGACTTTGCCACACAATTATACCAAAGCAAAAATGGTATAGGCATCGAAAGCTCTCATTTAATAACTGTGGAAGTGCATCTAGAACACTAAGTTGAGAGCACGCAATAAGCTAATATGCAATAAGCTTGAAATGCGAAGAAGAAGAAGAAGTTAATCAGCTTTTATTATGCAAAATTTAAATTTTTGGCAGTCTCTAGACGTCACCCCGATTCCGAGAATACCCATATTCAAGGGTTTTTGACAGTACTTCCAGTTTTATATAACCGGAAGCAGTCGTCTTGTAAATCAAGATGGCGTCGGTCATCGATTTTCGGTCTCAAGACGTAAAGGATGTACAACATCAAATTGCATGACGGAAAAAAACGCTGTAGAAAAATACCCATTGGGTATTTTCTCTTGAAAATTAGGGTAGAAGTAGTTTAGAGTGTATTGTATACACTGTATTTTTATCGCTGTCAGTTTTTCGAAAGTTGGAAAAAATGGTGTCACCCGAAAAGCAACCTCGTGAATTGATTTTGTTCAAGCACCTGGAAAATCCTCAAATCTCTCATCGGGACATCGGAAAACAACTCGAAATTGTGCAGTCAATGGTGAGTCGTGTGATTAAACGTTACTACGAAATTCTGAGATGTATCGATTTTGATACTGGTTATTTGCGATTGACAAATACCTGCTAGCAGTCATTTTTATAAAAATCGGAACGCTAAAAGCTCCACCCGAAACCGATATGGATTTAATATATTCCACCCATTCCCAAGCTCAAACAACAAGAGCACATCCATTTCCCGTCATAACACCGCTCCGGAAGCAACCGGAAGTATATCGCACTTGATCGAATCCACCCCTCGTCAGACGGGAGCGCAACGCTCGTTTCGCCATTCGTTCCATTTAACACTTGAATCCGCAATATCACATCCATACCAAGCAACGGAAAAAAACTTCTCTTTGTCGCCAGAACGGCGCCACCCGAATCTAGAACATTTCTTGCCAGTGCAGTCTCCCGTTGCCCTCGTTCACTTCTTCAGACGCTCCATCCGGTTCGCTTTCCCCACGCTATGACGCATGTTTTATTACAATGTTGTCGAGCTCATCGCACACAAACCGAAATCCATGCCAAGTCACCAAGAAAAGGAAACGGATCTTCTTCACGGGCAGCCAGCCAGCCAGGCAGCCAGTCGGTCTGCCCGGCATGAATAAAAAATTATCATCTTTTGTGACGCGTATTACGGAATAAATGCTTCCATTATGTTCGACTTCATAAAATTTCATATCTCTCCTGCCGCTGCCTGCCTGCGCATTTCCCTTTTGTAATGCTCCCTTTGACTAGCCATTTCCATTTGTGGGGGACTCCTCCTGTCACCATTATCGTCATCTTTCGATCGGGGATTTTCCCATTGATGTACCGTCGCATCATCATTGTCGTCGTTGGCTCATTACCATCGGTTTTCGTACGAATTCATTAGTCTTTTCGCAATCGACAGCAAAAATGGGTGGTAGAATATTTTCATTAAAATGAGCGTGATGAACGACGGGAACATTTTGATTCTGCAAAACGAATAATCAATATTTGCTCTGACTTCCGATATGGTTATCGAAAGTTTTTAAAAAGGTTCATATAGGTATTGTTTCAGTTTCTTTCTCTTTCGCTTTTCCTTTTAAATTCCATTTTTGGTTCCATGTTCGTTGAATTCGTTTACATTTCAATCCCATTTTCATTTTATCTTCATTCCATTTAAATTCCATTTTGATTCCAATTTCGTTCTTTTTTTTTATTTTAGAGACTTAACCCTAGAAATTCATAATATCTGCTTTTTATTCATTTCGTTCCATTTCCATTTAGCTCCACAATTTGTCCATTGGCCAAAATCGTTTCAATCCCAAATAACATCAGCTCCAGCGAATTCCATTTAGATGTCCAATCATCGTTCTTGGCGTGACTCCCAATCAACCAGTTCATCGGTGTGGAAAGATATAACTCATTAAACCCCCTCCCCCAGGGTGAACCCTTTTTCGCTAATTCCGGTCATCGGCACGTGTCCCGTTGGAAATCACGTTCGACAAAGGATCAAAAAATACCAGCCATCAAATCACCGACTGATAACGCCCAACTACCTCTACCTACCGTTCACGTGCTCACTCATTAACTCACCGCATTTTCAAACTGGAGCTTGGCCATGCCCATGTTGCAGCGCATGCCGAACGAAATGATGAACCCCAGACAGGTCATCAGGGCGATCGTGAAGCGGGTAGTTTTAATGCAGGGACACTGTGCCTTCACGTACTTGTCTATGTGCCGCAGTGGTGGCCGTTCGATTTCGTCAAACGACATCGGTGAATCGGCGCCACCGTCGTCCACTCCGTAGTCACCGTTAACACCGTCACCGCCGCCACCGCCGCCACCTGGGCCCTTTCCGTTGCCATCCATCTGGTCGTAGCCATGCTTTGGCATTTCGAACTTTTCGAAGCCCATTCTGGAATGGAGAATAGAAATGGATTATTAGTTGGTGATGGATTCGATGTTCACCAAAGCAATTTGAAAATGTTTTACAGATTGGCTTGGATCACTTGTATTTTTAAAGACTTGTAATTTTAGTAAATAACGAACAACGATATACCGGAAGAATTCATAATGACAAAATGATTCGTTAAAACGAGCTTAGACGAGGCAAGTGAGTTGACTCCATCTCAAACCCGATTTGGTAGTTGGCGTCAGGGTTCTGCATTTTCGAATCAAAGAAAAGAATTGCTTCATTTTGAGAAATATCATTTTCCTTTAAGTAATTGAGTTTCTTTTTATCGAGTCACGCTGAACATTCCTTCTGTCAAACATGCCTTGACTGTCGCTTGTATCAGTTCATTTCATTTGAAGCAAAGACTTGTTTCAATTGACGCGATGAATGACTAAAAAACTGCTTCCTTCGTTTTTACCACTTTCTTTACAATTTGGGGCTCATTCGACTTGTCACGCGTCGCGTCGTCAGGCATCAAAATATAATATCCAGATTGTACCCACACACTATCAATTGCCGATAGGGATGGCTTCCGGATTATATGTACACCCAACCGGTGGATGTAAGATTCGCTTACAATTATGTGGGATTCATCATCAGAGGATGTAAGTGGAGACCGCATGAACCGAGGATGCAATATACCTAGCTGCGGTCCAATGCAAGAGAATTGGAGACCGAAAAATGTGGAGTGTATTAGTGAGGTAAATTAGTTATGTCGAAAAAAATAGCAAACAGACTGCCGACTGGACTCGAACCACGAACGTTGCGATTATCAGACCTGTGTTTTCTCCACTGCTCTCTCCATGCTTCTGAATAAGGACTGCCTAAAAGCAAACATGAAGCGCTCATTCTCTCGCATACTCGACTTCGTATGCTTTTTCTGCTGGAGAGATTCGAGACAAGTGTGTGCGTCGTTCTACAATGTTCTACAATGTGCGTCGTTCTACAAGCTTACTGGTATTGTCGAAAGCGTAGATAGAACACGAAATAAAAAAGACAAAAAATCATTACATCGCCTGCATGGTCAATTTCTAACATTCGTTGCGATGTTCATGAACAGAGGATGATAGGAAACGGAACTAACATTCGTTGTAATAGATTTTTGGTTTGCGTGTAGTAATAAAATGTTATTTTATATTAAACGAAAACTAAATTAACGAGGTTATTCTGGAGTTCATCGGGCTCAGGAAAAGTCTCAAATACCCTACAATATGGGTATTTTTGGAACGTGTACTTTGACGCCATTTTGGAATCCAATATGGCGGATATCGGATTTCACATAAAGTACGGACATCAAATTCTGGAGTCTAGATGTTTCCTCGATTGTAAAAATACCCACATAGATCGGTATTTGACAGTATTTCTCACTTCTTCTGAACCAAAGCCGCCATCTTAGATTTTAAAATGGCGTCAAACATCGGTTTCTGGCTTCTAGATGTTACTGGGATTTCGAAAATACCCACATTGATGAGGATTTGGCAGTATTTCTCACTTTTTCTGAAATCAGAAGCCACCATCTTGGATTTAAAGATGGTGTCTGACATCGATTTTCAGCATCTACTTGTCATCCATATTTTAAGGTATTTGACACTTGAATTTCAAAATGGCGTCAGATATCGATTTTCATTCTCTAGATATCATCACGATTCCAAAAATACCTTAATGGTGATGTAAACATCCATGCATGCAAACATTCATGCATGCAAACATTCATGCATGTAAACTTAATTTTCAAGTAAACTAGCAACTTGCAAGAAATGTTGCTTTCAAATGTAGACGGCGTGCACTTTTTGCCTGTAGATTTTAAGAAAAACGCCAAATCTACTCGTACATTGTACGAGTTAGGTAAAGAAGTATGCGTTTGACTATTACTGTCGCATTAATGGCCCTTCACTCATTTTCAACTTCAATTCAATTTTTATACTACCGTACTCTAGCAAAACTATCTACCTACGCTCTCAGACCATTCTCTAGTTAATAAATTATCACACTAAAGCTTCATATTAGATAGAATTTCACGTATGAAGGAACATAAAAACACTTTGAAAGTATTTCCCACTTTTCTGAAATCGGACACCGCCATCATGGATTTAAAAATGGCGTCGGTCATTGATTTCCGACCTCTAAACGTCATCTAGATTAAAACAATACTTATATTGATGAGTATTTGACAGTATTTCCCACTTTTTTCTGAAATCGGAAGCCACCATCTTAGATTTCAATCGCCTCTAGATGTCATCGTGATTTAAAAAATACCTATTTTAATGGGTATTTGACAGTATTTCAAATTCAAAATAAAAAAAAAATCTTATTATTTGATATTGTCCTTAATAATTTTCACTTTTCTGTTAAACTGCGGAGTTTCATAATACTGTTTAGGGCATGTTCCATGAATTAAAAAGGGAGCTATATAGGTCGTTAGCTAAGTGTTCCATATACATCTTTAAAATGTGTACGGATAATGGTCTAGTGAAGGGAGAGGTGACAATTTCCAAATATCGAAATACGGTAGACTTTTTTTTTCCACTTTTTACGGGGGTTTACAGACCCTATACATCGTGGTATAATGCATACTTGTTTCCAATTTAAACTTGATCAATACCGCTTTCTCCTCCGCCAACCTGAACGTTACATCCATGTCACCTGAATTTGCATCCAGTGATTTTACGAAATTGGCAATCTCACCCATAGTGGGCTTTGCAATGCCATTTGAATAGGCAAAAGAAAGGGTGTTCTTTACCGAGCTGGAGGCAAAAAACAAAGCGCACCAAAAGAATAATGTGATCGAGTGAACAACTGTCGATAGCACGATCGAAACCGAGAATTTTTTTTAACTGTACCGTTCATATTTAGCTATGTTTTTAAGATTTAGTAAGATAAACTAAAAAAATAACATCCAAAATAAATGAAACGTGCTACTCTACACCAATCCAACTAAAAGTCACAACCACTATCGTCGCAATCAATCAAACAAAATCAGCTTCGAGTAATTATGGATTAACGCACGTCCTATTTGTCTTCACTCGTGCCGATAATGCTTGAGAAAATCACCAAATGACTTGTGCTCCCACATCTCGCCGCCTACAGGATTAAGAGCCCAGTTGTCGCCGTCGAGAAAACTATTCGCCAAAACAAACAAGGCGAGATTTGATCCGACCAACCGAGATCATTTCTTTATGATGAAAGTTCCAAAGCACCGTAAAAGGGAAGAGAGTAAAACACAAAACTCTCGAAAGCGGATATTGGCAAACAATATTATTAATACCGAAAAAGTAACTTAATTATGTTTGCCGATGATAAGTCTGGTCGACTTTGTCGTGGCCAAGGGGGTGCCGGCTAGGATCCGAGGATTTATTGCTTCACATGGGACTGAATGATGGGGCTGCTGCCGAACAAGGGAAACCAGAAAAACAAGTTATGACGCATCGATGGGTGGGTGGAAGAAAAAGTCGTTAGGGATTTCTGTTTGTCACCGTAGTGTTTTGGATCAAGTGGATTTGAATCTATGCGAAGGAAGGCATGATTTCAAAAATATTTATTGGGTGACATTCATCAACTCAATTATTTCTTTCAGTACGTGCAGAATCATTATTTTTTATGGAATGTCGTTAAATGTTTGAGTTCCCCAAATGTTCTCAACCTTCAGTGCAGAATATCGTCGCTATCCTCGTCATCACTACCAGATGAAATAGTGACTTCCTCGCAGAACAAAAAGCCTCCTTCCTACAATTCCGGTAGACAAATTATCAATTACATTACATTGTCTTGTCGAGTGCTCGTTCATTTCCATCTCCCTACACTCGGACAGGATGTGGCCTCTTTTCCAACATCTCTCCAGCCGAGAGAGACCACCCACCACTGCCAGAACATGATGGTGAAAACCGAATTCCAGCGGGGTCTTGTTTTGCACGCATAAACGGAACGATTCATCATCTCGGCGGGAGGGAAAACGCGAATCTAATTCATTCAGACGCGCCCGTTACAGGAACCACGCTGGCTGTGGACGGATCATGACGTGTATTCATATTTCCTTCTCCACCTCGAAGTCCTAGCAGCGGTCTCGTCTTCGTCTTCCTTCCGACACAGAGAAAGTGTGAATCTTGCATAAAGGCTGACGCGGATCTTTGAAGCACTTGAACGGAACACTTTTCCTCCATGAATGATCGAAGAAAAGCAAGCAGTGGAAGAATCCAACCAACCATCTTCCTCTGAAGTGGAATGGAAATGTAAAGCAATTTGTGTGCACGGAAATGACATTAAGTGGGCTTTTTCATTTAATTTCACTTTTCTATTTGCTTTGCGTCTTCGGTGGGGTCTTCTCTAGACCTGACGACATTCGTCGATGGGACGGAGAAAAAAAAGTTGAACATTATTAACCCTCTACTGCCCGAATCATGGCTCAACTATTCCAGAAGCTTTGAATAATATCTTTCAAAACGCCTTTACGGAAAAATTAAAAATAGATGGAAACTATTCAGATCTTGTCAAATTAGAAGTAAGTATAGAGCAACTTTAGAGCTGAAAAATATATATAAAACATTTTCCAATTTTAACCAAACTGGAACACCTGAAACAAGAATTCAAAATCAAATAAAAATTTAAGGGCAGTTTTAGAAATCATTGTATTGCAAATTAATCCAAGCCTTGAATTTCTAGAAATCATTGTTTACAAAAGCTGTTACATGCTAATTCCAGCTATATCTAGAATTGGCAAGGGCGTAGCCAGCTTTTGAAATAGAGGAGCGTAAACATATTTTTATACGATGGAGGATTAGGCCGAATAAGAGTTGAAGGTGTCACTAGGTTAAATAAGTAATTTAACAGAAATTGAAATTTTCATGGCGACCAGCATAAAGGGTGGAACGGTAAAGAATTGGTCGACTCAAATATGGTGAATTTTTTTAATCATGCATTTAAAAAACTTCAACACCCCTTATTTTGTAGGTATGTGCAACCCGGGGGCAACTTTACAACTCCAATATATTGCCAGTGTACCCCGACAATTTGGTGCTGGTGGTTCTCACAAGTTTCAGAAGGGTTATCTGAATAGGGCGAATGCGGAAATGATGTACAGTAAATAAAATCCAAGCTTGAAATTCATATCATTGTCGCGCGCCCACCAAACCGGAATGCTGATGCCAAAATTAACATTAGTGACATAGGAAGTCCACTGATGCCAGCAAGAAATGTCCTTTTGGTTTTTCAGTTGTATGCACAATTAATAATCAGTTCATGGAACTTTTTTTACAGTCTCGTGTGTCTTTGAGCAGAACAGGACCAAAAACTTAAACATATGATTTGTAAAACGAAAATATGTAATTGTCATCGAATTAACCGAAACATATGAGAATTGGACGAGGAATATTATCGGTGATTTTGACGCTATTATGGAAACTAACGGTTAACAATTGTATAAATTTGTCGGATTAGCGGGGGGATACTGTAATAAGTACGCTCTTACTCGCTGCAAAACCATTATTGTTTTGTTCATCATCGACGATAACAATAATATCATAGAGGTAACTAGGAAAATCCCCTAACCCCTCATTACATCTGTCAAACTTTCATAGCGAATCAAAACAAACATTGTGTAGTAGTAGAATTTCGACTAGAATGGGGTACGTTAATCATTTGCTTGGGACCAATAGGCTAGTCAAGTAGTGAGCCAATTTAAAATCGTTAGTTTCGTATTGATTGTTGGTACAACGGTACTGCTTTGTATGTCTGTCAATGGTATAAGAGACTGTGATGACGGATTAGGAAGAGCTAGAGTAGGAAGATATCACAGAGGTAACTCTAAGACCAGAAGGTCCCGAAAAAACGTGTTCAACATTTTGGGTGAGCTTTGGTACTCTCTTCGATCCCAAGCTAATCGATGCACCCTTTGAAACATAAGAAAATCCACGTACCCCTCATTTTATCTGTCAAACTTTCATAGCGGATCAAAACAAACATAGCGTAGTACTAGAATTACGATTAGAGCGGGGTATGTTAATGGATTTGCGTGGGACCAATAGGCTAGTCAAGCAGTGAGCCAATTTAAAATCGTTAGCTTCCAACTGGTTGACTGTACTCTTTTAAGAAAGTACCTCAAATTGTACATTTTGCAATACTAGCTGCGTACAGTCCCAGACAACCAAAATACACGTATATTCAAAGTTGTTTTTGTGATATACAAACATATATACAAACAATCAAATCGTAAAGAATGCAAAAAAAAAATGGCTTACACGTACAAAAGTGGAGGCCATATACGTGCAATTATTAATTTATTTTTAAACGAGTTTATTTAACAGCATATACGATTTAATATGTAATAACAAATTTATTTTGAAAAGTTTTACGATGTTATCCGATTTAATTTGTAATACAGTACGATGAAAAAATGATTCATCGGAAATAAGTCGGAAATTTGCATTCTATACGATTTAACTTAAACGTAATGCGATGCATGTCATTCTTATATGCGATGTTGACTTAAACTGTGGTAATTTACGATACTTACTGTACATTGTTATACGACTTCTGGTTGTCTGGGGTAGTATCAACCAGTGGAAACTAACGATTTTAAATTGGTTCACTACATGGCTAGCCTATTGGTTCCAAGTACATCTATAAGTGTACCCCATTATAGTTAAAATTCTAGTACTACACTATGTTTGTTTTGATAACAGATAAAATGTGGGGCTCATGGATTTTTCTATGTTTCGAGGGGCGCATCGATTAGCTTGAGACCGAAGAGAGTACCAGAGCTGAGCCAAAAAGTTGAGCACGTTTCTTCGGAACCTTCTGGTCTTAGAGTTACCTCTATGGTACAGTGGTGAACTTTGAGTGTCTTTCTAAGGCCTTAAATACATTAAGCCTTAGAAAGACACTCAATGTAATATATCATGTAATTTGACTAATTTTCAATTTCAGCAGTTTACTTTACTTAACCATTAGAGAAACACGGAAAGTGAACATTTTTTTTTTACGAGTCCAGGACAAGCCTTCATTGCACAGCTATGCTCAAAGCAATAATCTGAAGGATAATAAAATTCAAGAGAAAAAATATCTGAAGAAACCAAAGTATTTTAATTGCCATTCGATGATATAAGAAGATGTAACTCGGTTCAATTTGAATGGAATTATTTCATTTCACCATGAAAATTATAAATTAGCTCTATTCATATGGCACTCTTGTCTGTTGTTTGACATCCACACATGGTGAAACCAAAAGTTGGATTTCCATAGAGAAATACCGTTGCGGCGGTTAAGGCCAATCCCTTTGTTTATGTCGTGTGGCGACATCTACTATTTGCAAGTGGGTACGTGAAACTTATGGTATCTGTCACCTTGCCGGGGACTTGCGTCCCAATGACGCGTTCATCTAGATAAAATTGATAAATAGCAGATTTTAAGCGATGGGCCCAATCTTCGATCCATGGTCAACATTAATGCCATTTCCCCTATATAAAAATGAATTTCTGTCTGTCTGTCTGTCTGAACCTTATAGACTGGGAAACTACTGAACCGATCGGCATGAAAATTTGTATGCAGGGGTTTTTTGGGCCGGGAAAGGTTCTTATGACAGTTCGAGACCCCTCCCCCTCTGTAGGGGGGTGGGGGGTTCCCATAATAATGAAACAGAAATTTCTGCATAACTCGAGAACTAATCAAGCAAATGGAACCAGATTCGGCATGTGGAGGTCATATGGAGTAGAGGGGGGGGGGGGGCTAGGTACGATATAGCATGTTTTTTTAATCGGTGCATAAACTCAAGCTAATATTGAATCCCGAACAAGACCGGGCACACTCAGTTAGTTCAGCATAAAACCAAATGCGATTAAGCCAAAAGCATCACTAAGTTAAATGAGTGAATAAAAAGCCGCAAAATGTTTCTAAATTTTAAGTACCTTAAACATTGGCATCGAACTCTTTACAGATTTTCGTTTAGAATGTTCTAATCAATATTTATTAAAATTCATTTCAGTTCTTTTCAGGAATCCTGTTCAATAAATTTGAGAGTCTTTTCGGAATTACCCTTAAATTTTTTTATAAGAGTCCAGAAACTCAAGTCTGAACAATCCTTACACAAAGTATGAAATTCAACCTAAGATTTAGTGTGGGTTTTTAGATTCTTCCAGGAATTCAATAAAGCATTCAGTTATAATTCTACAATTGAATCGCTTGAATTTTCCATATTACGAAATTATCCCTAGAATAAGAATCATAAGAATCTTCTCAGCATTTATTTGAAATTTTACTCTCAACATTTGATTCCCTTGGATTTCTTCTCAGAATGCCCTTGGAACTCTCCTTAGAATTAACTTGAACTTATCTTAGAATTTGCTATAGAATTGTTTTGGAACTATCCTCAGATGTCAATATCCTCGGAACATCCATGGAATTATCTTTAAAACTTTTTTTTTTTTTTAATTCTTTATTTAAGAGATTTTTAGCCTTAGACCTTTAAAACTCTCAAAATAAATCTCAGAACTTATTACGAATATGTATTCGAAAATGACCAGGAATTCATGTCAACCTTTTAAATTAACGCGGCGCCAATGGTGTAGTGCTAAGCGTGACTGTCTCTCACCCCAAAAGGCCAAGGTCAAATACCAGCCGGTGGCGCAGGGATTTTGTGAGACATAAAATCTCTGATAAAGCCGATGGTCTCTGTACTGAGTACCAATGCTACCGATACCAGAGGCAGCTCTCACACCTGAACCCTACCTATCGATCAATCAACTCATGGACCGGGGACCAACGGCTTTACTTCCCTCCCGAAGGAAGGAGTGATCGGAGATGTTATGCCTCAGAACATCCCGGTGGCGCTGACTGAGATTGAACCCAGACCTGCTGGTGTGAGAGGTAATCACGCTTACCACTACACCACCGGCACCCCTAAAAACTAGTGTAATCGGTGTACTTTAACTGCATGAAAAGATTAAGCAACTGTTATTTTCTTAGAATAATACAACGTATAATTCGCACTAAAAAATTAGAAGTTGTGCGACGTTCGATGTTTTGAATTGACTTCTCCGATTTGCACATTTTTTTTTTCGTAAAAACCTTGTAAAATAATCAAAATAGCATCCATGAAATTTTTCAAAAAAAAAAAAAAAAATATGGGTGGGAACGACATTTATGATCGAAATGATGCCTGAGACAAAGTTGTAGAGAAAAATAATGGGTTTCTGTGAAAGATAATCAAAATATGTATTTAATTTATTTTAAGAAAAAAAAAATTAAAATAAATCTTAATACTCAAATATCTCAGAATGTTCATGTCTGGCAGCTAAATGTACGCTTTGCTGCTTACAACACGTCTTTATGACGGATCGAAGGCGTGTTGCACGAGAATATAATTTTCATGCCATTGGCAAGAACATGATAGATAATTATAAGCGGAGTTGGTCAAGCTAAGAAGTCATTTGTCTACCACGCAAAGGACCCGTGTTCGAATCCCATGCTCAAGTTTTGTTTTGTTTGTTTTTTGCTGCTGGTTTTTATGATGTTTCCAAAACATGTTATAAGACCAGTAATTAGTTTAATAAGCTCCGTGTCTTGCGCTTTTTAGGTTGTATAAATGTATTAAATAATGTATATTGAAGTATTATAGATTCTTTACGTAAGTCATTGAAAAGTATTTTCAACTTCTTTTTGACAAGCCGTGTTGCTTGGGATGCAAAGTTTCCTGAAAATCGGAGATGGTCAAGTTTTTTCGATTCGTCATTTGGCGTGGAACTGCTATGAAACGATTCGCAGTTTACTGAAGGTAAAAGTGACCTAGTGGGTAAATTAAAATGTCAAAAATGGTAGTCTCTGAGACATGACTTCAGATTGCAAAAAGCTCTCGTCGATGTTTTCCTTTTATTATTTCACACAAATCAAAGAGAGCTTTTTTTCAATCTGAAGTGACTCAGAGATCACAATTTTTTTATTTTTTTTTATCATCTCGCTAGGTCACTTTCATTTTATTCCTGAGTAATTGATGTTGCATGGAGATGGGAAAAGGGGGATTCAATAATTTAAAATGAAAATTAATAACGAATATTCCTTAACAAAGAGCCAAATATCTCTGAATGACAAGTAATGAATTTGATATTATACAATATATTAGGTATGATCATAAGGGTGGGTCAGCTTTACAACTTCTTGTTACCCGCTGCTCTTTCGATCTGTATTGAGGTCCTCAAAAATTGTGCTTAATTTGAACGGATTTTGTTGCGATCTGGATATGCAGGATAGCTTAAAATTTTGTATGGGAAAAAGTATGGGAAACGGAGAAAAACTATTCATTTACATTATCAACAATTAACGTATTACTAAATATTTCCCATAACTGGGACATTAATTAGGCAATGAATGCAGATGAACTTTATCGAAGACCACAGGGGGTTGTGAACCAACATACAAACTTGACCCACCCTAATGTTAATGATTGTACAGGATGTTAGAAAAATAAATCACAATACTTACTGATGCATTTTCACTACAATAACAGTTTGACTATTTTACAGACACTACAAATATACAATCATGCAAGTGTTTGTGACTGTGTTGTGTGTAAGATGCTATCTCTACTTTTCACAATTGCTTTGTTGTGCAAACTGTCTTCATCTGAAATTAAAAGTTTACCATTTAGTACATATATTTAGTGCAGATAAAAGAATACAATAATTGATAGTTATAATTAAACATGCAAAACAACAAAAATAGCACTGGGTAAGGGTAAAGCACAAAGGTAAGATAAGTTATCGAGATCATTTTTTAAGCCCCGGAGTACTAAAAACCATCATGAAACTGGGGCTTAAAAAATCGCATAAATGTAGACCTAGAAAAAATAACCAAACACATTGTTTTGTTTCCCCATATTTACTTTTTTGCGCACATTGCTGAAATTTAGTGGAACATTTTCCAGGATTCAACAACCAAACGTCACTATTGCTGAAATCCAGGAATGACACCGCTAAAAAATGAATTTTGGAATTATGAAATCATTAGATATTTTAATCAGAGAGTCACAATCTGTGCACAGCAAAAAAATAATTTTGATATCACGTCAAAGTGGATGCACTACAATCATGTCGAAAATATGGTGTAATATTACTTGCTAAAAAGGACAAAATTATCATTAATACAATGCATGAACTGACATTACGCTGCTTTTACTGCATTTGTTTATTTATGTGGTCATAAAAATTACATGAAATTTTCGACATGATTGTAGTGCATCCACTTTGATGTGATATCAAAATTATTTTTTTGCTGTGTGATTTTATGAGTCGTGAGTGCTCACTTTGAATGAATGCTCACGAATCATTAAATCGATTATTGTAGTTCTTTGATTGCGAAATTCACAGTTGTTTAATCAAAGTTTTTAGTTACTTCATACGTAAAGTTTACGTTTTTCAAAGTTTTAGTGTGCTAGATAAAGTGCTGAAGAGGATACACAGCAGAACATAAATTTTAATATTACATCCAAAAGGATGCACTTCAATCATGTTGAAAATCTCATGTAATTTTTATGACCACAAAAATAAACAGCGTAATGTCAGTTCATGCACTGTATTAATGATAATTTTGTCCTTTTTGGCAAATAATATTACACCATATTTTTGACACGGTTGAAGTGCATCGACTTTAAGCTTATATCAAAATTATTTTTTTGCTGTGTAGATTTAAATTTCCGTTTTGAACGGAAATTGAACAGAAGTTGAAATAGGGCGAAGGGCCGTTAATGCGACAACACTAATCAAATGCGCACTCCTTTGTCTAGCTCACTTAATGGGTGAGGTATTTCCTCAAATCCACAGGCGTGTCAAAGAGTGCACGTTTGACTTTCGTCTGGAATTCGACCGGCTATGGTGACCAGTAACCGACGATGAGACTCATCGAGACGGAGGAACAAGACAAACAAAAACTAATAAAGAGAAACAAAAGACAAAGGAACTCAATTCTTATACTAGACATTTGCAGAAACACATAAATCTACTGCATATAGCCGAGATCGCGGGTTGCCAACACGTCTCTGATAGGAACATAGGGTTGTCTTGCTTGGGCCTCGAGGGTATTGAAAAGTCGCTCTCTGGCGGCGTCATTATCCGTACATTGCCAAACTGCGTGATCAATGTCATAGTAACCGTTTTCACACCGAGAGATGTTGCTGTCCACGAGATTTATTCTATAGAGATGCGCATCTAGCTAGTAGTGATTGGACATAAGTCTACTCATCACGCGAATGAAGTCACGACTTAAGCCCAAGCCTTTAAACCACGCTCTCGAAGAAACATTAAGAATAATTGAATGTAACCACCGTCCAAGATTACCAATTTCCCATCCGGTTGTCAACTCGAAAGGGTACTCTGACGCACTAAATGGTAAAATTCACCGTGTGGAATTTGCCTGTTATACAGTTCGCCTTCCTGCGCGCCCACCTTTGCGAAAGAGTCCGCCTACTCATTGCCTGAGATTGTGCAATGTGAGGGGACCCATACAAAGGTAATCATATATGATCTTTCGACCAGCACACTCATCTGCTCCCTTAACTTTGAAAGGAAATAAGATGAGTGCCTACCTGGTTTCATCGACCAAATAGCCTCAATCGAACTGAGACTATCCGAGAAGTTGAAGTAATGGTCTGCGGGCATGTTGGAAATCATCCCCAACGCGAAGTTTATTGCTGCCAGCTCAGCAACAAAAACGGAACAAGGTTGCTGAAGTTTGCGGAATGCGCTAAAATTTTCATTGAAGGCACCGAAGCCAGTGGATCCATTGAGGCGTAACCCGTCTGTAACATATATTCTCACGCAATTGACGTGTTGGTACTTTTCAGTAAAAATACGTGGGATAATAATAGTTTGAATTTGATCACTTGTTTCATGGACAGATCATATTCAATTGAGAAACTGCGATTGATGAAGTGAGCACGGTCTGAAGTGTAACAAGAAAGACAAATATCCGACGATATGCAGTCGTGGTGGATTCTCATAAATCGAGATTGTGTGTTCAGCCCAAGAATTTCTACTAAATTTGCTTTTATAAGTGTGTTCATCACTCCGCATTTGATGGTATTCTGAGAGAGAGCTCCCAGAAACGGTTCTGGTTCCTTGACGGTCATCCTCGCATAACCGTCACATCTCAAAAATGACGGTCAACTAGCATATCACTTGGAAACACCTCTACCTCACTAGACCATCTTCATAAAAGCCATCCATGACAGTGAGATTAAATGACAAGGAGGGAGTAGCAAAATCATTCACTCACTGATCATCTCTGTTGGGCATTTATAAGTGGGAAGTGAGAATAATGCTCCCTCATTTTCCTGTTCTTGCTAAAAGTTGTTGAGTTCAGAACATACGAAAAATTTTGCAGAAAATGTTGGATTTTCATTTTCCTTTTAACAAATAAATATGTGGGTGCTATTACGTTACAATGTCGAAAAATATCCGTTTATCTTCAAAAATTCAATTTTTGCAAATTAAAGCCACTTTCACTTTTTTTTATGATCCATCGGCAATAAGGTTGTTCACGAGACACTTGCGATCAGTTGACTTTTTTTGTTTACCTTCCCTGTTCCCTTTTGACAGATCACAGTAGAACTGACAGTTTATTCTCATATGAATTTCTGCTTTGTTTATGATTACATTCAGCACCATTAACACCAGATCACTCACACATACAGATTTCTAGCTGTCAGTTCCACTGAGAAACGTCTCTTAGATCACCTTCTATCAATTCTCTTTTACGTACGCGTCATTGTTTACGATGCTTAATAAATCTCAAAACTGGCACAACTCACAATTGACAAGCTCACGAGAATTTTACCGTCAAAACAAATATCTATAGGAAAGTTTGAACATACTGAGAGGTAAGCACATATCATCGATAAGAGACGTGTGTGTGAGAAAATTTGCGAAAAAAAATCTAAGGGCACCGGATTCGAAACTCAAATGTCATTAGCCAAATACATCCGTAGACCATAGGTCCACCGTTGTATAATTGGCAATGCACCCGTGTACTGAATGGGAATTGTGGGTTCGAATCCCACCGGTGCCCTTAGATTTTTTCGCAAATTTTCTCACACACAATTCTCTTACCGATGATATGTGCTTACCTCTCAGTATGTTCAAACTTTCCTATAAACAATTAAATTGACTGCAAAGTCACTAAACCGTAAATCAAAAAACAAACATCTTTTCAACGTTATAACGTTTCATGCGAAAAGTGAAGCGAAAAATATTAAATTTATGAATTGCTCCGAAAAATTGCAAGGACCATCATGGAACCAACAGGTGGAACTTCGACAATTCAGTGCGAACCCGAACTTTTTGTAAGTGTAAACATCAACCTGAGCTGGGTTTTAAAAGCAAACGATCAAACTGACGTTTGTCCGAAAACATGCAGATCCAATCTTGATACCCGATCCAGGTTGGAACTGAATAATAAACAAATTTGCTATTCATTTTAGCGAAGATATATTGAAATACATTGCGTCTCCTTACGGACTTCAAAGTAACGATTTGAAGTTTTCTTTGTTGATGGATACCAATGGTTGCTTTGATTTCTAGCCACAATTCCAATATTTAGTGGGGAATTCCTATTTACGCAAGGATTTTTTATTGGTTTTGCTTTTTACGGATCCCTTGATACTTGGGCTTCGGTAATATGGATACGATATGCGGTCAGCATCCTAATTCTTGGAGCTCAAGCGTCACGGTATCCGAAAAAATGAATAGCTACAAAATCTCTATCCATGAATAAGCATTCGTGACTGCAGGTAGTACGTGTTCATGCAGATATGAATTATCACAATAATAATTACTGGTTATGATACCATTGTGTAACGCAGGATAAGACTTTTTCCTTGATACATCACAGCTATGAGCCGTGATTTTGGAAGGGGAATGACCGTCATAACCGTATTTATGCTGGAAATGAGATGACCGTCAATGACCACAGTGTTAGTGATATTGCGAATGAGTGAGAAAAGCAAAACAACGATATCTCACGGTTGTTGTATCATACTGGTGAGAAGTTTTACGGAGAGAGGGTTCTCAGTTGTTTCGATTATTAACCGTAGGAATCTCATTTGCTAATCTAAAGGCTTTCAGTACCGTGATGCAACTCAGCACTGGGTGTTACTCCTGCCAGAACCTCGAGACTTATATTATACGTTGAGTGCATACAGCCGAGAGCAATACGCAGACAACGAAATTGAATTCCTTCCAATTTTATTAACACTCCGAATACGGTGGGTAAAAAACTTTACGCCGACTACGAAGCCTCCGAAAAACGTGTAACGGCAAGTTTGCAATGGCACAACTTAGCCATTTATTAATGAATTTCAAAAATTGTGGTACCTTTAGAATTCCTAGGGTTTCTAGATTATTTTGACTGCAAAAAACTTGAAAATAGAGTCGTCTACTTTTTTAAAAAGCGAAAAGAGTTGTTACACGTTTTTTTGAAAGGTGTGTTTGTAGGGTTTTGCAAGTGTCGCAAGATCTGTAATTTAGATTAATGGGCACAAATGTTCACAATTAGCCAGAATACAGTCATGGTTCCTATATATGGATCCTGGAGACAACGGAACGGTCCTCGAAAAATTCGGAACATCCGTAAAAATGGTAAATCCATGATCCTGATCCTAGAGCTCTGCGGTTTTTTTAAAAACATTAGGAACTGTGATACAAAAAAATATTTGGGGTCGTGACATAAACATGTACCTAGATGGCCATGGGACTGTCCTCCGGAAGATCCGGAACATCCGTAAAAGTGGACAATCCATGAAACTGATCCTAGAGCTCCGTTTTTTTTTTAACATTAGGATCTGTGAAATAAGAATGAATTTGGGTCATGAACCCAGATGGCCATGGCACCGTCCTCCGGAAGATCCGGAACATCCGTAAAAGTAGTAAATTCACGATCCCGATCCTAGAGCTCCTCGTTTTTCTATAAACATTAGAAACTGTGAAGATAGAAAGAAATTGGGCTTGTGACATAAACATGAACCTGGATGTCCATAGGACCATCCTCCGGAAGATCCGGAACATCCGTGAAAGTGGTCAATCAATGAAAATGATCCTAGAGCTCCGCAGTTTTTGGAAAAAAAAAACACCAAGAACTGAGATGATAGAATGAATTTGGGGTCGTAATGGACCTTGATGAGTATGGGACCATCCTCCGAAAGATTCGGAACATCCGTGAAAGTGGAAAATTCACACAACTGATCCTAGAGCTCCATGGTTTTATTGAAAACGTTAGGAACTGCGATAGTAGAATGAATTTGGGATTGTGACATAAACATGGACCCAGATGGCCATTGGACCGTCCTCCACAAGATCCGAAAATTCCGTAAAAGTGGTCATTGTATGAAACTGACCCTAGAGCTCCACGGTTTTTTTCGAAATTACTTGGAACTGTCATATAAAAATTAATTTGCGGTCGTGACATAAACTTGTACCTAGAAGGCCATGGGACCATCCTCCGCAAGATCTAGAACATCTTTAAAAATGGTCAATCCTTGAAACTGATCCTAGAGTTCTACGGTTTTTTCGAAAGCATGTGGAACAACGATATAAGAAAGAACTCGGGGTCATGATATAAACACGTACCGGAGACGAACCAGCCCAGGGCTGAAAGTCGCCTTAATAAAGATAAAAAAAACATGGACCTGGATGGCCATAGGTCCGTCCGCCGGAAGATACGAAACATCCGTAAAAGTGATCCAGATGTTTCTTACATCACAGTTTTTAAAAAAGAACTGCAGAGCTCTAGGATCAGTTTCACAGTATGATAAATTTACGGATGTTCTGGATCTTTTGGAGGACAGTCTCATGGATCCATGTTTATGTCACGACCCTAAATTCTTTCTTAAATCGCAGTTCCAAGAGTTTTCGAAAAAAAAAACCACGGTTTTTTCATAGTTTCATCGATGATCCACTTTTACGGGTGATCAGGATCTACTGGAGGACGTTCCAATGGTCATCCAGGTTCATGTTGATGTCTCGACCCTAAATTCTTTCATATATCACAGTTAGAAGTGTTTTCGACAAAACTACGGAGCTCTAGAAACAGTATCATGGATGGACCATTTTTACGGATCTTCCGGAGGACTGTCCTATGGTCATTCGGTTCCATGTTTATGTTAAGACTCCAAATTCATTCTAATATCACAGTTCCACGGTTTTTCGTTCTTGGATCAATTTTATGGCTTGCAATCGGGCTAAAGCCTTGTTGTCCTCTGCTGTCCGAAGAAGTCGTATCCACTCTACTCGAGCCTCGTAGTCTGCCAAGGGTCCGCAGGTCCCCTTCTACTTGGTCGATCCACCTTGCTCGTCTTCTTGTTCCTGTTGGGGCGCTTTCGAGAACCATTTTCACTGCGTCGTCGTGCGACATTCTTACGACATGCCCAGCTTACCGTAGTCGCCCAATTTTTGCAATGTGAACGATGGATGGTTCTCCCAACAGCTGGTGCAATTCTTGGTTCTTCGCTTCCTCCACGTTCCGTCATCCAAGGGCGCTTTTGTCCTCCACGAGCATAGCCACGGTCTCGTGGCTGTAGACGACCACCGGTCTAAACAGCGTCTTTTAGATAGTCAACTTCGTGGCGAATTTTATTCGACCGGAGCGTCCTCCGGAGTCCAAAGTAGGCACGATTCCCTGCCATAATGCGTCTTTGAAATTCTCTGCTGGTATCATTTTCGACGGTCACCAGAGAGCCCAAATACACGAACTCATCGACCACCTCGATTTCGTCACCGTCAATCTGAACTCGGGGTGGGAGGCTAACATTATCTTCCCTTGAACCTGTTCCTTTCATGTATTTTGTGTTTAATGCGTTGATGACAAGTCCAATCCACCTAGCTTCAGCCTTGAGTCTGATGTACGTTTCCGCCTTCGTCTCAAAGTTCCGTGACATAATGTCAATGTAATCGGCGAAGCCAAGGAGCTGGATGGACTTCCTGAAAATCTTGCCACTCGTGTTTATCCCTGCTTTTCTGATCACACATACTAACGCAATGTTGAATAGCAGACACGAAAGTCCATCACCTTGCCGTAACCCCCTTCGAGATTCAAAGGGACTCGAGAGTGTCCCCGATACTCGAACAACGCACATCACTCAATCCATCGTTGCCTTGACCAATCGCGTCAGTTTATCTGGAAATCCGTACTCGTGCATAATCTACCATAGCTGATCACGATCGATTGTGTCGTATGCGGATTTGAAATCGATGAACAAATGATGTGTAAGCAAGTTGTATTTGTGGCATTTTTGCAGAACCTGCCGAATCGCGAATATGAACCCATGAATTCCTGCTAGTATTGCCCAAGAAATCTCCTGCAAATGGTGACAGGCGGCGGCGTATAATTTGGGAGAGTACCTTGTAAGCGGCGCTCAGCAGTGTGATCGCGCGGTAGTTGCAGCAATCCAACTTGTCGCCCTTTTTGTAGATTGGGCATACAGCACCTTGCTTCACTCCTCCGGTAATATCCCCTCCTCCCAAATCTTGGCAATTACCCAGTGCCACGCTCTAGCCAGTGCTTCACCACCGTATTTTAATAGCTCACTTGGTTGTTGATCTACACCAGTTGCTTTGTTGTTCTTCAGTCGACCGATCTCCTCCTCAACTTCTTGAAGATCAGGGGCTGGTAGCCTGTCGTCTTCTGAGCGTGCTCCAAGGTCTGTTGCCGTGCCACCTTCATTTTCTGCTGCATCACCGTTGAGGTGCTCGTCATAGTAATGCTTCCACCTCTCAATTTTATGGAGTGACCATTTTACGGATGTTGTTGATCTTCCGGACGACGGTCCCATGGCTATCAATCATGTTTAAGTCACGATCACAAATTCATTTTTATATCACAATTCCTAATGTTTTTGGAAAAAAAAACTGCGGAGCTCTAGGATCAGTTTCATTGATTAACCTCTTTTACGGATGTTCTGGACTTACCAGAGGATGGCCCCATTGCCATTTGGGTCTATGTTTATGTCATGACCCCAAAATATTTCTTATATCGCAGTTCCACATGCTTTCGAAAAAACCGTAGAACTCTAGCATCAGTTTCGAGGATTGACCATTTTTAAAGATGTTCTAGATCTTGCGGAGGACGGTCCCATGGGCTTGGGTACATGTTTATGTCACGACTGCAAATTAATTTATATATGACAGTTCCAAGTGTTTTCGAAAAAAAACCGTTCAGCTCTAGGATCAGTTCCATACATTGATCACTTTTACGGATTTTTCGGATCTTTCGGAGGACGTCCCGATGGCCATCTGGGTTCATGGTTATGTCACGATCCCAAAATCATTCTAATATCACAGTTCCTAACGTTTTCAAGAAAACCACGGAGCTCTAGGGTGTGAATTTTCCACTTTCACGAATATTCCGGATCTTTTCGAGAACGGTCCCATGGACATCCAGGTTCATGTTTATGTCACAAGCCTACATTATTTCTATCATCACAGTTCTTAATGTTTTCAAGAAAACCACGGAGCTCTAGGATCAGGTTCGTAAATTTACCACTTTTACGGATGTTCCGGATCCTCCGCAGGACGGTCCTATGGACATCCAGGTTCATGTTTATGTCACAAGCCCAAATTCTTTCTATCATCACAGTTCCTAATGTTTATAAAAAAATCGCAGAGCTCTAGGATCAGGATCGTGAATTTACTACTTTTACGGATGTTCCGGATCTTCCGGAGGACGGTCCCATGGCCATCTGAGTCCATGGCCCAAATTCATTCTTATATCACACATCCTAATGTTAAAAAAACACGGAGCTCTAGGATCAGTTTCATGGATTGTCCACTTTTACGGATATTCCGGATCTTCCGGAGGACGGTCCCATGGCCATCCAGGTACATGATTATGTCACAACCCCAAATATTTGTTTATATCACAGCTCCTAATGTTTTCAAAAAAACCGCAGAGCTCTAGGATCAGGATCATGGATTGACCATTTTCACGGATGTTCCGAATTTTTCGAGGACCGTTCCGTTGTCTCCAGGATCCATATATAGGAACCATGACTGTATTCTGGCTAATTGTGAACATTTGTGCCCATTAATCTAAATTACAGATCTTGCGACACTTGCAAAACCCTACAAACACACCTTTCAAAAAAACGTGTAACAACTCTTTTCGCTTTTTAAAAAAGTAGACGACTCTATTTTCAATTTTTTTTTGCAGTCAAAATAATCTAGAAACCCTAGAAATTCTAAAGGTACCACAATTTTTGAAATTCATTAATAAATGGCTAAGTTGTGCCATTGCAAACTTGCCGTTACACGTTTTTCGGAAGCATCGTATTCGGAGTGTTAAGTGACATTTTCTTGCCGAGAGAAAGCAGAAAGAGCCGTACTCTAGAACAGAGAGAATAGTTGTTTTATAAAGCGTTATGAGGTCTCCCGTTAGAGTAAGCACCCTACCATGTGCCGCAAATTGAATGGAGAAAGTTGATCCTCTGATTACATTTTTGCTTCAAATACGTAATATGGGTATTCCAAGTGCACTTGAAATCTAACCAGTCCCGGTACTTGAAAGACAATGATTGATTAATGTTTCTGCCCAAAAGATTAAACTGCATTTGCGCTGAGTACCGCTTTAGAGCAAACACTACCAGTTCAATTTCCTGCGGCGAGAATTCGATCCCTAGATTCCTAGACCAAGAAGACAAGTTGTCTAAGGAACTTTGCAATGGTCCTTGCAAGTTCACGGCATGTGAACCTCTTACGGAAACCACACCATCATCTGCAAGTTGTCCTAGCGTGCATTGTTCTGCCTAACAGTTGTCGATATCTTTGACACATAAAGTTATAAAGAAGAGGGCTGTCACATGAGCTTTGGGGCAGGCCCATGTAACATATTCTGGAAGTTGACAGTTGTCCAAGAGAGAAGTTCATTTGCTTTTCTGACAACAATTTGTACAAGAAATTATTTAAAATTCCAGAAAATCCACATCTGTGCAGATTGTCTAAAAGAATTTTCAAGAATACTGAAGCCAATATCTCCTTGTGCGCAAAGGCCAGTTGAATATTTTTGGAAAGCAGCGCTAGACAATAGTTTGTTCCTTTGCTCTTGCGGAACCCAAACTGTGTATTTGATAGCAAGTTATTTGATTCGGCCCACTGATCGAGTCTCCGAAGGATCATTTTCTCCAACGATTTCCTAATGCACGAAAGCATAGCAATCGGACGGTATAGATTATGGTCAGACGCTGGTTTGCCAGGTTTTCGAATGGCTATTACTTGACCTGTCCCATTCAGGCGGTACAATATTGTTTTCTGAAGCAGCACCGGTGGTGTAGTGGGAAGCGTGATTACCTCTCACCGCACCAGGCCTGGGTTCAATCCCAGTCGGCGCCGCCGGGATGTTCTGAGGCATAACATCTCTGATCACGCCTTCCTTCGGAAGGGAAGTAAAGCCGTTGGTCCCCAGTGCATGAGTTGATGGGTCGATAGGTAGGGTCCAGGTGTGGGAGCTGCCTCTCTGACGTCGGTAGCATTGGTGCTCAGCATGGAAAACAAGATCGATGAAAAACAAATCAAGGAAAAAACATATATTGTTTTCTAGTAAAGAATTTAATAAGTCTAGCAAGCGTCTTTTAGCGATATCTGGGAGATTTTTCAAGATTGAATTTAATCATATCGCTTTCCGGTGAGGAGTTGTTCAATGAAAGAAGAGCCATAGAGAATTCCAGCATTGTGAATGGTCTATCCAGAGAACCGCCGCTTGGAGACGTTTCTCGAAGAATATATTGTGCTGGAACTGAGTCCGGACAGACCTTTTTAGCGAAATTGAATATACATCGGTTGGAGTATTCTTCACTCTCAGTAGAAGATAAGTGGTTACGCATGTTGCTAACCATATTCCACAAGGTGTTCATTGAGGTTTCTCGTGAGAGTACCTCGACGAAATTGCGCCAGTAACCGCGTTTTTTTAGCTTTGATTAATTGTTTCTGCTTTGTCTCAAGCTTTGAATAATCCTCGAAGTATGTGGAGGTTTTGTGTCTACGAAAAGCTTTAAAAGCATCAGATTTTTATACATACAATTTTGTGCATTCTGCATCCTATCCAGGTGTATGTGGCTGGTCTCCTTTTGAAGGGTGCACTTGGAAGTTTTCTTTTTTGTGCTTCCAGTGAGCTTTTGTATGTCAAATCGGTAAGGAATCGATATTCTTCCAATTCCAGGGAGGTCTTAATCCTGTTTAATTTTTCTTCTAATTTAAATTAAAATTTTCTAGTTTTTCGATACCTTCACAGTCATGACAAGTAATAAAATCTCTTTCTATTCACAAAATATGAAATACATATGTGGAAAACTCACTGTTCTAACCATTTCACTGTCAGTCGCTCTTTCTTCCAGGGTTTATAGGAGTAATTTAAAACTTGTTGATAAAGGGTGTCCACGATGAAATTGCCACACTATGAAATTGCTCTAACTTTTTAACCGTTGGGTAGAATTTAATGAAAATTTGGGTGGATTTAGTTCATAGTGCATTATTTACATCCTGCAAGTTTTAAAGTCCTGTGATCAAAACTCGCGGAAATGGAGTCGAAAGAACAGCTCGTGCGTGATAAAATCTTGCGCATTCATCACGAGAACAAGGATCTCTCGCATCGTTCCATCGCTAAAACGTTGGGAATCACGAATTCCACGGTGTCGCGAGTGATTAAGCGGTTCGAGGAACGGTTGACCACCGATCGGAAGCCCAGAAGTGAAGGAAAAAGTATTCCGTACAACACCAAAAATCACAACCGCGTAGTTGGGGCCTTCAACCGAAATCCGAACGCCTCCGTTAGGGATGTGGCTAAGAAGCTGCACCTAAGCCGAAGTTTTGTCCAGAAGGCCAAAACTAAGGCTGGGCTTCGAACGTTCAAGGTACAAAAGGCCCCTAATCGCGACGAGAAGCAGAACAAGTCCGCCAAAACCCGTGCCAGGAAGTTGTACCTCAACATGCTGACGAAAGTTGAATGCTGCATCATGGACGACGAAACATATGTGAAGGCCGACTTCAAACAGATCCCCGGCAACCTGTTTTTCACGGCCAAGGATAAGTTCAGCGTTCCGGAGCATGTCCGCACTCAGAAGATGTCCAAATTTGCGAAAAAATTTCTGGTTTGGCAAGCCATCTGCACGTGCGGGAAGCGGAGTGCACCTTTCGTGACCCAGGACACGATGAACGGACAGGTTACATAAAAGAGTGCCTCCAGAAGCGGCTGCTTCCTCTCCTGAAAGCCCACAACGTCCGAACAATCTTCTGGCCGGATTTGGCCTCATGCCACTACTCCAAGGACGTGCTGAAGTGGTATGCGGACAATAAGGTCAATTTCGTGCCGAAAATGTTCAACCCTCCCAACACTCCGGAGCTCCGCCCCATCGAGAAGTACTGGGCGATTATGAAGCAGCACCTTCTTAAACGACCTAAGGTAGTGAAGACAGTCGAGGAACTGAAGAAAGTATGGGTTTACATGCAAAAAACGGTTGATTCACAGGTTGTGCAGAATCTTATGGCCGGGGTTAAGGCCAAGGTGTGGGCATTTGCGTATGGACTGTAAATAAAATACGAGTAAAATGGTAAAATGAAGTTTAATAGTTATTTCTCAATCCCTGAAAATTTGATGTCAATCGGATGAAAACTCGAATTTTGCGAATCAATTTTGTGTGTGGCAATTTCATCGTGGACACCCTTTAAATTTAGTTTTGCAACTTGATAAATTTATTTTAAAACATAATTATAGATAGTTTTTGAAACATCATCCCTCAATATTTTCTCAGAAACTGTCGAGTGCCTTGTAAATACCCCTAGTAAGGCTTCCCTTAGAATCAAGCAAACAAACCTAATAGACTAGGTAGCATCCTTACGGTCGTTATCTCCTCACAAACAGCAGAAAAACAATATCGTTGATAGGGATTCACCCCAAAGTCCATTCGTAGAAAGCAATCACGCACCCTCTAGAACCGCATGGCATTGGAAATCACATCCCGGCCAAGAAGGACAGCAGAACACCGTCCTCACTTCATTCGTTTAGCCGTAATCTGGAAGATTCAATCTTTTAACAGCTATTTTTAATGATTGCTTTGCTCGTCTACTCCAATCTTTCTCTTACTTTTTTTTACATCAGGCAGTTGACTGAATTCAATTTTCCTATTTTTGTGTTTGCCGCTCGGACTTTTCCCATTTCGTTTCTGATTTCTTATCTTTGAGATTGTTCCAGATGGGATTCTTTCGTCGGTCTTGCTATTTTCGTAAGCAGCAGGGAATTTGCAAGAAGTTGAGACGCTACGACGGTGGTTGGGCTAGTAATGAGGGGCATCTGAAACCATTTAACGCTGGTTACCACGGTTTCACACGATGTTGATTGATGAAGAAGGGTGATTCGAGAGAGCGAGAGTATTCACGAGATAATTGGGGGATTCTATTGTAGTTCGGTACACACTAAGATTTTTTTACAGGAGTCAGTATTTTTTTACTGGGTTTTTGAATTGCTGAAAAAGTCGGTAAAAATTCAAATGACCGTTATCCATAAGGAATCAATGAAATCGATCAATTTTATTTTCTATCATTAAATGGGGTTAACAGAACTTAGTATGTACAAGTTCAGAACAAATTTTCTCATTAATAAATTTTCCACAGATTTTTAAACTTTTACCGAACAGTTCCGCAATTCAAAAACTCGATAAAACCGTACTAACTCGATTAGTGTGTACAGACGTTGTGTGATCACATGTTAGAGCAATTTCAAGTGAAACCGAACCTGTAATTACTTCTCATTATGGTATGAATCCAAACAAATTCATCAAAATCTCTCATCCTTATGCTAGAGTATTTTTTTCGCAAATCATTCCTAAAATCAACAGGTTGCACTGTGCGATGTGACGCTAGACCACACACCACCACCTGGGAGTCGTTTATTCGTTTGAAGTTGAATCAAATTAGGGGAAGTTTCCCGGAGGGAAATTACCCTCGACAAACGGGTAACCACCGACTTCCACGACGACGAAGTCCAACCCTCCTCGTTTTTGGGTGAGCACAAATTGCCACGCCAAGGTGAATATTTGATGAACTCGGTACGACCACGCGGAACGGTAGACACACGTCCCAACGGGGAATTGTGGTGGAACTTTTATGATTATTTTATGCCTTTATGCCATCGACGCTGAAAGGTGGCTGCTGGCTGATAAGTCGAGGAAAACTGTTTCCACCCGGTCGTTAGTGGCCCGATGGCTATACCTATTTGCCTTGATTTGTTTTGATGTTATTTTCGAGGAAGAATTGCATGTTGGAGAAACGGGAAACCTAACACGGTTCGAAAAACGGCGTGGGAATGAAATACATAATTTATGTTATTAACTGGTAACATTCTGACTTTATTGCCTAAGGTTAGATTCAATTACTTCCTTGGGAGAAATTGTTGGATTGTGTGTGGTGTGGAACATGTATTTATTTAAGGAAGATCATCATGAAATTAGTTGGAATCTGTTTTTCAAATGGGAGATTATTCAATTAATTTTTAGTATTCAAGAATATTTATCTACAAAATGTGTATAGTATTGAATTTGAAATTTGATGTCCAGCAATGCGGTATGGCATGAATAACCGTTGGAATTTAATATAATTCATTTTCAAAATTTCTAAGATGTTCTAAAAAATTTACGAAGTGCCAGAATTCCTAGTTGAATCCTAGTCTGATATCATGAATATATTTATCTTTGTTACCGAATCTTAAAATCTCACGTTTAATTGTTTAATCCAAAAAGAAAACCCTGTTTAATCTACCTACCTTTCATATTCCGGTCACAATCGAAAGGTTACTCGGAATATGCATGAGTGTTGAGTAAGTTGTGTAAAGCCTATTATTGAATATTGTGAAGTTTTGCCCTACCTGATGGTGGTGTAAGCTTGTGTGGGCGAGTAGCAGTTTTGACATTTTGACGTATGAGGCCATTATTTATGAGACATTCGAAGGACTTTCGTTTAGGAACTCTCATTTTGCCCAGGGTTGGTTCTACACGCAAACCAAAAAATTATATAAATTAGTGTATGTAGTTCTTTTTCTTATCATCCTCTGTTCATGAACATCGTAACGAATGTTAGAAGTTTACCTTGCAGGTGATGTAATGTTTTTTTTTTTCTTTTATAAAGACTGGAACGCGCGAAAATTGGTCGACAAAAAAATCGTTTCTTTCAGTCAAAATTCATGTCACAAAAATCTTCTTATTTTTCTTTTGGTAGTTTAATTCATATATTTAAAGAAAAAAAAAATGTTCGTTTATTCTTTTGGTTTGCCAAATAAGAACTGCCGTGCATTCCGCTTAACCCCTTCCATCAAATTTTGCACAGTGGTCTCATCGACCTTATTCGTCGCCGAACGCCAGTTAGATTTAAACTGCTGCTCGTTTTCCATGGATTTTTTTTTTTTAGATTCCGTTTGACCAAGGCCCAATTCGATAGGGCGGAGTTCTGGGCTCTTGGGAGGCTTGTGGTATTTGGGTATCAAAACCACGTTGTTCGCATCGTACCACTCGATTGCATTTTTCCCATAGTGGCAGCTCGCCAAGTCTTTCCAGAACAGCACAGGTCTATTATGTTGCTTTAGGAATGGGAGCAGCCGCTTTTCTAGGCACTCCTGGACGTAGATCTCTTGATTGATGGTTCCCGTAGTAATGAAAATGCCGCTTTTTAGACCACACGTGTATATGGCCTGCCAGACGAGATACATTTTCGGGAACTCCGATAGTTTGATGGTTTCAAAAATTTCAGCCACCTTCCCTTTTCCTGATGCATAATAAAACTTCTGTCCCAGAAGTTTCGTCGTCCATGACGACACAGTCGAACTTTGTGAGACGAATCTGGTTTGGCGCTTTCGGGACCGCTGCTTTGCCGACGTGTTTTGTTTGTAATCTCGGTTCGCCACCTTCACCTACTTAAACGTCGACAACCCGGCTCGTTTCTTGGCTGTATGGGGATATTGAGTATTGGGATTCATAAAAAGATTTAGTTATCATTTTAAAGACCCATATAGCATCAAAACACTTTATATAGCTTACGTGAGATCAATTCTCGAATACTGCAGTGTGGTTTGGGCTCCATACCATGAAACTTATATAAATCGTATGGAATCAGTTCAAAAACAGTTTTTGTTATTTGCTCTTAGGAAACTAGGCTGGACCTCTTTTCCCCTTCCTTCTTATGAGTCCCGTTGCATGTTGATAAACATTGAAACACTTAAGAAACGAAGAGAAATTTCCATGATTTCCTTTGTCAATGATATTATCTCACAACGCGTAAATTCAGAAAAAATATTAGCAAAATTAAATTTTTACGTACCATCACGCATGTTAAGAACTCGAAATGTATTTCAACTGTCACCTCACAGAACGAATTATGGTAAAAATGGACCAATTAATAGAATGATGAGAGTGTATAATAATTATTGTGAGCATATAGATCTAACGATGTCTAAAGATACAGTAAGGAGAACACTAACTGCTAGGATTTCATCTCGTTAAGTTTAAAACAATTTTTATTTTTTAGATATTTGTATATGCAGTCTACATTTGCTGACAATTTCAAATAAAACGTATGTTTTAAAATAGCATGTAAGGCAACAGCACTATTGTAAAACGGTCTACACTGATTGACGACAAATAAATAAATAAATAAATAAATAAGTATGGGAGACATTGAGCTTGCTAGCGACGTCCCAGATGGAGGGGTTAAGATTTCGCTTATATTTCGCCGCCACCATCTTCGTCGTCGCTGCCACGTCCGGATTACGATTGCTCAGGCTTCCAGGCTTCCTGGCGGTCGACAGACGCTCTCCAAACACAAACATTTGTCACGGTCGATTTGGCCACATCCAGCAATTTTGCCAACTTGGCGTGTGAGAACGTCGGATTCTTTTGCCGCGCGAACAAAATTTTGACACGCTGCTCCTCTTGCTTGGACGTCATTTTGAAAAATGGAGAGCAAACGGTGAAAACTCATCATTGCAAGCATTGTATACACACTCAACTTCCAAATGCAGTAAGCTTTTTATTTATAACATTGTAGAACGAAGTACACACTCGTCCCGCAGAAAAAGTATACGAAGTCGAGTATGAGAGGAAATGAGCGTTTCTTGTTTGCTTATAGGCTATGCATATTCAGAAGCATGGAGAGAGCAGTGAAAAAAAACAGGCCTGCTAATCGAAACGATCACGGTTCGAGTCCCTCACTCCGCCTGCAATCTTTTTTTCGACATGATTCATTTCACTCACTAATACACACCACATTTTTTTCTTTTTCCATTTTCTTGCAGTGGACTGCAGCTAGGTATATCGCATCCTCGGCTCATGTGGTCTCCACTAACATCCTCTGATGATGAATCCCACATAATTATATGCGAATCTTACATCCCCCGGTTGGTTGAACCAATTGGAATAATTGACTAAATTGAAGTTTGTTTCCATCCAGTCATTGTATTCATTAAAAATTCAGAATAATTGTTACCAATTGAACAAATATGCAATTCTAAATGGGTAAAATCGGTAAAGGTTCAAGTATTTTTGTTTTAAAATGTGTAAAGGGTGTCCACGATGAAATTGCCACACACAAAATTATTCGTAAAATTCGAGTTTTCATCCGATTGCCATCAAATTTTCAGGGATTGAGAAATAACTATTAAACTTCATTTTGCCATTTTACTCGTATTTTATTTACAGTCCATACGCAAATGCCCGCACCTTGGCCTTAACCCCGGCCATAAGATTCTGCACAACCTGTGAATCAACCGTTTTTTACATGTAAACCCATACTTTCTTCAGTTCCTCGACTGTCTTCACTACCTTAGGTCGTTTAAGAAGGTGCTGCTTCATAATCGCCCAGTACTTCTCGATGGGGCGGAGCTCCGGAGTGTTGGGAGGGTTGAACATTTTCGGCACGAAATTGACCTTATTGTCCGCATACCACTTCAGCACGTCCTTGGAGTAGTGGCATGAGGCCAAATCCGGCCAGAAGATTGTTGGGACGTTGTGGGCCTTCAGGAGAGGAAGCAGCCGCTTCTGGAGGCACTCTTTTATGTACACCTGTCCGTTCATCGTGTCCTGGGTCACGAAAGGTGCACTCCGCTTCCCGCACGTGCAGATGGCTTGCCAAACCAGGAATTTCTTCGAAAATTTGGACATCTTCTGAGTGCGGACATGCTCCGGAACGCTGAACTTATCCTTGGCCGTGAAAAACAGGTTGCCGGGGATCTGTTTGAAGTCGGCCTTCACATATGTTTCGTCGTCCATGATGCAGCATTCAACTTTCGTCAGCATGTTGAGGTACAACTTCCTGGCACGGTTTTGGCGGACTTGTTCTGCTTCTCGTCGCGATTAGGGGCCTTTTGTACCTTGAACGTTCGAAGCCCAGCCTTAGTTTTGGCCTTCTGGACAAAACTTCGGCTTAGGTGCAGCTTCTTAGCCACATCCCTAACGGAGGCGTTCGGATTTGGGTTGAAGGCCCTAACTACGCGGTTGTGATTTTTGGTGTTGTACGGAATACTTTTTCCTTCACTTCTGGGCTTCCGATCGGTGGTCAACCGTTCCTCGAACCGCTTAATCACTCGCGACACCGTGGAATTCGCGATTCCCAACGTTTTAGCGATGGAACGATGCGAGAGATCCTTGTTCTCGTGATGAATGCGCAAGATTTTATCACGCACGAGCTGTTCTTTCGACTCAATTTCCGCGAGTTTTGATCACAGGACTTTAAAACTTGCAGGATGTAAATAATGCACTATGAACTAAATCCACCCAAATTTTCATTAAATTCTACCCAACGGTTAAAAAGTTAGAGCAATTTCATAGTGTGGCAATTTCATCGTGGACACCCTTTACAACAAATATCATTATAGGGGTACGAAGGAATTGCTTGCAAAATCCGTTCAATATCAGAGCTTAGACGCATCGCCAGGACTTCTTAAGTGGTAGAACTAAAGGATGCCTGCCAGCTGTGGTAAATTTTGTGACAAATGTGGCTGGTAATTAAAGTAAAGGGAGAGAGATTTGAAGTAATGTATAGTTAAAACGTGTATTCGACAAAAATGGCGCTCCGAAAATTTTCTGTAACTTTTGAACCGTAAAACACCTGAAAATTTGAGTAAATCTTATTCATAGTGTATTGTTTACACCTTAGTTTCATAGTTATTCATACAGTAGTTCCAGTCATGTCACCAAAACAATAAATACCCGTGAAAAAATTTTGAAAACATCACTGCGAAAACCTGCGCCCGGAAACTTTACACGAAGTTGCTCACCTAATCGTCTTGCATCGTGATGGATGATGAAACTTACGTCAAGGCCGACTTCCGTCAACTTTCTGGACAAGAATATTTTGTTGCCGAGTCTAAGTTCGATGTTCCGGATGATGTTCGAAAGAAAAAAAAATCGAAATTTGCAAAGAAGTTCCTGATCTGGCAGGTGATTTGCGGATGTGGTGAAATAAACGCTCCCTCCATCACTTCCGGAACAATCAACGCATTACGAAGGTGTGTTTACGAATTATCTATCATCGTATCCAGTGTTGTCGATTTAATTGAATCAAAGTGTGTAAAACCAATGCTTTAATTGTTTTTTAAGGTGCTTAAACTGTATTCAATTTAGAAACCATAAATGTTTAAAACAATTTCTTATATTTCTTAAAGACAAAAAATGAAAGTAAATGAACCTAGAAATCTTCTATAAAAAACATATGTGTCGTTCTGGTTTCACTGTTCGAAGCCATCAGCTGATATGCAAAAGGCGGCAAAAGGATGATTCAAAAACAAAAACATACACGATAAGAAAAAATATCCAGCGGCCAGTTCATTTTTGCCTTCTTTTGGGTACTTTCAACTACTTTTGGGTACAACTAACTATTTTTGGGTAGAAGCAAATTGTTAATTCTATACTAATTGAACACAATCAAATGAAAATTCTTCGATCCACATTACCTACTTTTGGCTTCCTGCAATATAGTGCCGAGATTTGCGAAAATGAGTCACTTTGGGATCTTTTTTCTTATCGTGTACCTGGAGGTTTGAGCTCTGGAATCACTTTTGGACAGGTCGTATGTAACCAAAGTGTACAAAGTGTGATGTTGAATCAATTAACTACTATGATGACTCGGTACTACGAGGTCGGTGGGATTTTTCTAAGGCATAAAAATCTCTGGTCACGTCTTCCTTAGGAAGGGAAGTAAAGCCGTTGGTCCCGGCCCATGTGTGTTGAATGGGTGCGATATCCTACGCAGGTGTGGAAGCTGCCTTCCTGCACATTCGATTGCCATCAATGGATGGCAATCGATGTCCGTCGGTGATTGGCACTAGATTGCGGAACAGAGACTGACGTTAAATAAAGGAAAGAAGACTTGACATATTGGTCTTGGTGGCTAGGCGCATAATTATTTTCTGCATAGAAAGGGGTGTCCTAGGAGGTGGTAGGTCGATAATATTGGCAAATTGAATAAAAATGTAGTGATAGTCTCAATATTGTATGATAAAGAGATATTTTTAACTTTTAAAAAATGAAGGTTGAAATTTACAGTAAGATGGACATAACTTATTCTTTACCTTTCTTATTTTTTTTATCAACTGTTACACATTCGACCTAATAATAATGAACTCTAGCAGCAAAAAGACATTTCAATCGCCGTGGGAGTGTCCCGGTGGACCGTCAAAAGGGTTTTAGACCGAGAAAAGAAAGGACAACTATTCGCGAAGATGGCCACCGGTCGTCCGAGGTCAGCTCGGGTTCCGAGGGTTATCGCTGCTATCAAAAGGAAGATTCGGGTGAATCCAGCGCGTTCAATAAGGAAAATGGTAAAGGAACACGGGATCAGTGACTTTACGGCACGGAAAATCGTAAAGGAAGCTTGCAAGGCGAAGTCGAGGGCACGAAAAAAAAAACTCACATGATTACCAACCGAAAATCTGGAACTTCCTTAAGCGAAAAAATCCGGTAATCCTGTTCACCGACGAGAGCATGTTTACCGTCGATCCCGTATCCACTTCCAGAACCAACCGGTGTATTAGTTCTCTCCCGGTAAAAGACGTGGCCGACGAGCACAAGAACGTGTATCTGACCAAGCATCCTGCTAGCGTTATTGTGTTTGGATTGGTGGCTTCCGATGGCAAAAAAAAATGGACCCGGTGTTCATTTCAGAAGGCGACAAGGTCAACACGGAGGTCTACATTGGGATTTTAAGTAAGTATGTTCTTCCGTGGATCAAATAACAGTACTGTCCGAAGCCAAATGCTGTATTTCAACAAGATTCAACATAATGCTCTTGAATCTCTGACTACTCTATACTTGAAGCAAGTGCAGCCTCACGCCAATACACGACGATCTTCAGCTCTTGATCCGTCTTAAAAATGTCCGTAAGAGGCAATATCAAAGCACACGCGATCCTGCCATGAAAGTTATCTGGCGGGATTTGCAAAAACAAATTCAAAAACGATTCTCTGAGCTGAGGAACAAAACTTTTGAAAATAATGTTTAGAAATTAGACCAGAGTTAAAACGTTTCTGGAAAATCACTAAAAAATTCAAAAAACCTCTAAAGCCTATTCCAGCGCTTAAAGAAGGTGAAAAAATTTTGATTACAAATTCGGGAAAAAATCTCAGAAACTTGCTAAGCAATTCGAGATTTCCCATAATTTCAGTTTGGGTCTCACTAGTCCTATTGAGAATCAGGTTGCTCGGGATTATCTGAATTATTTTTAATGATACCTGGGGGACTAATTTGGGCGAAGTATGATCTATAACTGAAAAGTTTTATAAAATGAAAGCTGGAATTCTCTAAATCCTCATCAAAAAATTTCCAGAGAGTACCTTTTTCTTGTTAAAATTATTTAACAGATGTTTCCGTTTGGCAAACTTTCCCGATAAATAGAAAAATGCAAAAGTTGTTCCAACTTTGAAGCCGGATAAAAATCCAACTGAAGCTTCTAGCTACCGGCCAATAATTTTGCTTTCTTCAATAAGTAAACTTTTTGAAAATGCTTCACAGCAATATGAACTCAATTTTTGCAGATGAAGAGTTTGGTTTTCGCCATAGGCATTCAACAACTCATCAACACTTAAGAGTTACAAAGTTAATTCGTTCAAACAAATCTGAAGGCTACTCAACTGGAGTTGCTCTTCTATACATAGAAAAAGCATTCGACAGTTTTTGGCATGATGTCAAATTATCTAAATTAGCTGACATGGCACATTTATATGCTTAAAATTTAACTTAAAACCGATCACGATGACCATAAGCTACACCAGTTCACTGTGTATCACTTGTATTTCCAGATTGAAAGTAACACACCGCAATCAGACGGAAGTTACGCCAACAGTAAAATGTAATAAAACAGTCATATGAACTGTAAGATGAAATAGAGGGAGGAAAGAAAAACAGCAATCAAATGAATTGGCAGGATTGATTTCCCTTCGACCTTTTCCCAATCCCCCTCACAGTGGGAACACTTATCGTAACCCTCACCGTTTGAATGTTACTTTTTTTCCATCCCCTTGGCAAGGCTGTCTGTCAGCAAAGAGATTTGGCTACAGCTCGTTCCACCTAATCCTGGCCCTTTTCTCTCTCTCTCTCTATTCTCAACAACACTCTTACAAACATGTTGCACCTCTTCCGCAATCCTTACCGAATAAACACAATATCCTCCTAATGCCAGGGGATTTAAAAAAAAAAGACCGAAGGGATTCCCGCTCTTCGAGCCGTTCTCCGGTTTATGGATTGCGATTTTATTTCGATGATGCCTTTCAACCATTCTTCGTCTGATGACATCATTTAAAGTCATTTTTTAAAGTAACTTCAAATCTGCACCCAACCAGCAACACGGAAAGGGTTGGTTGGTAGCAAGTGATTTATGTCTTTCAACCAAAGGCATCAGCTTCTAGACGGCGTCACCGCGGTCGTCATCGTGGAAATTGGAACAAATCCACCGCGTTGAAATTCAATTCGCACTCTTTCCTCTTGGCGTCGCGTCGGCACTCGTTTCAAGAGGATGACGCGAATTTCAAATTACGGCAATTTCTCAACCGAAATCCAAGAACGTTTTCCAACAGGCAGATGGATTGTTGGGAGCTGCGGGAAGAAAATCATGAATTTCATAAAAAGCGGTATTGGATTTCGATCCTGAGTTCTATTTTTTTCATCGTTGGTTGAAAGCTTCAATCAAATTGAATTCTGAAGATTTTGAGCATGATCGAAAAAAGAAAGAAGAGAAAACGTGACTGCTTTGCAGTTTGATGTATTTACATACAATATGATGATTATTTGTGTTGAGTATATCTAGTACAAATAAAAATGGAATAGGAAAATAAATAGCGCAGATGATGGAATGCTTCAACTTTTATCTTATCAGCAAAAATGGTGATCATACAAAAAATGCAGTTTATAATCTAAATTCACTTGGCTAATAGCATTCAGAAATGATTTTTTTTAGTGGTTATCAACAGTTAAATCATTCCGACATTTCAATGTGATCACATAATTTCACAAACAAAATTTAACGTAGAAATCGATAGTTTTTTTCTATTATTATTATTCAAAATGCAATATCAACCGATCATCCTGGCACTCATCGGCTCTTGATTCCGATAATCAATATTTATGACACAAGCCATCCCAGCACTACCGCTTCCGAATGCAACAACCTCTCGTCGTGCAGCATGTGCTCTCCGGCCAAATGCTCGTGCTGCCCAGAATGCTAATGAAAAAGGTGTTTGCAGACACCCACCACTAGACAGACAGTAGTACCCAGTAGCTTTGGCTTTGTCACACCAGAAACCATGGAGTCTCCAAGCGCATAAATATCAATTTAGCTCACTAGAGCACGTGTCTCTTCGCATGTGCCTTGCTTCCTTGACACGGCCGGCGGCGGAGTGAGAGCAACTGAGCTGGGTTATATTGTAGTGCTTCTTCCGTGTCCTCCAATCTCCCGCTTCAAGTGCAAAATTAATGAAATCGTTTTCAAGCATTTTTAATTTAAATTTGTCAGCACTTCAAACGATTGGATCGATGCTTACTCTGCTTCTCCGGGTTTGCATACCGTTCGGTTCGTCGAGACCGGGAGGAGAGCAGACGGAACATAATCTCCTTGGTGTTGTCTCCACCGTCGTTGTCTACCTTTATCGATGCTACCAGAGCTCGGTGAACGTGCATTAGTAGACTTTCACTTCCTTCCTGCAAAGTCTAATGGGGTTGGGTTTTGGGAAAACAGGGTAAGGGGACGATGCGATCGAGGTTTTATTGAAATCTAATTCCCGTAAATATCATTTACAACTCTTCGGAGAATTATCTGTTAATTCGGTGGATTTCGTTCGACGCATCCTTCGCATGAAGCAAGCTAACGATGGGGCAAAGGGATGATGATGATTGTGTAAATTTAAAGCCAGCCTACCGAGAGGTAAGGGAATTGAAGAGGGAGCTTTGTCGTAAACAGCTTTGTGCAGATCCTTTGAGTCGCAGTGGGATTTAATCCAGGGTAATAAACAACTTGAGCTGGTCGGTTGGTAAGCTGATGTTTTGCAATGCTCAGCACGTTTCAATGGAAGCAATTGCTGGAATTGCGGCTGTTCAATCGACGACACGATATTTACATCGTTGATTACATTTTCATCATCATCGTGGAACCCATATCAGTTCGGGAAAACTAATTAACGAAAATAAAGCACCTTGAGAAGATCTGTTTAAGCGAAACCCATACCCACGGAATCCCAAAAACATACGTACCGTCTCCATTAGAGATCGGCAAGTGGTTCACTCTTCGAAGAAATTAATTATCTTTTTATTGACATCCGTCTATGTTACGTGTGCGTACGGACCCGACTTCCTCCAAGTGAACCGAATTCATATTCACCGACCCATCCACAGTCAAATATTAACTTTCCGATAATATTCCCCTTCAACGACTACCGATTGACTACCTCGGGAAGATTTCACCACTCTTCTGGATCTGTTCCGATGAAAATTTATCGGTCGGAGGATGGAACTGGGTTTGTTTGCCTACAACGGCTAAAAGCAAGATTAAGCAAACAAAATACTCCGACGTCGAGTTTAAAATTAAAACTGTTATTAAAATCGTCCGGAGATGAAGTATGCTTTTACCCGTCGTCGTCCTACTAGCGATTTGCGGTATTTCGAGGGATGATAAGGTAAACATGATGGTCGTGAATCTGTTGTCTACCGGTTTAGCAGAATAAGGGTGCAAAAGATGTAAACTGGTTGAGTGGTTCGTGTTGTGGCATGAATATAACAAATGACGCTATTTGCAACAAATGGTGCCAGAAAGGAGTTTTCCCACATTTCTGTATCATTTTCGCTAAATTTACTGTTAATATGAAAACAAAATCCTGGTATATGAAAAAAAAAATCCTCGTATAATGTTCCGCTTCTCAAATTGATTGGAAATTTAAAGCATTACATGAATGATAAATATCTGGGAAACATTTCCATATTAAAACTATTGCGCTGCAGTTATTGGATTATTTTACCTAAATTACCCCTGTTGCCTCGAATTGATATCACGGTATACAAAACTATTGAACTATTGTAATACGTAATATATAATACCGTGGACCCCCGGTAAGCTGACTGTTTTTAATCTATTTAAACTGCACGCCGTTCAAACTAAAAATTGCTCCAAAGTCATTTAGCATATGAACTGGACTAAAGTGAAACCAACCAGGGAACAACTTTACAACTCCAATATATTGCCAGTGTACACCGACAATTTGGTGCTGGTGGTTCTATCAAACTCACTCATTTCAGAAGTGTTAGCTGAAGATGGTGAATGCGGAAATGATGTACAGTAAATGAAATGCAAGTTTGAAATGCAGCCTGCCTATAATCGCATATCAGTCCCACATGATTTTTACCCTTCTTACAAAGAAGGGTATAGATATCACTTGAAAAACCGACTATCGATCCGAGTGTCATATACCATTCGACTCAGCTCGACGAGATCGGAACATGTCTGTGTGTGTGTGTGTGTGTGTGTGTGTGTGTGTGTGTGTGTGTGTGTGTGTGTGTGTGTGTGTACGTGTGTATGTGTGTATGTGTGTGTGTATGTAACGAAATGAATGCGCTCACGTTTCTCAGCAACCGCTTAACCGATTTGGACAAACTCGGCGCCAAATGATAGGTCTTAAGGTCCCATTGAACGCTATTCAACGGTTTTGGAATCGGTGAACCGGTTCCGGAGATATGGCCGGAATAAGATCCGGTTAATATGGGCCTTCACGCTGGATTTAACGAAAAACGTATCAAAACCATCATGCGACACATCAAATTACTACAGAATTCAAAAATAAGATCAATGCAAGTCGTGTTAAGTGTTCCAGACCACATTGGACACACGTGGACATGTTCCGGGTACCCCGGGGAAGTTGCTTGAATATGAATTGAATTAAATCACATTAAAATATGATGATAAGGTGATTGGTAGCCTCACCAAATAGACTACACCCGGATATATTCCGGGTACCCCCAGGCAGTGGCGTAGCGTCACTGGATGACACGGGGGTGGGGGGCTTGGTCACTGATAATGACAATAAAATAAATAAACTTGTACTTTGACTATATGTTTTTAGTATTACTTCTACGTGAAGTCAACGATTTACATAGTTGAAGATGCTAATTTCAAATAACAGACTGTAGTGGTAATTTTTATACGATAGATGGAGTATATGAAAGCATAGAGTTGATAGTTCCGTTAGAGTACGGCAGTGTGAAGATTGCATATAGATATTAGAATAGCGAGCTAGAACAACTTTTAAGGAAGGTACAAATCGGTTTTTTCATCTCTCTTTACCAAACTCCCCCTTTGGGGGGGACACCCCTCACCATCCCTCTCCAAAGGGGGAGTTTGGTAAAGAGAGAAAAAACCGATTTGTACCTTCCTTAAAAGTTGTTCTAGCTCGCTATTCTAATATCTATATGCAATCTTCACCCTGCCGTACTCTAACGGAACTATCAACTCTATGCTTTCATCTACTCCATCTATCGTATAAAAATTACCACTACAGTCTGTTATTTGAAATTAGCATCTTCAAATAAACTTGAATAAGTAAGAAGGGTCTGATCACACCATAGGTGGATAAATTCGGGTTTTTTTTATAAATTTTAAGATTATATCGCCTTCCACCATCAATTGGCATCTACTTTCATATTACGTGATAAAACTAAGAACTGTAATCATGTTCAGCATCAAGTCAGTTTGTCCCATCATGCAAAGTAACCGCATATCAGTCCCATACTGAAATTAAATCGTCCAGAAGTTAAGCTACACTTCCGCTCTTTAGATTGCCATATTTTTCGCTGATGTATCAAACCATGCAAGCTGCATTGCTACTAATTTTAACTTGATAAAAATATAGCTTAATTTACTACGATGTTTTTATATTTACATCGAAATTGCACTTCTTAACTTCAACTTTTTCCATATGGGACTGATATGGGATTATAGGCAGTGCATATTATTGTCACGTGCCCACCAAACTGGAGATGGGCAAACGTTCACGAGCCACTTTTTTGACCGGTCCGGCATAAAGAGCGAACAAGCCATGGCTCTATGAAATTGAACCGCGGCTCTCACATGAACATTCGCTTCCAAAATTGAGTGGCGGCTCACTACGAGAATGACACATGAACCACGAACAGCTCTAACAAATGGAGCCACTACCAAGCATGTTAAAAATCGTTTCATTTCAGAAACGAACAGCAGCTTGTACGAGCCGTACTGATTTCGTTCGTATTCGCATTGCTTCTATTTTCTTCGATGAACGCAGAATTGAGCAACACAGATAGCTGAGTGTAACATGAATGATTCTGCGTGTAGTAGTGTGGATGATTCCTCACTTATTATTTTTTCCATGCTGAGCCTTTTACGATTGCATTCTGCTGAGTGAGCTGAATGAGAATTTTGCAGAAAGAATCACTTTTTATTTTCTTACTTTAAACATACCTTGACACATTTAAATTGCTATTAATATGGAGAAAACTGTTATACTATAACACTTAAACATAAACACCACGCGAAAACCGTAAAACTGCTGTGGCCAATTCAACTTATTTAAATCAGTGAGCCAAAAACTATCTGAATCGCCTATTTAAATCGTTAGTATTCGGATTTTACGCATTCAATCTGGTTCTTACTCGGTAGAGAAAATTGTTCAGCTGCCTTTCAGTTTATCCTTCTCTCCTCCTACTGCTGTCAGTTCTGAGTCGAACTGTAGAGTCACTTGGTTGGAAGAATTTCTCTCGTTCAGCTATCTGTTTGTGGCTATTTAGATTCGGTGGTGCTCGCGCGAGTGAATGAATTTTCCCATGCCTGGCCACTACTGCTGTCAAATTACCGATTGTCATGTCACCCATTCAGCAGGTACCCTAGATCCCCAGTAATCTAACCGTTTTTAATTTGACCCCCACTAACATACATGTCATGCAAACTAATGGCTCAAGCCAATGAGTTATACATACAGGAGTGGCACGTTTCATCACTACCAAACGTGGGGCTTTAGGTAGTGGTGAAATGTCGCTAGAACTATTCCACAGCCGCAGTCAATAATGAGCAAAAGAAGGACGCACATCTTTTGCCTGTAGACTTGAAGACATACTTCAAGTCTCCGCGTCCATCGTACGGGTTAGGCAAAAGATGTGCGTTTGACTTTAAAAAAAAACTGTTGTATTAATGGCCCTTCGCTCATTTTCAACTTCTATCTGTCCACCTACCCTCTTCTAAAGATCATTTTCTAGCTAATAAATTATCACACTAATAGCGAATTTGTTTATTATCGGGTTTGGAACCAGTTCCAATCCAGTGTGAAACCGAACTTTTTGTCAGTGCGAACCTGAACCTGAGGTTGGTTTAAAAAACAAACGATCAAACTGACGTTTGTTAGAAAACAAGCAAAGTCGATCTTGATACCCGGTCCAGGTTGGAACTGAATAATAAACAAATTCGCTATAAAGCTTCATGTTAGCATTATCAGCCAACTCTGAAAAATACACTTCATTTTCTAGGTTACACGATATGTATCCATTGCAAGTAAAATTTTGGTGAACAGGTAAATTGAGGTTAAGGAAACGCCACTGATTTCAATGTTCCAGTTATGGTTCAAAACTCGCGACAATTCATGTTAGCATAATCAGATCATCGTTCATATTACGCATAAGATAACGTGTTTAAATGTTATGTAATGGTTAAGAATTAATAGAATTTTCCCTACCTTTAGTTGTTGAATTTTGAGCTATTTTGCTGTGATCAATGTGCACTGAATTCGACATCGACATCGACTACAATAGAAACTGATACTATTTTGTCACACATTTTTGTTGATTTGCACCTCAGTATAGTACACAAAAACATCATGCATTTTGTGGAATAAAACGATTCCCAAAAAATGCGCCTTTTTTCAGTAGCTCCATCATTTATTATAAATTAGGGCAGAGAAGAGAGTGAAGGTTGCATTTTATGATAACGCAACAGGTAGTTGTTTTCCCTATCAGAAGAGGGTACTTTCAAAATTGAACAAAATATTGGTTCATATGTCAGCGAAGTAGAGGAGGAAGGGGTAAAACAATCATACATACATTAAGCACCTTTTTTGTTCTCCAATTTGAAGGACAATCCTAACATAAAATTATCATGCATCATCATTACGTACTTTACAGCGTGTTCGTAGAATGATGCAAAATTGAATACTGTGACTTTTCTCAAATCAAACGTTTGGTTTCCAATAAGAAAGTGCTTATAACAACATAAATTAAAAATTGGGTGGATTCAGCTATTGAATTTCAAAGTCAGAACAAAAGCTCGTATACAAGTTCTCCACCTGTTCAATGCTTTGATAGTAAACATCATATTTAAGGTACATCGGGGCAAGTTGTAACGGTACGTGTACTACCGAAAACTACTATATTAGAAATAATCTCAGTGATTATTCATTTCAGCTAAGAGATACATCTACCGGATCCACTTCCTTCTTTTTTTGACTTTAAATAATCTATATTTCTTGTGTTTGTGTGGTTTACATGTATGAATTTTCAAGTGACACAGATGCGTCTTTGCAACTTTAGTACATTTGAGATTTTAATTATTAATTACAGTTCCTAGTCCTATCAAGCCTTGTTTACAGAATGACCACCTTGGTGGGATTGGTTTGTTGTAAATTGAAAAAGAAAACTACTTATAACATAGTTGAAGATGCTAATTTTAAATAACAGATCATCTCATCATCAAAATACATTATCACCTCTCTTTACCAAACTCCGCCTTTGGAGAGGGATGGTGAGGGGTGCCCCCCCCCCCCTGCCACCACTGGCTATTGAAAATTGCAGCTATTGTTACCCCTACCACGGTATGTGCTCCTGTTAGCATCTTCAACTATGTAAATCGTTGACTTCACGCAGAAGTAATACTAAACATATAGTCAAAGTATATAACTCTGGATGGGAGCATACCATCAATTACAGTCATTGGTCGGAAGGTACAGTAGCAGCACCCACCCCACCCGTGTCCCCTCGAGTCGGTCGACAGCAGATTTGTGAATTAATATCCTATCGATTGGCGTACTTGGATTTTAATTTAATCTATAAATGACAAAGTTACAAGCGTTCAAAACCTAACACTATTTCACCATACATATTTTTTAATTTGCACCCCAGTACAGTCGACAAAGACGTAGTTCTACGTCAAAAACGCACGTTTGGGCACTTTTAGACCACTGTGCATTGTTAGGACATGCTGTAACAAAGCTTCAAACCTAAGAAGAAGAGGAGACAACTGGCTTCTTTTTGTCTGTGACGTGTTCTTCTTCTCTCGCGGAAAGGACCGTGCAAAAACTATTTTACTATGGGCGACACAGTCGACTGTCAAAATACTGGAAATAGATTCCCTGTTGTAAAAATTCTCGCTTTTCTATACGTTCGCCCGACCAATCAGGCGCTGGTTCGCGTTTGACAGAAAATTGGTTCATAAAAGACCCCTAATGTCTCTTCTTCCTCGCAGCATCAAACCCACAAGCCATATTTTATTGAATCTCTACAATCAGTGTTGGGAAAATATAAAAAAATCATATCGTACCATATATCACGATCACACTTTATTTTCGTACACAAAGATCGACAAGCAAACAACTGTGGTTGATATTGCAAGCTGTGTCAATCAAACTAACAAAACTCAAAAAAAGTCGTCCTAGCTAGAATTACGGTCGACTTGTTACGCGCTCCGTTAATTTGGAAGTTTTCTCGCTATTATCTGACGTAAATAATCAGTTTTTCTCGCTTAGTGATTCCTGGCATAATTCCCGATAAATTTATCAAAAAGTGAGTTTTTTTCTGAGAAGAAAGTGTGTTTTCGGCATCATCGAAAATTGTTTTTGCGATTGGCAATTCGCCCATCATTTTGCGCACCATCGGTGCGTGGTCACGCATACCTGTGCACACGGATCATCGTCATCGAGTGTCAGCATCTGCCTCCACATTCAAACCGCTCATCCATCATCGTGTGTGCAGCTGAGTGCCGAGCTTCATACAAGCACACATCAACGAAGACCGCCTGCACACGCGGATCGAAGATCATCGAAGCTGCGCGTCGCTCCGCTGCTGCTGTGTAAACGCTCGGTGATAGTAGTATAGGATTATCAGATAAGTTTTTGTTCTTGTTTCTTTCTTTCTGCCATCTATTGAATTTTAAGTTTGTGTTTCTGTGTTAGTATTTTTTTTTTCTTCGTGTATTGTGTCCGAGTAATTTTGATTATCGTTGCAGTGGTAGAGCGTTTTTCGCTCCCACTAGTACGGCAAAATGGACATTTTGTCGGAAGACGAAATGGACGTTTTGTCGGAAGATGACACCACTTTGCCACGCGATAGCAAGAAGGGTCGAAAACGTCTGTCATCCCAGAAATCAGATGATGCAATCCCTGCTTCGTCATCTCAGTCTGGCAAAGGACAGGCTCAGATAAACCCCCGATCGCGAGCCTATCCAGATGACTCGACTGGCCCATTGGTTGTCTACTTTCAGCCCAGAAACAAACCTTTGAATGTAATGCAAATTACTAATGATCTGACGAAGCGGTTTTCGGCCGTGAACGAAATCTCGAAGGTGAGGTACAATAAACTTCGCGTTGTCTTCTCTAACCTGAAACAAGCTAACGAGATTGCTGCCTCCCAGCTCTTTACACTCGAGTATAGAGTGTACATCCCAGCTCGTAATGTGGAGATCGAAGGTGTGGTCACCGAAGCGAGTCTGACCCCCGAGATCTTGGCGAAGCAAGCGGTTGGCCGTTTCAAGAACCCCTTGCTTCCCACGGTTGAGATACTGGAAGTCCAGAAGCTGAACTCAATATCTTTCAACGAGGGTAAAAAGAGCTTTACCCCCACAGACTCGTTTCGGGTGACCTTTTCTGGTTCAGCCCTTCCTCACTACATCGAGTTGGGAAAACTTCGGCTACCTGTGCGTTTGTTTGTTCCTCGGGTCATGAACTGCCAAAACTGCAAACAGTTGGGACATACGGCCTCTCACTGTGGCAGCAAGGCACGCTGTTCCAAATGCGGGGAGAAGCACGAGGATGGCGCCTGCACAGTCACTGCACCAAAATGCGTGTACTGTAAGGGAACTCCTCATGGTCTCTCGTCGTGCCCGGTGTACAAACAACGCGGGGAGAAACTAGAACGCTCTCTTAAGGAGCGTTCCAGGCAGTCTTTTGCAGCAATGCTAAAGACAGCCACACCATCAACCAACGACAAAAATCCCTTTGCTGTTTTGTCTGATGACGAGTCTGACTCTGATTTGGCTGAGGAGGGAGTTTCTTTCAGTTTTCCGGAAGGTTCTGCACGGAAACGAAAATGCATCCGTTCGCGGAAAGTTGCAGATAAGGAACCCCAAATCAGCTTGCCCAAATCAAGGAGTGATGGAAAAAAGGAAGTTTCAACTCCTCCTGGTTTCCGCAGAACTGACTATAACCAGAACTTTCCATCTCTCCCGGGGACATCAAAAACCCCTGATGGACCATTTTTAAGAACAGAAGCCCCTTCTTCATCCGGGATGTTCTCATTTGATAAAATTGTGGACGATATTCTCAAGTACCTCAATATTTCTGATCCTCTCAAAAGCATTGTTCTGGCAATGCTTCCTTCTGTGAAGACCCTCTTGAAGCAATTGACATTGAAGTGGCCCCTCATTGCAGCAATCATTTCCTTCGATGGATAATTTTCCAAACGAGGTCGGGGATTTGATCACTGTTCTACAGTGGAATTGTCGAAGTCTCATTCCTAAATTAGATTCTTTTAAGTTTTTAGTTCACAATAATGATTGTGACGCATTTGCTGTTTGTGAAACTTGGCTCTCTTCAGATATCGATCTTCCTTTTTATGATTTTAACATTATTCGACTGGATCGTGAGGATTCGCGTGGAGGAGGAGTACTTTTGGGGATTAAAAAGTGCCATTCCTTCTATAGAGTGAATCTTCCACAATTTCCAGGTATTGAAGTTGTCGCATGTCAGGCTATTATTAAAGGTAAGAGCCTTTGTATTGCTTCTGTTTATATTCCTCCTAGAGCCATTGTTAATCGAAAACAACTTTCAGATATCTGTTCGGTACTTCCTGCTCCACGGTTGATTATGGGAGATTTTAATTCCCACGGTACAGGCTGGGGGGAACTGTATGATGACCAGTGCTGTAAATTCTCAAAATCATTTGAACATTTTTGATGAAAATGAGAAAAGTAGCTATTCGCTATCAAAGGGGACCTCCTCCGAATGGGTGATATCAGTTGCTTAGTCATTTGACGAAGGCATGGATCATTCTCATTTGAGAAACGCTATATATCATTCGATTGAGTGTAACCTACACACAAACGGAGCTCTGGTCGTCATTCCGGCGAAAAAGCTAAGCCAACCCGACACCAACCTGACTTCTATCAAACCCCAACCCGATGTTGACCCGACATTGACCCGACATAAACCCAAAATTGACCCGACATTAACACGACATTGGGTCGACATCGACCTTAAATTAGCCTTACATTGATCCGACATCAGGTCGACTTGTCTGTTCGGGACCATTTTCCTGGATTTCTTCCATACTCCACTGTCGTATATCAAATGATACTGAGTGACTCAATTGACAGTGACAATGAGCTTCGAATGAGAAAGGGGCTCTTCAAATTATGGTCATATGAGAATTCGTTTACACAGAATTGATTGAATGGTTGTAGTGGTTCATCTTCAATCGAATGATATGAAAATTTACAGCACTGATGATGACAACCGTTCTACTTTGATATATGACCTCTGCGACAGCTTTAATATGACAATTCTTAACAATGGAGAAGTAACACGTTTGGCTGGCCCATCTTCGAATGGAAGTAGATTAGACCTCACACTTTGCTCTAACTCATTATCGTTGGATTGCACGTGGAATGTGATCCAAGATCCCCACGGTAGTGATCACTTGCCGATCAAAGTTTCAGTTGCCAGTGAGTTCAATCCGTCGGAACCCGTTAACGTCGCGTACGATCTTACCCGTAATATCGATTGGACAAAGTTCAAAAATGTGATAGAAGATGCCCTTACGTCGGTAGAAGGGCTTCCACCGTTGGAGGAATATAACTTCCTCTCCAATCTGATCTTGGACAGCGCGCTTCAAGCTCAAACTCGGCCGGTTCCAGGAACGTCTTTCCGTAGGAAACCTCCTTCCCCTTGGTGGGACCAGCAATGCACTGAGGTTTATCGTAAAAAGTCCGACGCGTTTAAGCTTTTCCGGAAACGTGGAACACCCGTACATTTCGAAGCGTACTCGGCTCTTGAACGCGAACTCAAGAGCCTCATCAAAGCCAAGAAACGCGGATACTGGCGGCAATTCGTGGACGGATTATCGCGCGAAACGTCGATGAATACGCTTTGGAATGCGGCGCGAAGGATGCGTAACCGGTCTTCACACAACGAGAGTGAGGAGTACTCGAATAGTTGGATTCTCAAGTTCGCGCGAAAAGTATGTCCTGATTCTGTGCCGGCACAAATGATTCCTCGCGAAACGACGAATTCGGTAGACGAGATCAGCCAGCCTTTTTCAATGCTGGAGCTCTCACTCGCGCTTCTTTCGTGTGGCAATTCGGCTCCGGGGGCTGATAGAATCAAGTTCAACTTGTTGAAGAACCTCCCAGACGTCGCTAAGAGGCGCATGTTGAACTTGTTTGGTCAGTTCTTGGAGCTTAATATTGTTCCGGATGATTGGAGGCGGGTGAGAGTTATAGCCATTAAAAAGCCTGGAAAACCCGCGTCAGATCACAACTCGTATCGTCCCATTGCGATGTTATCGTGTATTCGAAAATTGTTGGAGAAAATGATCCTTTTTCGCCTGGACAAATGGGTTGAGTTGAACCACCTACTCTCAGATACTCAATTTGGTTTCCGTAGGGGCAAGGGAACGAACGACTGTCTCGCGTTGCTTTCCACTGAAATTCAGTTGGCTTTTGCTAATAAAGAGCAAATGGCTTCTGTCTTCTTGGATATTAAGGGGGCTTTTGATTCAGTATCGGTTGAAGTCCTTTCAGACAAACTCCACGCTTGTGGCCTTTCTCCATTAATTAATAACTTTTTGTACAATTTGCTGTCAGAGAAACATATGAGCTTTTCTCATGGAAACTCTACAGCTTCACGATTTAGCTACATGGGCCTCCCCCAGGGCTCATGTTTAAGCCCCCTTCTGTATAATTTCTACGTCAGAGAAATTGACAATTGTCTAAGGGACAACTGCACGTTGAGACAACTTGCAGATGACGGAGTAGTGTCTATGACAGGACCCAGAGAGGCCGACCTGCAAGGACCCTTACAGGATACCTTAGACAATTTGTCTACTTGGGCTATTCAGCTAGGTATCGAATTCTCCACGGAGAAAACTGAGTTAGTCGTTTTTTCTAGGAAGCATAGCCCAGCACAACCGAAGCTTCAACTTTTGGGTAAGCCGATCACTCATTCCATGTCTTTCAAATATCTTGGGGTCTGGTTCGATTCCAAATGCACCTGGAGATCCCACATTGAGTATCTGAAGCGGAAATGCCAACAAAGGATCAATTTTCTCCGAACAATTACCGGAACGTGGTGGGGAGCCCATCCGCAAGATCTTCTAACGTTGTACCGGACAACGATTTTATCGGTTTTAGAGTACGGTAGTTTTTGCTTCCAATCGGCGGCTAAAACTCACATCATCAAACTGGAACGTATCCAGTATCGTTGTCTTCGTATCGCGTTAGGATGCATGCACTCGACTCATACGATGAGTCTCGAAGTGTTGGCGGGCATGTTGCCACTATCGGATCGGTTTTCGGAATTATCCCTCAGGCTCCTCACCCGTTGTGAAGTTATGAACCCACTGGTAATCGAAAACTTTGAGAAGCTTCTTGAGCTAAACCCTCAAACTCGTTTTATGTCATTGTACTACGTGTACATAACACAGGATGTCAGCCCTTCGCAGCATAATCCCTATCGTGTTTGCTTCTCCGACTTCGACAGTTCTGTTCATTTTGATTTATCCATGACGCAAGAGATTCGCGGAATCCCAGAGCATCATCGTTCCATGATTGCTCCGTTAATTTTCGCTGCAAAGTTTGGCCAAGTTGATTCCGCAAGATCGTTCTTCACAGATGGATCACTAATAGAGGCGTCCGCAGGTTTTGGTATTTATAACGAATTTCATAGCGCCTCTCGAATGCTTCATGCTCCTTGTTCCGTATATGTTGCTGAACTGGCGGCAATACATTATACGCTAGAAACGATCGCCTCACTTGCACCAGATCATTATTTTATTTTTACGGATAGTCTCAGTTCTGTCGAGGCTATTCGCTCCATGAGGCCGGTAAAGCACTCCTCGTATTTTCTCATGAAAATACGAGAGCTTCTAAGTGCTTTATCTTTAAGATCTTTTGTCATCACCTTTGCATGGGTCCCATCTCATTGCTCGATTCCGGGCAATGAGAAGGCGGACTCGCTTGCAAAGGTGGGCGCTATGGAAGGCGATATTTACGATCGACAAATCGCCTACGACGAATTTTTCTTCATTTATCGTCAACAGTCACTCGCCAGCTGGCAAAATAAATGGAGTGAAGGGAGTTTGGGACGATGGTTATATTCAATCATCCCTAAGGTGTCGAAGTGTCCTTGGTTCAAGGGGTTGGATGTGGGTCGAGACTTCATTCGTATGATGTCTCGCCTCATGTCCAATCACTACTCGTTAAACGCTCACTTGTTCCGTGTTGAGCTGGGGGACAGTAATCTCTGTGAATGTGGACAAGGTTACCAGGACGCAGATCACATTATTTGGTCATGTGCTGAGCACCGTGGAGTCAGATCCGAGTTGTACGATTCCCTTCGGGCTCGAGGTAGACAACCTAATGTTCCAATTCGGGATATTTTGGCTAGACGCGATCTGGAGTTTATGCAACTCATATATGTTTTCTTGAAGAATATTAATCATAGATTGTAAGTTTGATTAACCTTGTGTTTAGTTTGTGTTTTGTATGTGTGTGTGTATTTTTTTTGTAGATTTGTTTCTATAATAATTGTATAATTACAGATTTGATATAACGTCGATAGGATTAAGTATATGTTTTAGAAATAGTGACATTTTTTAATCATAAATCATATTCCAAATCTCCTTTTCCCTCTCCCGATCCAAACAATTGTCATCCACTAACCTCGAGAAGACCGCGAGTAATCGGTTCCAATCCTTTAATTTTAGATTTAAGACATTTATAATGTATAAAGAAAATGATAACTTGGCTCTGTAAAGTTTATTCGATTGAGCCTGTACAAATAAAGTAATTAACAAAAAAAAAAAACAAACTAACAAAACTCATCAGCTGCATGTCACACCAAACTGTGGTGAGATTGAGTTTAATGATTTTTGCTTTACACCCAAATGCAACCGAAACTGCCATAACGGATCGCAGCAGTCGCTTCGTGTCTACCACCGGTGAAGAGATAAAAGAGATAACATTATTAAACTTCTCTCTCTAAAAAAAAACGAGGTGCAACGGACTCATTTTTGTCTCGATTCAATTCTTAGCTTCAACTTTTCACGATGTGAATAGTCTCGTATGAGCATGATATTTTGCTCCAATATCGCTGATATTGAGAGCGGATGAGAGCGGACTAATATCCACTTGCTAATGATTATGCCATCACTGTCTACAATCAATGATTACTTTGTAAAATTGAAGTGCTGGAGAAAATATTCGAAGCTGTCAGGCTGTTTCGAATTTTGCTGAGAAAAGCGTGAATGTTTCATTCGCGGCCGCACTAACGCTTTGAAACGATTAGGGGTACCTGGGGTAACATGCACCGTTGGGGCAAGATGCACTTCCTTCGTTTTAAGCCTATAGTACATTTTTACAACAAGTTAAATCTATGTTTGCTTTGGACACCATATCAATTTGGCAGCGCTATGTTATCAGATAATGTAAATAAAAATAAAAACCAGTTTGCATTGGATATATTGTAATGTTGTCCTCCGAATTGTTAAGATTTTTTAGCGATTATTATAACATTATTAAGAGTTGGAGAAAGACATTAATGGTGGTAGGCTCCAACCGGTATTAACCTCGGATTAAATCTCGATAAAAAATGTCCGGCTGTTTTGATGTCGACATCAGAGCTAATCAACATGAACTAGCCAACGGCTAAAAATCTCTCTAATAAAGTTAAAAAAAAATCAACACGGCTCTAAGCAAACACTTTGCAGAGCATCCTGTTTAGATTAATAGACGGTATTAAAAGTTAATCCGAGTTAGAGCTTACCGCCATAAGCATTTGATTGAGATTAGAGCTACATCTTTCTGATAAAATACCGCTATATTAAAATATGAGAACAAAGTTCTTCTAACATTGTCACGTCCCTCGGACGGTACGCACCTACCTTAACAACACCTTGTCTTCATCGACCGTTGGCATGACTGGCGTTAGGGACGATGAAAGGAATTTGACAGGGAGAGAGAACAAGCAAACTGCTGATTCATGCAAAGGCCACGGCATCGTAGTAAGGCAATAATTTAATCTAGTGCATTTAGATGTTTTTTGAGCTTAGTCAGTTAAAATTATAAGCAGTTACGATTAAAAGTGGTTAGTTGTGAAGTGATGGATTACTAGTTGCATACGATTTATAAATTCCTATTATTATTTATCCTACAGTTGGTTTATTGATTATTCTAGAATTGGTTACCCTAGAATTTATTACCCTACAATTGGTTATCCTACAAGTTGTTTATTCTATAATTTAGTAATACTAGTTTGAACAAAGGTAAGAATTGAATCCTAAACTAACTAAACGAATTAGTAAAAAGCTTATCCTAAAATGTATACCTATTCATGCAGCTTAACCTAAATTGGGAGATCTGGCTCAGTGAAATCGTGGTAAAGGAGGTTAGGAGGCACTAAACGTAAGCAAATTTATATACCCGTATTCTAAAAACTAATTAATTCTTTATTAAAGGAAATTTTAACCAACCTAAAATTCCTGTGGTGGTTCATTGTTTCGGAAATCTCCCTCCAGTTGGCTCGGCCAACAAATTAAAATTTCGTTTACCAAGGAACGATGTCGGATAAAAGTCCTCATAGCGACGCAGTCGCGAGCTCGACCCCCAAATCTCCAAATCGTGCCAATCCAGTGCATAAAGCCACACCGGTGGTTCAGAGTACTTGTGCGAATTGCGATCAGCTGGACGATGATGATATGGTGCAATGCGACACTTGCGATGTGTGGCACCATTTCTCGTGTGTGGGTGTTTCCGCGGACGTCATGGACCATAGTTGGGTTTGCTTGAAATGCGCTACCGCGAAAGCAACCAAATGTGTGAAATCCCGAAGGAAGAAACCAGTGCAGAAAAAATCGTTCATCAAGAAGGTGGTTCGGCCAAGTAATGCGAAATGTGCGAAGAAGGTGACCGCTACAGCGAAGCGGGCCGATGGTGTTGGTGTTTCGGATGGGCAACGTGGAGCAGTTCCAGTTGCTACAACGAGCGGAAACAAGGAGCGTGTGAAGGCGGCAGTACAGTCGATAGTGCGCAAAGCCGGTTCAGTTCGAGGTTCAGTTGCATCGGCAGCATCAGCCAAGGCGCGTTTGGATGTGGAACTTAAGCGGATTGAGGCAGAAGAAGCATTGATGCAGGAAGAGATACGTCGTAAGCGGAAATTAGTGAAGAAGAAATTTGACGTCCTGAAGGAGATGGCTGATTTGGAAGGCAGTGGTGAGTCTGTTCCTGATCTGCAGATTTCCCGTAAGAAAGTGGTGGATTGGTTGAAGCATCGAGACGAGAAGCGTACGTCGATCGAAGATTCCAGCGTTGATTCGGAAAACGAAAGCGAGACTGAAGATTCGTGGGAGGATGACGATTCCAGCGAAGATTCGAGCGAGGGTTCCGGAGAAGAGCCAACATCTGTCAGTGAAACGGATCGTTATGACGATGACAGGCGACGCAGGAGATCGACGATGAAACCAACCAGGAAAATACGGAAAGACGCCAGCAGGCCCGTACGCAACAACCAACTCTCCAAAAACGAACTAGCAGCGCGCCAGGTCGTTCCCCGCGAGTTACCTAAATTTAACGGTAATCCTGAGGAATGGCCAATGTTCCTGTCTACGTATGAGGATACTACGAAGATGTGCGGGTATACCGAAGCCGAAAACATGATTCGTTTGAGAAACTGTTTGAAGGGGGACGCATTCAATGCCGTTCGAAGTTTCTTAATGCGACCTGAAACTGTGGAAAGAGCGATCAGTGCATTGAAATTGCGTTTCGGAAGGCCGGAGACAATAATCGAGTACCTGAAGGACAAAATTGTGTCGATGCCGAGTATTAAGCCTGACGCTATGGACAAGCTTGTGGATTTTGCTCTAGAGGTACAAAATCTGTGTGCCACTGTAGAATCTTGTGGAGCACAAGAGTACATGTTTGATATGACGCTGCTGAAGGAGTTCGTCAAGAAAATGCCCCCGCAAATACGACTGGACTGGGCGCGGTACAAAAGGAAGCTTTCCAAGGTGCAACTGACCACCTTCAGCCAATGGATCTACAATTTGGCGGAAGATGTGAACGTGGTGTTCGAGCCTCAGTGCCGAGGGAGCAAGAATCAGGAATTTCAACGAGTTCGAAAGGAAAAGTACGTGAATACTCACTCAGAGGTCATTGCCAAGGACAAACATCAGCAACAGCATTCGGCTCCAAGCAGCACAGTGACCGGAGACAGCAAACCTTGCCCGGCATGCAAGGGTGATTGCAAAAATCTCGGGAAATGCAAGCGATTCCAGGAGCTATCGTACGAAGCGAGATGGGCGACAGTTCGTGGATTCAACTTTTGCCGCAAGTGTTTACGACAGCACAAAGGTGGTTGCAACTCTGTTGTTTGCGGAAAGAATGGTTGCACCTTCAAGCATCATGTATTACTCCATAAGGATATGTCTGTTCCAGCAGGACCGAGCAGAGGCGCATTTAACACACGTGAACCGCAAAGTCAGAATGAAGAACGCAATGTGAATACACACCAGTCTGGTATGGGTCCCGGTTCTTTTCGCTACTTGCCAGTAACTCTGTTTGGAAATGGAGTGCAGGCAAAGTGTCACGCCTTTTTGGACGACGGATCAGAGCTCACTCTAATCGACCAGGAATTAGCCGAGGAGTTAAATCTGTCTGGAGATGTCCTTCCACTTTGTCTAAAGTGGACGGGTGGCACACACCGGTACGAGTCCAATTCAAGGAGTGTAAACATTGAGATCAGCGGACACGGAGGGAAACGAACGTGGCTTCAGGACGTAAGAACGGTTGAAGAGTTGCAGTTACCTTTCCAATCTTTGGATATGGCTCATCTCGCGGAGAAGCACACATACTTACGTGGATTGCCGGTTGAATCTTATTCAAACGTCCGCCCGCGAATACTGATAGGTCTACGGCACGCCAATCTCATGTTAGTTCGTCGGAGCCGCGAGGGAACGATAGGTGAACCGATTGCCGTGAAAACAAATCTCGGCTGGACGGTGTATGGTGGTTGGACCATGGAGAACTCGTTAAACAACACCAGTCACACTTATCATATCTGTACCTGCAACGAGCAAAGCGAAACATATCTCAACCAAATGGTAAAAGACTACTTTTCCATCGACAGTTTGGTAGTCAAGCCGAACCAGCTCCGAATGTCTAAAGATGACGAACGTGCCATGTCACTGCTTGAATCTCGTACACACTTCAACGGAGTCCGCTACGAAACGGGACTGCTGTGGCGTTCTGATAAAATTCGTTTGCCGGATAATGAAGCTGTAGCAGTTCGTCGTTGGAGATGTTTGGAGAAGCGCATGGAAAAGGATGAGGATCTGGCGAATACCATGAACGAGAAGATTGCGGAATATAGGACGAAAAACTACATCCGTAAGTTGACATCGGAGGAGCTTGCAGCAAAGTACGATCGGGTTTGGTATTTGCCTATTTTCCCGGTATTCAACCCAAATAAACCCGGAAAAGTGCGGATTGTCTGGGACGCTGCCGCACAAGCGTATGGAATATCCTTGAACTCGGCACTCCTCACTGGTCCAGATCTACTAGCATCGTTGGTTGGCATACTATATCGGTTTCGGGAGTATCGGATCGGTGTGTGTGCGGACATTCGAGAGATGTTCCACCAGATGGGGATAATTCCCGAATACCAGCATTGCCAGCGTTTCCTGTGGGGTGATCGTGATGAAGACGGGCCGAGCACATACATAATGCAAGTTATGACCTTCGGAGCGAGCTGTTCCCCAGCCACGGCCCAGTATGTGAAGAACAGGAACGCCGACAGATTCGAGGAAGAATTTCCGGAAGCGGTAGCCGTCATCAAAGAAGGGCACTATGTGGACGACATGGTGATAAGCGTAGAAACGGAACAGAAAGCGGTTGAGCTGGCTGAAGCAGTACGGTTCATACACATGCAAGGTGGATTTGAGATCCGTAATTGGGTATCGAACTCGTCATTGGTACAACTCAAAATGAACGGAGAGAAGGCGGTTGAAAAGGACTTAAATATTACTACCGAGCTAGCAAACCAGAAAATACTGGGAATGTGGTGGGATACGCGAGATGATGTCTTCAAGTACAAGATTTGCTGGACGAGATTTGATCAAGCGTTGCTCAATGGAAGTCGTTGCCCTACAAAAAGGGAGATTCTCCGGACGCTAATGACAATTTACGATCCACTAGGTCTCATCGATCATTTCCTGATCCTGCTGAAAATCCTCCTGCAAGAAGTATGGCGCGCTAATGTTCAATGGGACGAGAGTATTCCTGAGAATTTGTTCGAGAGATGGCGTGATTGGGTACGTTTGCTGCCAGAGTTAGAACAACTGCGGATTCCTAGATGCTACCGGCAAATTGTGACGTCAACGGAAGCTGCTACTATCGAAATGCACGTTTTTGTAGATGCGAGCGAAAGCGCCATGGCGGCGGTCGTATACCTGCGATTAACGGAAGGCGGTAACGTGGAATGCGCGCTGGTGGCTGCCAAGACACGGGTAGCACCTATCAAGTACACTTCAATTCCACGGCTGGAGCTCCAGGCTGCTGTTCTCGGCTGCAGACTGGCGGCTAGCGTTACACAAAACCTGACAATGAAAATCTCCAAACGCACATTCTGGACCGATTCTCGGAATGTACTTTGTTGGCTACGAGCCGACCACAAACGGTACAGCGCATTCGTAGGATCAAGAGTTAGCGAAATTTTGGAGTCAACAAACCTCCAAGAGTGGAGATGGGTACCAACCCGAATGAACGTGGCTGACGATGGAACACGATGGCGGGACCATCTCGATTTATCATCCAGAAGCAGGTGGTTTAGGGGTCCTGAGTTCCTGATGCAAACAGAGGAGACATGGCCCGAGCTTCCACTGAAATCTCTTTCCACTGAGGAAGACATGAGACCCAGTATACTTCTTCACTACAAAGCTCCGGAACCGGCAATCGACGTTTGCAGATTTTCAAGTTGGCGGCGGCTGTTAGCGGTAACTGGATACGTACTCCGATTTTGCTCGAATCTCCGACGTCGTCATTGCAAAGTTTCACCTGTTTCTGGGCCTCTGTCATCCGAGGAGCTACGAAAAGCTGAAGCATACCATTTTCGACAAGCGCAACGGGATGTATACCAGGATGAAGTCGCAACATTGGATGCAAAAGTGGCAACAGTTAAGCAGATTCCGAAGACCAGCTCTATCTATAAATTGAGTCCATTTGTAGATGACTTGGGTGTCATGAGAATGAAAGGCAGAACCGGAGTGTGCTCCTATTTACATAGTGACGCGAAGAACCCTGTTATTCTACCACCAGTTCACCCAGTGACATCGTTAATACTTGCACATTACCACGAAAAATATTTGCATCGCAACTACGAGATCGTTGTCAATGAAGTCCGTCAAAAATTTAGCATTTTCCGTTTGAGACAGACTCTAGGCAAAATTCGCAAGAACTGCCAGTGGTGCAAAAACCGTGACGCTCTTCCTCGGCCACCAGAAATGGCCGATCTTCCAGCAGCAAGGCTGTCCGCATACACAAGGCCATTCGCACATGTGGGGGTCGATTATTTTGGCCCAATTGAGGTATCTGTGGGTCGAAGGGTCGAAAAAAGATGGGGTGTTCTACTGACTTGCCTGACGATAAGAGCCGTCCATATTGAGGTAGCCAACACTCTCACAACAAGCTCTTGCATTATGGCTTTAAAAAACTTTATCGCTCGAAGAGGTACACCTGTAGCCTTTTATAGCGACCGAGGAACCAACTTTGTGGGTGCCAACCGGGTGCTACAGGAGATCCATCGGGTAATCGACCAAAATCAACTAATGAACGAGTTCGTTACTTCATCCACGGCTTGGCACTTCAACCCACCAGCGTCGCCCCACATGGGCGGTAGTTGGGAGCGTCTAGTCCAATCGGTCAAGCGCAATCTGGTGGAAGTTCTACGTGTACGACGACCAAGCGATGAAGAGTTAAGGAACGCTCTAACGGAAATAGAAGGTGTACTCAACGCGCGCCCTCTTACTCACGTGCCCATCGACGACGAAGCCGCACCAGCTTTAACTCCCAACCACTTCCTTTTGGGCTCATCTGATGGATCTAAGCCGTTGACGACGATCGATGCGGATACTGCGGTGTTACAACGAGGGTTCCCAACGTCCCAGTGGTTAGCAAACCTGTTCTGGAAACGCTGGATTAGGGATTACCTTCCCGATATAACACGGCGCTCGAAGTGGCACATGAAGATGAAACCTTTGCAGGTAGGAGAAATTGTGGTCATTGCGGACCACGAGAACCCCAGAAACTGTTGGCCCAAAGGGCGGGTCATCGGAGTGGTAACCAGCGGAGGACAAACTCGTAAGGCTACCGTGCAGACTATCAGCGGGATCTACGAGCGGCCAACGGTGAAGCTGGCAGTGTTGGATGTCAGGCGCGAGACGGAGTAAGCTGGACCGGTGGACCGGGTCCACGTACGGGGGGGAGTGTCACGTCCCTCGGACGGTACGCACCTACCTTAACAACACCTTGTCTTCATCGACCGTTGGCATGACTGGCGTTAGGGACGATGAAAGGAATTTGACAGGGAGAGAGAACAAGCAAACTGCTGATTCATGCAAAGGCCACGGCATCGTAGTAAGGCAATAATTTAATCTAGTGCATTTAGATGTTTTTTGAGCTTAGTCAGTTAAAATTATAAGCAGTTACGATTAAAAGTGGTTAGTTGTGAAGTGATGGATTACTAGTTGCATACGATTTATAAATTCCTATTATTATTTATCCTACAGTTGGTTTATTGATTATTCTAGAATTGGTTACCCTAGAATTTATTACCCTACAATTGGTTATCCTACAAGTTGTTTATTCTATAATTTAGTAATACTAGTTTGAACAAAGGTAAGAATTGAATCCTAAACTAACTAAACGAATTAGTAAAAAGCTTATCCTAAAATGTATACCTATTCATGCAGCTTAACCTAAATTGGGAGATCTGGCTCAGTGAAATCGTGGTAAAGGAGGTTAGGAGGCACTAAACGTAAGCAAATTTATATACCCGTATTCTAAAAACTAATTAATTCTTTATTAAAGGAAATTTTAACCAACCTAAAATTCCTGTGGTGGTTCATTGTTTCGGAAATCTCCCTCCAGTTGGCTCGGCCAACAAACATATTCTTCCTAAGTAAACCGAATTTGCTGGTCAAACAATATATTAAATTTGATAACTTAAGAAGAAACTTCCAAACAGTATAGCCGGTAAATTGCCTTTAAACCCTTTGAACTCATCGAATGGAGACTTTATTATTTTTCACTCCATACCCACCTCCTTTAACTTCTTCGAAATCGAATAACATCGGTAATACGGCTTAGAAAAATTGAACTACTCTAATCGCATTGAAAGCTTTAGAATAAAAGGAAACTGAAAGTCACATGCATCAATCTCATCTGGATCGAAACGTGTGTTCGTCACGGTTTCAAACTTCACGTCCCATGCCGTCCTGGTTGTCGATCCTGCTTTGTAATGTAGTTGTTATCTGGATATGCTCGCTTTTGCTTTTTTCCCTTGTTGTTGCGGTATCACACACCACAAAAGACCGAAGGGATTTTACAGTTCTAGAATCCGATCCCCTGCCCGAAACCCCCCTTCACATAAAAGAAGCTGATGAGGTCCTCTTTCTCTCTCAATGGTACTTACTTATATGAGTTTTATAACATTTTTTTCCTTCCGCTTGCTATGTGCTCTGATTTTGTGCTCCCTATATGGATTGATATGGTGGTGGGGATCTGCTCATAAAATCACTCACATACTTTCTGTAATACCGTATCAAATCGGCATCAGGCAAGCTAGCAGAATGCCTTTTAGCATGGTCTGAAGAGTATTGTCAACAGATTCGAGCTGTTTGCAACTCTTGCTCCTTGGATGCAGGCGAGGTGCGATCCGGGACGTTCGGGAAAGGTATTATTCATATGCCCCGAGGGAAATCATTTAAGCCGCATATAATGATGGCAGCGAAAATCACCTTCTAACGAAGATGACACCGAGTAATGAGGGGCCGGGGAGAAGGAGCGGTCCATTTGGCACATTGAGATGAATTGATTGAAATGTAGTTATTGTGTGTGTTATTTTTTATGACAGAATGGTACAAACCCCTAATCAAGACCAACAATTGAAAAGGCCTCAACTCCATTTTGTAAACAATCGTTGTAAGGCTTTTTGTCTCGAACCGAAGTCCGCCAAAGCAAACCAAAAAAAAATGACCAAGTAGGGGAAATTCTCCTCTACCCGATGGTGTTTTAGGATTGCGAATTTAGGTTTTGGTTTGTGAGAAAATTGCCTTACAAGGATTGTTTACAAAATGGAGTTGAGGCCTTTTCAATTGTTGGTCTTGATATATCGATTCCATAAATAAAAAAATCCTCGATTTCATATTTTCACTTTTTAGGTTTTCTCAATGTGAATTCTTATCTTTGTAAACTTTTTGATCAACATTGATTACATACTGTAATATTCAGCGTTGTATTCATGAAATTCGAACTACTTATTCGCTATATAAAATATAAGGGCACAACAATTATGAAAAAAAAAACAAAGATTTCGATTTCCTCAAAATGCTAGTTAGTCGTCGACTAACCGCGTCTACTCTCAACGACAGCACTGTAATATTCCAAACAAAATTTTAATGTGATACTTAAAACCATTTAACTTCTAATCAGATCAGCCAGCCATCAGCTCCTAACCCATCATCGGAGATCCGATAGCCCTAGGGCATCACACATCAACTGTATCACGTTCCACATCAAGAGTAATTTAGCTAGCACTTTTCACTCTCATCTACTGCCGTTCATGCTCGTCAACCTAAACAAAGTGAGACATCTTCTTTATCCCTGAATCACGCTCCGGCGTTAATGAGTGGAAATATTTGCTGATGTGTACGGAAAAACCAGCCCCTTCCATTCCACCCCCTCTCGCAACCAACCACCAAAGACAATGGCGCAAGAGAACACCCTAACTCAATTCACTGAGCGCGGCAGCAGCGGTCTGGCACGAAAAGAGAAGTGGTTACGCACTTCATGTCCTTTAAAACTTAGCGTCATTCAATCGGTTGGCGTTGGTGGTGGTGGTGGTGACAATGACAAGTTTTCCCCCCGGTTTCCCAGAAAAGGATGCTGATTAAGATAAAAGTATTTGTTTTCAGCTTCCCGAACCGGGGATGGCTTTTAAGGGAACGCTCTGCTACCTATTGTTTGATTGACGACGACGACGACGACGGCGAGGACTAAAAGTTGCAGCACGTGGAGCGATGACAATCTTTACGGTATTTAAGCAGAGATGTTTTGTTTTAATGTTGACGGGTTTCCTGCGTCTGGAAGTGAGCGAGTGCTAACGATATTAATTATCATTAGAGTCAAGATTTTTGCAATGAACAAGCCCCAGTTTTGGAGAAATGCTTGCTAAGAGGGTGTTCAAGGGAGTGAATTAGATTTTAATGCAAAGCCGAACGGAATTGGAAACACGAAAATTTGATCTAATTATAAGAAAAGGTTTTACTTTGTTTGAATCAACATCAATCATTTGTTTTGGAGGGACTTGAAATCATAAAAAACGCTGGATTTTTACCCTCATTCCTGTTGTTGAGAGGCGGATTTAATCTTGGCAGGTATCTGTTACATATGCCCTTTAAACCGCATTGTGTATTAGTCCTTTGGGACATCAAACCCTCTTATGGATATTGCTGAACCATATCGCAAATATGATAACATCAGATCGACAAATAAATTGTTAAAATATTCATTTTAAAATATGCCTCTCCACAATTCAGTTTGAAATAATCAGAGCAAAGGAAAATAATATATAACTGTCTAATACCGGGCCTGCAAAATGCGTGACGATGCTGTGACAAGCCAAGAAAGCGAGTTTGTTTACAGCTTCGATAAGCATTTTACAGATTTCTTTATTATGACTGTTATGTGGTGATTACATCTGTGTGGATCGTAGCCAGCATTATTTAAACAGGGCATCAGCATCTACCGGCATGAGAGTTCAGGAGCAACTGAAATTTGTGCTAGTTGGTTGAGCTGGCAACAAAGTTCTGAATCCTTTGAAATGCTTTTTTCCTGGTAATGCAACAACTTGACCATATTGGTGCAGCATAAAGCATGGCCGGACTAACTAGGGTATACGTCCCTAACCTCGGTCTAATATGCAGCCATAGATTACGTTTTTAATCATAACTCATCAATTAATTTACCTGCAAACGATATTCTACTGCTAAATGGTATGCTTAGATATGCTTATCATGTCGTTTGCTATCAGGAACCGCAAAAAGTTGAAAAACTTACTTTTTTTAAGACAAAAACTCACCAGGGAAATGTATGTAATATCGGTCTATTGTCCCCAAATTGGGTCTATTTATGGATGCAACTTCGTCCTATCCTGTTTGATTCTCAAAAAAAACGCTCTTGGTAACGTTTTCTTATGTATTTTTTTTTATCACTATCACTGTTAACTTAATACTCTTCATTCCTCAAAACATTTCTTAGAGAAAATTTTACGAAAACTACATTAAATCACTCAAGTTAAAAATTAAAAATTAAAAATTTCGCTTATCGTCTTTCGACCGCAGAATATCTAAATCAAAACATTGTGATGTTCATTATACAGATTTGGCAGAAAAAATCTCCCTTCCTGTTCGTTCCTTATCATCCAAATGCAAACCACATTGTTGACGTTACTCTTATTGCTATATGCTGTCAAATGAATTTCATGGGCCAAAGTTAGGAACATAGAAAAGAAATGTGTCCCTAAAGTTGGGTCCATGATTTACTTGTGAAAACGTTGTTAAACAATTAAAATAAACATAAAATATTCAAACAGTAACTGTGAGTTTTACGTCTAGTGTGTATTATCAGGTAATTCCATTCAATAAATGCCATAATCAGGCCATTTGATGATCGTCAGTGCAACCTTCCCATCTTAACCTTAGAAGTCATGGCGGCTAAAAACTCCGAACAGAGTGATATTCTCAACCAGTTTTATTACTTACGAGAGCTGAAAATGTATTGAAATGTTGTGATATAAATTGATTTGTGTGTGGTACACATTTATCAATCATCAGTGATCAATATTTTCCTTATTTTTTGTGTAATATTCCTTAATTAATTATTTATTTGCGTGATAGGCCGAATGAAAGGACTAGACCCACATTACATACCGTAACCCTACTTGTTTAAATGTCTGAAGCTTATATTTCAGGCAAAGTTTGGATTTCTTGTTAATAAAAGGATACAAACATTTTATATATTTGTTAAATTTTTCTTGAATACCCTCAATGTGATCTTTGAAAGTTAATTCTTGGTCATGTACTAATCCAAGATTTTTTTTTTTTTTTTTTAACTCTTTATTTGTTCCAAATTCAAAATAAATTACATTTCATTTTTAACCTAGGTGCTCCAGTTACTACAGTAACTTACCAGCCTTAATTGTTATGATATATATCTAAGTGTTTTTACATTGTTCCTGTCTTGGCAATTCAGTATTTTAAACAGGTTTTTTAAACCTGCATGTCAGTATAACAATTGATAGCTTAAAACTAAATAACTAAAACTAAATCTTATCTAAGTATAAAGGGAATTAATCGTTGCAATTGAGGATTGTAACGATTTTTGCCGGAAATTATTAATTATTTTGTTGGACATTTGTGCTAAAGTCTCAACATTCGAAATTCTATGTACTTCGGTAGTACTGTACCAGGGAGGCAACTTCAAAATCATCTTCAGAATTTTGTTCTGAATCCTTTGAAGTGCTTTTTTCCTGGTAGTGCAACAACTAGACCATATTGGCACAGCGTAAAGCATGGCCGGTCTAAAAACTTGTTTAAATATTAGAAGTTTATTCGTCAGGCAAAGTTTGGATTTCCTGTTTATAAGAGGATACAAACATTTTATATATTTGTTACATTTGGCTTGAATGCCCTCAATGTGATCTTTAAAAGTTAATTTTTGGTCAAGTATTAATCCAAGATATTTTACTTGGTTTGACCAGGAAATTGGAACTCCGTTCATAGTGACTATGTGACTACTACTAGGTTTCAAAAACGAAGCTCTAGGCTTATGTGGAAATATTATAAGTTGAGTTTTGGAAGCGTTGGGGGAAATCTTCCATTTTTGTAAATAAGAAGAGAAAATATCTAAACTTTTCTGAAGTCTGCTGCAAATAACACGAAGACTTCTTCCTTTAGCGGAAATGCCTGTGTCATCAGCGAACAAAGATTTGTGGCAACCCTGAGGCAAATCAGGGAGGTCCGAAGTGAAAATGTTATACAATATAGGCCCAAGAATGCTACCCTGAGGAACTCCTGCTTTAACAGGTAGTCGATTAGATTTGGAATTTTGATAATTTACCTGCAGAGTTCTGTCAGTTAAATAATTTTGAACTAATTTCATAATGTAAAGTGGAAAATTAAACTTTTTCAATTTAGCAATCAAACCTTCATGCCAAACACTGTCGAATGCTTTTTCTATGTCTAGAAGAGCAACTCCAGTTGAGTGGCCTTCAGATTTGTTTGAACGAATTAAATTGGTAACTCTCAAGAGTTGATGAGTAGTTGAATGCCCATGGCGAAATCCAAACTGCTCATCTGCAAAAATTGAGTTCGTATTGATGTGAAGCATCATTCTATTCAAAATTATTTTTTCAAAAAGTTTACTTATTGAAGAAAGCAAACTTATTGGACGGTAGCTAGAAGCTTCAGCTGGATTTTTATCCGGCTTCAAAATTGGAACAACTTTTGCATTTTTCCATTTATCAGGAAAGTATGCCAAATGGAAACATCTGTTAAATAATTTTACCAAGAAAGACAAGGTACTCTCTGGGAGTTTTTTGATGAGAATATAGAAAATTCCATCATCACCTGGAGCTTTCATATTTTGAAACTTTTTAGTTATAGACCTTACTTCGTCCAAATCAGTCCCCCAGGAATCATCAAAAATATTTTCCCGAGAGAAAATATTCAGAAAATCCCCAGCAACCTGATTCTCAATAGGACTAGTAAGACCCAAACTGAAATTATGGGAACTCTCGAATTGCTTAGCAAGTTTCTGAGCTTTTTCCAAATTTGTGATCAAAATTTTACCACCTTCTTTAAGCGCTGGAATTGGCTTTTGAGGTTTTTTCAAAATTTTTGTGAGTTTCCAAAAGGGTTTGGAACTCGGGTCTAATTAAGAAACATTATTTTCAAAAGTTTTGTTCCTCAGGGCAGAGAATCGCTTTTTAATTTGTTTTTGCAAATCCCGCCAGATAACTTTCATGGCAGGATCGCGTGTTCTTTGAAATTGTCTCCTACGGACATTTTTAAGACGGATCAAGAGCTGAAGATCATCGTCTATTATAATTGAATCGAATTTAACCTCGCATTTTGGTACTGAGGCAGCTCTTGCTTCAACTATAGAAGTAGTCAGAGATTCAAGAGCATAATTAATTTCATCTTTGGTTTGCAAAGGAATGTTTGGATCGAAGTTATATTCCATAAATGTTCGATATTGCTCCCAATCAGCCCTATGGTAATTGAAAGTAAAGCTGTTGGGATTAGAAATTATTTCTTGGGATATTTCAAAAGTTACTGGAAGGTGATCAGAACCGAAGTCAGCATGGGTAACCAATTGGCTACAAAGATGACATGAATCAGTTAAGGCCAAATCAATAGTTGAGGGATTTCTTGCAGAAGAAAAGCATGTTGGGCTGTTTGGATATTGAATAGTGTAATAACCTGCAGAACAATCATCAAACAGAATATTACCATTGGAATTGCTTTGAGCATTATTCCATGAGCGGTGTTTTGCATTAAAATCACCAATAATGAAGAATTTAGACCTATGACGGGTAAGTTTCTGAAGGTCACCCTTGAGAAAATTCTTTTGCTGGCCTACGCATTGGAATGGCAAATAGGCAGCTATAAACGTAAGTTGTCCAAATTTTGTTTCAACAGAAACTCCCAAAGTTTCAAAAACTTTGGTTTCAAATGAAGAAAGTATTTTGTGTTTGATTCGTCTATGAATAATGATGGCAACGCCACCACAGGGTCCATCAAGACGATCATTTCTATAAATTAAATAATTTGAGTCCTTCTTAACCTTATGGCCAGGTTTAAGGAACGTTTCAGTTATAACGGCAATATGCACGTTATGAACTCTTAAAAAATTAAATAGCTCGTCTTCATTATCTTTAAGAGATCGAGCATTCCAATTTAAAATGTTTAATGCTTTAAAATCCATTACTGAATTTTAAAGTCATGACAATATTATTAGCAAATTTTACTCCAGTTTGAATAGCATCAAACATGGAGTTAGATTTAAGCATGTCAGAAATCATGTCAATTAATGAATTCTGTAAAAATTCCATTTTAGGAGCAGTAATGCTTCCTAAGTCAAAATTGCCAAAATTTCCGTTAGAACGGTGGTTAGTATTTTGATTTCTACCCGTTGCAATAGCAGCATAGGTAGCTCCATTAACTCGCTGAACATTGTTAGCAGCGAGGGGAGTAGGTACAGATGAAACATTTGAAGCAGGGGAGATATTTGTACCTACGGGTACGAATGTAGAATTTGTTCCTCGCTGACCGTTGTTAACAGCAGAGGAATTTGTACCTGGTCGGAAACGTGGAGCGTTTCCTACCTGATGGTTAGAACGAGATTGTAGGATCGCTTTGCGAGTCTTACATTCCCAAAAATTGGATTTGTGGTTTTCACCACAATTTGAACATTTAAATTTCTTAGGATCTTCCTTCACAGGACAGTCGTCCTTTGCGTGAGAGGAATCACCACAATTCATGCATTTAGCTGGCATGTAGCAATTTTTAGTTCCGTGACCCCATCCCTGGCACTTACGGCACTGAGTGAGGTTTTGGAAATTTCCTCCAGTCTTCCTGAAGTGTTCCCACTTCACTCGGACATGGAGCATAAGGCTAGCTTTTTCTAAGGCCTTAAGGTTGTTTAGTTCACTAGACTTGAAGTGAACTAAATAAAAATCATTAGAAATCCCGTTGCGCGAATCGCCAGGACGGGATTTCATTTTCATTTTGATTACTTGGAGTGGCACAACTCCAAGTAATTTTGCCAGTTCATCTTTGATCTGATCCAGGGATTCACCACTGGGCAGTCCTTTCATGACAACCTTGAACACACGTTCAGTTTTGGTGTCGTAAGTAAAAAATTTGTGCTTCTTCTCAGTAAGATACTTGAGAAGACATTTAAATCCGTCCAAGGTTTCAGCCAATACACGGCATTCAAACCGACGTCCAATTTGTAGTGAAAACTTAACTTTCACGAAATTCAAAAGTTCCATGCGAAGAGCATGGAAATCGGTAGTGGTTATCACAATAGGGGGAATCTTTTCCTTCTTGGCATTAAGCCGGGAAAGTTTACTAGAATTTTTCTTGGATGATGGATCATTCTCATCATCCGTGAGTAAATCAAATTGATTACTCAAATTAATTTCATCAGAAGGGGGGTCAAGAGTTTGCCCCTTTCTTTTGCGTTTAGGCGCCATGGCGGCAGTAAATTTTTATCCAAATCGACTTCCAAGCAGATTACTATAAGAATCTGAAGGATCGAAGAGGAATTTTCCAAATCGATATCCAAGAAGGATTACCTCGGGTAGGGTCCAAACAAGGATCGAAGAGGAATAAGAGGAGTGGAACAAGGTAGAAAATTTTTACAGGTTTAGCACTGAAAAGTGCTGTTTAAATTTGTTGTAGCTTTAGGTAGTAGTAACACTTCCTTAAGCAAAAAGCAAATAGATCCGCACGGCAAGAGAGCACGATGCGGACTGGAACTAATCCAAGATATTTCACTTGACTTGACCAGGAAAATGGAACTCCGTTCATAGTGACTGTGTGACTACTACTAGGTTTCTAGGTTTCCCAGGAAGCTCTCGGCTTATGTGGGAATATTATAAGCTGAGTTTTGAAACCGTTGGGGGAAATCTTCAATTTTTGTAAATAAGAAGAGACATATCTAAACTTTTCTGCTGTCTGCTGAAAATAACTCGATGACTTCTTCCTTTAGTGGAAATGCCTGTGACATCGGTGAACAAATATTTGTGGCAACCCTGAGGCAAATTAGGGAGGTCCGAAATAAAAATGTTCTATAATATCGGCCCAAAAATGCTACCCTGAAGAACTCCGGCTCCAACAGGTAGTCGTTCAGATTTGGAATTTTGATAATTTACCGGCAGAGCTCTGTCAGTTAAATAAAGTTTGAACTAATTTCATAAATTAGAGTGGAAAATTTAACTGTTGCAATTTGGCAATCAAAACTTCAACAGAAAGAGTTATTGAGACTGTTTTCGGTCCCGTTCAAATAATATGAAACGCGACGAATGTTATTTTTATATAACAAACCCCCCCATCCTCCTATAACGACAACCTAAAAAGAATTGACGTTAATTTTTTCACCCGTCAAAGAGCCAAAAATTCAAGTTGAGAGTTGCTGCTACAAGCTACAAAATAGTGTAAAACATGTCTGGTACCTCTTTATATGCAATTAGAGGTTTAATTTTTGTTGGACCGAACTAAGCACGGCACCACCCAGAAACGCGCTAATCCACTTGGTGCATGAATTTTGTAACAAACAACAATGTAAAGCTCGATTTAAAGGTATAAATGAATTTTTACCCTCCCTATGAATCCCACTTCAACACAGAGACGGCCCAAAATCATCAAAATTCAGTTCGCTAAGCAGAATATCACGAACACTAGCGCGTTAATTCATAAGGATTTTGACAGCTCTTACAGTAATTCATCTGTAATTTGTATGCAACATCTTAAGTCCATCGCTTTTTACATATTCTGCTTCAAAGATATTTTCTGTCCCTTCCCATTCATTAAAAGAACGGTGGGAAATCCTGTCAGGGGCGGGTCTTAGAAAGTCTACTTCTGAAAATGGGTTGGCACGCCTTTGTGTAAATGCAAGAATGGCAAAAAGTTAAGAGATATATTTCTGAATACTTGTAGTTCTAGTTCCTCATTATGTGCTTGAGAGGCGGATAAATTTGGACGTTTAGATATCCAATGAACATTTGGAATTATGATCCTGCTTGGATTGACGACCTTTTGATTGCTTGAAGTAGCAAATTATGATTAAATATTGAACTCAGGGTCACATGGACCAAACTTTCTAATTTTGTGAAAGCACAACTCTGAATATCAAATTTTCAATTATGCTGATGGAAAGAAAATAAGGGGGCAATCCCAAGTAACCAACGAACCTGCTTAGTAATAATCCGACTAATAATGCGCTAAGCCCCTATATTAGTCGTATGTTAGCTTTATATAACAAAATCAATCCAAATTAGCGGGCTTGCTGGTTACCTCCCAAGTAACAATTTGTGTTTTATAAGTGTACTTTAGACCATGATTTTAACTTGTAGAGTACTTTAAAAACTTAATAAAACATACAATGTTACTTGGGCTGGCATGTGCAATAAGTGCTTGTGTACGATATCCCACCGGAGGTATCCCACTGCGATCAAGCGTTTGGCTAAACGTGTTATCCATAAAAAATGTTCAACGAAGATAGGATGGGCATTGAAGTGTGCACGGGGAATATATTTTATAACGGAGGATTACTGACAATTGTTTCATATGCGGAAATATCCCTTACGGAAAGTCCAAAAACAGTCAGAAAAATAACTAATAAGGGTAAGGAAATTGACATGTCAAGGAGAGAAAATGGAGTGAATCGAGGAAATAAGTTACTTCTACTGTATTTTAAATCAGTTTATAAAAATGCACGAGAAGTTCGCTGATTATCACAACGTAGTCCACGTCAACCATGCAGTCGTGTTTGTACACAACCCCACCAATTATTGAAGTCGGCTTGGAGTAGCATTGGGCGATCTTGAGGCAAGAATCGAGCTTAGTCAATCGGCTTTTTCTTTTTTAAATAATCGATTCACCAATTCAATCAATCATTTTGAATCGATCTTTCAAATCGATTCATTTTTCAAAATGGCACCAAAATATTTCAAATATAATGGATCATAGGAAAGTTGGTGCAGATTAACGCCAAGTTCAGTCTAAAGTTTATATTACGTTACATAAGCTATCTTGTTATGACATTTCATTTATAATAGTCATTTAGTGTGGTGATTGATATCATTTAGAAATAAATTTTGCAGTACGTATGCAGTAAAAGTTGTGAATGAAACATACATACATGATAAGAATTATAGTAAATTACTATTTTGAATTCATTTTACATGTGGAAGTTTTTGCTCAGGATACTTGATTAGGTGAGTGATTTAACAGTCGTTTGTTCCAGTACCGTTCGATCGTTTATTTTTCTTGACAGAGCAAGACGTGGGACTTTCTCGTGTAAAAGACAGAAGTGGAAGAGAATGTGAAGTACTATTGGCGAATTAAAGTAAAGTCAAAACTGGTCATGCGATATATAGTTTTAAGATCCACAATTACAAAAATGATGATGAAAGGGCAAATGACTCTAAGATGGGACCATCGCTAAAAATCTGCTATTTTTCAATTTTATCTAGATGAACGCGTGATTGGGATGGTACTAATGGACAATTTTGGTCGCTATTGCAAATTTAGTCGATTGCTGAATCTTTGTACATATGGGCCGAAATTAGGAGCTTTTAAGCCGACATTACATCCATTTCCCATACTAAACAAAATGTCATGCAATTTGACGGTTCCGAATCATTTGGCCGAATGCCATTTGGCCGGAATGGTTGTTTAGTCTAATACCGTTTGTCCGAATGCCGAACAACAAAACTCCAAAGAACTACTCATGTTTTAAAGAAGGAAAAATCTCCTATTTTTATTAAATTCTTTTTTTTTTCCTTGATTTGTTTTCCGTCGATCTTGTTTTCCGTGCTGAGCACCAATGCTACCGACGTGCCAGGAAGGCAGCTCCCACACCTGGACCCTACCTATCGACCCATCAACTCATGAACCGGGGACCAACGACTTTACTTCCCTTCCGAAGGTGAAGGGAATCAGTGATCAGAGATGTTATGCCTCAGAACATCCCGGCGGCGCCGACTGGGATTGAATCCAGGCCTGCTGGGGTGAGAGGTAATCACGCTTACCACTACACCACCAGCGCCGTTTATATTAAATTCTTATTTTTCTTAATTTTATGACAAGCTGCGTTCACTGTGTAACAAATATTAAGAGTATTAAAACTCCAAATAACTGCTCATGTTAAAAAGGGTGGCTAAAAAATACTAATTACATAAGTAAAAGCTCATCTTTAAAAAAAACAATGAATTCTTCGACATTATAAAATTTCAGTTTTATACAATATACAATTTAATCAACAATTCCATATTTAAAATGTCAAAAAACCATGATTGTGGAAAGTAAAAAAAAAGTCCACAGGGCTGCCATTATGGTTCAAGTAGTGTTCAAAAATTGGAAATCTCTTTTCAAGTATTCCGCCATTCGGTCAAACGACTTATTCGGCCAAACGCCATTCAAATGGCCGGACACCAATTTGACAGATATCAAAACGCCATTACCATACTACTGTGAGTCAATCGTCACTTAGATTTTTCAATACGAGAGCAGCACATAGAGACGATTATAGAGCTTTTTGATGTTTAATCGAAGCACACTGTTGCACTCTAGGGGTAAGACAGCTTTGGATTTTTGAGTAAATATCATGGTCTACAGAACCCTCATAAAACCACAATTGTTACTTCGGTATTGCTGATACATCAAAACCCAAAATACACAATGAAAGTCACTCAAAAGGAAAGACTGGCAATGCTTTTTGTTTGGCTACCGAGGATGTTCAATACTTCATCCATTAGTTCCAAAGTATATTGGCGGTAGAAGAAGTTCAGACCAGACGCTAAAGCTTAATAAGCAATTCATCTATTTTATGGAATGGTGATCCAGTTTAGGACTTTAATCTTATCAATCTTTCTTGTGTTAAGTTTAATATTATTATTAAAATAAAGGCAATAGTAGATTGCTTTGTGTGGTTAATTTAGTACATCAAAAATCTATTAGGTGCTAATAGAACGTCTTGTAAATACTGAATACTCAAATTGAGCGTGAAACTCTTTCCTTTTAATTTGGTAAGCCCATGTGATTCATTCCATCATCCCAATTCCAAAATTTGATCGAACCAGATTTGCTGGTAGGAAAACAATAATAACGATATATAGTAAAATGGGATCCTATTATGTAAGTCGAGTCGAGCTTCACTTCTGGTCACTGGTCTATGTTGATATCACAGAATAAAAACCAAATTAGACTTGTAACCACAATGATCGCCACGACTCGGCTTATATAATAGGACCGATGATTGAAACTGTCCGTTAAGATTAGAACATTTGCTTCACCTCATTAATTTGATTTGGAATATCGTATCATCTACAATCACTAATTACACAGCGGAAGATTATAACGAGTTGAGGTTACAATTTGTAGGGTAGAAAACTACTTCGGCCTAATCGATCATTTTGGGCCTATCGAGCAGAAAACTTCAAATAAATCCACGATTTCAGAGTTAATCAGTCAATTATGCATTTGGTACAACACTTTAGGTAAAAAGCTATCGAACGAAGTCAATAAGAAGGCGTGATATGAATGTTTACACCCATTATTCTCAAAAACAAAAGAAGCGCTCCGACGGAATCAATTTTTATTTTAATTACATAGGCCGAAGTGTATTCAAAGGTGTTTGAATGGCGTTTCAATGCGTTAGGCCGAATATAGAATCCGTAGGCCAAGTTTGGAGTCAAGAAGCAGTGTTAGATTTTTAACAATATCAACAATTTAATTCTCTTTATCAAATCTTACGGCACGTACGGAAAGGTTAATAAATTTAAAAGTCATCTGCAGTGAAAACATTGTAGGGCTTAGTAGGGCCAACATTAGAACTAAGCTATGTAGCATATCGTGTAGGTATTAAGACATGGTTCACCCAAGTAATAATTTTAGTTGCAAAACGGCTTGGACAGAGAAAAATTAGTTTGTACAGCTAATTTGTGCCTTTATGTTCTGAAGCTAAAAATTATCGTTGTATAGTAATAAAATTTAGAATTTGTATAGTAAACAAGAACCCAATAATTTGTCACTGACAGATCGCTTGTTGCTACTTTCCATTAATTTTTTATGATCCTGGCGATTATTTTTAAACTACTTAGATCAACTTTGAGTAATATAGAGTAACTTTATTTTACTCCGTACAAATATATTTATCCTGACACAGCTGGCTGCCCCCAAACTGTACCATTTAAATCGAATAAGCGCGAGTAAGAGAGAAACAGATTTGAGAGAAAACATACCGTCCGTTCATCCATGTGTGCTAGATAGAGAAAGACAATTAACCATCAAAAAGGTCTATAATCGCCTCTGGAGCCCTAAACTTTCTCTTTCTCGTTCTTACCTACTGAACTGCCACACTGCTTGTTTGCAGAATCTATGTTCAAGGTAATTGATGTGCAGAGGTGAAGACAAGAAAAAATCAATTTTAAATTGCAAATGCAAAAGTACTGATTTTTTTTAACAAAGATCTAGTAGTGTTTGTGATCGATTAAAAAAATCTATTCGACAAACCAAAATAATCGATCTTTTGTGTTTCGATCCAAGATCGCCCATTGCTAGTTTGGAGGTCGGGTTTAATTTTCAAACTTAAAAATTCACATCACATCAAAAATTTTGTTACTCAGTGCAGAGAATCGCTTCAAAATTAGTTTTTGCAAATCCCACCTGATAACTTCCATGGCGGGATCGCATGTTCTTTGATATTACCTCCTACGGACATTTTTCAGACGGATCAAGAGCTGAATTATAATTAAATTAAATTTAACCTCCCATGAGAACTGAGGCAGCTCCTCTTGCTTCAGCTATAGAAGTAGTCAGATATTAAAGATCATTATTAATATCATCTTTGGTTTGCAAAGGAACATTAGAATCCAAAACATATTTCATAAATGTTCGATATTGATCCAAATCAGCTCTATGGTAATTGAAAGTAGAACTGTTGTGGTAAGAAATTATTTCTTGAGATATTTAAAAAGTTACTGAAAGGTGATCAGAATCAATTAAGATCAAATCAGTTGTTGAGGGATTTTTTTTTTGCTGAAGTAAAAAAGTATTCTTATACAGTAATGACCAGATTTTGTCAGCCTCTCCGCGTATAAGACTTTTATCTTTTAATAATTTCACAAGTCGTTCCAAGTCGTTATTCCAAGTCGTTATTCCAAGTCGTTCTCATTCATTTTTAAGGTGCATATTTAAGGTATACTTTGATGAAATAAGAGCACGGGTTTCGTAGAACATTTGAAAAGATTTTCAAAACGGGGGCTGAGCCATTACTTTATTTAAGTATGTTTTATGTTCGAAGATTCAGCTTTTAAACATGATCATATTCAGAGCAAATAAAGTTGTACCGTCTTTCGCTCAGCGTTAAAGCTATGCGATTGATTGATATAGCTGTTGGATTCTCTTTCAGTATCATCACATTGTTTTACTAAACACCTACTTGGCATATCCCCGTGTGTACTGTCCCCAAACGTTTTCGAACAATACGTCCCATATCAATGACATTACGCATGGATACACCTCTTCAATTGATGAAAAACCGATTTCCTGTCACTTTTTTTTCAGCCTCACACATTTACCACCCAACTTATTTGAAAAGGAAAAATCATCACGTCACCGTAGCTCTAACCCACCCACAATCTTTCGCCATTCCATCCGATAATCTTTCCCTATTCGAAGAAGAAAACACATTTGTTGTTTTACTCAAACCTCTATCATCAATCATTCCACGGTGATTGAGTTTCCCGCCTGTAGTGGGCGAATCTTTCCATATAATCACATTTTCCACCAGCGATTTCCACGTCGTCGTTTTGACTTTGATTTGACGGAAACAGTTACATATCAGCAAAGGGGTTAAGTCAAGTCACTATAATTACATTAAGATGGATTGAATTGGAGTATTCCCCCTTCCCATGTCGAAGTCAACAAGAGGTAATTACATAAAAACTGCATCAACTCGCCGGGTACTTACATTCTTTCTTAAAACTGACTCAACGGATCTTCTCACCCCAGTGAGGGAATTAAGATCGTCTATCGTCTCCGAAATGAACACTCGGAATAATTTAGTCATTATTTCAATTTTATGCTGCTTATCTCGAGCGACCGTTTGGCTCTCATTGTCACCTTTTTTATTGTGATACGCTCTCTTCTGCTTCCGCTAATGCATATTCAAGTTTTCCCCCCTCTCGAGTTGGGCAGCAAACGGCGCTGCAGGGCCACCAGAAGGAAGCAATTTCCTGTGATTTCAGCACTTTTGTTTATTTATCAACTGCTTCTACAAGTGACAGGTCATGCGCTTTGCCACCGGCAGCATTCGTCGGTTGACATCTTATTTACCCACCCTCTTCGGGCTGAATCTGGTCCGACCGTGATGACAGTCCTGTTATCTACCTCGGTCGGATCTTGATTGGTGTCGAGGGACACGCGCTGTCGATCCTGATGACCTTTCGTATCTAAACGGCAGTTGAAATAAATTACTAAAGAAGATTTACAATTTACTGTCAACATGGAATTGCTCAAAACAATTGCAAAATAGGGAGAGATGTTCAATCGGCAAAAACTTGTCTAGCTTCCGGAGCAGTCGAAAAATTTCTTTTCCCCGATCGATGACCTAAATTTTCCCATAAATATGACTTGATCCACCCGCTAATGAAGAAATCAATAGCAATCATGATGTACGACCTTTGCCGATGCTCCCTCGTCCTACTTACTGATGCTGCCCGTCTGCCAACAGAGTATGATGCCTTCAAAGAACTCACCACACAAGTGACATTAGACACCACCAGCCGCAGTCTGCCCTTGTTCGTTGTGCTCCCGGTAAAGTACTTGTGCGACCGAGTTCTCAGTTTTCCCAGACAAAATTGTCGAGGAAGTTGGCAGAAAATATTTGCCCCCTACCCTAGTTGGCCTCATTTGCACCGACGACCGGCGTCGTCATCTTTGGTATGCAGGACACTTTTCCTCACTTTGTAAATGTGTCTTCAGCCCGCACCGCACACGAGAACCAGCAAACATCGGAGAGCATCGTCTCGAATGTTTGTAAATACACTCTAATTTAGGTAAATCCCATCGTTCGGTCATTTCTCGCGTACGGGCAGACTTTCCCTTGCCGGTCGGTGGGGTTGTCCTTCACTACCGAAAAAAAAACACCATCACCTTCGACCGGAAAGAAGAGATCTGGGAAAGAATGTTGTTACACTTTCTCCAGCCAGCCAGTATTTTCGTTCAGTGACTCTGTGGAGGGAAATCTCGACTTGGCCTCGATGGCACGTGCATTTCCCGGTCCATTGAGGCACAATTGGCTGAGGGAAGAAGGGGGTGGCTGATGTGGTCGCGACTTTATGAATGGTGGAAGCGCGTGGCGTCATCGCATTCCACGACCGACACCCAGTTACAGTGTGGCAAAAGTGCTAAGCCACTTGTCTGGAGCGTGCTCGGACTTGGCAAGAAAGCAATCGATTTTTCTTAAATTTGCAGGAGCTATGTTTTTCGCTGACCAAATAGGTAAACGATAGTAAGAGATAGTATTCACACATAGATATTTTTAAGGGCTTCAGTATTGTTTACTAATTGGGGTTTTGATAAAATTGAAAAGTTTGGCAAATGTGAAAAATTTGGCAAACTAATGTTGCCATTAGCAACCAGATTGACATAGTTTCACTACAGATGAAGTCTGCAAGTTGTAGGTACTTGTTCGCTAACTGGGCGTTCTTTAACTGAGCTGCTTTTTAACTGGGTGTTCGTTAAGCAGTCTTACGAAAAAAAAAATGCCGTCACAATTAAATTTTCATTTTGTTGTTAAAATTGGTGAGGGGCAATTGAATGGAATTTAAACTGTTAATATAAATAAACTTGAAATCATTTTTATTTCACACGGAAATCTGGACTTGAATGTGTTTTTAGCGAAAGCGTCAAGCCTTTCTAAACTCGCAAAATTGAATACTGTGAAAGTAAAAATATCAAACTTTACACTGTTTCGATTAAATACACATAAAATTGTTTAACTTCGCTCAAACAATTCATTGCAGTTCCCCTAAGTGTTTTTTTGACGTTTGAGAAGTCAGCACAGTTAGCGAGTGTAATTCGCTAACTGGCCTTCACTCTTAGCCCAGTTAGCGAACAAGTACTGTAAAGGGTGTCCCAGAATATCTAAGCACGACTTTGGAACACCCCTGCTTGTTTCAGATGACGTTTAAACAGCTGATTATCACGCTGAATCATTGTTTACATTTCGACCAACAGTTTCGTGTATCGCAAGTATCGGTTCTTTACATTTCCATGACAATGCGAACCATTTCTCCGGAAAAGCGCAAACAGATCGTGTTCAAATGGTGTACTATCCCCAACATTTCTCTGAGTCAATTAGCGAAATTGGAAGGTGTACGCATCGAAGCCATTCAAAACGCGATTCGGAAGTATGGTGATGAAGCAACTTTCCAGGACAAGCAAAAATCTGGACGTTAACCGAACCCTGTTGACCGAAATCTGGACCGGAAAATCGTGCAAGCTTTCACTTGCAAGAAAAGTGCTTCGGTTCGAGACGTGGCTGAAAAAGTGGGATCCTCGAAGAGTAACGTCCAGCGGGCCAAGGCAAGAATGGGTCTAAAGACGTATACAAAGCAAAAGAAGCCGAAGCGGAATGAAAAACAAGCCGCACCCGCAAACCGAGGGCTTGGAAGTTATACGACCAATTGCTGTGCGGAAAATCGGCATGATTATGGACGATGAATCACGATGAATCATACGTTAAATTTGACTACAACACTCTTGTTGACGACGCGGATAAGTCGATTTTTACCGAAAAATTCGGTTAAAAGACTATGGGTTGGCAAGCCACTTGTGAGTGTGGTATGCTTTCCAAACCGTTTGTGACAGCGGAGACAAAGACAACCGATGTTTCCGTGCGTAAGTATTTAAACAAGCGTATGTTACCCATGATCCGCAAACACGACGCCTGTTTTGGCCGGATTTGGCGTCGGAACATTACTCCAAGGACACGGTAGCCTGGTATAAAACCGACAAGGTCCAATTCGTACCCAAGGAGATGAATCCGCCAAACTGTCCCCAGGCCAGGTCAATCGAAACTTTTTTCGTCCTGACCAAAGCATATTTGCGGAAACAGGTAAAGGCAGCGGATTCCGTTACAAAGTATGCGAAAGACTGAGAAAAAGTATCCAAAATTATTGGAAAGGAATCTGTTCTGAAACTAATGAGTAGCGTGAGATCAAAAATCCGCTCTTTGGCTTACGACTGATCGGATCTCGGATTTTCTACGTTAAACTGTAAAAGAATACTATACGTTAAACTGTAAAAAAAATACTACAAGCGGCACGCAAGCTGTATAGTAGCCTTGAATTTTTCTACACCCATTGGTTTAAGATCCCCAAAATGTGCTTCCATGTTTCCCCAAATAGAGAAATCCAGAGGGTTTGCATCTGGCGAAGAAGCTGGTCATAACTTCTTAGGAATGAAATCTGGCAAATTTGCTCTGTACCATGCTTGGGTAATTTTTGCTGCATGGGACCGGGCAGAATCCTGCTGGAACACCCATTTGTGGTTACTGAACCAGTCTTGTAAGCGGTCACGGTAGTCGACACATTTTCTGTGATAATCGACTGCTTTTGCCTCCGACACTTGGAAAACAAGCTATCATAGTACAGTACCAAACTCAAATGTCATACGACAGGCTCTGTCATATGAAACTTTCGCCGAAGACCGTCACGAATGTATGTATTTTAGTTTTTCTCATAATAAGAGCTGCTGATGTTGTGCCTGTGTGAATTCTGAAAATAGCAAGCAATGATGTCCTAGGAATAACATTTCTGATCAGAAATGGTTTAATTTACACCAAATTGAGGAATTAGAACGAAATTACTCATGTCATATGATAGTTATTTGATCATTTTCTTTTCTCTCGAATGTTATTCTACCGGTTGTGTTGTGTGAGAGAGACGACGGTAGAGCATGAGTGTAGGAATAAAAACAGACTGTCGCGCATGACAACGAAGCGAGTGTATTAAAAAACGTCGACAGTTTCAACCCCTGTACTGAACATCGTTGAAGCATGCTCCTTCAAATGGTTTTCCAGAACCTCTCTTACATAGTGAGCCGCGTTGATTTTCACTCCTTTGTCAAAAGAAGGCAGTGGTAGTCGCTAGTCTGCAGAAATCGCTTTCCAAACCATGACAGAAGTATGATTTGGAATCGTTGAACTGCGCGACTTGAAGAAGGGATATCCTGAATCGTCGCTGCATAGACCCTGTCGTTTTGAGCGTTGAAACTTTGCTGCCATACGAAGTTATTTTCGTCCAAAAATACGATCTAGGAAACACCATGCTGGCGAAGCAGTTCACGACAGCGAATAATTCGGTTCTTCTTGTTGGCTTCTGAAAGTCCATGAATTCTTCTTTTCTTGTACGGCAGCAATCCCAAATCGTCTTTGAGAACTGATCTGATATTTTTCCTGGAAACCGCCAGATCCTGAGCCAGTTTATATGATGAACGATAAGGATTTCGTCGAATCCGTTCTCGTGCTACTTTCACAAGCTGTTTAGTGCGTACGCTGCGCAGACGACCAGTTTTTTTTTCTTCAGAACGATGGTCTCCTCCGTCCTCCATCTTCTCAACGTCCGGTCGATTAATGTGCGACATATGTCTTCCTTCCTGTCTCAGCCAATATCTGGTTAGGACGCTACCCTTCAAATGCAACTGCAAAATCCTTTTTCTTTTGAAATCCATCGCTATCTAAGGCACTTCCCCAAAAACACCCAAAATTCCTCGGGGGAGTGGCTAAATAATTCTGGAGGGGGCCTGGCACCCCCATTAGCTACGCCAATGATGCTTTCAAGAGCTAGAGTTAGAAATTAAGTAAATTAGGAATCGGATTCAGTGTAAAGTTCTTCTGGATTATGCGAGAGCTATCTGGTGGCTAACACATGAAAGAGAGACTGATTAAACTGTAAACAAATTACTGTGCGCTATTTAATATTAATAATAACAATAACAGTGTTAATGTAATATAGCGCACAATAGTTTGATTACATTTTAATCAGTCACTCTTTCATGTGTTAGTTAGTGTGGATCTCTCGCATAATCCAGAAGAATTATTACACTGAAGCAAAAAAGTGCGTCAGTTATTTGGGTCTACCCTGTCTTTAAACTTATTTCAATTTGGTTCGAGCTGCCGTTTGATCCGATTCCCAATTTACTTAATTTCTATCTTTTATCTAATCTAATATTACACAAAAATTGCCAGTCCTTCAAAGCATCTTTACACACTTAGAAATTATCGCCGACTTCGGTAATTTTTACCGAAATCTGAACAGCTGAACTTTATCAAGTTATTTTATATTGACATTTAATCGATAGCATAATGAGACGTCTTCAGGCTCTACAAATTGATTAAGAGTTCAGAGATTTTACTTTAACCTCAGGCAACTTCGTAAAACTTCAAGGACTTCTAAAATTTTCAGGGAACATCGTAAAAAAATAAACAAACTTAGTAGATACTCTGGGAACTTTTAAGAGCTTCATGCAAATTTGAAGAAACTCAGGGAGCTTTGGAAAAGTTCAGAGAACTGCGTAGAAGTGGGAACTTTATTTTATCTTTGGGATCTTCTTAGAAGTTAAACATCATTTAATTTCAGGGATCCTCATTATTGTCCAGGAATCTTCATATAATTTCAGGACACTTTTTTGACGCCTTGTGAGCCTAGAATGGTTCTGGGTATTACGTAAAAGTTCAATAAAGTTTATTCGTGGAATTTCGCGGAAAATCAACGAGAAAAGTTAGAAGTACAGAAAACTTTGTAGAAGTTTTTGAATTTCGAAGCATTTTGAGGAGCTGAATAAAACTTCATATAAGTGTACGGAATTTAGAAACCGTTCGGGGAGTGTTGTAGAAGATCTAAAAATAATTCAGCAAACTTCTAAGACCTTCAGGAATCCTCGCTTCAGTTTAGAGAACTTCGTTGCAATTTGTCAGAGATCTTTCTTCGAAAAAGCTCAATGAACTTGGAAATTTTGGGAACTTCGTTAAATTGCAAGAAACTTTTTAGATGTTGTAATGCTTAGCTTTTACTCAAGAAATCCGATTTGAGCGTTACATTGTCTTAGTCCCTGCCGTTGAAATTTGGTTTAACCTATGTTAGTCTACAAACGACTTAAGCGCCACTCCGATTTGGAGGTCTTTTGAGGAATGTTTGTTTCAGGGATGCCCGACCTGAAACTCTGATTCTCAAGGCGAGTTATTGTTGTTACCAAACCGAATTCTACAACGTACAAAAATCTTGAGTCCAGTTCAAAATCAATTTGTGGACCTATTCAAACACGACGTAAATTAAAAAGTTAACCGACTTACTTGAGTTACCCTTAGTGGAAAGTAAAAACAAAACCTTTCATCGTAAAGGAAAGATTTATCGACTGATAAAGAATTAAGTCCTAGCGAATTTCAGCTTAAGAGAGTTAGATCTATTTATCTTCGAGCTCATTATCTTTTCAGGGTGAAAAGTTCTTACCCTAACACCAGGTGTGCACTAACTTGTGCACAGTGGTTCCTGGCTGGCTAAAACCACAAAAATTAAAGTTGATATTTTTTTATTTCAATATTTTTTTATCATTTTTACGTGTTAAGAGTATCTTAAATTGAATGATTTGTGCAGTTCTGTTGATTAATTTTTTTTATGGCTGTTATAGTGTAGAGATATCAAATTTTTTAAAAAAAAACGGAATGTTTCTTGTTACTGTTTTGCTCAAATATAGCAAAAAATAATGTGTTTATAAACTTGGTTGCTTCAGAAGAAATGTTCCTCGGCTTATTTCACGTCAAATGGATAGTGAAAAAGAGTGTCTTAGTGTTTTAGTGACAGTTTCTGATATAAAAATTAGCAAAAATATATTTTTTTCGCATTTAAACTAAGCAAAACATATGACGGACACATCCACCCACTATCATTTAGTAACCAAAAGATAGCTAGAAAAGTTAGCTTTCAGATAAGCTTTAATGTGTTTTACGATTTTTTGCGATTTTTTGCGAAACATGTTGAAATTATGAATAACAAGTCAAGTGTTCTTTGAAAATATCTGTTTCTAAGTTATATAATCTGCGGTGTATACCGTAGCAAGCTTCACAATGCCTTTTTCAAAGCACACCAATTCGCACACACATACACACACGCACCATATATCTATCTCTTATGGTTCATGAGTTATGATTTTTTTAAACAAGCAGTTAGGGTGGCCCCCTAGACAATCAGCATTCTTTAAATATCTTTTTATACGTTCATTTCTCGTGAAATTTTCATACCATATACTTTAAGAACTTTTTATGACGCATATTTTTGCTAAGTTGTTATCTCTTTTATTTGAAAAGTTATGACTAGTTTTGTTGAAAAATATTACTTTTTTTTAAATTTAAATAAATGCTATAAACACAAAAAGCTCTTGCAGTTTTTTTTACCAAAAATAAATAAAAACCGATGTTTCCAATGAAGTTAAATGTTTGAAAATCGGTTTGCTCCATTTTGAGATATTGATAATTGAAAAGAGTTATTTTTTCGAAGAAAACAGCCTTTAGCTTTCTAATCAAACCTAATTGCTTGAGCAAAAATATGCGTCATCAAAAGTTCTAAGTGTAATCAGAACAATGTGTTTGCAAGAAATTAACGCATGAAAAGATATTTAAAAAAAAAATCGATTTTAGTGGCCACTCTAACCTGCTTGTTTGAAAAATCATAACTCATGAACCATAAGAGATAAAAACGTTGCGTACTCTACAAAGTTGCTTTGAATTTAATGTTCTACAACTGTTTAGAACACTGCTTTGGTCTATTTCAAATAATAAATAGTTTGTATTTTTAATTCACCAATTTTATGGACCACCCTAATTTTACGAACATAAAAAGATTGAACAAAAAATATGAAGCAACTTTCCCTAAGAAACCATATACCTAAAACTGACAGTTTGGGTGCAAACATTTTTGTCTTCCTAGGTAAATACGGCTGGGACCATTGTGCATTGGTTTTGGTTCTACTATACTCCTTTTTGTGACGTCTTGATTGTCAAGTTTTCTTCGTACAGCTAAAAAACATCTATTTCAACTGTTTTTTGCCTATTAGCAACAATTTTGAGGTTTGTTCTAAGGGGAACCACTGTGCTGTGTGGTAACGTTACCTTTCTTATTGCGACCGCCGAGTACCTGCATGTAACGATGTTCCCGTTGTACCGCTTTCCGAGGCTTGAACCTTAAATGTGTTTCAAGCTCGAGAGCGTAACGCTTTAGCGAGGATGGATGGTGGGTGTCTCGACTAGCTTCGAATTTACGCTAATTCGAGCTAGAAATTTTCCGAGAGGGGGGGGGGGGAAGTGGTAAGCGAATTCCAGGAGTAGAGTTGTCTCCGGTCGAGCAAGGAATGTTTGTGTTTCAGCCACTACCATGCTGGCTTCTCGATACGTATGCTGCCCACCGTACACGGAAAGATCTTCTCATGTCAACTCATCCAACAAGAGTCTGTTGAAGAAGGTCTCAGTCCCGGCCCATGTGTGTTAAAATGGGTGCGATATGCTACGCAGGTGTGGAAGCTGCCTTCCTGCACATTTGATTGCCGTCAATGGATGGCAATCGATGTACGTCAATGATTGGCACTAGATTTCGAAACAGAGACCGACGTTAAATAAAGTAAAGAAGAAGAAGAAGGTCCCACTTTTCCCAACACCGACGTCGAACCAGACGCCGACACCGACACCCACATTAACGGGTTTCCTATTAACGTGAAAATATGTTGCCTTACCGTACTGACGCATGTTTTACTATGTGAATTCTTATCTGCGATTTTCACTAGGTTTAGTTTGCGGTTTGCCCTTTTCAGCGAGTATTACTAAACTAACTTTAGCGTACTATAAAATTCAAATTAGAATTCAACAGGTTACAATGAACATTAAAAGTGCTAATTTCATGGCATTGTGTAGTTATGACGATCTCATAATTCGAATTCCAAAAGCTATCGATAAACTATCTACGAAATAAGATTTAAACTAATGCACATTTACACTTTCACAACTTCAATAGATTTTACTTATTCCACACTGCTTTGGCACAAATCTTTTATGAAAATTTTTCACTAGAACTCACTTCTTCTAATATTTTAAATTGTCTGAAAACACGTCTTAATGAACTGACATTCAACTAAAAGTGAGGCAAGCCATAGTTCTTTGTTCACAAAGAACCCTGATTTTTATTAGATGAATAAATTTGGTTATGCCCTTGAGCTGGCCTTTTGAAATATTTTGCGTCGTAATATTGTGGATTATTAATAAAGAAGTATATCAACTCCCGTGATAATCAAATTGAAACAAATCAAGCAGTAAAGGAAATGGGAAAAAGCGGTCAAGGAGAATGTTGCTTATCCCGTCTGTAGGCTAATCAAAGGCGCAAACTAATTCAAACTTTAAAGTCAATCTATAGGGTTCTAAACTTATCGTTACAATGTTCAAGAATATGTGTAGAAGATGGGGGTCTTTCCAGAAGTTCTAAGATGTTCAGTAGAATTAAGAGGGATGGAAAAAAATGTGAAATTTGAAATCAATTCAGAGAATTTCGTAGAAGTTGAGGAAATTTTGTCAAACTTAAGGGAGTTTTGTACAAGGATGGGGTAGAAACTCAGAGTGCATAGTGCTGCTCTCAAATGCGGAAGCGTTTCTCTCATCTTTAGTAGGAGAAAGATACAAAGGAGAGAGATTTCAGACCTTGGTGAGAATAGTTGGACTTCACGGGTGTTACTCGCGCTTAATACAATCGAGTAGTGCACTATGTGTTGACGAAATTAGCACTATTCAATCGGAGAGACGTGGTTTAGAGATTTAGGGGTCGTCCATTAATTATGTCACACATTTAGGGGGGAGGGGGGGTTTTGAAAACTGTGACGAGCCATACAAAAAAAATTAAGGTTCATACAAAAAATGTGACAAAGGGGGGAGGGGGTTGAAAATGGGCAAAATTTGCGTGACATAATTAATGGACCATCCCTTACATGAATGACTACGGACGATAGACTGGGTGCATAATATAGATACTCATGTAAAATATGTTGCGGTGGCTGTATCGTGTTCAATAGTGTGACAAAATTCCAAATTATGTGTTTCATATAATGTTGCATTTTTATAAGGTCGATGTGTAATGTTCATTTAATTCTTGTTATGTAACTAGTTTCGGTCCTTGCGGTAAATAAAATAGTAGAGAATTTCCAAAGCCATTCGGAAGTTGGAACGGTTTTAAAGCTGTCAAACTGTAGTTTTGCATACAGAACAGTATCAGCAATTAAATTAAAGGTTGTTTGACACAATTTCACTAGGCTATCTGAAGCTCCGCTGTTTACTTCACCTGCACACGTATCCGAAGTTGCGGATTATTCAATTTTCATGTAACTCATTTTTTCGTGACAAAAAATTAGTATGGGTACCAATATTCCTTAATCTATTGGTTTTAAAATATTCTAATGAGGAAAATTTTAATTATTCACTTCAAATTTATCTTACAAATATTACGAAACATTCTTTGATTTTGTTCCGATTGAATATTTTAAAATCACCCGATTAAAGAATGTAAGCCGCCAAACTAACTTTAAGTTAAGAAACCCCCGAGGTACATGAAAGCTGGTTAATCAACCGCATTGGACACTGCGTGACGCACTTAAATATTAATCCGGTTTACCATCTCTTTCGAAATAAATGTGCTCTCTACTAACATCGTGTATTTTACTCGCAGAAATTTGAGTAGCACCCGATCCCTGGTTTAGTTGTAATAAAAGTAGTAGTCTTCACTGAAAAGAATGTTCCCGAAATCTTTGGGACTGTTCTGAAAATATTGGAAATTTGAGCATATATGCACATATGGTGACCCAAAAGAAACCAAACAATTTGTATCTGGTGGACGAATCACAATTTATGTCTGATACACGCTCATATTTCTCATATTTTAAGGCACAGTTGTCATTCCACATTTAAAGGTGCAAATTGAATTTGGATGAAGTCAGAACATTTCTCATGTCGTATGTTTGTAGTGCAATTTTCCTCATATGAGTGCATAGTAATCTGGATGGGCATCCAAAAACTACCTTGTACATTTTAGTGAGTGGCTTTTATAAAAAGGGTGCAAGTTGTTTGAAATATTTGCGCCCAGTAAATATTAATTAAATAATAAGAATAATTATAAACGGTTTTCGGATCTGGTTACTCTTGGAGCAACCATGAGTAACCACCAGTGATGGAAAATTTCGCAAAAAATCACTATGACTCGCAAACTTTTCCCTTGGAGAACTTCGAGAAATATCGCGAACTTTTCCAACACTGGTAACCACCACGACAGCCCTGCTCAGATAGCCTAGTCAGTAAATGTACGGTATTACCAAGCCGGAGGCGGTGGGTGCAACTCCCGGTCCGGTTATGGAAATCGTTTGAGTTGATAATTTTCTCGACTTTTCAGAGCACAGCGTATCATTGTGCTTGCCACACAATATACAACTTCATGCATTGGGTGACATAGAAAGCTCTCAAATAATCCATGTGGAAGTGAATCTAGAACATTACTTCAGCGTGGAAAAAACGCTCGCAAAATAAGCGTATAAAGTCTAGAAAAGAAGTAAAGTATGGGCAAGATTTTTTGGTCTTGATTACTCCATAAACAAAATTGAAATTGGCGTTGAAAACACCAAAATCATTATTTATTCGCCAAAATTGGCGTTACATTGTACAGCGGGTTAATTCTCATTTAAGTATGTCAGACCGAAAAATATCACTTCACCTCTACCTGAACAGAAGCGATACTTATTGAGAAAATCAATTCATCCAGAAAAAGAACACCAAACGTTGCTAATTTACCGTCAAAAATCGTTTGCAACCACTGATTAAAGCCCAAAAACCACATCAAAAGAAAAACCGTCACGATGGAAAACCTCCCTTCAACCTTCTCCATCGCCATGGTCGGATTGGTAGCTGTTTCAGTTTCCCGTTAAAATCGCTCCCTACTCCCATTTATCGAATGATTATCATATCAAAGATTGCTGAAGCTGTTCTGCACAACAGTACAGCCGTTCGTTCGATGGTTCGAAGAATGGAGCAGCATGTGGTCGTTTTGAATGAGAGCGTGGCAAAATGTAAGGAAGGTAGCTAAGCAGGGATGAATTAAGCATCATCCCACACCTCCCCGAGAGGAGATCCATATCACAAAGCGAAGAAAAATATGCAGCGCTACTCCACCGCCAGAAGTGTCCTTTACACCCAAGTGAGGGAGGACGATGAGCGTTCGAGTGGAAAAGCATTAAAAAAGGCAACGTAGTACAGAGTGGTAGAGATATGAGATGGCATTTGTGCGGAAGAAGCGACACCGAGCGAGATGAAGCGGTTGATGCTGTAAACCGAGCGTTGAGAATTCAACGAGCCATCTCCTCACGACACGCTGGCTGAGGAGCAAGGTATCAATGACTAGCTGACTGACTGGCTCGATGGGTGGCTGAATGAATGACGTACTACGCCACGGTTGAATGGTCGGTTGCGGCAAAGAATGCCGTTCTCACCAGGGTTACTTTTCTGAATCGTGGGGTTGAATCCAGAGCTAAGATTTAATTCAGGACAGATAGTATCATATGAATAATGTAAATCTAAATCTACTATCTGATCTAAAGAGAAATTCTTGATCAAGAATCATTATTACCCAACAATCAAAATTAACGCCCATTTCAGCTGTACTCAACTGGCCGTAACCATAGCAATAATTGTCGCCATTACCACCACAAAACCCTTTTCGTTGTTATTATCTAAATGCCGCAGCAGTCTGCACTGTACAATTTAGACAACAGATGGAACATCCTCCCATATGAGCACCCTGGCAGACACACTGTCTGCAGCATCCCAAAGCACCAGCAACTCTAGATCCATGCACCCATCATCCGCCCTCCCGGTAGTAGGCAGCAAGCAAAAAAATCTCAACAACCGAAGCAATTTAATCATGTTAATGGATTTTATTGTTGTGCTGAATAAGCTTTCTGTATTGTTCTGCGAAGCGATTCTCTGCACTTTCCGTTTCGTTCCCCAATTGAAAGGCTGCTCTGGCCTATTCTATCTTGGTGCCACGCCGACCGAACCAACAGCGCCCCACTCTCCCGGTGCAGTGCTATGAAAATAGGGCTAAGCATTAGATTCTATGTTCTGGCTTTTAATTTCAATTAAGTGACGACACTCTCTCCTTCTCTCTCCCCTATGGGGAAAACTCAACACATTGTTTGTTGTCAGTGGGACTGCTTTCGACTTGCCTGTTGACTGGACCGTGGTCCTATCACATTCATTGTCGTCGGGTCCAATTGAGGGAGATAGTAGGTAAGAGGGTGGAACCTGTTTAAAATGCAATCGTTGAAATTGAAACATCCAAAATGAGGATTTATTGTTTTAATTTATGCACGAGCAGACAAAAGTGCGCTGCCGGGATCAATTGTGGACTTATGTAAATTTGTTTGATGGGATTTGGAGGTGGGAACAGACTGACTTGAAATGAGCATTGATGCGTCGGTGTAATCTGTATGATTAAACTAAAACAAGAAGATGATAACAATTAACTTAAACTTGTACACTGCCACTGAGACTAACTCAGTGAGACAGTAATGTTTAGTCAGTTGCATGAGATATTTGTTAAAACCCATGTCAGTCAGAGCTGAGTGACTTTGTGTTTTTAAAAATTGCTCTTACAACTGAGTATAACTGATGTAAGAACTCAGCACTCACCAACTACCTACTCGGAGATCAAACATACAGCACCCGGTCGACTCAGGCGATAAGAGCAAACTCCGGAACACCCAGGGTCGGCTAGCTACCGGGTAATCAGAGGGTTTCGCGATACAAAAACGTAGAACTTTCACTTTTCTTTAAATGCGTTTATTTGCCACTTTCTGTGTTGTGTGCGTGTTGTTCTGTGTTCATAATTTCGTGTAATATGTGTCGTGTAGCCTAATCGCGTTGTTTACTGTACCGGTACATACCGCTGCTGCCGTTGATGGTGAATCGGGATGGCCGACACAGTGACTCCTGTCCTACTGTGCGGCCGGAACTCTCGCCAGATTGGCGAAGCGAGCGGATGAAAGGTCAGCGGGCGTTGCTGGACGGTGGGATGGCAGGCGTCGTCCTTCGTTGGCACGATCGGCCGACCGTGGCAAGGCCACCTTGGTCAAGCCGAGAAGGGAAAACTCCTTTACGATTATGGCCTACGTTTGGCCAGATAATAATGTTTGGCCCTTGACAATTGGGCTCGGAACCTGTTTCCAAGTTTACGAGCCGGCTGTGGATAACCTTTTTAAGGTCCAATATAAAAAAAGAGGTCCTGAACGTTAGCTTGCCCTAGCGCACCTAGCTGCTGCTAGGGGGGGGGTCCTGGTTCACGTTCTAAAACACCAACCACTGCACTTAGCTAATACAATTGCGTCTTAGCACACGGACGCCTGATATTAAAAGAGGCCGATTTTGGGCAATGGCCGTTCTTCTCCCCAATCTTCTTTCATCCCGTCATCCTAGTTTTCTATGGTTGTTTGTAGTTCTATTGTGGACATAACGTAACGGCACAACATTTTCACAGCGGTACAGAACCCTATCACTTCTGTGGTATACTGCTGTTTTTGCACAAGAAACGTGAAGGTTCTGAATATATAACATACATGACAAAAACCTATGAATTTGTGACCAAACGGTTACATGAGTAAAAATGACTCTCTCACTGAGATATACTCAGTGATCGTGTTTGAATCCCACGGTGCCTCTGGTAGAACAAAATATATACTAAAAACAGTATCGCTGAAACACCCACCAAACTAAATCTTAGATGCTCCGCTTTTGTTTGAAACTAGTGTCAAAATGTTCTACATTTCCTGATAAAAAAAAAGTGACATTTCCTGATAAATCCTGGCTGGTAAACGGCTGGACAATGCGTACCATCGATACTTCGCGTGTCTACAGGTTTAAAATAGACCCCAACACCTCTGTGGGCGTGGTCACTTAGCCTCTTGTCCAGTTACTTCTATCCCTACCTCCCCGCGGTGCTGGCTGAGGTACGAGTAGCCATAGGAAAGATCGGGTAGCCAACCCCGGTGGGACCTTGGTCGTATGCTGGCAGGGAAGGGGGGACTCCTCTCTCCGGAGAGTGCAGTCTTCAAGCGTCTGTTCACCATACAGGCGCGGCTCAAAACGGCGTCTGTTCTCCATGTTAGGAGCGGCTGATCAACGTCCTGGTGCCAGCGTGGGACTCTAAACAGTGCTGTCAATGGGGGTTGGTGCAGGCCGTACATGCCAGCCGTAAAAAAACTAAAGTACAGGAAGCAAGCAATGTAAATACGGACCGGAACAATCGGCATAGACACAGGTAACGAAAACGGACTAACTTCTAAACTCGGAACATGGAACATGGAACTGCGCGTCTCTCAATTTCTTGGGAAGTACCCGCATTCTTTCCGATTTATTTAGAGTTCGCTAGTTCTAAATTGTAGCGCTGCAGGAGGTTTGCTGGAAGGGATCGTCGGTACATACGTATAGGGATGGTTAAACCATCAACCAGAGCTGCCGCAATACATATGAGCTGGGTACAGCTTTCATCGTGATGGGCGAAATGCAGCAGCGCGTGATTGGGTGGTGGCCAATCGATAGCAGAATGTGCAAGTTGAGGATCAAAGGCCGTTTCTTCAATGTCAGCTTTTTACGCGCAGTTGGAACTGGAATGCCCAAGCCATGACGTCAAAATCATTATCGAAGATTTTAACGCTCAGGTCGGCCAGGAGGAGGAATTCAGACCGGTTATATGAAAGTGCAACGCTCACCAGCTAACGAACGCTAAAGGCCTCAGACTCATCGATTTCGCCGCCTCTAAGAACATGGCAATACGTAGTACCTACTTCCACCAAAGCCTCTAATATCAGTACACCTGAAGATCACCAGACCAAATTGCAAATCAACCACATTTTGTTCGACGGAAGGCACTTCTCGGACATTATCGATGTCAGAACCAATCGCGGCGCAAACATCGATTCGAACCACTACCTTCTAATGGTTAAGGTGCGCCAAAAACTTTCCATTGCCAATAACATTCGGTACCGACGGCCGCCACGGTACTATCTGGAGCGACTGAACCTGCCCGAAGTCACAACTGATTACGCGCAATGCCTCGACGCAGCGTTGCCCGATGAAGGAGAGCTCACCGACGGACCGACGGTTTTGGACGAGAAGAACGCAGTGCGGGTGAGGGTGCTGCAGGAACCCGTCAAAATGCGGAGCGATACAAACAGAAGCAAAGACAGCAAAACCATCTTTTCCGGGAGAAGAAGCGCCGCCTGGAAGAGCTGGACTGTGAAGAAATGCAGCAGCTGTATCGTTCTCACGAAACGCGCATGTTCTACGAGAAACTCAACGCATCATTTGTGCAGTGAGCCAAAATGTGTCGGGATAAGGAAGGAAGTATCTTCACGGACGAACGTGAGGTGGTTGAAGGGTGGAATCAGCACTACGATGAACATCTGAATGGCGCAGAGGAATGGCTTCGTCGGTACAGCGGATTAGGGTGACATGCCAGCTCCCACGATAGGTGAAGTTAAGAATGCTATCCGACAGCCTAAGAACAACAAAGCAGGTGGTATAGATGGTATCGGAGCGGAACTTATTAAAATGGGCAAAGACTGATAGCCAGGATCTGGGATACAGAACAGCTACTGGATGAATGGAAGGAGGGAGTAATATGCCCAATCTATAAAAAAAGGTGACAAGCTAGAATGTGAGAACTATCGAGCGATCACTATTCTAGATAAACATGTCAAAAAGTCCTATCTGCATTATCTTCATCGACTTTCTCTTTCGTCAATAACTCAGCTGCAAAACCTTTCCCTGTTGTATTGCACGTTTTGGACGCTAGATAAGAACCTCCTTTATCAAAATATGTGGTAGAATTAGCGCGAAATCTGTTTTCATAGCAGTGGTTATGAAAAGAGAAAGGATGAAGAGAATCGATCAAAGCAGATAGGACCATTTGAAATGTTCATCGAGTATTCTCAACGTGGCCTACAAAGTGCTTTCCCAAATCATCTTTCACCGTCTATCGTCGCTATTGCCGCTAGCAAGCAGATTTGTGGGAAATTATCAAGCCGGTTTTGTGGACGGGCGATCAACAACGGATCAAATCTTTAAGTTGCGGCAGATCCTCCAAAATTGTCCTGAATGTCAAGTCCCTACGCACCACCTATTCATCGATTTCAAGGCCGATTATGATACTACTTATGACCGTGAAAAGCTATGGAAGATTATGGACGAGAAGGGTTTTACCGGGAAGCTGACCAGACTGATCAGGACTACGATGGATGGTGTACAGTGCTGCGTGAAGATATGGGGTGCGTTATCGGACCTGTTTGAAACTCGCAAAGGAATTCGACAAGGCGATGGTCTTTCCTGCCTCCTGATCAACATTGCGCTAGAAGGTGTTATGAAACGTGCGGCCTTTAACATACGGGGCACGATCTTCAATAACTCTAGCCAGTTCATCTGCTTCGCTTACGACGTGAACATTGTCGGAAGAACGTTTCTGGCCGTGGCGGAGCAATACACCAGGCTGAAACATGAAGCAGAGAAGGTTGGATTAAAGGTGAATACGTCGAAGACAAAGTATCTGTTAGCTGGAGGAAGCGAGCGCAATAGGGCTCGCATAGGCAGAAGCGAGACAATCGACGGAGATGAGTTCGAGGTGGTGGATGAATTTGTGTACCTCGGATCATTGGTGACGTCGGATAATAACTGCAGCAGAGACATTCGTAGACGCATAATTGCTGGAAGTCGTGCTTACTACGGACTCCACAAGACCCTGAGGTAGGGTAAACTTCACCCCCGTACTAAATGTACCATGTACAAAACGCTGATAAGACCGTTAGTTCTCTACGGGCACGAGACGTGGACGATGCTCGAGGAGGACCTGCAAACACTGGGTGTTTTCGAACGACGAGTTCTTAGGACCATCTTTGGCGGGGTATGTGAGAACGGTGTATGGAGGAGAAGGATGAACCACGAGCAGGTGCAACTCTATGACAAATCCAGTATACAGAAAGTAGCGATGGGTGGGACACGTTGTAAGAATGCCAGACAACAACCTCGCAAAAATGGTGTTTGCCTTGAATCCGGCCGGTAGAAGACGCAGACCCAAGTAACATTGCAGGTTTTATCGCGGTTTTATAGCATTCTACAAGTCTAAATCATGGTCTACAAAACCTTCATAAAACCCAAATTGTTACTTGAGAGAGGAGCACTGCGAGCAAGGTGTACGGCCAACCACACCAACTCAGTGACTGAGAATAATTGACTCAGAGAATTATCTTTCCATACGAAATTTACTCAGATTTGGAAAAAGTGCAATTACTCATAGCTTATGAGTAACCGCACTTTTTCCAAATCTGAGTAAATTTCGTATGGAAAGAAAATTCCCTGAGTTGGTATGGTTGGCCGTGTGGTTAGTCCAAGTAGAGCAAGATCTAGGAAGTGTGGGACGGTCAAGAAATTGGAGACAAGCAGCCACGATCCGAGTTAGTTGGGGTAACATAGTGACGCAGGTGCAATCCTGAAGGACGTCGGACCAGGAAAAGTAAGTAAGTAAATCCTGGTCTATCCGATCCTGGCAGTTTTCGATCAAATTCCTGGGCAGGAATTTTATAGCTTGGTTGACCGGAAGAGTTCCCCGGAAGAATTTCTCACTAAGCTCCTAGCACAGTTCGACAGAAGATGATGTTGGCTTGCGCCTGAAAAAAACACACAGAATGGAAAATTCATTTGCAGTCGGGTTATTCGCGAAAGAGAAAATCGATGTACAGAATCGATCAACAATAATAGGCCCTTTTCTCGTGTTGCGCGAAAATTGAGGAACACTGGTCAATTGTGAAGCACATACTGAAGAAAAAGGGTGGGGCTGCAACTGAGCTGAAGGATTTCATGCGGAAATGGAATTTGGCATTCAAACAAGTGGGAACAGGGCTCGTGTACGAAGAAAAGTTCGAGCAATGGCCTATGGTAAGAAGGAAGTCTGAAACAATGGTCTTACAATAATTACAATAATTGATATTTTCATGCGCTCGCAATATCACGCGTGATATTGGGACAAAATATCATGCTTGATATTGATTTTACAAGCTCCTTTGATATTGCGAGACTATTCACAATGTGCAAAAATCAAGCTGAGAGTTGACTCGACACAAAAATGATTCCATTGCACATCGTTTTTTTTTTTAGAAAGAGAAAGCATAGTTTGCTATCTCTTTTTAATCTTCACCGATGGCAGACGCGAAGGGACTGCTACAAGCCGTTATGGAAGTTTCGGTTGCATTCGGGTGTAAAGCAAAAATCATTGAGTTTAAATCTCACCACAGTTTGGTGAGATTTTCAGTTGGTGAGTTTTGTTATTTTGATATTCCGAGCTGTGATATCACAGCTTGCAAAATCAACCGCAGTAGTTTGCTTGTTGATTTTTGTCTACGTGAGATTTGAGTTTTTGATATTTTCCCAACACTGCATTGAACTATGAAAAATAAAACGCATTTTTAAGCCCCAACAAGATTTTCGTGTCCGGATTTTTTCGTGTTCAACCTTTAAGTGAGAGATATTAATTATGACGGGTAAAAAATTGTCGACTGAACTCGAACCACGAACGTTGCGGTTGTCCGATTTGTGCTTTCTCCACTGCTCTCTCCATGCTTCGGAGCATGGATAGGCTAAAAGCGAATAAGAAGCGCTCATACGATACGATAATTTGATTTCACATGCTTTGTCTGTTGGAGGAATTGGAGAGAATAGAAGCAAGTGTGTTCGTTGTTCTACAATGTTATGAATAAAAGGCTTGGCGGTTTAGTCGAAATCATTGGCATCGCATGGCCAACCTATATAATTCTCTGCAGAGAATGATAGGAAATGCATTTAACATTGAATATAATAAATTTTTTGTTTGCTTGTAAACGTGATGTGTGTGAATCCAAGGAGAACCAAAGGAAACCCCACTCAAGTCCACCTGGAGAAAGGTATTCACCACAACTAATCCAAATACAGTCCACCCGGAGGAACGTAAGGACCAACTACCAACTTGCCGGAAATTTGTGACTACTGATATTTTGAACAATTTTGGGCACTATTTCAAAGCAGTTCAAATTATATTTTATGTAGGGAAATATCATTTTTAAGGGGTTTTCCTTAAATAAAACACCACATCCCAAGTAACAATTTTGGTTTTATGAGGGTTCTGTAACCCATGACTTGTAGAATGCTTTAAAACCTCGATTAAACTTTCAATATTACTTGAGATATCATGCAGTATTTCACATTTACATCATGTTACTACATGTTTCTATAAGAAATGTTTAATGTTTTGAAGAAAACACTCTTAAAAAGTTCAAGTCCTATTAGTTATGACGGGGGATATGGTGGAAAATGGTAGTAAATCGTAATTCATTGGCAAAAAATTATATTTTATTTAGAAAAAAATCAATGATAAATTACAAATTTTGCGATCTAGTGTGCTATAATAATCATTAAATTTATGTATATTGATGGTTTGAACTACTTTGCAGAACATGACTATAAAGTAAAAACTTTTATTAAAATGATTTCTACAAAGTGCGAAGTGAGATCAGCAAAGTTTTTTTTTTTTTGAAATTTTCAAATACTTGCCGAAGACACCGACTTTATATATGAAGTTTCAAAACAAAAATTGGATCTCACTTCTACGGGAATTAATCATTGATCTGATAATTTCAAAAGAACGGACTTTTCACTATTTCCAGATCCAGAAACTATCCCGAAGACACGACGTGTCTAAAATACAAGATTCACGAGATAATGACTTTTGACCGTCTTTAAACAGTTCTGGACCACTGTGAGTCGCCTCCCTGGTCGTTGATTGCCGTCAGTGATAGTTACCAAATTGGTAACCGACGCTCGTTGGTGATTGGCTCACAATTGCGGAACAAAGACCGACGCTAAATCTGATTAGAGCATCCAAGACAATTTTGTAGAGAATTCCTACCAAATTTCAACGAATCCTGTCGAGAATACCATGGCTATTATTCTAAGCTTTCTAAGCCAGTACCATTTTTGCATCAGTATAATTGTGTGGCAAATACAACCATGCTAAATGCCCAAGGAAGTTGGAAAAAATCTTGGCCCAGGTTGGGAATTGAACTCAGCCACCTCCAGCATAGGCTTGTTTTATTGCTGTGCCTTTACAAACTGAACTAATAGAGTCCCATATTGCATTAGTCTTGTTTAAGTAGTAATATCAGGCGATCGTGCTTCAGAGCTGAGTTTAAGCGATATTCTCAAACAATGTGCATGGTATGTTGAAATCCTGTTGGACCGGTCAAATGCTTGTACATGCTTTCTTTCAAAAATTCTTTAAAATAGCACTGATTTATCTACATGACCACTTCATTCCACTAGACTACCCGACATCATTCCGCCCCATCGTCGGAGATCCAATTTCACACACGAGCAGTTTCTCCAATCAACCCGCACTGACAGTTTGCAAACCACAGAGCTGGGTAATGAAACAAAAGCACTCTTCTTCGTCATAGAATTTATGATCACGCAGTAAAGCCAGGACGTCGCCACCGTCGTCCATGCGGTTATGGTTCATAAGTTTTTGTTTCGCAGATTTGTCTCCCTATTCTCCATTTCGAAATGTAGCCATAATCACATTCATTTTTTTTCAACGCTTTCCACTTTGCGGAAATGCGACATGGGTCTTCGGTGAGATGCAAGAAAATGAGTTTAAATTTATGAACAGCATGCGAAAAGTTTGTGGCTTCCCACTCGACCCGCTACTGTTGGCTCGTTAGCTCCAGAATGTGCAGTACCAGCAAGTTATCATTTCGACAAATCCGATTATAACTTTCCCCGCGAAGGATGTTATCTCAGTTTGTCGGTTGCGCTTGGGTGGTAGAGTCCTTTCATGTGGGATCTTTTTTTTTGACTGTTCTGCTTTCTTGCAAAGTAAGAGCAAAATGCAATAAAGAGCGATACTTATTGTGGGTCGTAATCACCGCCTTCAAAAGCAGTTCAGAAAAAAGTTCGCCCCTTGAAGCGATTATGCAAATGTCAGATAGAATTTGTGAACGCATATTTATTAAATGAAAAAAAATACATTGATTAACAGTCAGATCCAAATAAAATCAGAATCTTTTTTCTTGTTCAAGCTGGAAACATGTGCCATTGTAATACTACCAGCGCGCGCTATGCCTTGAGTAAACCAGGGTTATTGATTTCTCAAGAGCTTCCCTAGCCAAAAATACCCATATTCCCATTCAAACTCCTGAGAATAAACAAAACAAAACAAATCGAGTCCGCACTTTTATGGTGACGCCAGCAAGTCGCAAACTAGCAAGTCTAGTCAAGAAGTCTGGCGCTAGTTATTTGTCCTCTATCTACCCTACCAGTATTCAATAGGCGTTCATCTCCGAAAAGTCTACTGCCAAAAATCCTCCAGTTCTTTTTCTTCTCACTATCTGCTCTGGCTGAGTAGCTGTTCTATAGTTGGCAGACAAGGCATCACCATCACGGGATGCTGTAAAAATATTACTATAATTCAATTCCTTCCTCCATCCGGCTGAGACTATCAGACGCCGACGATCTCCCCTCCGCCGCTTGGGAGAAATGAATTTTATTAACGTTCTCGCTGACTTCTGGGGAACGGAAAACTTCGTTTTTGAATAAGATGCCGATAACGTACAAATTTGGGAACAGCAATCGATAAAAGAATTTAGACGACGGGATGTCCCAGTTTTGTTGGCGCAAAGCGTAGAATAAATGTGGAACCGTGCCAATCGCATTCATACGGAGAAGATTATTAGTTACCAGTTGTGTTTAATTCAAATGAGAGAACTGTGTGGAAGTCTTTATAACCATTATTTGGAATAGAAGATGGAGAAAGTTGAAAGCTTGCAGAAATAAAAAATTATTGATAATTTGTTTTCCATACTTCCAGATTTATGGTACTTGACAAATTTAACCTTTCGGTAGTCGGTTGTACGAAGTACAACACGAAAAAAAGTAAAAGGTTATATCCAAGACACGACCGTAAATTTGATGTAGGATTACGAAAGGTACTTTTGATGTCACAGCAAAAGTATAATATATATTAAATTGATTTCTTAACTCGTTATCAGAGAAAAAGTTGATTGGTTGAAATTCGGAAGCAATTTGAGATTTCTGTTTGTGAGGTGCTCTATCGATGTCCATGACGGTCCTGGACGGTTTGTCTTGCATACAAGCTCTTACTCTTTAGTTAACTCTTTTATCAGTCATTTGTGGTCCTTTAAAGGACCGGTAGGTTGGAAGCTTGGAAGCCAGCTTAGAACACTACTGTAGAAAATTGTCCTCGATGTTCTTGGAGATGATAGCGGTGTGGAAATGAAATATGTATTAGGGAAAACACCTCAATCACAGAATCACGACGAGCAACTGCATCCGATCAGCGGTT